>NC_062563.1:80646600-81300350 GCF_022837055.1 Prionailurus viverrinus | reverse complement strand
ATACATTTAAAGTGTCTTACTAGTCTGAAGCGGATTATGTACATTAAATCTTCTGTCAATTGTGTTGGAGTAAGAAATAAGGAATATATTTTCATCTTAGTGCCCTGGGTATAGACATTCCAGCTCATATAGAGAATAAAAATCTCTAAATAAGACAAAATTCTCACTCCATATGTTATTAAAGATTTTATATTTTTTATAATATTTGATGTTCTTTTAAAATCACAAATGTGAAGCTAACCTACTTCTTCCTAGTGAATTGATAATATGTGAAATTTGGAGAGATTAAAATTTTAGCTTGACCTTAATGTTAAATCTTAATTCCTAGAGGCTAGCCATTTAATTGTAACATAGCTAATATTTATAAACATATAATATAATCTTATATACATTTTTATGATGGTACATACTTAGGATACATACATAAAAACTATAGAAGAAGTTTCTATCTGCCAGAGATTACCAAAATGATGTTTAGATTTTTTTTTTTTTTTTTTTTTTTTTTACCAACTGGATGGTAACTGCTTCTTTTATTATCTGGAAAAGATCTAGTGATCTTATCTAAATCTGCTACAATTATCAGCACGACAGACTAGTCCCATTTAAATCAATATTTTCCAATTAACATCAAAAGTGCAAGGTTGATGTCCTACCTCTTCACAGCAACAAAATACCTGTTTAAAGGCTTAATTTGCAAAAGAGCAGCTTGCATTCTTTTGGTTCTCACCAAATAAGCCTTTTGGATTCATTACCAACCAGTAAAAAAAAAAGTCACTGTATCTTTTTTGATTACTGGTCCCTGCAGTTGACTCAAGACTGACCAAACTGAAATTCCTTTCCCATATACAGTTTTCTTCAGAGATTCAAATATTCCTGCAAACCTTTAGAGATGGATACTGCAAACCTTCTAGAACTTGCTGACATCTTGCAGTCTGATCCTGTTAAGTGAGGATGGGCTCCTACGCCAATTAATTGTAATGGGTCACTCACTATCCTTGCAGATTAAAATTGAGAAAAAAAAAACACCTTTAAGTCTGTTTTATAATAATGTTGTAATTCTTGTCTGGTCTATTAAAAAAAAAACTTCCAGGGGTGCCTAGGTGGCTCAGTCAGTTAAGCGTCTGACTTTGGCTCAAGTCATGATCTCACGGTTTGTGGGGTTGAGCCCTGTGTCAGGCTCTGCGCTGACAGCTCAAAGCCTGGAGCCTGCTTCAGATTCTGTGTCTCCCTCACTCTCTCTGTCCCTCCCCAGCTTGCACTCTGCCTGTCTCTTTCTCTCAAAAATAAAAACATTCAAAAAAGAAAAACAAAACTTCTAGGTATCAACAAGTATCTGCAAACCATTTTCTTATGCTATGTAATTTACAGCTGAAAAAACTAAAAACAAACATATTTATAAAGAATTACCCTAATTCTTTTTAGACTTTCTACTTATAAAATAGATTTTTTTATTTCTTAAAAACATAAAAGTAATAATTAAACATATATGGCATCCTTCTTCTGATCGGTTCAAAGTGCTTCACAAATACCCTAACAATTTCAAGGACTGTGGGCAGCAGGATTCTCATTCCTTATCCTTAGAGTGTATGGATCCTAAACTTTAGCACATAAATGCAAACATCCCCTTCAGCTATCTACATAATTACATGAGCATTATTTAAAGTAACAAATTTATTAAATGTATTTTTAAAAAGCAATTATATTCTAATACAAAGTAGTAAGCAAAATAGTCTGAAATGGACTAGCTTGTTAAATTCTACTTGTGCATTTTTTGGGAAAAGAGTATTTGGGGGAATTGAGTAATGAAGAAAAATAATAAAAAATGAATTTTTTTCTTAAAAAAAAAACTATTATACTTTTCTCACAATTTGTGTTCATACCAAACTCCTGAGTCTGAAACAAAAAAAAATTGTTTTAATTTGAGAGAGAAAGAGAGAGAGAGAGAGAGAGAGAGAGAGAGAGCAGGGGAGAGGGGCAGAAGGAGAGAGAGAGAGAGAGGTAGAGAGAGAATCTTAAGCAGGCTCTATGCTTAGCACAGAGCCCATCATGGGGCTTGATCCCAGGACCTTGGGATAATGACTTGAGCTAAAATCAAGAGTCAGACTCTCAGCTGACTAAGCCACCCAGGAGCCCCTGAAAAAATTACTTTAAGTGCATGTGGAAACCACGAACAAAAGAACTATCATCTAAAATTTGCATTAGCAAAATGTAACATATGAAAATCTTCACAGAATAGGAAAAGGAAGTGAAAAACTAAATCACAGAGATTCAGAGCAATGAAATCTGTTTCCTATAGAAAAACAATTTCGGGAAATACCTGAAACAGGTTAAATGAACATCTAAAGGCACAGAGACACAAATGAATCATGTAAACTATTTTCTCTAAAAAAGATCTAAATGCAACATGTGCTTGCTCAGCAAGTTCTCATTAAAACATGCAATACTGGTTTTGACAAAAATTAAGAAAAATTAAAAGGCTTATAATACCTGTGTTTGTGAGTTGCCATTTAAGATAAATTACAGCTCAAATCTTTTCCTGAGGATGACTTAAGTAGAGTCTGTATATAAGGACCCAGCAGATAAGATTACAAAGAGTTGTTTTCAGTGTCTTAGAAATTGCTTCCTAGCCTTCCAGCCTAAAGCTATACTAATTTATTTAAGAGGCAATGTTTGGTAGAGAGAGTGGTATGCTTCAAGACAGAGTTGGGGGTTGCACTCTAATCAAAGGTCTCAGTGTCCAGGAAGGACAGGTGTGTGTAAGGATTTGCTGTGTACACATCATAACCATAAAGAAAGGATTTAAGAAAGGAAGAAAAGAATGATCCAGGGAACCTTAAGTTCCAATGTGGCTAATGCCATTTCTGTAACTGACTCAAGAAAGGGGACAGACACTTTAACTTTCTCTGCTCAATGATAATCAATTCCACTTTAAAGACGACTTTCAGAGAGATATTTTGCCTGTTCACAAACCTTTACCACCAAGAAACTCCCTATAGCAACCCAAATTTTTCATGTTTAAACTCATGTTTTTATTAGTTGACACTCAGAAAGCATGAAAAACAGCCTGTTACTATCCCCTTCATTTATTTATTGAATAAACATTTACTTAATACTTGGTGATGGGAATACAAGGTTCTTGTACTTTGAATAGCTCATAGCTGAGTGGGAGAAAGATGTGTAATTAGATAATTATATGGGATAAATGCGATGGGAGAGATATGTACAGCATATTAGAAAAAGATACACAAAGGAGAATTAGCTTTACCACTAGGAACCGTGACAGAGGTACTCATAGAAGAAGAGATATTTCAGTGGAAACTAACAAGGAAAGAAGGGAATTTCAGGGAGAGAACAGCCAGTGCTCGATGCAGGAATTGAAGAGTATGCCATATTCTCTCTGCAAGCAAGTTAGTAGAGATGGACTGTGGAGTGATAATGGGAGAGAGGTGAGAGATAAGGCTAGAAAGGGAGGAAAGAGGATTTGCAAGGACCTTGTATAAGGCCATGCTGTATAGTTGGGAAGTTTATTCTCTTGGTAACTGGGAATATTCTACCGGGAATCTTTCTACCAGAAAGATTCTGAACCTTCATATACTCAAATTGGTACTTAAACTATTTACCAATTTCTCTTCTTTATATTTTAAGAGCTTGTCTTTCCTAATATGTAAATCTTTGCTTTCATTCTCTCTCAGTCCAGAACTAGATACAAAAAGCCTTAAAAGGAGGTAACCTGTACTCAGTACATGGACACTGTCCCATGTATTATATGCCTCAAGTATTCCAAAATCATTTATTAACATTATTATTAAAATAGTTCTTCTTTTTCTTGGTGTTCATCAGAAGATCCTTGGTTAGTTTTACAGAAACAGAGTTCAGAAATATAAAAGATGATTGTTGAGTAAGTCCTAAATCAACGAGCAATCTTAAGAATATGCAGCAGTAAGCTCTTCAATAAACTCTAGAAGATTTGAGGTCAGGGTCTCATTCACTCAAGACTTGAGGTCATTCCTGGGTACCAACTTTTTTTTTTAAACTCATGGAAATTCTCAGGTAAACTAAGAACACAAAAAGCAATGGGTAGCAACAGGTCTAACTCCCCCCACCAGCAACTTGACTTTCAGCACAGTAGCATACATTACGAAGGACAAGATAGCTTACAATGAATTTTAAAATAAGAACACTGTAAATTAAGGCACAAATAAAAGAGCATAAAAAAGGGAAAATAGTAGCAATCAGTTCACTAAATTAGATGCCAGCTTTTTTTTTTTTTCCAGTTAGACCTTCTTTTTATTTACCAGCAGTCTTTTGATCTCTCCAGAGTGAAAGAGATGCTGACACTGAAGTGGGAATGGCATTAGTCATGGTTCCCTTACCCCCTTCACCGTAGACACCTATTAATTTGAATGTCACACAAGGAAAAAAAAGAATTTTGCTTCCATTTAATAAATGGAAAAATAGATTTGGAGAAATTAAGTATTTTCCAGTTTTAGTATCACTTAACACACATTCAATTGCTCCAGAGATGAAATCGGGCACTTTCCCTTTTGCTTTTATCAACCAAGTTTGCCAAACTACTTTTCCAAAATATGGACAGTACTGGTAAATAATTCCAGTCTGTATGTACAAGAGCTACCGGAAATGATAAAGAAATCAAATTAAGAAAACTAGTATGTCCTTCTTTACGAGACAAAACAGACGAACATAAGGGAAGGGAAACAAAAATAACATAAAAACAGGGAGGGGGACAAAACAGAAGAGACTCATAAATATGGAGAACAAACTGAGGGTTACGGGAGGAGTTGTGGGAGGGGGGATGGGCTAAATGGGTAAGGGGCACTAAGGAATCTACTCCTGAAATCATTGTTGTACTATATGCTAACTAATTTGGATGTAAATTAAAAATAATAATAATAATAATAATAATAATAATAATAATAAAAAACTAGTATGTCCTTGGAAAATATATCAACCTGATATCAAATTGCACACTAAACTGAAAATCTAAAAAGGAACAGCAAGGTCTAACTTCTCTATTTGTGCAATTGGACTGATCTGTCATTTTATATTCTTCTTCTTACATCATTTCATTCATTAATATAATTAATATAAGCTATAAGCCCCATAGAGCATCAAGTGTCAAAACTAGAACAGTAGTCGAAGAGAATGTACTATTTAATTCATGAAATTGATGCTTTTCATAACACATCTATACAGAGCTTGACTTTTCTGAAAAACGAGCAATAGTAAGTAGAATGCACAAGAAAGTTTTAAAATTGAGCTTAAACTATAACAGAAGAGGCTGCAACGATTTCTCCTATGCCACACTCCTCTCAATTAGTGGTGTGGAGTCTATGTCTCTCTTCCTTAAACCTGGGTGGAGCTTTGTGTCTGGTTAGGCCATCAGTATAGCAAAAGTGATGCAACATGACTTTTAAAGCTAGATCATAAGAATGCCATGCATGTCTGCCTGACTATCTTGGCATAGCTGCTCATAGACCCAGCCACCATGCTGTGAGGAAGCCCAAAGTAGCCCAAGTGGAAAGACCACAGGGAGAGGCTACATGTAGGTGCTTCAACTGACAGTTTAGCAGAGGTTGTCGCCAAAACTCTGCACCAGACGTCATGGAACAAAGCCACTCCCAGAGTCTCCTATCCTAATGCCTAAATCATAGAATCTGTGAGCATAATCAAATGGTTGTTTCATGCCAGTAAGGTGGTTTTTTATTTAGCAAAAGATAACCTGAAAGAGGAAGGGTAAAAAAAGTATCTTGGGGACTGTTTAAAGCATGGTTTCATTTGCAATAGGATACAACTCTGGGTAAATGGAAAACAAAGTAACAAAGTGATTAGCCTGGCATGCAGTGGGCTAGCTATGCAGCATGGAGCTGCTCTTTCTGGGAAAAACAACTAGAACAATAAATGAGTACAGGACAAGTAACCCAGATCCCATCAGTGGTAGTCAAAGAAACAATGAGATATTTTATGATACCATGATTACTTAACTCATCAATCATAAACAATAGTCATTGAGAATTTCATGCCTTCTCAGTGTGAACAGGACTGCTATTATTGAATCTACCATTTATCCACACCTAGGCACAAGCTAGTTATCATCAACTGTAGAAGTGAAGAGTTCTTTCTATGTCTCTCTCCTTAAAACACACACATACACACGTTATCTTAGAAGTTCTGAAGTCAAGTTCGTTTGGGTACACTAAGAAAACAATGTGATAAAAATACATTTTTTAGATACCCCAAATTTCCCTAGTTTAAAATATTTATCTTTTTTTTTTAATTTTTTTTCAACGTTTTTATTTATTGTTTTTGGGACAGAGAGAGACAGAGCATGAACGGGGGAGGGGCAGAGAGAGAGGGAGACACAGACTCGGAAACAGGCTCCAGGCTCTGAGCCATCAGCCCAGAACCCGACGCGGGGCTCGAACTCACGGACCGCGAGATCGTGACCTGGCTGAAGTTGGACGCCTAACCGATCGCGCCACCCAGGCGCCCCTAAAATATTTATCTTACCATGTGATATTTTTAAAACAGAAAGAATAAAGGGAAAAAAAACCCTTTATAAGCCACTTGTTATACTATCCCTTAGAGATAAATATTGTTAATATTTTGATGATTTTCCTTCCTGTCCTTTTTAATGCACGATTAAACACACACACAGTCTCTATCATTTCAAAATGGAGTTCAGAGGCACCTAGGTGGCCCAGCTGGTTAAGTATCCAACTCTTGATTTCGGCTCAGGTCATAATCTCACAGTTCATGAGATTGAGCCCCATGTCAGGCTTTGCATTGACAGCATGGAGCCTTCTTGGGATTCTCTCTCTCTCTTTCTCTCACTCTCCTCTCTCTCTCTGACCCGCCTTCTGTTTATGCATGAAAGCCCTCTCTCTCTCTCTCAAAATAAATAAATAAACATTAAAAAAATGGAGTTCATATGCCATGTATATTTTATATCCTTTTTATACAAAATGACATTGTGAGCACTCTATGTCCTTTCAATATTCTTTCAAGACATTATTGAATAGATAAGTTTTAATGGCTATATAACAAGTATATTTATTTGTTATAATTTATTTGATCATTTCTGTTGCACAATTACCATTTTATAATTTTCTGCAATTACAAATAACATTGTGATGAAAACCTGGATACGATTCTTTGTTAGAATTATTAGGTAAAAGAGAATGAACATTTCTTGATGAAGTCTAATGGTTTTTCAGAAAGGCATGGCAAGTTACATACTATGAGGAGTACAAAGACGATCTAACTCAATGAACTGTCACCATCATCATGTTTCTTAAAATCCAAGTTATATATTTTACAGATACAGTAAGATGTCATGACACAGAGTAAGAGATGTTTTAGTAAGTAACTTCTGTTCTGAATTCACACTAATATACTTCAGATAAAAATTTATTTTGTTTGAGAAATAAAAAGTGTAAATTACTGGTGCCTTAAATAGAAGGGGTGACCAATAAAATATTTACTGAAAATTTGAAGTAATAAATGAATAAACCAAATGAAAGACTAAACATCATCTTTTTAAAAGTCAGGATACTTGAATTCTAAGCTTCATATGTCATAGTCTGCAACCTAGGTAAATTTAAACATTCTTTCCTAACTTACTTTCTTAATCTCTATGAAAGATAAAACAACAGTCTCTGTTTCTATTTCACAAGGATGTCAGAAATATAAAGAAGAAGGAAATATAACACAATGCCTTAAAAACATAACCTCTGAAATCAAATCATCTAGGTTCAATTCTTGACTCTGTTACTCATTAGCTGTGTGACAACAGGCAATTCATTAATTTGTCAGTTTTCTCGACTGTAAAATAGAAATGATAATATTTAACTCATACAATTATTGTGGAGATTAAATGTGAAAATTCATGTTAAATTACTTAGAATCCTACCTGTCAAATAGTAAGTGCTCAATAAACACTTGATGATAATTATTAATATATGTAAAATTCACACATAGGTGAAATAATTAGTTTTAAAAATCTACTTGGTAGATAGACCATTTAAATCTCAGGTACTCTCAATTTAAAATCAACACACTGGGGGCTCCTGGATGGCTCAGTTGGTTAAGCTTCTGACTTCGGCTCAGGTCATGATCTCATTGTTTGTGAGTTTGAGCCCTGAGTCAGGCTCTGTGCTGACACCTCAGAGCCTGGAGCTTGCTTCAGATTCTGTGTCTCCCTCTCTGTCCCTCTCCTGCTCACACTCTGTCTCTCTCTCTCTCAAAAATAAATAAACATTAAAAAAAATTTTTTTAAATCAACACACTGGAATAATATAGACTTATACATTCCCCATAGATTTTAGAGTCTGAAAAATTATGAAATAAAGTTACCCACAAATAAAATACAGTATTAACAAAATAACTTTCTTTTTCAAGAGATATTGTTCTTGTGGCTCTTCACTTGACTAGATCCTTTTCACCCATCAAATCTTAGTTCAATGCCCCATCTTCAAATCACTCAAGCCCTCACCTACTTAAATTATCCTCTACTATATCATGCAGTTTTCACACTCTAGTTATTTATCATTATCTGTGTATTCCCACCATAATGTAAACTCTATGAGGGAAGAAGCTTAGCCTTTTCTGTCACTATGAATACACTCAGTTCAGACATTTAATAAATATCTGACAAATCACCAACAAATTGATGAAATAACAGATGGCTAGGCACTGAAGAAGTTGGCATAAAAGCTACAAAATTTCTTCAAAGATGGCCCTCTAGATTAGGGTTTCTCAAACATTTTTATCATGACCCACAGCTTAAAATACATTTTATATCAAGATCCAGTATGCATATATATCCATATGACTGAAGCAAGTTTCAGACAAAAATACCATGGTTACTACGTGTGATGAGTTCTGATATTTTTATTCCATTCTATTCTATTCCTTTTCATTAAAAATAAAATAATTACTGCAGTGTGCTAAATCAATTTTATATCACATTATCGTGGAAAGACTTGAAGTGTGAAAAACACTGCTCAAGGTCAGAGGTTATTAAGCTCATATCTGAAAGGTATGTTTAAACATATGCATTGAAAGGAAGAAATAAAAGTGTCTGATCACAGATGACATGATCACCTATGTAGAAAATCAAAGAATTGAAAAAAAAACCTCTCTTGGAACTAATAAGCAATTATAGCAAGCCTGTAAGATACAAGGCTAATATACAAGAGACAATTGCTTTCCTATATACCAGCAGTGAACAAGTGGAATTTGAAATTAAAAACACAATACTATTCACATTAGTGAAAAGTTGATAGGTATAAATCTAACAAAATATGTACATGATCTATATGAGGAATATCATGAAATCAAAGAATAAATAAATGAAGAGTAGGAAGACTCAATTTACAACAGACACATATGATAAAAGACTATATCCAAAATATACAAATAACCATTGAAACTCAACAATAAAAAACAAACAACCTAATTAAAAAATGGCCAATGACCCCAAGAGACACCTCTCCAAAGATTTATAGAGTGTGAGTATGCATATAAAAAGATACTCCACATCATATGTCATCAGGGAAATGCAAATTAAAAGTGAGATACCCCTAAACACCTATCAGAATGGTCAAAATCTGGAACACCAACACACTCACTGTTGATGAAGATGTGGAACACAAGAACTCTCACACATTGCTGGTGAGAATACAAGATGGTATAGTTACTTTGGAAGATAGTTTGGCAATTTCTTATAAAAGTAAACATATTCTTACCCATAAGACCTAGCAATCACACTCCTTGGTATTTCCTCAAATGAGTTAAAAACCTATGTCCACACAAAAACTTGTACATGGATGATTACAGCAGCTTTATTCATAATTGTCAAACTTTGGAAGCAATCAAGATGTCCTTCAGTAGGTGAAGGGATAAACTGTGGTACATCCGGACAATGAGATATTACTCAGCACTAAAAAAGAAATGGTCTTTCTAGCCATGAAAAACACGGAAAAACCTTAAATGCATTATACTAGGTAAATGAAGCCAATCAGAAAACGCTATACACTGCATGATTCCAACTATGACATTCTGCAAAAGGCAAAATTTCGGGGACAGTAAAATTATCAGGTTTCCAGGGGTTGGCAGTGTTGGAAGGGATAAGTAGGTGTAACAGAATATTCTTATGGCAATGAAAATACTCTATGATACCATAATGATGGATACATGTCATTATACATTTGTCCAAATTCATAGAATGTAGAATACAAGAGAGAATCATAATGTAAAGTATGGACTTTGGGTGATTATGATGTAGGTTTGGTTCATCAGTTCAGTGTAGGTTTATCAGTTCTAACAAATGTATCACTCTGGTGTGGGATGTTGTTAAGAGGAGAGGATATGCATGTGTAGATGCAGAATGTATATGGGAAATCTCTGTACCTTCCCCAAAATTCTGCTGTGAACCTAAAACTGCTCTAAAAAAATAAAATCTTAATTAAAAAAAAAAAAGAACATGTAATTTTGTGTATGTGAGTTTGATGGTAAGGGAGGCTATCATAGTTTTCAGATTCATGAAGACATTCCTGTCCCCTTAAATTTAAGGGCTTCTATTACTATATATTCATTATCACTTGTGAAGCACTACACAAAAACATGTATAAAAATGTGATTTAATATAGGCATGGCACTATATGATAGAAAAGAGCACTGATTCTGTAGTCTGAAAACGCTCAAGTTCAAATCCTGGATTCATCATTTACTAACTCTGTTAACTGGTACAAATTACCTTACCTATGACCCCAGTTTTCTTATGCGGAAAGTAGTTTGAACATCTACTTCATGGGGTTAAGTAAAATACAAAAAAATACTTACATTATAATAATGATGCCTGCTCTTCAATAAATGGAAGGCATCATTAGTATATTCTAATGTTTCCAAAAAAAAGTAACTTCCATAGATAAAATCCAATCTTAAACAAAGTACAATTAAATTACACAGTGTAAATTAAGAAAAAATAGGTCATTCATTTATGTAGAAATTATATCCCCAAATCTCACTTTTTCTCATAGCTAACACTGCTGTGTAGGAGAAATTACAACATGTTCTTCCAAGTATGAATTTATCAGTTCAGTAAATGTACCAAGTACCCTCCATATACAAAGTCTGGAAAAATGATTTAGCAAGAACAATCTGATGGTTTCCAGAGGGGAGGTGGTGGCAGGGATGGGTGAAATAGGTGATGGGGATTAAGGAGTGTGTGTGTCATGATCAACACCAAGTGATGTATGGAATTGTTGAATTACTCTATTGTACACCTGAGCTAATATAATACTGTATATTAACTAACTGGAATTAAAATAAAAATCTAAAAAATGACTTAGCAAAAAATATAAATAAATTACTCCCTTCACCCCCATGATTGCAATTAACAATTTATGACTTTTTAACCAATGTTCCTCACATCACTTAGCTGCCTGTTGCAGAGTGGTGTGGCTGCGTTGGTATTCTGCTTATTTCCTGCCTTTAAAGCTGCATCTCTTCTTGCTTGCTCAAGCAGAACTCTTGCTCTTTCTTTAAGTTCTTCTTGTCTGGATAACATTCGATGCTTAAAAGCAAAAATACAGAATTAGAAGCTCAAAAAAGAAAAAAGAAAAAGAAAACCCACCACATAATCTATATTTGTAAACTAATCAATGGTTATATTATCTGTCAAAATAATAGAGATCAGAAATAAGATCGTAATTTTACAAGATTGCTTACAGAAAATATTAATTTTAGCTAGAAACTGTAGAAAGCCTTGACATTTAGGAAATATATCTTCTTTTTTGTTTAAAGTTTATTTGTTGAGAGAGAGAGAGAGAGAGAGAGAGAGAGAGACAGTGCACGTGAGCAGGGGAGGGGCACAGAGAGGTAGAGAAAGAGCATCTCAAGCACTGACAGTGCGGAGCCCGAGGGAGGAACGAACTACCGAATTCAGAGATCATGACCTGAGCCAAAGTTGGACACTTAACCAACTGAGCCACCCAGGTGCCCCTGGAAATATAACTTTACTGCCTAAAACTGGATTATGTTTAATTACGTTTTTATTAGAACATATTCCCATAAAGCATAAGGTCCATATGTATATTATATACATTCTTCATATTTGTTAATCATAGTATAATCTGGCAGACATTTTAAAAAAATTATATTTCTTACACTTATAGGACTGATAAAAGGTGTCTTCCAAATTTGTATGTTTAAAGATATTAAGTATCTGTGACAATAATCCTTTAAATTCTTGACAATTAACATTTACAGAAAATTCAAAACTATCATATTATGTTTTTTAAAAAAAAGTAAAACTGGTTTTCTCCAGTGCTCACTTTCCTTACAATAAGACAATTAACCATATCAGAATTGGAAGAATGTTTTCCTGGATTAATTTGTAATCTTACAATATATTTATGGGTAACAACAGGTAACGACCACCAAAGGAAATCGGTCCTTAAATGAGGACATTAATTCAAAGCACAAATATCCATGTTTGTAGTTCAAACTCCTTTTTCTCCCCAAAAGTAGTCAACATCTGGCTTAAAAATTTTTTTTTGTAATGTTTATTTATGTTTGAGAGAGACAGACAGAGTGTGAGTGTGGGAGGGACAGAGAAAGAGGGAGACACAGAATCCGAAGCAGGCTCCAGGCTCTGAGTTGTCAGCAAAGAGCCTGATGCAGAGCTCGAACTCATGAACTGCAAGATCACGACCTGAGATGAAGTCAAACGCTTAACCGACTGAGCCACCCAGGGGCCCCAAGCAACTTCTGACTTTAGATTACTATTGGTCTGATATTTAATTTCTTTTACTTCCCTTTCATTGCATAGTTTTTGTTCAATCATAAGTAGCATTTATGGTCAAGGAAAAGGTAATAAACAGTAAACATATTTATTTGTTATAGTGTGAAACTTTAAAAAAAATATTAAATCATTTTTTGGTCTCTGAGATATTTATGTTTTAATATAACATTTTTAAGCACTTTTCTGTAAACTTAAGGAAAGATTTTTTTTTAAGTATCCAGTTCAGTGGTTTTTACTATATTCACAAGGTTGTGAACCATCAACACTATCTAATTCCAGAACATTTTCATCACCCAAGGTTTTAAGAGGATTAAACAAAAATTCTTCACCTAATATATATAATTGAAATGTATAAGTGATAATGATAGATTTTTTGTCATGTTGATAGGACATAATAGAATAGAACTGGTCATTGCAGTTGAACTGGTTACAAATCAACACTTTCTAAAAACAGACAAGATTAATTAAATAAACACTGAATCTGCAATCAAGACATGAGTTTGTTAATCCTTCTTCCACTAATAATAAGCAATGTAACATTGAACAGGTCACTTAAAAGCTATGCTGTATTCCATTACATGATATTTAAGAACCCTCAAGTCAGGAAGACCTTGGTTCAAACACTAGATATGTCACTTAATTGTGGATATAAAAGTTACTCAATCTCTCTAAGCCTCAGTTTCCTCACTTATAAAATGAGGATGAAAACAGACAACGTCTCACAAGGATATTATAAAGATTAAGTGAAACAGAGTAATGTACAGAGCACTAGATAAATGTTAACTATTATTATATATTTAAAAAGCTCTCAACTGCCTCTTAGTTGTTTTTTTTTTTAATTTTTCTAAATGTTTTTATTTATTTTTTAGACAGAGACAGAGCATGAGCAGGGGAGGGGCAGAGAGAAAGGGAGACACAGAATCTGAAGCAGGCTCCAGGCTCTAAGCTGTCAGCACAGAGCCTGATGCGGGGCTCGAACTCACAGACTGTGAGATCATGATGTGAGCTGAAGTCGGACGCTTAAGCAACTGAGCCACCCAGGCCTCCCTTGCCTCTTAGTTTTTTAATGTTTATTTTTGAGAAGTGGGGGAGGGACAGAGAGAGAGGAGAGAGAGAATTCAAAACAGGCTCTGCATTGTCAGCACAGAGCCAGATGCAGGACTTGAACTCACAAACCATGAGGTCATGACCTAAGCCAAAGTTGGTGAAATGTCGAACTTCAGGTCAGGTCATGATCTTGCGGTTCATGATTTTGAGCCCCACGTCGGGCTCTGTGCTGACAGCTCAGAGCCCAGAGCCTGCTTCAGATTTAAGAGGAGATCATCTTTAAAATCCCAACAGCTCTAAAACTGGTGATTAGAATACATCATCTTTAAGATCCTATATTGGCTCTAAATTCTGTGAGTATACAGACCTTTAGGGATTCCAGTTAACTACACAGAAAGCGAAAGACTGCTTTGGTTTCAAGACCATACAGAAACAAACTTTTTCTGATTATAAATGTAATTCATATTTCTTAGAAAAATTTTAGAAAGTACATAAAAGTAAAAATAAAAATAATCAGAGGCATCATATTCCCTGATTTCAAACTATATCACAAAGCTATAGTAATCACAACAGTATGGTATTGGCCAAAAAAAAAAAAAAAAAAAAAAAGACACACAGATCAATAAAAAAAAATAGAGACCACAGAAATAAACCCAAGTATATAGGGTCAATTAATTTATGACAAAGGAGCCAAAAATATACTGGGAAAAGACAGTCCAATAAATCATGTGGAGAGAACTGGACAGCCACATGCAACAGAATGAAACTGGATGCCTATCTTACACTACTCACAAAAATTAATTCAAAATGGATTAAAGACTTGATAAGATCCAAAACCATAAAACTAGAAGAAAACACAGGTGGCCAACTCCTTGACAATGGTCTTAGTGATGATTTTTTTTTTTGCATTTGGTAACAAAAGCAAAGGCAACAAAGGCAAAAATAAACAAATGTGACTACATCAAACTAAAAGTTTCTGCACAGTTAAGGAAACCATCCACAAAATGAAAAGGCAATGTACTAAATGGGAGAAAATATCTGCAAATCATGTATCTGAGAGGGGGTTAACAATCCAAAATATATAAAGAACTCATATAACTCAATAGCAATGCAATTAAAAAATGGACAGAAGACTTGAATAGACATATTTTTGGGAAGCCAAAAAAGACATACAAATGGTCACAGATACATGAAAAGATGCATGCACATCACTAATTATCAAAGAAATGCAAATTAAAACCACAATGAGATATTACCTCACAACTGTTAGAATGGCTATTATCAAAAGATAAGGAATAATAAGTGTTGGTGAGGATGTGGAGAAGACAGAACCCTTATGCACGGTTGGTAGGGATATAAATTGGTGTAGCCACTGTGGAAAACGGGATGGAGATTCTTCAAAAAATTAGAAATAGAACTACCTTATGATCTGGAAATTCCACTTCTGGGTGTTTATTCAAATAAAATAAAAACACTAACTCGAAAACACATATGCATCCCTATGTTCAACGCAGCATTATTTATATTAGCCAAGATACAGAAACAACCTAAGTGCTCACTGATGGATGAGTAGATAAGGAAATTGTTCACACACACACACACACACACACACACACACACACACTCAGTGGCATATTATGCAGCCATAAAAAATAACAAAACCTTACTACTTGTGACAATATGCATGGATCCTGAGGGCATTATGCTAAGTGAAATAAGTCAGCAGACAAAGACAAATACAATATTATCTTACTAGTATGTGGAATCTGAAAACAAAACAAAGCCTCCAAAACCCAAAACACCAAGCTCACAGATATAGAGACCAATTGGTAGTTGCCCGAGGCTGGGCATAGAATGTGGACAAAATAGGTGAAGGGGGTCAAAAGGTACAAAATTCCAGTTATAAAATAAATAGGTCATGGGGATATAACGTATGGCATGGTGACTATAGTTAGTAATACTGTATTGCATATATGAAAGTTTTTAAGGGAGTAGATCTTAAATGTTCTTGTCACAAGAAAAAAAATTTTTTGTAACTACATATGGTAATGGATATTAACTAGGCTTATTGTGGTGATCATTTCACAATGTATACAAACATCAAACAATTGTACACCTGAAACTAATGTAATATTATATGACAGCTATATCTCAATAAAAAACTAATTTAAAAAATCAGGGCAACTGGGTGGCTCAGTTGGTTAAGTGTCTGACTTTGGCTCAGGTCATGATCTCACAGTTCTTGAGTTCGAACCCTGTATTAGGCTCTTTGCTATCAGCGCAGAGCCCACTTCAGGTCCTCTGTCTCTCTCTCTGTCCCTCCCCTGCTCGTGCACATGTTCTCGCTCTCCCTCTCTCTCAAAAATAAATTTTAAAAAATAATAAAATAAAAAATAAAGTAGGTGCCGGGGTGACTCAGTTGGTTAACTGTCAACTCTTGATTTTGGCTCATATCATGATCTTATAGTCATGAGATTGAGCCCTGTGCCTAGCATGGAGCCAACTTAAGATTCTCTCTCTCCTTCTCCCTCTGCCCCTCCCTCACTCGCATTCTCTCTCTCTCAAAAATAAAATAAAATAAAATAAAACAAAACAAAACAAAACAAAACAAAATAAAATAAAATAGAATAAAGATAATTAGCAATCCTGGCACCCAAAGATAATCACTACAGAATCATACTTTTTTAACTTAACATTCCATTGTGAGCATATTCTCATGTAAATATTTTAAAAAATATTTGTAAACACAATTTAAAACTGTTTACCTAGCATTCTAATAATACAGATGCATCATACTTTATTTAACTCGTCTTAAAGTATTTAGGTTGTTTGTAATTTTTCACTATCAAGAACAATGTTTTTATACACATCTTTTTTTAAAATTTTTTTTTCAACATTTATTTATTTTTTGGGACAGAGAGAGACAGAGCATGAACGGGGGAGGGGCAGAGAGAGAGGGAGACACAGAATCGGAAACAGGCTCCAGGCTCTGAGCCATCAGCCCAGAGCCCGACACGGGGCTCGAACTCACGGACCGCAAGATCGTGACCTGGCTGAAGTTGGACACTTAACCGACTGCGCCACCCAGGCGCCCCTATACACATCTTTATAAATTCTTATACACAGTTCTGATTAATCTATGGAAAATAAGTGCTGCACGTAGAATCTAATGAGATAAACATTTTTAAGGAACTTGATGTATGTTGCTAAACTGTACTTCAGTAAGGTTGACTGCTTTACATCTGGCTGATTATCTTTACTGCTATTGTGGTCAAATATGAAGAGATATTATGAGTATCTAGTTTAGCATAGACTTTAGAGTCAGAAAAGGTTGGTTTTGAATTCAAATTTTAACACTTATTAAATGATCTTAGGCAACTCTGTAAACTCCATTTTCCCCACATATTAAGTAGAATTTAACCACTTACCTCATGGGTTATAAAGTTTGAGAGATATGTATAAGGTATATAAAGGTCAAGCACTCAAATGAGCAACATTATGACTTTAAGTCTGTATAGCCAAATTGATCAGATTTTCTCTAATCTAATGCCATTAGGTACTAGATGTACTATTATTTTATGAACTACTAAGAAAGAACAAACATTGTCAAACTCTAACACACTATCTATTATAAGTAACATATTGATTTCAGAGAAAATGTAAAAAAGATGCTTATCTTAGGATTGATGAAATATAGTATGTAAAAAACCCCAGATTTTTAAGAAATTTGCCCAATTTCAAAACCCTGTTAAAATAGCACAATTTTAAAAACCTATGAAATATTAGCAATCATATTACAATTTTTTTTGTGTGTCAGGCAGTACGTCTGATAAAAAAAACAAAAACAAAAAACACCTTTAACTTTACCCTAAACAAAATTCTGACCATTTAACCAATGGTCAGTTGATAAACAAATATATATGGGGTCATAAATAGATGTTGCCTCCATCATCCTGTGGATTTATTGTACATCATTTAAACCTTCTGAACAGCATCACAGCACGATAGAGTTTAAGAGCTAAAAGGGCTCTTAGAGATTACTTCATTTAATATATGTGGAAAATATGATTGAAAGAATTTAAATGGCTAGTTTACATGTCACACTGGTAATTATTAGCAGAGCCAAGATGAGAACCTAGGTGTACAGGTTCCAAGTCCAGAGTGTTTTTAATTTTAAACATTAATTAATTTCTAGGTTTAATTAATACATTTACCTTAAAAATCTGGGTTATAAGAAAATTCTGTATTGGGTAATACTTAGAACTTAGGTTACTAAATTCTGCAGTTATTAACCACTAGATGTTTACTGATTATCTGCTATGTAGGGACACTCTGATGTCTTGAAAGCCTTTTTGTCCTAAAAGTTAAAGTACTTAGAATTTATGATTTGTAATTTTTGATTAGGAGAACAGGGGCTTGCTTTGTTACCTACTATCATTTCTTTGATTCAAAGATGTGCATTTTTCCTTAACATCTCTGATAACTTAAAATTGATGGCATCTTATAATCTTTGTTAGCCAGATGGTAGTCAGGACAGCCATCAATGCCTACACACACATGTGCTTGATATTTTGGGTGGCATGACTGCAATTCCTTGATGTTTCAGTTAACAAATACTTAAATAGTATCTGAAAAATGGAATATAATTCCAGGTTATTGTCCAAAAATCTTATTTTGGGGACTTCTCATAAGGTCAAGAAAGTGCAATTATCAATCAGTATTACTGAGAAGAAAACCCCAGAGAAAACTGTAGAGGACTGCTGTATTCAAAAGTTTCAAACTTTGGTTTTAGAATTACTTTCATGCGCTCAAAAATTATTGAGGATCTCAAAAAGCTTTCATTTATGTGTTATATTTATTTATATGTAGCATTTAAATTAAAACTGAGAAATGTTAAAAATATTTATATATTAATTTAGAAATAACTGTAATGAACCCATTAGATGTTAACACATTGTAACAAAAAACAATACTTAAAAAAAAATAAGCGGGAATGGCATTATTTTAGTTTTTAGAAATCTCTTTAATATCCGGCTTGATAGCAGGCAGCTGGATTCTCATACCTACTTTTGTATTCAATCTTTTGAGATATTGCAAATCACTTAGCCTCCAGAAAACGTCACTGTACACTTGTGAGAAAGCGAAAGTGAAAAAGGTAAATGTTCTATTATTATTAGGAAAAGAGTTTCAACTTTGGGGGCTCTCTGAAAGAGGGTAGAAGAATTCCAGGGTCCCCAGATCATACTTAGAGAAGCACCACTATAACATTATGCTTTTGATGGCACAGAGGATAATACTGTGTGGCAAAATAGGAACACCAAAAACTCCAAATCAAAAAGTGATTCACAAGAGTTGGATTTAAATTCTAATTCTAAGTCAGTTATATCTTAACCAATTTATTTTGCTTAAATTCTTTTTTATGTATACATAAGAGGGTTATATGATGAAAAAAAATCCATGCTTGAATAAGTTTAAAAGAATTCATTCAATAGGTATAAAATAAAAATTCTATGCGATAAGAAAACCATTTATCATGTTTTTCTGGCAATGTTTTCCTTTCCTTTTGGTACATAAAATAATGGTACATCTTATAATTGATGGTGCCAGAGATTCAATTAAATACAGTACATATTGTAAGGTCAAATCTGCATCATATTCCCCTCATGGGGAGAAATTCGGATGTTACTGGAATTTTTAACCACAAGTAACAGTGGGACTGAAGATATCAATTACAATGCAACTAAAATATCTGAAGAAAATACTTTAAATGGGAAATATTTAACTTAGCATTACATATTTTCAGAATGATATTCCTAATAAATGGAATAGTGAAATATCTTTGACTTATTCTTATAGTGAAATGTTCTGTTTTTATAGATAAATAATATTTTGATTTGAAAAGGTAATATTCTTTATCCTTCAATCTTCAAATTTGGATTTATTTCTAGGCTTAAAATATTATATCATAAACTTTAAATGAAGTTCAGGTATATTTTAGGTTTTTATATAATGGGAAATTACCTCTACCTTTACTCAGTTGTAGTATTTTAAAGTGGTCTGTAAATACAAAAAAATAGAATAATTATTTACTAAATATAGGTAATCATCATTCTAACTCACTTACCTGGACTGTTTTTGTGGAATGATCTGCATGATTGAAAGTGGTTCTATCAGCATCTGGATCAGACTCTGTCTGCCTTAGGGAAGTACGTTTTTTCTTTGTAAGGTCTGCATCTCTGTTGTATGAGTATCCAAGTTTGGAAGTGGGAGATAAACTTGGTTTTTTGATAGGTGATTCAGGATCCAATCTGCATTCTAAGGGTCTGGAATTCTCTAATTTTTCCTTCTCCAAGTTATTACTGATGTCTAGAGCCTGAAGCTTTTGTTCCTCTGTCTCCTCACAAATAAAGGGTGGAGACACATCCTTCTTCTTATCACTAACGTATAAGTCACTTAATTCTAAGGTCTCTGCTTTCAGGAGTCTCTTCTTGCCTAACAAAACTTGTGCGTGGATTGAATCTGTATTGTAACATATTCCAGGGTCATCGGATCCTGAAGTCCTTCCAGAGCTCTGCTGGGACTTTTGGGGTTCTGTGTCACTTTTAGTCCTGCGACAGTAAGGGGAGGATGTGCTTGGACTAAGATGATCGTCAGGAGTCTGATGTTCACTTTCTGACTCTCCAACCCCACTATCATTTACAAATACAGAGTCATCTTGCGACAAGAAGTCTACTGCTCCGCTGGTAGGCTGCTGTATTTCAGGCTCCCGTTTCAGATCACTAAGTTCTGCATAGAATTTTTCCTGATCAACAGAACTATTTGTATCTGTTTCATAGTTTCCAACTTTATATGTGCTTTTACTGCTGTTCTCCTCTATCTGGACAACATTCAGTTCTTGGCCACTGAAATGTGCCCTGATTTGATAAAGATAAGTCATAACAGTCAGTTTGTCAGGAATTGCTAATAAAACCATATCAGAAGGTTCCAACAACCGGGAAATTCCTATGCTGGCAAATCCATCATATGCCTTTAAAGAAAGGAAAAACAAAGATATATTGAATAGTTCAAACAATCCACTCATTTTAAAAACAGCGAAAGAACAGATATTAACTAGATATACTGTGGTGATCATTTTACAATATATTGAATCATTATGTTATGCACCTGTAACTAATATAATGTTATATGTCAATTATGCTTTAATAATAAAGTTGTAAAAATAAAGCTTTGTTACCATAAGAAAAAGCAAATTTTTAAAGAATTTTGTTGTTGTTGTTGTTGTTGGAGGGTATATTACATTAGTAACATTAGTGCTACATGAAATAACAAAATTTCATGCGCAAAATTTGTAAAGGTGGGATAGATGCAAGAAAAAAGAAGTTTCTTAATTAATAACAATTGAAATGTTCCCCAATAAATGAGGATTTATTTAAAAATGAGAATTAAAACAAAAAAAACCCTTAGAATAATTTTTTATAAGGAACTAAGGTATAAAGAAATAATAATCAATCTGGAGCTTTATCATTCCCATCAATCTCTCTTTACCATGATCACGTAAATGCAGTGATTCGTGAAGAAAAAGTAGAGCTAGATATCCCCAAAGAAGGAAATCCTAGATTACCTGGTATAAAATACAAGTAAGTACTATTTAAGCCTAAGAACATAGTAACACTTTTAAATGCCCAATTAGGACTGATTTTCATAATGAGAAGAGTGATTGCATTTTCACTTCATCCATTTTGGAAAGAATGAAATGTTTTGAGTAGTACAACCTAGTTGAGAATGTGAGGTTGCATTGTATTATTTTTGTTAGCCTTTAAAATGACTGTGGCACATCAGGTTTTTCTAGTTTTGAAGAATCAAAGCTGTTTCTCAATTTACAATTAATTATTACTATCCTGAACTAACCCTTGAAAACAGCACTGTGTTGCTAGGAAGTATTAAAAATATGCCTAAAGGTTCAGATATACTCTTGGAAAAAGTAAGGACCCTCTAGTTGCACTCTCACTTTGGAATATAAAATGTCTAGTCTTTGTAACAACCTAGATGGAGGATCATAACTCAAAGTTTTTCTTAAAATAAAGGTTAGGAAATTATGTAACAATTTAGAAGGAATTAGTCTTTTGCACTTACATGTTAAAGAGCATTTCTACCTTTGAATTTAATCCTCATCTCAAAGTCTTCCTGGAGTTTAATAAATGTTGTGGAATAAGTAAGAAAGAAAATGAAAAACAAATTGCAATATTAAAACCTCTTCAATTTTCACAGCACTGTGTTTCATATTATAGGTACCTCAAAATATTTACTCAAGAGAATGGCTCAGTTGGTGTGCATGTTTAGGCCTGTTTGTTATTTTACATGTTTTAGGAAAATTAAAGTCATTTTCCTCCTCATGTGTCTTGACAACTTGATTGACAGACATCAATTGCAGACCATCACGAAAAGCACCACAGGCAGTATTCTAAACATTTCCCAATTATCTAAAACACTGACATACTGGTTAAGATCATATGTCACAGGTAAATACCTTTTTTATTCAGTACTTTTTACAGACCTGGGAAAATGATTAGCTTCCTTGTGGGGAATCTCCTGCTGGTGTTTTGCTTTATGTAGCAATTCACTTTATGCACACTAACTGCACTAAAAAAACCATTTAAAAACAAACTGGGTTTCTTGTAAGCGAGGTCAAGACTTTATAAAGGAATCTTCCCCTAGGTTAACCTCTTTTGCTGTGATCAATCACCTGTCTTTTCAGCTGTTTATGTGAGGACGGAAAAAAAAGAGGTCTTTCAAAGAAAATGGCCGTATTCATTCCTAGATGTTATTTAATTGGTAAGGAGAAGTCATTGCCAGTTATGTTATGCATCTGCATGGAACTTAAGACACATGCATTGTTTCTTAGGCTGCTTTAAGTCCAATCAAGGGCAGATGAGGTTATCGGGAAGAATTGTGTGAAGCCGGAAATAAATCTACAGGTAGCAGCTGATACTCAATGTAGATACCAGGTAGGAAGTTGCAAAGTGATGAAAAGCAAAGATTGTATGACAATTATTTATTCAATTGTGCAATGAATAGGACCATCTAAATTAAAATCCTTTCAAAAAGCCATGATTATCTACCCTAGAAGATCTAATTGAGAAAAAACGTAATAGGATATTCTTCTCTATGTAGTAATATGTAAACCCAAGGTATGCTCATCATTATTAAGTTCCTGAAAAAATAATGTAAAGAAGTGTGACCTAAACCTTAAGGCAAATCTCCATACTCTTAAAAATACATAGCCAGGTAAAATCAACAATGTTTCCTTTTCAAAATTTCAAACATTAATTTAAAAGCTTCACTTTACAAAAATAATAATGTTCTATTTTATGCTTTTATCTGCATTTAAATTAGCTTAGTATTTTATTCAAATGCAAAAAAATGCAGGCATAGAACTATCATACAAGCTCTCCAAAATTATACAAGAAATAATTCACAAGAATGACTTACTCTGTAGCATACCTACCACAGATGTGATTTCTATAAGGAAAAACACACTGATATTTTAAGATTACCTTTTTTGGTGGCATATTTCAATTAAAAAACCTAACAGTTTTAAAATGTATTTCTCTAGGGCCATCCTCAGGCATTTGTAAAGGTTTTTTTAATGACAATACAAATTTTTGGGTTTAGAGGGCAATAAAAGTAAAAAATTGTTGAATTAAATTCTCATCTGTTAACTGAATTTCTATCAAGATTCCATTTATGGACTTTTTAACACTCATTGGTGGTTTTAATTATTTAATTTAAAGTAGACTGAAAACTTTAGACCAGAGGTTATTAATCACTTTGTCCTATGAATCCTTTTGGCAATACACCCTTTTCAGAATAATGCTGTATGTTTATAAAATACATAGGATTACAGAAGAAACCAGCTATATGAAAAATAAAACCATAAAAATATTAGTAAGACTGAATTTGAGAAACAGCAATACGTATACTTCTGGTGAATGTATTAACAACTGTAATTATGAAGAAGTGATGAGCTTAAAAGACATGTGAAGGTATTACAACTGCAACTGCAAGGTGATACCAAAATATCTGAGATTCTTAAGGTGATAAAGTCTTAGGCATGGCTAATGCTAAAGTGGTGTGTTGCCAAAATTCATAATGAAAAGAAATGCTAAATTTCACTTAAAGAATTAAGAAAATAAAATACATTTTCCCCCTAGTCATGTTCAAGAACCCCCTGAATTCTGTCCATAGCTCCCACATTAAGAACTCCTATTCTAAGACAACAATGTATTTCATTAACTTTTCAGCTGAAGAATTCAATTCAGTATAAAAAACAATGAGTACCTACTGTGTGTTGAGTTAGTGCTTCCCTCCTTTCTCATGTTACAGTGCACATACATGTTATAATATTGTACTGTGCACTGGGGTAAATAGTTAAGTTAGCCTGCAACCACAGTCAGCTAGCCCAGCAGCCTCTGGGCAACTCAGCCCCACATAGCTACCCTGACGGCCAAAAGAATCAATATCCCCCTGCACAGTAATTAGGAAGCTCTGCCCTCAGTATGCTAATTAATTATGTGGAAAAACTATACAGTTTACCAGAAAGTGAAAAAAAACAAAAATAAAAACCAAAACCCAATGTTCTTATCTTTTTGCTTCTAGGAACATATGCTTGCTTTCTTGCATACCTGCCCTCATTCCTTCCCAACATATTTTTCTAAACTCATAATCATTTATGGTACAAGAGCTTTGGGTGCACTTTTTAAAAGCTAAATCTCGAATAAAAACAGTATGCTTTAACAAATATTTAACAGTGAATGAAGTCCATACATATATTAAAATTTGATGCCAGTCTGGCACTTGTGATCTTTAAAGGCCATGACAACCTAGGGTAAGACAACCTAGAGTAAACTATGCATCCTAATTTGCACTGCAAGAAGCAGACTATCTTCTTTCTGTGAGCTGCAGTTATGACCTTATGACACAACCTCACTTTTCCTAAATCAATAAAAGCTGCAGAAGAGCCAAACTGGAAACTATGTATTTTTTCCTTGGCAATTCTTACCTTTTTGTTGTTCTCTTTAATATCTTGAGGATTCAGAGACTTGTAGTCACTGGGGGAGAAAAAGGCACCGTAGGTACATACAGTATTTGATAAAAACAGCTGCTTAAAAAAAAACTTGAATCTAAAAATTTGACATTCAATAATACCAAAGAGTAACTAGCAATTTCACAGCAGTTCAATCAACAAAACTAATAGTGTGGAAAAGTAAGTAAATAAATGAATGAATGAATGAATATAGTGATTACATGTTTCATTGCCTGAAGCTTTCCATCTAAAAGAGAAGTTAAGGCAGGGCACCAGAGACCCGTCTTGACAACCAAATTTACCATGAGGTAATCCCTTGTTGTCAATGTACAAAGAGCTATGGGCTAATATGTCTCATCTCATTTTAACAGTAACACAATTTTCATAATAATTAAAAAAAATTTTTTTTAATGTTTATTTATTTTAGAGACAGAGAGACAAAGCACAAGTGGGGAGGGACAGAGAGAGCCGGAGACAGAATCTGAAGCAGGCTTCAGGCTCTGAGCTGTCAGCACAGAGCCCGATGTGGGGCTCAAACCCATGAACCATGAGATCATGACCTGAGCCGAAGTCGGACACTCAACTGACTGAGCCACCCAGGTGCCCCTCATAATAATTTAAAGTCAATTATTTGTATGAGATTAAGAAGAAAAAACTTTTTTTTTTTTTTTTTTTTTTAAGAGAAGATAGGTTTTAGGCATCAAGAAGGGAGAACTTTTCTTTTTGGCACCCATTTCTTTTCTCAAAAAGCAAAAGGTGTGAGTAATAAGGAAAACAAAGTCAACTGTTTCAGGACATGCGTTAATGAAATTATTTATGTTTGGGGTGCCTGGGTGGCTGAGTCGGTTAAGCATCCAACTCTTGATTTCAGCTCAGGTCATGATCTCACGGTTCGTGAGTCTGGGCCCCACATTGGGTTCTGCACTGACATTGCGGAGTCTGCTTGGGCTTCTCCCTCTCCCTCTCTGTGCACATGGGCACACACAAAAATAAATAAATAAACTTAAAAAAAGAGAAGTTATTTAGGTTTTTAAAGAAACTATTATTTACAAAACAATTTACAGGGAATGGAAAATGTTCTACTTACATTAAATCTGGTCTAAAGTGGTGTAATATTGCACAAAAAGATAAACCGTTTCTCCATGATGTAGTAAAATTGGTGATTTTCACTCCCCGGTAGTTTTTTGTAACTTCTTTACACCATACAAGCAATGACTGACTAGCATTTGGCTTTCGCCCCAAAACAGGACTTGGTATAGGACTTGGCTAGAAAAAAAGAAAAAGAGAAAAACATTAAAATAATTTAATGAAAGATGACAATTAACATTAATTGACCTAAGTAGATCATTTAAACCCTTTGATGTCAGTTTAGGTCCTTCAAAAATGTCAATTCAAGACAAATGAAACCTCCAAGAAGGAGACATGAATCTTAAGTTATTATCTTCAGTTTTAGCCTATGGCATTTGCCTGACAAGGATGTAGATATGCAAGATTTTAAACTCATACATAAGAACAAGCCAAGAGCTACACTGATGGAAACATTATATTGAAGTATTTAAATACTTAAGTCTGAATATCTGTGTAACTCTTATACCCTAAAAAATTTTCCTCAAATACAATCATGGATAAATATAGTTCCTTTTTGACTAGATTAAAAATAATGTATTTTGAAATCTAACTGTAGCACAAATTGTTAGCAGTGGAAAGACCAAGATCCTATTAAGTTTTTTTTTAATACAGTAATCATATTTTTGATAGCACAATGGTAATCATACTCAAACATATTTCTTATATAAATTTTATGATGGCAAAACAGATTTAGAGTTATTAGCAATAGTCAGGTATTGGTAGCAACAGCACACAACAGTGTGTAATTTGGATTTGCTCAAAATATCTTCTAATTATCACTGATATTTACTTTTGTAGGTCAGTTAGGGGTGTGTGTGTGTGTGTGTGTGTGTGTGTGTGGCTAAATCTTAAGCATATACTTGGTTTTTCCCTTGTTTATATATTTAAAACAATGATGACAAAAAAAAAAACTACATAAGATTTTTATCCTAAACTTTTATTATTCTTAAAACCATGTCACTTTCTTTTACTGAATAACAACCACATTTTGTGATAGTAATTGTAAGGCTGGTACAATTGAAAACCATAAGGAAAACTACAATAGGCTTCTGGACTTTAAATTTTGCTATCAGTTAAGAGTGCTGATGATAAACATAAAATAGGGCCCTCTAAAATAAGGTGAAAGGAGGATTATTATTTACCCCTAATATCACTTAAGTTTAACATGCAAACCATTCTCGCTACAAAGCTTACTTAAGAAAGACCAATGATGCCCCCACTTGACAAAAGCATGTTAGTGCCAAAAAATTAAAATCATCAACTCCAAATTAAGATTATACATTCACTGCTCCTGTGAAAAGACTAAGAAACACCAAGGATGTAATTTCTTATTTTTATTATATTTTTATTAACTGCTATATTAACAAATTCTTATATAAAGCAACCTTACAAAGGGCTGTTCATTAAGTAGTCACCTATACAAAGTAAATATGGAAAAATACACAAGCCAAAAAATTCAATAAATTTAGGTTCAATTCTACTTATTATGAAGAAGTAGGTAAAAATGGAATTCCTAATGTAATAACGTATTTACTTTAGAACAAATAATAGTTCTTTTAATAACGTCAATTTGACATGTATAAAAATGAATATTAAATATCTTTTTATCTAATGGTGACTTTGCACTGTGATTTTCAAATAGTTCTAGTCACTTAACCTGGAAATAGAGTGGAGAATGGTCCATGGATGAGGTAGGGGGATCAATGAACTGGGTACAAACACATTTTTTTCTTAGATTTCCTATTATTTAAAGGATCGTCTTTATTAAAATGTTTTTCTGTATCAAATTATACTACTAAGACACTGATTCAATTACAGCTTGAGTAATAGGTACATGGGCCAGATAATCTGCAAATGTCATTGCAATGGTTCATTCCAATCATCATTAGCACGTAGACAGGTAATGTACAAAAGTCATTATCATTATGTTACAACCCAGAGTGGCTTTCTGTAAGAATTAGGGAAAACACACAATGTCATTATGATTATAAATATATCCTTGTTTCTAAGAAGGCTCAATATGAAAAAGCTAGAAGAACTAAGCTAAACTTTGGATTTACCCTAACACAACAAAACCCTTGAATTAAACGTATCTTACAGATGCTTGCTGCACTGCCAAGAAAAAGAAGTCATATGTAATTGAAGAAACTTTGATGAAATTACAAGCCCTATAACTGGTCATATTGGCTGCAGAGAAATAAAACTGAAGTAGAAGCACTGTACAATAAATCATCCACTTTAGAATGGCTGATCTTTCATCTAATATTTTGCAGAGGGTCACAAATAAATAAGCAGTTAAATAATTTCAAATCTTTCAGGATATGAATGAATGTCATTTCTTGTTTCTTGCTATAGCTGGCTCCTGATGTGGCAGGTTAATTTATTTCTCTGTCTCTGTTTCCTCATCTACAAAATGGGGATTGTAATGGTACCTAGTGTACATAGTGTCATTATAGTAAGAGGACTGCCTCTCCCTCCTCCCACCCATTATTGCTCATTACCACTCTCTCCCTTGATTATTCTGAACCGTATCAACCTCTTTTCTGTTCCTTGGATATCCAAGACATGGTCCACCTTTGCATCTTTGTACAGATTGTTCCATTTGCCTGGATGTTCTCCTGTCAGATATCTGCATGATTAACTCCAATGCAACCATTTTCATTATGCCTGTTATGACAACCCTATTTAATAATGCAACCCATCTCCATCATTCAACCTCAACCCCACACTCCTGACTACCTTACCTTGCTCTGTTTTTTCGATAGTACTTACCATCCTATGGTCCATATACTTTATTTTGGTTATTACCAAAATATGCTTATTGGTCATGCTTACTGCTTATTACTTTGTCCATTCTCACTAAATATAAGGTCTGTGAAGACAGGGGTCTATGTTTGTTTCACTAACTTATCCTAAGAGTCAGCAGGCACTCAATAAATGCTGCTAAATAAACAGATGCAGGCAAAACACTTGGCAAAATGTATGGCACATAGAAACAACTCCATAAATGTTAATTACAACTATTATTACTACTACCAATACATTATCAGCACTTGAATTCCTATTTTTGAGGGTCTTTTGGAAACTTAAAAGGCCATGAATTCTTCAAGATTAGTGAAAAATATTTTTGCAAACAAAGCTTTAGCTGGGAGATAATCTTGATACTTTATGTACAAAATGGAGCACTTGGAATTCTTGGCAATGTATCTACTTTTATGAGTTTGGTGAAAAAAGCAGCTCTGAGTGACTTTAATTTAATGCTTTCCAAAGAAAGGAAAACACCAAAATCTGGCCATTAATGGTAGAACCAAACTATCAGATGCTGGAACAATTCTTTTTAAAAGTTCTTTATTTATGCAGTGACCAGATGTATGAGAAGACATCTTTATTTAACATACTGGGAAAGTAAACCACAGATATTACAGTTATATTTGTTATGTACAAGAGAGGAGATTTCTAAAAGCCATTCTTATAACTTTATGATCAGATTAATCAGAATCTGACTGATTTTGAAGAACTGATCTGCTTCATTAGGTGATCCTTCCATTTCTCTCTAAATCAAGCTACTATATGGATGCAATGGTACCAATCTCAGCTTAACTAAGAACTACAAATAGATGCCAATCATCATGATTATAGAGCCAATTTGAAGACATTACTGTGGAGAGGAAATAAGACTTGAAACCGTTGTTTCACTTAATAGTTCTGTGTTCTAGTATAGATAATTTTAATGCATTGTTTCTGTTAACATAGCATTTTGCATATTAAAGATAATAAGGCCACCTAGTTACTCTTGCTATCAATGGCAAGAGGATTGCTTTCAGAAAACCTAGTCAAATAACTTGTTACAAAATTTCCTAAATTTTAATAGCTGTAAGAAATTTCAATTCCATTTTTTCTGCTCTACCCCTCTCACCATAGTTGCTTTCTCTTTGCTCTTTCCTCTTCTTCCACTGATACAAGCACATATATATTCCTCTAGGTATTGCTCTAAATAGTTTTTTCTCTTTCCACACTTTGAGCTGATTCACTCCCAGGATTTCAACTATCACTTCCATGCAGATGATTCCCAAATATACATTTATAGTTCAAACTATCTCAAGTTGACATTTCCAGCTGGCCGTCCTTCCTGCCATATAAAATTCAAACTCAATATGTTCAAACCCATAATTATAATCTTTCCTTACAACCTGCTTCGTTTTCATTATGTTTACAAATGATACTGCTATTGTCCCAATTATCTAGACTTTTAATCTCAGAATCAGCTTTGACCTCTTCCTTCTCCTATCATCCCTTATTAATATAAGTTAATTCATGGGAAATTTTGATCCTATTGCTATAACCTATCTTCTTTTGTCTAGCTATTGCAAAATCTTGCTAATAGGTCTTCTGTCTTTCAAAATTCCCCTTTATCTGATTCATTGTCATAGCAACAAACTTCTTAAAGCACAGGTCAAAGTATCTAATGACTGTTAAACACACAAAATGACATCAAAATACTTTTGAGAAGTGAATCCCAAATCTCTTTCAATGTATCTACTCTCCAGGATGATTAACTATTCTCTAGAATCACTATGCTCTCCTCCCTAGTCCCAGCTCCCCTACTTCCTGTCTTTGATCACACAGATTGTCACCTCACTTGGGAGTATCTTCTGTCTCAAGTACAACTGCTACAATTCCACTTTACCTTCAAGATTATTGCACAAAAGGGGCACCAGGGTGGCTCAGTCAGTTAAGTGTCTGACTCTTAATTTTGGCTCAGGTCATGATCTCCCAGTTCGTGAGTTCAAGCACCACGTCAGGCTCTGTGCTGACAGTGTGGAGCCTGCTTGGGATTCTCTCTCTCCCTCTTTCTCTGCCCCTCCCTGGCTTGTGCTTTCCCTCTCTCTCAAAATAAATAAATAAACTTTAAAAATATGTTTTTTTTTTAAAAAGAGATTATTGCATGTGAAATCTCTCCAACTCCAGTCAGTAGGAATTTTCAATATTCCTTTGACTCTCATATAGAATTTTTCTTACAATATGTTATTTCTTCCCTCTACAAAAAGACTTAATTTTTCATTAATCCATACAGTATATTCTGAGCATTTACTATGTCCCACAGGCAATGTTAAAACCTTTACATGGATTAGCTCACTTAATCTTCACAACTCCTTTAAGTGCTATTATTCCCAATTTCAGTTGAGGAAACTTAAGTCACACAGCTAAAAAGTAAAGGAGTTAGGATCTATACCAAGGTGTTCCCACTCCAGAGCCTGTGCTCTTATCCAACATGCATTTCACATTTCAAGATAATGCAGCTTTAGGACCTCAGCAGAAACTGTAAGTTTCTTGAGACTAGTAGTTGCCTTAGTTTACTTCTTACCTTTTTCAGAGCTTAGTGACTGACTGTCCAGTGTATATTAAGTTAATTGATTCTAAAAAGGCAATTGATCCAAAAATTTTAAGCTTTAGGAGTACTTAGTTGATAAAACCCTTTGTCCATTCTTTGGATTTTATTTACTTATTTAAAAAAAAATTTTTTTATGTTGGGGCGCCTGGGTGGCTCACTTGGTTAAGCATCCGACTTCGGCTCAGGTCATGATCTCGCGGTTTGTGGGTTCGAGCCCCACATCCGGCTTGGTGCTGACAGCTCAGAGCCTGTTTCAGATTCTGTGTCTCCCTCGCTCTCTGCCCCTCCCCCACTTGCACTCTGTCTCCATCTCAAAAATTAAAAAACATTAAAAAAATTAAAAAAAAATTATGTTTGCTTATTTTTGAGAGAGAGAGAGAGAGAGAGAGAGAGAGCGAGCACGAGCGAGGGAGAGGCAGAGAGAGAAGGAGACACAGAATCCGAAGCAGGCTCTAGGCTCTGAGCTGTCTGCACAGAGCCTGATGCTGGGCTGGAACCCACAGACCGTGAGATCATGACTTAAGCTGAAGTAGGACACTCAACCAACTGAGCCACCCAGGCGCCCGCCCCTCTTTGGATTTTAGAGTATTGGTTAGAAGTAGAACTAGAAGTAGAACTAGAAGTAGAACTGTCAGTCCACAGCAGTGAAATATATACGACTATTGCTAAAATTGTAGGACATTTTTGTCTCCCTATTGCTGATTCTGGGAGTCTTCCCCCAATTATTACAAATTTTCAAAAACAATTGAGGAAACTATGGATAAACCTTACAATTTGGGGAGCACAAAACAAAAGCAGTGGTGAGAACAATAACACTTGTATTTGCACCGTTAATTCTTCTTCAAAGTGTTTAATTTAAATAACTTCATTTTATTCTCATAGAGAAACTAAGGTATTATTTTACTCCTAGACAATCTGAAAGATTATGCTGTAATTAAATTAATATTGGGAGGAACTTGTGCTTATATTAAAGGACTACCATCTGAACACAATTTTTGGTTGCTGGTTTTTATTTTTTTTTAGTTTATTTATTTTTGACAGTGTGAGCATGAGCTGGGGAGGGGCAGAGAGAGAGGGAGACACAGAATCTGAAGCAGGCTCCAGGCTCCAAGCTGTCAGCACAGACCCTGATGCGGGGCTCGAACTCACAAACTATGAGATCATGACCTGGGCCAAAGTCGGACGCCCAACTGACTGAGCCACCCAGGTGCCCCAACTGTTTTTTTTTTTTTTAAGTTTATTTATTTATTTTTGAGAGAGAGAGCAAGAGTGTGAGTGGGGGAAGGGCAGAGAGAGAGGGAGACAGAGAATCTCAAGTAGGCTCTTGAGTTGTCAACCAAGAGCTTGACGTGGGCCTCAAACTCAAGAATGGTGAAATCATGACCTGAGTTGAAATCAAGAATTGGACCCTTAACCAACTGAGCCACCCAGCCGACCCTGAACACAATTTTTAAAAAGCTGAACAAAATGTTAGAAAACATTCTAAGATACATCAAATAACTATCCTCAAATCAAGATCTTGGACAGACTAGGTAACTGGAGAGTGAGCAAAGCTCTTACAGCTGCTTTTGTAATGGTTGCTCTGGAAGAGTGAACTGAGGGGCAGAGCTGCACTTTTGGTAGACTCCCAAATAGCAATACGCACCCCTCAACCCTCAAAAGTAGAAAAGATAAAATAGAATGGGAACAAAAAATAGCGAAATTGGAAATATGCATACAATACAAAGGATCAACAAAGCCAAAAGTTGCTTCTTTGAAATGACAAAATCAAACCTCTGATATGACTGAACAAGAAAAAAAAAAAAGCAGAAAGCAAATTCCTAGAAAAGTATAGCTAGAAGAGACAGAAAGCCTGGATAGTTCTTGTTGCTATTGAAGAAACTGAATTTGTAAATGAAATCCTTCCTATAAACAAAATTTCAGGTGGTTTTATTGATAAGTTCCACCAAACATTCAAGGAAGAAATATGTCCAACATTACACTTATTCTTCCAGAGAATAGGAAAAATGAGTTTATTCTCCAACTCATTTCATGATCCTAGCAAACCCTGATACCAAAACTCAATAGAAAAAGACAAAATTACAGGAAAACCTGTCATGAATATAGAGGCAAAAGTGTTAATAAAAATATTAGTATGTTGAACCTAGCAATTTATAAATTGAACAAACTGGACAATTAACCAAGGAATGCACATTTGACTTAACATTTAGCAAATCTATTGAGGTAACTTGCCAAATTAACTAATGATAGGGGAAACTGTGTAGATATAATCATCTAAATAGATACAGAAAAACATTTAACAAAATGTAATGTCCATTTATATTCTATAAAATAGTCCTAGCAAATGGATAGTAAAAAGATTCCTTAACTTGTAGAATCTTCAGCAACTATCTCAATGATGCAATATTTAAGATTTTTCCTTTGAGAGTGGGGATCTAGCACCACTTTTATTTACCATTGTTTTGGAGGTCTTAGCTAGTTTTAAGGCCAGAAAAAGATATAATGTTGTAAATATTGGAAAAGAATCAAAATGGTAAAAGTGACATTATTTGCAAATAATATAATTAAGTACATAGAAAATCCAAAAGAACCTATAGATAATTTATTAGGATGAATATGAGAATTTAAGGAGGTTGCTGTGTACAAAAAACAATGTACAAAACTAACTGCATTCCTATACACCAACAAAAGCAGTTAGAAATTAAAAATTTTAAGACCATTCACAGTGGCATAAAAAAATTACTAAGGAATAAATCTACAAATAATGTGCATGAGTGTAACTAAAAAACTATCAAGCTTTACTGTGAGAAAATACAGAAATCTTAAAGAGATAAAGAAATATACCATATCCATGGATTAGAAGACACAATTTATAAAGACACCAATTATTTCCAGGGAGAAAGGGTTAACCAAAAGACCTAAGACCTTTATGAGGAAATGACCTCGAGTTTACCTTCCAGCAATGTTCCCACAGAAATATATTGGATGAACATCAACGTGAAAGGTCAAGTTTGTTACCAGGCAACATTACTTATTGTAAAAATGACCCCGGCTTGGTGAACTGCATCTACACTTGGAAGCCTGTCAATAAACTATAAATGCCTATTGAAAAATAAAGGCCACAGCTTCCTTGTGCTTACAGTGATTCTGGCACTTAAATGTGTCCCTCGAGGGATCTAATGGTTAAACATACAGGTATACAAGAGTATATATCTTATAAACCAGAGTGGTCCACACTTACCCATCTTGCAACTGAACAATTCATGGGGAGTTGAACTATGGCACTGCATACCTGATGCTATAATGCTAACATACTGCATTTCCTTGCCTTCTATAAAGCTAAGTAACCTAGTGCCAAGTTATTTTATACACACCCATACACAAAGGGCTTACAATCAGAATGAAAATCTGCTCTATCACATTATTAAGAGAACTGCAAAAGACACTACTACATACTTCCCTCCCAGGAAGGCTAAATTTAAAAACTCTTTTAATTAAAAGGAAATTAATATTTTAATGAAATTAAAAATATCAAGTGTTGACAAGAATGTGGAGCAAAGGGAACTTATACAGAGCTCACGGGAAAACTCTGGCATCATCTATTATGATAAATCTGAAGATGTGCATATGCTATGACCCAGCAATCCTAGGTTTATAACCTACAGAAACTCATGGTTATACAAGATAGAATACATGTTCAAAAATGTTCACAGCATTTTTGCACTGTCACAGCAGCACTGTTTACAATTTCCCATATGTGAAAATAATTCTAATATTAGAATTATATATGTTGTTGGTGACAACGATAAAATAGATCTTAAAATTGTGATCTGTTCAGATAGTGAAATAACACCACACACACACACACACACACACACACACACACGCAGAGAGAGACAGACAGACAGAAAGAAGGGAGGGAGAGGAGAGAGATTGAGAGAAGTACAGAAAACATTTAATCCTAAAATATACTACTGACAAAAGAAAACAGGTACAAAATCATATATATATATATATACCAGGTGATTCCATTTATATAAAATGAAAAACCAGTCAAACCTAACATTATATTATTTAAGGATTTGTACTTAAAATTTCTGGAGTGATTTCAAAGATCTAATTCTTTTGGTGTTTACATAGATGTTCACTTAAAATAATTTTCTTAAGTTGCATATATGTTTTATGCACTTTTTTGTATATATTTTATATACATTTCTGTTTCACAGCAAAAATGTTTAAGAAAAATATTGGAATTGCTGGTTTAAAAATAATGAAGTAAAGATGGTGGTTTCCCCATGCAATCTGAAAATCACCTAAAGGTAACAAGGATAATGAGAAACAAAAGTAAACCTTTTTCAGCCTGAAGTAGGAGACATATGGAACCCTGACTACAATATATGGGGATGTTCTAACAATAAATTAATAAACACATTTCCTAAATTACCAGAAGAATCAATTGTAAATAAAACAAGGAAAACAGAACTCATATAGTGCAAAAAAAATTTAAAAGAAAGCATAATTATAAAATAGGATTTCAGAACCAGGACCAAATATATCTAATAATTACATACAATAGAGACAGTAGAAATAGGCCCACACACAATAGCAGGGGAGAGAAGGTTGACCTTAAGGACTTGTGTGAAAAGACTGGTGGTGATATTAACAAATATTACTCTTCTTATATGTGTAATCAAATATGACAACATTTGGAAGATCTGCAGGACTTGGGGAATCAATATTGTCCAGTGAACAAAACACATAATATTACAAAACCATGCATCAACAAAATATCCATTTGAAAATGCAAGATAAACCAAGGTATGATTTCAGATTCTGCATGTCAAATAAAAAAACTATCACTTGTGAGTTTTCATGTAGTATCAAAGAAGACAATCTAGAATTATTTGAAAAGTCTATTAAAATTATCTTTATTTTTCCAACTGTAAGTGTGAACAAGGTCAGATTTTCTTTATATACTTCAACCAAATAGCATATTTACAACAGATTAAATACTGAAGCTATCTCTACTAAGCCAGTCATTAGAGTGTGGCAAAAGTGGAAAAAATTTCATTCTTTTTACTAAATTGTTTTTGTTTTGGAAAATATAGTCATTTTTCCAAAAAATGTTATTTATGTATGTAATTGTTTATTATTTTTATTTTATTTGAGAAACTGTACATGAGAGAGCATGCATGTGAGAGAGGGAAGGGCAGAGGGAGAGGAAACAAGAGAATCTCAATCAGGCTCCATGCCCAGCACCGAGCCTGACACAGGGGTCAATCTCACGACCATGAGATCATGACCTGAGCTGAAATCAAGAGTGGGACGCTTAACCAACTGAGACACCTATACACCCTATTATTATTATTTTAAATGAATTAATATACTTTTTAATTTTCTCATTTTTAATTTCTAATATTATAAGTATCAATAGGTATAGCTCACATAAAAATTCTTTGGGGCCCTGAATAACTTAAAACATTTTTATTATAGTAAAGTACACATAATTTAGTATGTACCATCTTAACCAGTTTTATACATTTTTAAGAATGTTTATTTTTGAGAGAGAGAGAAAGTGGGGAAGGGGCAGAAAGAAAGGGAGACAGAGGATTCATAGCAGGCTCCACATGGTCAGCACAGAGCCTGACACAGGGCTTGAACTCATGAACCATGAGATCATGACCTAAGCTGAAGTTGGATGCTTAACCAAATGAGCCACCCAGGAGCCCCATCTTAACCATTTTTAAATGCACAGTTCAGTGGTATTAAGTACATTCCCTATTGCTGTGCAACCATCATGACTGTCCATCTCCAGAACACATATCTTGCAAAACTGAAACTCTATACCCATTGAACAGTAATTTCCCATTTCTGCTTTCCCACAGCCTCTGGCAACAATTCTACTTTCTGTATGATAGAACTGTTGTTACATAAGATACCTTATGTAAGTGTAATCACATGTATTTATCATTTTGTGACTGGCTTATTTCACGTAGCATAATATCCTCAGGGTTCACTGATGTTATAGCTTATGTCAGAATTTCCTTCCTTTTTAAAGCTAAACAATATTCCACTGTGTATATATATATATATATATATATATATATACATACCACATTTTGTTTATCCATTCATCTGTTGATGGACACATGGGCTGCTTCCATGTTTCAGCTACTGTGAATAATGCTGACTATAAATGTAATTATACAAATATCTCTTTAAGATCCTGCTTTCAAGTCTTTTAGATATACATCCAGAAGTGAAATTGCTGGATCATATGGTAATTCTATTTTAAATGTTGTGAGGAACATCTATAGTGTTTTCCATAGTGGCTGAACCATTTTATATTTCCACCAGTGGTGCACAAGAGTCTCAATTTCTCCACATCCTCACCAACACTTGTTATTTCCTTTTCCTTCCTTTCCTTTCTGTTTTTCCTTTGATAGTAATCACCCTAATGAATGTGAAGTGGTATCTCACTGTGATTTTGATTTACATTTCTCTAATGACTAGGGATTTTCAGCATCTTTTCACATGCTTATTGGCCATTCATATATTTTCTTTGGTGAAATGTCTATTCAAGTTCTTTGTTCATTTGCTTTTTGTTGTTGATTGTTAGGAGTTCTCTCTATACTCTGAATATTAGTTCTTCATCAGACATATAACTTGGAAATATCTTCTCATATTATGCAGGTTGCCTTTTACTCTGTTGATTGTGTCCTTTCATGAATATAAGTTTTAAATTTTCATGAAGTCCATTTGTCTATATTTTTTTGGTTACTTGTACCTTGGGTCTTAACATCCAAGAATTCATTCTCAAATCCAAACTTGTGAAGCTTCTGCCCTATATTCTCGTATAAGAGTTTTATAGTTTTCATACATTCAGGTTTTTGATCCATTTTGAATCAATTTTGTACAAGGTGCTAGGTAAGGACCCAATTCCATTCTTTTGCAAGTAGATATCCAGTTTTCCCAGATACATTTGTTGAAAAGACTGTACTGTCCCCACTGAATGGACTTGGCACCCTTCTTGAAAACCATTTGACCATATATGCAAGGGTTTATATCTGAGCTCTCTATTCTATTGCCCTATATGTCTGTCTTTATGTCAGGACCACATTGTTTTGATCACTGTAGCTTTGTAGTAAGTTTGAAATCAGGAAGGTGAGCCCTCCAAAACTGTTCTTTTTCAAGATTGTTTGGCTATTAGGGATACCTTAAGATTCCATATGGAGTTTAGAATGGATTTTTCTATTTTTGCTTTTTTTAGGATTTTATTGGGGATTGCATTAAATCTATAGGTCACTTTGGGTGGTATTGACATCTTAACAATATTAAGTCTTCCAATCCATAGACATCTGTTAAACATAGCCATTTATTCGTGTCTTCTTTATTTCATCATTGTTTCCTACTTTTCAGTTCACAAGTCTTTCACTTCCTTAGTTAATCCCTAAGTATTTTATCCTTTTGATATGACTGTAAATGGAATTGTTTTCTTAACTTCCTTTTCATACTGTTCATTGTTAGAGATACAACGCAACTTATTTTTGCGAAGACTCTGTAACCTTTGCTGAACCATCTATTCTAGCAATATTTTTTGTGTGGAATCTTTTGAGGTTTTCTATATATAAGATCATCATCATCTATGCAGAGGAATAGTTTTACTTCTTCCATTCTAATTTTGATGGCTTTTGTTTCTTTTTCTTGCCTAACTGCTCCAACTAGGACTTCCAGTGTTACACTGAATAGAAGTGGAGACAGTAAGCACCCTTGCTTTGTTCCTGATATAAAAGCTTTTAATCTTTCATCACTGAGTATGATATTAACTGTGAGTTTTTCATATATGGCTTTTATTATCTTGAGATAGCTCCCATGTATTCCTACTTTGTTGTTGTTTTTTTATCATGAAAATGTATTGAATGTTATTATTTACTTTTTCTACATTTATTGAGATAATCATGCAGTTTCTATCCTTTACCTTAATGAGGTATTGACTGATTTTCATATGTTGAACCACCCTTGCATTCCAGGAATAAATTCCTCTTGGTCACAATTCTTTTAGTATACTGCTGAATTCAGTTTGCTAGTATGTTGTTGAGGATTTGTGCATCAATGTTTATAAAAAATACTGGTCAGTAGTTTGCTTTTCTTGTAGTGTCTTGGGCTTTGTTATCAAGGCAATGCTGGCCTTACAGAATGAGTTAGGATGTGTTCCCCCCTCTTTAATTTTGGGGATGATTTGTGTTTTTTCTTCTTTAAATGTTTGGTTGAATTCACCAGTGAAGTCACCAGGTCCAGAGCTGTTGGGATATTTTGATGACTAACTCAAGGTCCTTACGAGTCACAGGTGTGTATTCAGATTTGTGTTTCTTCATGAGTCGGTAATGGTAGGTTTTGTTTCTAGGAATTTATGCATTTCATATAGGTTATCCAATTTGTGGGTATACAGCTGTTCCTAGTATTGTCTTATAATTTTTTCTATTTCTGTAGAATTTCTAATAACGTCCTCACTTTCATTTTTGATTATAGTAATGTGACTCTTCTCTCTTTTTGTCTCTGTCCATCTGTCTAAAGGTTTGTTAATTTTGTTGATCTTTGCAAGAACTTTTGGTTTCAACAGTTACCTCTATCTTTTTTCAAAGACGTATTCTTTTAGGAGTGTTAGTTTTACAAAAAATGCAGAGGAAAGTACAGAGATTTCTCATATATGCCCTGCCTCCACACATGCATAGCCTCTCCCATTATCAATATCACTCATCATAATGGTACATTTTTTATCAATAATGTTATTCATCATCTCACACAGTTACCACTTCTCTATGTGTGGTGAAAACACTTAAGATCTATTCTCTTAGCAAATTTCAAGTATACAATATTCTTAATTATAGCCACCTTCTTGTACATTAGATCACTAGATCTTATTCACACTACATAAAACTTTATACCCTTTGACCAACATCTTCCCACTTCCACAGTTTATCTTAGGGTTCACATTTGGTGTTGTACATTCTATCAATTTGGACAAATGCATAATGACATATATCCATCATTGTAATATCGTACAGAATATTTTTGCTCCTCTGTGCTCTACCTAGTTGTATTTCCTCTACACCCAGGTCCTGGCAACCACTGAGCTTTTTACTGTCTCCATAGTTTTGCCTTTTCTAAGATGTCATATAGTTGGGCCCACACAGTTTGCAGCCTTTTCTGAGTGGCTTTCTTCACTTAATAATAAGCACTAAGGTTCCTCCATGTCTTTCCATGTCTTGATAGCTCATTTCATTCTAATGTTTAATAATAACCTGTTATCCAGGTACCACAGTTTATTTACCATTCACCTACTGAAGGAGATTTGGGTTGCTCCAAGTTTTAGCAATTATGAATAAGCTGCTATAATAATCCATGTGCAGGTTTTTGTGTGGATATGTCTTCTACTCTTTTGGATAAATACCATGAGGTACAACTCCTGGATCATATGGTAAGACTGTTTACATTTTTAAGAAATAGCCAAACTGTCTTCTAAAGTAGCTTTATACCATCTTGCATTACCACCAGCAATGAATTAAGAGTTCTTGTGTCCCACATCCTTGTCAGGATTGGGTGTTGTCAGTGTTCCAAATTTGGGCCATTCTAATAAGTGTATAGTGGTATCTCATTGTTTCAATTTGCATTTCCCTGATGACATGTGATATGGAGCATCTTTTAATATGCTTATCTGAAATATGTAAATGTTCTTTGAAGAAGTGTCTGTAAGGTCATTGGCGCATCTTTAAATAAGGGTTATTTGTTTTCTTATTGTGGAGTTTTAATAGTTCTTTGTATCTTTTAGATAACAGTTTTAATCAGATGTGTCTTTTGCAAATATTTTCTCCATTTGTTGCCTGTCTTTCCATTCTCTCCATATTACTTTCCATAAAGCAGAAGTTTGTACTTTTAATGAAATCCAGATTATCAATTATTTCTTTCATGGATCATGCTCATGGTGTGTATCTTAAAAAGGCATCACCATACCCAAGGACACACCTACATTTTCTTCTATGTTATCTTCTAGGAATTTTACAGTTTTGCATTTTATATTTAGGTCTATGAATCATTTAGAATTAATTTTTGTGATGGATATAACATCTATGTCTATATTCATATTTTTGCATACGGATGTCTACTTGCTCTAGCACTATTTGTTCTATTGTTTTTCTATTCTTTATTTCATTTGTCTTTGCTATCATTTTTATTATTTCCTTCCTCTGCAAGCTTTGGGTTTAATTTTTTCTTTTTCTAGTTCCTTAAGTTGTAAAGTTAGGTTATTGAATTGATATTTTTAAAATATTTTTAATGTTTTTATTTATTTTTGAGAGAGAGAGAGAGAGAGAGAGAGAGAGACAGACAGACAGACACTGAAACAGGCTCTAGGCTCTGAGCTGTCAGCAAAGAGCCTGACGTGGTAGTTGAATCCACAAACCATGAGATCATGACCTGAGCTGAAGTTGGACCCTTAACCAACTTAGCCACCCAGGCGCCCAGAGATCTTTCTTTTTAAAATTTTAATGATATATTTAACCCAATATATTAAAAATATTTCCAATTCCAATATTCCAATAATTACTGCTTTAAATTATTAGTTATTTTCTATTCTTGGTGTGAACTAAGTCTTTAAAATTCAGTATGCATTTGGCACTTATAACACATCTCAATTCAGACAGGTGCTGAATGGCTACAGGTGCTGAATGGCTATCATGAGAAAGTACAGTTATAGACTGGTTGTGGTTTTTTAATTAATAAAAATTTTATATATTTAAGGTATACAATGTGATGTTTTGATACACATACATATTGTATGTGTATAATTACTATAGCCAAGACACTTAGGTTGTTTCCGTATTTTGGCTATTCTAAATAATGCTGCAATGAACACTAAAGTGTGGATATCTCTTTGAGATACTGATTTCATTTCCTTTGGATATACAGCCAGAAATGGGATTGCTGGATCATCTGTTAGTTCTATTTTTAATTTTTTGGGGGAATCATCACACTTTTTCCATAATGGCTGTATCAGTTTAAATTCCCACCAATAGTGTACAAGGATTCTTTTTTCTCCACAGTCTTGCCCACACTTGTCATTGTTTTTAAAGTTTATTTATTTTGAGAGAGAAAGAGAAAGTACAAGCAGGAGAGCGGCAGAGAGAGGGAGAGAGAGAGAATCCTAAATAGGTTCTGCACTGTCAGCGTGGAGCCTGATGTAGGGCTCAAACTCATGAACCATGAAATCATGATCTGAGCTGAAGTCGGATGCTTAATCGACTGAGCCACCCAGGTGCCCCAACACTTGTTATTTTTTGTGTTTGTGATGATAGCCATCCTAGCAAGCGTTAAGTATTATTTTCCTGTGGTTTTGATTTGTATTTCTTGGTGATTAGTGGCATTGACCACCTGTTTCATATACCTGTTGGCCATTTGTATGTCTTCTTTGGAATAATGTCTATTCATGTCCTCTGCCCATTTTTTAATTGGGTTGTTTTCTTCCCATTGGGCTGTACTGAGTCCCATATGTATTTTAGATATTAACCTCTTATTAGATACAGGATTTTGCAAATATTAGCTCATTTTGTAGGTTGCTTTTTCATTTTTTTACGGTTTCCTTTGCTGTGCAGAAGCTTTATGGATGATGTAGTCCCACATGCTTATTTTTGGTTTTGTTCACTTTGCTTTTGATGTCATACCCAAGATATCATTGCAAAACTGATATCAAAGAGCTTTTCCTCTAAGTTTTCTTCTAGGAGATTTATGGTTGTATGTTTAAATCTTTAATCCATCTTCAGCTGATTTTTGTGTATGGTATAAGGGACAAATTTTATTCTTTTGCATGTGGACAGTTTTTCAAGCATAATTTATTGAAGAGACTGTTCTTTTCCATCGTGTATTCTTGGCACCTTTGTCGAAGATCAGATGAATGTATATGTGTGGGTTGATTTCTGGGGTATCTCTGATGTTCCACTGGTTTATGTGTCTGTTTTTATGCCAGTACCATACTGTTTTGGTTACTATAGCTATGTAATATAATTGGAAATCAAAAAGGGTGTTACTTCCAATAATGTTCTTCTTTCTCAAGACTGTATTGGCTATTTGGACTCTTTTGTGGTTCCATATGAATTTTAGGATTGTTTTTCCTATTTATGTGAAAAATGTCATTGGAATTTCAATAAAAATTGCATTAAATCTGTAGATCACTCTGGTTGGTATGGATGTTTCATTTAATTTTTTTTTTTTTTTTAATTTGACAGTGAGAGAGAGCGCGAGCAGAGGAGAGGGACAGAGGGAGAGGGAGGGACACAGAGAGACACCCGGGGGGGGGGGAGGGAGAGAGTCTCAAGCTGAGTGTGGAGCTTGATGTGGGACTCAATCCCACCATTCTGAAATCTTAACCTGTGCCAAAATCTAGAGTCAAATGCTTAAGTAACTGATCCACTCAGGTGCCCCATTGTGGATATTTTAACAATATTAATACTTCCAATTCATGAACACAGTTTATCTTTCTGTTTCTTTGCATCTTCTTCAATTTACTTTAACGTTTTATTGTTTTTGAGTGTACAGATGTTTCACCTCCTCTGTTAAATTTATTCGTAAGTTTTCTTCTTTTTGATGTTTTCTTGATTTCCTTTTGATTCATTATTAGTGTCAAGAAACACTACTGATGTTTGTGTGTTGATTTTGTATTCTGCATCCAACTTTCCTGAATTTATTAGTTTGAACAGTTTTTTTTAGTGGAGTCTTTAGGGTTTTCTACATATAGGATCATGTCTTCTGCCAACAGATAATCTTAGGTCTGCCTTTCAGATTGGGTTGCCTTTTGTTTACTTTCCTTGCCTACCTATTCTAAGACTTCTAGTATTTTACTGAATAGAGGTGGGGACAGTGGGTACCCTTATCAGATATTAGAGGAAAAGTTCAGTTTTTCCTGGTTGATTATGAGGTTAGCTATAGGGTTTTCATAAATGACCTTTATTGTGTTGTAGTAAGTTTGTCTGTATCTATTTTGCTGGGAGTTTTTATCACAAATGAATGCTGAACTTTATCAAATACTTTTAAAAAAATATTTATTTTGCAGAGAGAAGGAGAGTGCAAGGAGGAGAAGAGCAAAGAGAAAGGGGGACAGAGGATCTGAAGCAGGTTCCATGCTGACAGCAGCAAGCTGATGCGGGCTCAACCCATGAACTGTAAGATCATGAACTTAGCCGAAGTTGGATGCTCAACAGACTGAGCCACCCAGGTGTCCCAGTCAAATACTTTTTTTTGCACTTACTGAAAAGCTCATGGGGTTTCTATGTTTCATTCTGTTTATGTGGAGTAACATGTTGATGGTGTATAATTTTTTTGATGTACTGTTTGATTTGGTTTGCTAATATTTTATAGAGCATGTTTGCATCTACACTAAACTGAACAGAAATACAGCCCTGAGTTTTCTTTTCTTATGGTGTCTTTGACTTTGGTATCAGAGTAATGTTGGCCTCATCACAGCATTCCCTCTTCTTCTATTTTCTGAAAGAGTTTAAGAACTGGTTTTAATTGTTCTTTGAATGTTTGGTGGAATTCACCTGTGTAGCCATCTATTCCTGTGCTTTTCTTTTTTGGGAGGTTTGTGATTATTCCTTTAATCTCCTTATTTGTTATTGGTCTGTTCAGTCTCTCTATTCCTTCTTGATCTTGTTTAAGTAGGTTTTATGTTTCTAGGAATTTCTCCATTTGTAGTGAAGTATTTAAATTCCTTTCTCATTTCCTTCTGTGTATATTCTATAGCTATTTTCTTTGTGGTTACCATTCAACATCCTAAAGATACAACACTAAATTTACACCAGCTTAATTTCAGTGACATATAAATATTTTTCTGCTTTTACAACTCTATCCACACCCTCTTCAGTTGTCAAAAAATTACATCTTCATACACAGTGTGTTCAAAAAACATAAACTCATAATTCTTTAATGCATTAGTCTCTTAAATTATATAGGAAACAAAATGTAGTGTTACAAGCAAAGTTACAATAATACTACCTTTTAGACTAATAATTTTTAAAACTGTATTAACCTCTTAAATCATTTAAAAATCAAAAAGTTTTTTTTATTTCAGTTATTATACCTTTTATCTCTACAAACTGTGTTATAATACCTTTTATAATTAATTGTGTATTTACCTTTACTGAAATCTTTATTTCTTTATATGGCTTCAAGTTACTATCTAGTGTCCTTTCATTTCAAACTGCAGGACTTTCTTTAGCATTTCTTGCAGGACAGATCCAGCAGTAATGAACTCCTTCAGCTTTTGTCTATCTAAAAATATCTTAATTTGTCCCTCATTTTGAAGGAGAGTTTTGCCAGGTATAATATTTTTGATTGACTGTATTTATCTTTTTAAAATTTAAAATTTTAAAATGTTTATTTGTTTATTTAGAGAGAGAGAACAATCAGAGGAGGGGCAGTGAGAAGGAGAGACAGAATCCCAAGCAGGTTCCACACCATCAGCACAGTGCCCGATGCAGGGCTTGAACTCATGAACCAAGAGATGATGACCTGAGCTGGGATCAAGAGTCAGACATTTAACCAACTGAGCCACCCAGGTGTCTTACTGACCAAATGTTATTTTAGCACTTTGAATATATCAGCTTATGATTTTATTGAGGATCCTTGCATATGATGAGTTGTTTTTCTCTCGCTAATTTCAAGTTTCTCTCTTTGTCTTTGGCATTCAACGAGTTGCTTATAATGTGTTTCTGTGTGAATCTTTTCAATTTCTTCATATTCAGAATTGTTAATCTTCTTGGTGTTTATCATATCTATCATCATACTTGGAAAGTTTTCAGGTATTATTTCTTCAATCTCTCTGCCCCTCTATCTCTTTTCCTTCTAGTATTCTCATAATGTGTACACTGGTCTACACAACAGTGTTCCACTCAACAAGTCCCTTAGGCTCTGTTCATTTTTCTTCTACCTTTCTGTTCCTTAGACTCTATAATTTTAATTTTGCTATGTTTGAGTTCATTGACTCATCTGCCTGTTGAAGTCTGCCTTTGAATTCCTCTAGGAAAATTTTTTAAATGTTTATTAATTTTGAGAGAGAAAGACAGAGAGAGAGAGAGAGAGAGAGAGAGAGAGGGAGAATTTCAAGCACACTCCACCCTGTCAGCACAGAGCCCAACACAGACTCGATCTCAGGAACCATCAGATCATGGCCTGAGCCAAAATCAAGTCAGATGCTTAACTGACTGAGCCACTCAGGCACCCCTCCTCTAGGGATTTTTTTTTTATTTCAGTTATTATACCTTTTATCTCTATAATTTGTTTTTAGATTTTTCTCTTTATTGATATTTCCACTTGTTCATACATAATTTTCTTAACTTTCCTCATGTATTCCTTAAACTCTTTGAGTATCTTTAAGATAGTTGTTTTAAAGCTTTTGTCTAGTAGGTGCACCATGTAGTCTTTCTCAGAGACAGTTTCTTTTTATTATTTTTTTCCTTTGAATAGGTCATACAATCCCATTTCCTTGTATGCCCTGTGATATTTTTGTTTAAAACTAGATATTTGAATGTAATAATGTGGTAATCAGATTCACCCCCTTCTGCAAGATTTGCTGGGGTTTTTAATCATTTGTTTCATTGCTGTAGGCTGTCTCTATGCTGCTGATCAGCCTGAGGTGCAAACTTAAAGTCTTCTCAAGTCTTTTCTGAGCCTGTCCCTTTCTCTAGCCATGCATGGTGATTTTCTAATTTTTCCTGTATGTACAGTTGCTTTTGAATGTCCTCATCTTTATTATTTGGCTCCCCAAAGAGGAAAAAGACAAAAACAGGGAGGGAGGGAGGGGAAAAGCACTGGCCCTTTAAATACCCTGGAAATTGCTTTAGCCTGAGCTGGAGGGGCCTGCCACAATGTAGTGTGGCGTGTTTTTAACACAGTCTGGTCAACCCTATGTTTGCACTTCCACGATCAGAAGAAGCAACCAGTGATCAGAACACAGATCTGATATATGGAGGAGAGGATCCTCATTGCCAACGCTGGCTGTGTGCAGGCTGCTCCAGAAATACATGCATGCCTGTCTGCCATGGGATTGGGAGGTAGGAGGTAGATTGCTACCAGTGAGCTAAGGGCTGAAATTGACCACAGTTAACCACAGTTTATAATTTAAGCTGTTCTCTGGAAGTTGTAAGGCCTCAACAGACTCCAGAGTTCCAAAATAGTTACACAAATTTGCCATTGGCAGTTACACAAACTGCCAATGCAGTTGTTGTCTAGACAGACAGATTTCTGGTGTTTCCTACTCTACCCTCTTTCCAAAATCCTGTCTTCTCAAACTTTTAAGGGTATAAAGGGGTTCTGAACCCCCCTCCAAAAGAGGAAGAAGTTTGAGAATTACTGGTGTAAACAGTGTAGAAATGTAGGTATAGGAATTGCCATATTTTAAAATGACCAAATCAACCAACATCAGCTTTGAGTATATCAAAGAAAATAAACACAAGAAGACTAATTGGTGGCTTAAGTTTAAATTCTAGACCCTAAAGAACTGATTTTAGAAAGATTCTCCATGTTATGTCATTAATGAAGAGTAAAGAGGTTGAAGAGATGAAGAACACTGTGCAGTACAGGGGTGTTTGCAGGATGTATTTATTTTCAGGATGTTTCCTTATGGGGCCCTGCCTAGTCACTGATAAATTAAATATATTACAACAGTAAGTTTGCTAGAAATACAAAGAAAGAGTGTATGATTCCATACCTATAAAAATGATAATTAAATATGAAAAAAATTCATTCTATAATGGAGTATTTGGGCTATATAAATGCCCTATTTGGCCAGCAGCCCTTACTATAATGGTTTCTTTAAAACTCACTACTGTATATATAAATCAAAGAGTGGTACAGAGTTGAAGTTTCAGGCCTAATGATTATTACATAGGCAATAACCTCAAAAAGAGGGCAGTTGATAAAAAAAACAAGAGAGTGCTGGGAAACATTCCTTTATGCATCTCTTCTGCTCCTACACATCTTGCTAGGTTGCCCAGGAGTGACAAGTCCTGACTGCTTTTTATCAGATCATTCTTCAGAGATAAGCAATCAACCTTTAAGATTGAGGCAGTATCTCCATCTGGGATAAAAAGCAGGCTTATTTAATGATAGCTATAATAGTAGTGGAGTCCCCAAGCTCAATATCCTTCGGCTGTGATGAAACCACATTGTGTGTGCAGCTTCCATTTGACCCTTCATGTCACCCTTATGGGACTTGGTGGCAAAGGAACCAATCAAAATATGCTGATACTATTTTTTTTTAAGTAAACTCTACCCCCAACATGGGGCCCAAACTCATGGCCCCCACGATCAAGCGTTACATACACTACTGACTGAGCCAGCCAGGTGCCCCAAAATATGCTGATACTGCCAAAATATGCTGTATTAATGCCCTTTGTCTCTGACTCAGGAATCACGTGGTCTTCCAGCATCCATGAAACAATAAAAGGTATTTGATTCCCTTGCAAGTAGGGTAAAATTCCCACACCTGATGCATTGTATTCACTCTGTCTTTTGGAAAGCTTATTTACTATAATACATATGCAAAACACATGTGTTAATCCTATCAACACAGATTGAATTTATAAAACAGTTACACATTGTCACAAGTCAGTTAAATAGAAATAAAAGTATGAAAAATTTGACTGTTTTTAACTTGTCAAAGTAGTTCTTTAATGGACTTTTTATTTAAGAATTATAGGAAAGAATGTGAGCCCTAATAGTGTATGATTTTACAACTCTTCTGTAAAATCTTTTGCATCAGTGAATTTTTAAGAGTTTGTATTTTTATATATTTATAAATATTTAGAATTACCACAAACAAAAAAAAAACCCACAAACATTTCAAATTACTAGGTTATAATATAGGAACTATGATATCCTTAGAAAATGGATGGGCAACTCAGGAGTATGAGACTATACAGCAAAGAAAAAATGAGAAAAAGAAACTCAAGGGAGAATAACTGCTAAAATACAGCATGCTCATATTCTGTTTTTTAATTTATTTAAATTTTAGTTAACATACAGTGCCAATGTTAACAGGATGCTCATATTCTGAACTTGAGTTTCCTACATATACCCATTTATTTTACCAGAAAGTTACAAACTATTTTTTATCAACATGCCACCCATTTATAGGAAGATGTGAGGCAGGCCAATCTTAGCTTATTAGGAGAGTTCCCATCCATTTCTATTTTAGTCATTTTGTTCTGCTGTGCAATTTTGTGAGAAAGGATATTCTTATGGCTTTTCAGTGACACTACCTATATCTTATATAACCTAACAAGCAATAGTGCAGAGTACAGGGAAGAGAAGCTGCAGGTAGATGCACGTTTTAAGGGATAATAACTTAAAATCATGCATATTTCATTGTAATTTCCTTTTATAGATTTTTTTTTCTATAAACAAATGAGAATAAGCTCAATTCTCCTGTAAATGTAGTATAACTAAACCATATACAGACTGCCACAAGGGAGACGTTATGTTCATAAATGTATGTAGCAAAAGTAAAGGACATAGCATTGAGGTTCAGAGCATATGTGGGCTTTGGAGTCAGATCAGGGAGGGAGTCCTAACTCTATCACATGATGCTTTCTTTAAAGATATATATATATATATATATATATATATATATATATATATATATATATAAATAAAATACAGCTATTAGCTCTTTTTCTATTTCATGGAAATACATTTTCCATATCTATCATTTTCCTTTTCTTTTTTAGTTTTTAAAAATGTTTATTTATTGGGGGGGGGGAGAGAGAGAGAGAGAGAGAGAGAGAGAGAAAATCTCAAGCAGGCTCCACACTGTCCGACTATAGCTCAATGTGGGGCTCGATCCCACAAACCAGGAGATCATGACCTGAATCAAAATCAAGAGTTGAATGTTTAACCAAAAGAGACACCCAGGTGCCCCATCATTCCTTCTCAATGTCATTTTAATTTTAATTTTTATATAGTACAACTTTCTTTTATGGTATCTTTTGCTTCTTTTGGTTTAGAAAATTACTTTCTCTCCAGATATCTGGTAAATATCATGTTTTCTTCCTTTTCTTTTAAAAGTAGTTGTATTTTTTAATGTTTTCTTCTACCTAGAATACATATTTGATGAATGGTGTGAATTAAGGTTTTGAATTATTATCTTAACATCATTTCCTGAGTTGTATTTCATTGTTTCGTGATGTTTCCCCTACTGTACATTAAATTATTATGTAGATTTATAAATGGGTCTGAATGAGAACATGTTCATTTCTGGGCTAGAAATTCTGCTTCAGTGTCTCACCTACTGTTTTAACCAGTATATTTGCTATTTTTATAACATGCTTTAATATCTTGTAAGGATAATCAAACCTCATTAAACATCATCTTCTTTTGAATGTTTTAAAAAACTAGTCTTAAACATTTAATTTTTCTAAATAAATTTTGAATCATTTTGATACCATCTTAAGAAATATCTTGGTTTCCATCCTGATTATAGTTATATAAATTCTGGTAAGTATCTAGAGAAGATGGATAGATATCTTCAGAATATTTAACATTACCATTTAAAGTAAAACGATATAGGTAAAATGCCAAGAAGGGTTCAGAGAGTATGCAATCTTATTCAGTATATCTCCTTCTTTTTTAAAAAACAACTTTTAGAATAAGTAGAAAACTAAAATCCATGTAAAATGGCATGTATGTTATTTAACATTCAGAACAAATCTAATGTCGTATAACTGCTAAATATTATTGAATGCATTTTAACTTAAGTGTTAGATATGTTATCCATTTGAAAATTAGTAAAATTAAAGGGTAGAGATTCACTTTTAAGAAATTATTTTTTTTTAATTTTTTTTAAGGTTTATTTATTTTTGACAAAGAGAGAGAAACAGAGCACGAGCAGGGGAGGGGCAGAGAGAGAGGGAGACACAGAATCCAAAGCAGGCTCCAGGCTCTGGACTGTCAGCACAGAGCCCGACGCGGGGCTCGAACTCACAGACCGCTAGATCATGACCTGAGCCGAAGTCGGACACTCAACCGACTGAGCCACCCAGGCGCCCCTCAAGAAATTATTTAATTACAGATTCCTCTTTGCCTGGAGCATATTTAAATTATAACCTGAATTTCAACTATTCATTTTTTAAAGTTTCCAATGAAAATTTGCATATAAAGCAAAGCACAATTATACCAACTATAAAAATAAATTATAAAAAAGAAATATTTTTTAAAGTAATAGCAATGTGACTTTTAAAAAATCCACTTACGGACCATATAAAACATAAATATAAGAGAAATCTTGATCTAAGAATGTTAACTATGGGGAAAGTATATTTGTAGATATTTCTGAGAGATACATATCTAATTCATTAACACAATAGCTGCACTGTCTTATCCAGTTTTCTGAAAGTTTTGGCCTTTATTGGACAAAAGTAAATCATATTCAATTACAGATGCAATATTCTTGAATAAGTTAGCAACATAATATAGGTTTTATGATATTGGGATGCTGAGTTGGGCTTTCCTTTTCAACTTAAAATTAAAAAAATTTTTAAATGGCAGATTTATTGAGGCACAATTTACATACAACAAAATTCACTCTTAAAGCATAAAATTTGATGAATAATTGTACAAATATACTTCTCATTACCTTACTCAGTTCTCTAATTTAAGCCAGTAATTAGCACCTTATTCCCACCCTTTCCCTGACCCCATGTCAGCCCTTTTGCTCACTGAATATATAGGTTATAAAAGTAAATAAAGACGGCTTGTTTAGTACACTTCTCAACACTGATAATCTTGGGAGATTATATATCTCCAATAAAGCCTAAACTGATACAGTACAAGTTATTTCAGTATAACATTTGGTTTTATTTTTACAGATCACACTAATATATTTTTGTAGGAAACATTAGAAAGATTAAAGAATAGACTGGATTCAGAGAAGTCTATTTTTTTCCTAAAGATCCTTATACATCAAGATCCAAATTTGTATCAACAAAATAGAAGAATAAAATGTCTGAAGATTTCCACAGAGACAATTACAACATTTAAACAGTAGGTTTTTCAAGTGATCTGAATATGAGCTTTTTACTGTTTTACTCTTCAATACACTAAGGGCTTAAATTTTTTCATTATCACTTGGCTCTATAATTCCAGAAATAATGGTTTACTTAAACAACTGTATGTTTAACAGAGATTTAAAATGCCTCAGCTCCTATCTTCAATCTAAACAGGCAGCCTGCCTTGATTTAAAAGATTTGACACTTTCTTTCTAGGAATTGTCATATTGCCCAAATTAGCTTATTATTAGGAGCTTTGTTGTTATAAAAAGAGGATAAAAACATGCAACAAAAATCCATTCCATCTTTCTTTTTTAGTCCTATAATTATCATGAGCAATTTGATTTATTTGCCATTGAATTCATTTACCTAGGAAAATCATATACAATGTTCAGTCTACAAATTAAGTACTGGGTGGATATGCTTTACTATACGACAAGTAAAAGCTTGTAAAGAAAAGTAGAGGCATAAAAGCACTGCAGTGTTTTTAATGAAACACATTTACCCGCCTTGGGTAAAAAGTAAAAGTAGCTCATAGCTGCAAAACTTTGTATTAATGCTTAGTGTGGCACACTACTTAATTGAAAGATTCTTAATTAAACGTGCCCCACCAAAAAACCTCACCAAATTGCATTTGCCACCAAATGACTAACAAGTACACAACAGTTGGAAACTGTCAAAATATTTTACAGCTCAATTGTAATTACCAACCAAGTCTAAGCATGCCCTGAGTGGGCGTTAACTACATCTTGGGGGATGCAAAACATTAAGCAGCAGTCATTTTTTTTGTGGTTTCTAATTTAAACATTTAAAACTCCTAAATAACTCTAAGACTTTTGTAGTCTTTAGTGAAAAATCAGCAAAACATCAATATAAGATATAATAATTTATCATTTTCATAAATTGACTAGTGAAAAGGGCCTTTTAAAAAATAATCTGGTTTATCCCTTACCATTATAATTGAATATATTGATTATTTGGTTATTTGTCTTTGAAAATGTATTAAGTGATCTTAATTAAGACATAAATGTTTTCTGTCATCCTTATCACAATAGATGTAGCCAAAAATAAATGGGAAGGTGTGATTATGGAGAAATGTCAATATGGAAGTACAGCTGGTGAGTTTCCAGAGGGGAAAATGCAGACATCGTTTGCCATTTGAAGTAGGACAGCATCCAGCCACTCTTCACTCCTCACCAGAAAGTAGTGTGGAATACAGCTTAAAGCTCTTTGATCATCCAAATATGGTATCTCTTGCCAACAGAAAAGAATTGGGTTAATTATTACTGACCATAAGCACTGGTGGAACACTACCTTTTACCAGGTATCATATTTATCCACTATTCTTACTATCAGTTGGGGACAGAAATGGAAAGCAGAATTTACCACAGAATATATAAGCTTTGTTTTTTCTGCGTTCCCTAACTCTATATTTTTCCTGAGATATCAATTGGGAGTGTTCAAAAAACAGAGGCGCCTGGGTGGCTCAGTTGGTTAAGCGTCCGACTTTGGCTCAGGTCATAATCTCATGGTTCGTGAGTTCAAGCCCTGCATTGGGCTCCCTGCTGTCAGCTCAGAGCCCGCTTCAGATCCTCTGTCTCCCTCTCTCTCTCCATCCCTCCTCTGCTCACGCTCTCTCAAAAATAAATAAACATTAAAACAAAAAAGCAGATGTATAATGTACTCAGAAGATTCCTGTGTTTGAAATTTAAAATGGATTTATATTATCTAATTTAAAATAATGTTTAAAATGTAATTATGGTTACACAATAAGCCTCAATTATACCTATTTTATCTTAAGCTGAAAGATGGGCACACAGGTGTTACCTTTCTATAGGACTGAAAAATTCCATTAAAAATCACAAGAAAAAAAATCTCAAACTGGTAGCCACACAAGCTATCAACAATTTAAGTATAGTTATTTAATAAATGGATTCCAATCAAATCATAATGTGAGTTAATAAAAAAGGTTTAAAAGAATTAAATAAATTTAAAGTTCTGTATGGTTCTCAGAAGTACCATAATCACTTAGTCATTAGACTTCAACTAGATGGAATGTTCAAACAGAACTGGAAATGCTGATTATTGCCATGTAGTCAGAGTAGCTGAATGGGTCACCTGTTGATAGTGAGAAAAAAAACTGTTTTAACAATTTTCTACACTGAAAACTTGGACACAAAGTTTGTGGAAGAAATAAATGTATGTTCCAGTAATATTATGTAGGCCATCGGTCTCCAACTTTTTATTGCATGACAATATAAAAAAAAATAGGAGAAAGTAGAAATATTCTCATAGGTATACATTTATTTATGTATTATATACACATACTACTGCATATTATAAAATATATGCCACAAATGGAAATGTAAGTTTATTTATTTATTATGAGAGAGAGAAAGAGCACATGCATGCTCAGGGTAGAGGCAGAAAGAGACAGAAAGAATCCCAAGCAGGCTCCGCACTGTCAACACAGAGCCTGACGTGGGGCTCAATCTCACGAACCTTGAGATCATGACCTGAGCCAAAATCAAGAGTCAGATGCTTAACTGACTCAGCTACCCAGGCACCCCTCACAAGTAGAAATTTAAAAAGAGGAGGTAAATTAACAATTAAAATATTTTACTTTATTTATTAATGGTAATAAAAACTGATTTTTCTCTCAAAAATAAAAAAGAACAATGTGAATGAAAAGGTTTAATTATTTTTTTTTAATCTTGGTTTAACAATTTGAAGGTCTAAAGTGTATACATTCATACCTGGTTTGAATAGCTGTCACAGCTAAAAAAAAGATACATCACAAAGATACATAAATCTAAATGCAAAAAGCACATCATTGGCTGTGCTTAATAAATCAGGATACTCACAATCCCATCTGTCAATTATACAAAGGATTTTTGTTGATATTCACTTAGATTCTAATTCCTGATGTCAACTAGTTACGGTTAATACTCTACTAATAATTTTTATGTGGACTTTAAAACAGGTTAGAAAATGTTGTTTTCAAGTTCTGAAAGTATATTGATATGAGTGAGAGTTTATACAGGTGGCACAGATGTTTTTAGCAACAAAATAACATGAAAGTATTTCTGCAGCCAACATTGTAGGCTGGCTAACCAATATCCATCCATTCTCATGCCTACTTCTTGTAAGGAATCAGGAAAAGTCTAGTACTCACATAGTCTGGCAAAGTAATATGAATGGAAGCTTATAGAAATAGGAAAATAGCATGAATATAAGTGGAAGTTTATCTTTCCTGACAAAAAGGATAGATGTAAAACTTCCTCTTGCATTTGTACTCCCCTTTCTACAGGACACTTTCTTTTTTTTTTTTTTTTTTTAAATTTTTTTTTTCAACGTTTATTTTTATTTTTGGGACAGAGAGAGACAGAGCATGAACGGGGGAGGGGCAGAGAGAGAGGGAGACACAGAATCGGAAACAGGTTCCAGGCTCTGAGCCATCAGCCCAGAGCCCGACGCGGGGCTCGAACTCACGGACCGCGAGATCGTGACCTGGCTGCAGTCGGACACTTAACCGACTGCGCCACCCAGGCGCCCCATCTACAGGACACTTTCCATCCTCTACCTGATACATGACCTTCTAATATGTAGTTATGTAGGCTAGGTGAAGGTACCCATGTTAAACTGCATATTAATATTAGTAAAGCTTAATTTCTTTCTTGGATTAAAACATGTAGATACAAATTTGAACATATTCTGCCCACACCCAGTGAACTATGCTGAGCACTCCTAAGAGGTCACACATCTCACTTTCAAAGTCACAATTTAAATAATACAAAGGGCTAGATATGCTTAATAAAACCCTGGCAACAATCCCGTGACTTAAAATTACCCACATTTCAGAGACAAGCTTCAAACAGGTTAAGGGACCTGCCCCCAAACAATACATGAACAGGATGATTATCAATGATTTTTTATGGATAATACTGACTAGAGAGTATTTTTATGGGATAAAAGCACATTTATTCCATTTGCCAGACTGTACTAAACATACACACATTTAAACCACAAAAAGAATATGTTGATTATTTAAGGCAGAAATAATAAACAGCCATATTTTTATATGAAAACTTCCATGAGTTAACAATACTGCATGTTTATATGCTGTGCTTCATTATATTGAATTTGATACGTAGCAATTTCAGAAAGACCTATTTTAGTTACTATCGAAAGACCTTTTTTAAAAAAAATTTAAGAAAACTGTGTCCCTTGGCACTGGTCATAATAGGTTAGTACTTCAACAAACCTTTACTCATTCCATTTTGTCAGTGAAGAATTCATAACTGAGTAGGGAGGCATAAATAACTATCATTACATAATGTGATGAGAATGATAAAATATGCTCCTACACTGTGCTATTGGATCACACAGTAGAAACTCAAGTCAACAGGGGTACACCCGGGTGGCTTCCGCAGTTAAGCGTCTGGCTCTTGATTTTGGCTCAGGTCATGATCTCACAGTTCATGAGATGGAGCCGTGTGTTGGGCTCTGCACTGACAGTGTAAGCCTGCTTGGGATTTTCCCTCTCCCTCACTCTCTGCCCCTCCCCACCTCTCTCTCTCAAAATAAATAAATAAGCATTAAAAAAAAAAAACAGAAATAAAGTGATGTCAACAAATACTTCACAAGTTCATTCAAGCTAGACCTCTGAAGGATGAGCCTGTTTCCCACCAAAGCTTGGCAAAACTACAGAAAATCTGATACTTCTAATGCCTACCCAAATGGATGTCTGATTTAATCTGGATCATTTCTGAGGGAAAACCAGGAACAAAGACAGGTCTGAAGCTCCTGAAAGTCTCAGTCTTGTGACTAAAGTCAGAGGCTAAAGATAGATATAGAGATGGCAGACAGCAGCAATTCTTAAACTTTTTGGTTTCAGGACTTCTTTACATTTGTAGAAATTGAGGACTCCCAATTGTTTATGTGGGTATAACTACTGATATTTACTATATTAGAAATTAAAACAGAAATTAATTATTAAATTAATACAATACTTATTAGTTCTTTTTAAAACTTTACATGTTAATGTATCTCTGTAACAACTATATTTTCCAAAGAAAAATGGCGAGAAGAGTGACACTGTTTCACATTTTTGCAAATTCTTTAATGTCTAGCTGAATATAAAATGGCTGGATTCTCACATCTGCTACTGTGTTCAATCTGTTGTGATGTGTTGTTTTGGTCAAAGTAATGAAAATCTAGCACACAGATACATGGTTGGAAAAGAGAATTTTAAAATCCTTTTAATATCCACCATTGTGGATATTCTTCTTTGGTACTATACCAAAACTCACAAGTGGTGGTTTCTTAAAGGTTAGTTGCTATGTAGAATCTGAAACCACATTGATGAACTCTTCAAATTCTGTTATATTAAAATCCATCGATCCATCCTGCACTTTGAAAGGAATTTTTGTCTATGCATTATTTTGAAACATTATCCACTGGTCATTTGGAAAACAGATTCCCTGACAATGTTGACATGTTTCATTATATAATATTATGGAAAGAGCCCAAATGTCCATCAACTGATGAATGGATAAAGAAATTGTGGTTTATATACACAATGGACTACTACGTGGCAATGAGAAAGAAAATAATATTTCTTAATATCATCACCTATTTTTTCAGAAATGTTTTTTAAGTATCGGGAAAATCTCAAGTTCAAAGTGGCAGATAGGAGTCTTCCAAAATTCTAATTTTTGCTTGAAAGCTCTAATTGTATCACTGACAACAAATACTGTCAGTTGTTTCCCTTGAGGTGATAGTATAATTTTGTTCCTTTTTGAGAAAATATGTACCAAATAACGAAGTCTAAATAACCAGTTTGTCAGTCATTCTTTCAAGTAAAAATGGTGTTCCCTTACGCAGACCCCTAGCCAATCTTACAACCCAAACAATAGAGCAAGTCCTTTTTTTTTTTTTTTTGAGATAATGGTAATACCTACATGAGCAGCAGAAGTGTTTCAGGCAAACTTCCTAACACAGAATATTAGAATGTGCACTCCAAGATTAAAATTTAATAAAATGAATTAATTTTTACTGTTTCATAAAGACATTCTTAAGTGACACTGGTTTTTCTCCCCCCCCCCCTTTTTTTTTTAAACTGAGTCTGCATGGCCATGAAGAATACAATGACTCTGACTAACAATTTGGTGCCACTACCTTGATTCATATGTTGGCACCCACAGGTTTTACCCACTATTTCTCTTGCCCAATCTGTGCAAATATGGACCTCCAGAGACCACACTTTGAGAAGAGATAGCAAGGGATTAGCATCAAGGCAGATGTTTATTCACTTATTCCACTATATTATTTATTTTGCTAAGGGTGCGGGACCCTGGGCCTTGGTATTAGGATCAACTTGGTGATAAAGCAGTTCCTACCCTCTAAAAGAGGTAGACCCAGGACTGAAACTAATGGAAATTGAGAGTAGGAGTTCCTCACAATATATATTTTTTTACATATATTTTTTACATATTCAAATTAGAAGTTTGGATAGATGTGACTTTATACTATTACATAATAAATACTACCAGAAATCAATGGCAATTAAATGTCTACTGGTTACTTTTAAAAACTTTTTACTGTACATCTTCAAAGACCTTAATTTTAGTATTGAAGTCAACCATAAAAGCTTCCAAGGAATTAGATGGGGATACAGAAGAGCAAACATAATGCTTTTACTTTTTTTAAGTTTAACTTAAAAAAACTACCATTTGTAACAGCTTTAAAAATATGAAACACATGGGCATAAACTGGACTAATGTGTGGAATACTTGCACACTGAAAACTATAAAACATTGGTAGGAAATATTTAAAAAGACCTGAAAAGTGGAGAGATAAACTGTGCTCATGAATTTAAGGACTCAGCATTGATAAGTCGTTAACTCTCCCTAAACTGAACTGCAGATTCAGTACAATCTCAATCAGAAATTGACAAGCTGATTCTAAAATGTGCATATATGAAAATGCAAAGGGTTTAGAATAGCCAAGATAATTATGAAATAGAACAAAGTTGCAAGACTTATACTTTATGATTTTATGACAACATAAACAATACTAGTCAAGACAGGATGGTATTGTATAAAGGTACACAAAAAGATCATTGGAACAGAACAGTCTGGAAATTGACCTACACATATACAATTCATTAATTTTCAACAAAAGTGTAAACGCAATTCAGAGGAGAAAGGATAATCTTTTCAACAAGTGGTTCTGGGATGAATGGATATCCATATGCTAAGAAAGAAAAAGCAACAACCAAAAAAAATAAAAATACAAAAAAATCTCTGATCCATAGCTTGCAACAAATAAAACTATAAAACTTCTAATGAAAACATATGAGGAAGCTTTTGGAATCTTGGGTTAGACAAAGATTTCTTACATAAAACACCAAAAGCAAGATCTTGTGAATTAAAAATATCCCATACTTATCTATTTATATTTGTACTGTCACCAATCTGGTCTCAACCAATCATGTTTTGCCCAGACTACTTTTTCTTTTCCATTCCTTCCTACTTCTACCCCCGCCCTGTCCAACCACCTTCACAAAAGTGATCTTTTCAAAGACATATCTGATCATATCATTTCCTTGCTTAAAACTCTCCTTCAGAGAACATGGTCTTCAAAGGCTTCATGTTGTACTATTCATCCCCCTTACTGGGGAATGACTTATTCCCCGAATATGTCAAACTCCTCTAAGTTGGCACCCATTGTTGTTCTTTCAGCATAAACTGCTTCTTCCTCACTCCTTCACTGTCCTAAGGGCTAATCCATATTCACCTTTCAGATCTCTTCATAAATGTCACTTCTTTTTTTTTTTTTTTAATTTTGTTTTTCAACGTTTATTTATTTTTGGGACAGAGAGAGACAGAGCATGAACAGGGGAGGGGCAGAGAGAGAGGGAGACACAGAATCGGAAACAGGCTCCAGGCTCTGAGCCATCAGCCCAGAGCCCGACGCGGGGCTCGAACTCCCGGACCGCGAGATCGTGACCTGGCTGAAGTCGGACGCTTAACCGACTGCGCCACCCAGGCGCCCCTAAATGTCACTTCTTTTTTATTTTTTTTTTTTATAAATTTTTTTTTCAACGTTTTTTTATTTATTTTTGGGACAGAGAGAGACAGAGCATGAACGGGGGAGGGTCAGAGAGAGAGGGAGACACAGAATCGGAAACAGGCTCCAGGCTCTGAGCCATCAGCCCAGAGCCCGACGCGGGGCTTGAACTCACGGACTGTGAGATCGTGACCTGGCTGAAGTCGGACGCTTAACCGACTGCGCCACCCAGGCGCCCCATGTCACTTCTAAAGAGAGGCTTCCTTTGCCAATGGAAGCTCTTACCCCATATCTTTATGGGGTACTCTTCTAAAGAGAGGCCTCTTCTAAAGAGGCCCCATGTCTCTTCTAAAGAGAGGCTTCCTTTGCCAATGGAAGCTCTTACCCCATATCTTTATATGGATCACTCCTTGATACTTCACCTTCTCCAAAACAACTTTCATGACCATTTTAAATACTCTCCTTCTATCACTCTTTAACTTCTCACCTTGCTTTATTTTCTTATCAAATATGAAATTATATTCTTTTTTTTTAAAGTTTATTTATTTGGAGGGGTGAGGTGCAGAGAGAGAGAATCCCAAGTAGGCTCCACGCTGTCAGCACAGAGCCCAATGTGGAGCTCGAACTCACAAACCTTGAGATCATGACCTGAGTCGAAATCAAGAGCTGGATGCTTAACTGACTGAGCCACCCAGGCACCACAAAAGTATATTCTTTAATTACTCATTTATTTGTAATCACTCTACCATTTTAGAATGTGAGTTGCCCAAGAACAGAGCTGTATCTTGCTCACTACTCTATCCAAACAGCCCGGCATACAGTAGTGGTACAGGACTATCTGGACTTCACGACACGTATGAATTCAGGAGCTCAGTCTTGAAGAGAGATACACAAATGAATAGCTGTAATACAGAATATGGGGAATGAATGAGAAGCACAAAGGATAGAGTGATGGTATTTACTTTGGTGGCCCAGAAGAGATCCTCATATAGAAGGAGGCACTTGAGTTAGATCTTAAGAGATGTCTAGGAATGTATCCACTGGAAGCTGCAGGTGGAGGGCCTGCATGTGCAGTTATAAAGGAAAGGAAGAGAAGGCATGTGAAGGGAACTGTAAATATCTAAGAAAGAAAGACATTTGCACAGGATTCATTGAGGGACTACTCATAACATTTCACTTGCTTGAAATATTCCTCTGCCATTTCTATGTCTCAATTCTACCAAAGCAGTAATATATAAATTCAAATGCTATTACCTCCACGAAACCTTTCCTTGTGTTTTCTTTCTCCCATATTCCATATTACAAGTCCTTAATACCCTATTTTATGGCTATTGATTATTGTACATGTATTATTGCCCTTTACACAGCTTTAAGTCTAAATAGCAAAAAGAAACTAAAAATTAAATCAGAAAGATAAATGGTTAATTTTAGAATTGATGGTGGTGGTAGTGGAAAGAAGATATGTATTATTAAGTTTTAAATGATCACCACTAAATCACAGATTGGGAAATGGGAATCTATTTGAAACCTTGTATCAGATGAAGAAACAATGGACAAAATTTTCTTCTTTGAGGGAGTAGACCTGTTACTCAACAGGTTTAGATTTTCTTCCTTATCCCCAAATTTTAATCACTTACTTACATCACTTGTTAATACTTCTGTTACTATTCTCTTACACTCATTCCTTCATATATTTTAAAACTAGAACTGTAGGCACGATGAGAGTTAACTATTACATAGATTCATACTGATAAAAATTTATTTTAAGAATGTTACATTAAGGGGGTGCCTAGGTGGCTCAGTTGGTTGAGCATCTGACTCTTGGTTCAGGCTCAGGTCATGATCTCATGGTTTCATAGGTTTGAGCTCTGCACTGGGCTCCATGCTATCTCTCTAAAAATAAAGAAACTTAAAAAAAAGAAACAAAGAAAGAAAAAGAATGCTGCATTAAGTTTCAGCAATTTAAGTATTTTATATACAACGTTCCTTTAAGAAGACTTAGCATGTAATTTTAATAAACCAAATATATAAAACCATTTCATTGTTTATTTTTCCTCATAAACTTTTCCACTAAGCTCTCTAAAGAACTTTCAGTTGTTAATAGTTGAAGCATAAAATTATCTCTTTGTTTTAATGCTTCTTTATTCATTTTGTTTCTTTTTTTTACAGCTTAAAGATTATTCATTATCATAAACTACAATAGTTCACTTAGGGACTTATTTATCAGGAACCAGAAGATATTGATGCCACAACAGTTTTCTTCTAGGCTATACATTTAGTATATAATAGACACCAAGGATTAGATTTTGTTTAAAACTAAATAAACTGAAAAGAGAATCTATGTGACAAACTAATATTCTTTTAAAAATAAACCAACTCATTATAGGAAACAAAGCAAAATAAGATAAAATAAACTGATTTATATGCAGTAATTGTTTTAAAATGTTTCACGTGTACCAGTCAGAAATTAACTACGGTCTGGCCATAGATATAATTATTTTGGAGTCTTATCTTTTGTTACTTTATGTTTAAACCTAACAGAATAATTTGTGTGCAACATTAATAGTTTTATACTGTTATAGCCCAAAATGAAATAAATTAGACAACAGAAAGAAGTAGCCTCACAAATACCACTTAGTAGTAACTGTGATTTTCCTAACCACATACATTTTCCATCCATATTTTTGAAAGTGTATGTATATATACATTTTCAAACTGTATCTTTGTAATAATACAAAAGGAAAAAAGGTAAACAGTTTAAAGGATCTTTAAATTACAGGATAATTTCATCCCAATTACAAAATACCTGGAGAGGTATTTTGGACCATTTATACTCCTCTTCTACATTTTTAATATTTTGTAAACTTATTTTTTCCTTTCCTCCCCCCCCCCCCCACTATAGACACTCCCTTTAGGCAACAGTACATCAACAATCCTCCCACGTTCAAAGTCGGCTACATCTGTTGCTCTTTTCTATTGTTGAAAATTCCTGCCTTAATCCTATTTGACTTCATTCATGCAAAGGTCATCCTGAATTCGACAAATGGAGAAGCTATGGCAAAGCACACTGTTGAACATGACTGAGAAAATGCCTTGTGGAACATGTAACTGATGTGCTTGCCCTGTCTCAAAAGTACCTGATATATATCATGTAGGCCTCCAAACTTAAAGCCTACAATCTCAAAATGTGTTATATTCATTATTACCATATTTGCTAAACATTCTAGTAATTATAATAATGATCCTGATTCTTGGTAGTGTGCTGCTGTTTCCTTTTTCCTAAACCAGTTGAATGTTCATATTACTAGTTGTGCCTACCTTATCGGCATGAATTAAATCAGAGGATCTACTCTAACCCTATTATCACCATTAGCATTTGGCAAATGTCACCTTTTTTTTTTTTCATCCACAGAATGGCATCTCTTATTCTTCAATTTTCAAAATCTGCTAATGAAACTAAATTATTGTATTCATTAAAAAATAAGTTCCCAATTCCAATAAGCAGCAACATAGATGGGTTTTATTATGCCTCATCTTAACAGACGCTGATTATGAACTATAGCTATAATATATTATGCCATTGGCCTTTTTCTCTATGCTAAATACAGCTCAAATCTATAATTTACTGCCATCCATATATATATGACCAAAACTAGGAGACATTAACAGGAAGATTAAAGTAAGCGCTAAAATAAACTTGAGTAAAAGAAAGATTTATGAGGTGGAGATAATTATTTTTAATATGCTCATAACTCACCATGACTAAAATATGGGAACACTTACTCACACATGCTTATGTCCAAGTTAAAAAAGATGCCTGCCAACTTAAGAAAAACCAGGCTCAATTAGTTTCAAGCAATCAAGGAAAAGGCCACTGTTATTCTTATGGCTTAATAAGGAAAAGACATCTTGTCTTTAATATACTATGCTGTTGGCCTTAAATGAGATTTTTAGTGTAAGGTAAAACTGAATACAAGATTAAAAAATATTATTTAGCTACTTACATATAAATTTAAAAGCTATTAATGATAACTTGTCACTGTTTTATAATATAAAATTATCTAATACAAAAGATACATATTCTAAGAAGATATTTTAATGCAGTTTTGTGTTGACAGCAAAATGTATGAGTATAAATATAAACAAACTGTTGACATTATTTGTCAAGCTCATAAATCCATTTTTACTATAGTTTCTCAAATTCTCATAGACAAACTAAATAAAAGTCAAAGGATGTAAAAAAAATACAAAAACTTCATTTTTAAGATAGCACTTTAAAAATTTTTTTTTAATGTTTATTTACTTTTGAGAGAGAGGGCAAGCAGGGAAGGGGCAAACAGAGACAGAGACACAGAATCTGAAGCAGGCTCCAAGCTGTCAGCACAGAGCCTGATGTGGGGCTCAGACCCACGAGCTGTGAGATCAGGACCTGAAGCTTAACCAACTGAGCCACCCAGGCGCCCCAGCCCTTTTTTTAAAACCTGTGTGTAGCTTAGTTTTATTCGTTGAAGTATGTTTCCTCAACAATGCGATTTTAGGCTAAATACTTAGCCTTCATTTTCTTTCTTTTCTTGCTTTGTTTTTCAAGTAGGCTTCCTGCCAAGCACAGAGCCCAACATGGGGCTTGAATTCACAACCCTGAGATCAAGACTTGAGCTGAGATCAAGAGTTGGGTGTGGGGCACCTGGTTGGTTCAGTTGATTAAGTGTCCAACTTCGACTCAGATCATGATTTCACGGTTCATAGGTCCAAGCCCTGCTTGGAGCCTGTCAGCACAGAGCCTGGAGACTGCTTCATATACTGTGTGTGTGTCTCTCTCTCTCTGCCCCTCCCTCGCTCTTGCTCTCGCTCATGCTCTCTCTCTCTCTAATAAACATTAAAAAAAAATTAAAAAAAAAAAAAAAGAGAATCGTGTGCTTAACTGACTGAGCTACCTAGGTACCCCTCTTTTTTTTAAGTAAGCTCTATGCCCAAAATGGGGCTGGAACTCATGGCCCCGAGATCAAGAGTCATGTGCTCTACCAACTGAGCCAGGCAGGTGCCCCTTAGCCTTCATTTCCTATTTGTTTTATATTAGTAGTTTCTTGTCAGACTGCGACTTTTCTGTTCTCTTAAGCTTTTTAGTCAAGTAGTTAATGCAATTAAATGTATTAGCAATGTTTACTAGTTAAAGGAGGCTTTTTACAAATTCGAATTTTGTAAAAAAAAAAAAAAAGACTCCTTTTAGTAAGTACTCAGTAAATTTGTTTACAAATTTGTGTTTGCCTGAGATGTGGCAAACTTATACTAGAAAGTATGTGATATAATGAATGGCCTGAAATTTGCCTTAGTTTTTTTATTTTTAAAAAGGGAAAAACAACACCTGCCCTACATACTTCATGCTTTTGCAGAGAATAAAATAAATCATGCATATTTAAATTTTCTGGAAACTATTAAGCACTTTATAAATGTAAGGAATTGTTATGCGAAGAGAACTTCTATCAACTGGCCAATAAGTATATTTCTTTGATGTAACATTTAGCTCATATGGAAATAGACTAAAATAAAACAAAGTAAAATGGTGTATGTCGAAGAGTCTTAAACTTCTTCGTTCCACGATTTTCTTAAGTCCTTTTATGATCCTAGAAGGGCGGCGGGGGGGGGGGGGGGTACCATCATCATCATCAGGATTCTTCCAAGTGGTTTCAGCATGGAACTCCAGCATGTATGAATGTAAAATATTTGTGAGAGAACAAGTAAGTGGCAGGGGTTCTTTCTCCACACCTGATGTTACCTGCTGTCACCTGATTTAGACATAATCTCTAAATTCACACCCCAAAATTTCTAGTAAGGGTATGTGCTTTCATATCCTACCTGAGTGAGAGAGCACAAACAACAAATCTGGATGGAAAGGCAGAGAGAAGACACTAGAAAATTACAAAATGTTTATGTTATGTATTTCCCTATTAAAATACATCATGTATCTTAAAGAACTATTGGAGCCAGCTTTATTTTCTCCACATGGGACTTGACAACAGCCCTTGTCTAAAAATATGCTTATCCCTGCCCCACGGCTCAGTCCTCCGTGCCCTTATTCTCTATGTTATCCTGAAGTAGGGGCAAACTCTCAGCTCCTAAGTTCATGATGAAATATCTTCAGGGTAAAGTTCACAATCAATGACTTTTCCCCTGGAAGTCTCAACAGGCCAGGACTTCCTAATCACTCTGAGCCCAGGCATCCTTGAAGGTTTAAGGGTCATTTTCTTAGAGTTTGTATTTTTGTTTCTTACATAGATTTTAATTTTAATTGCCATACTTCACAAAATCTACCACTTTGCTAATTCCTTAAAAAGGAAGACAAATGTCACTGTTAATCCTGACATCTATGTGTAGATGTGTGTTTCAGATGGAAGAAGGGAAGAAGAAAGGATGGAAGGAGAAACTAAAACTTGTCTAAAACTGAATTCATTTTCTTAAATACAAACTTACTCTTCTTATATTCTCTTTCTCTATTGAAAGCAGGACCAGGATGGCTTTCCTTCCCCCTATTTTCCTACATTCCTTCCATCCTTCCTTTTCATTCATTCATCGAGTCATTTATCCAACCACCTACCTGACAAATATTTACTGAGCACATGCTACATGCTAAGCATCCATGCTAGCTTCTAAGAACACAGAAATGAAGAAGTCCCTGATCTCATGGAGTTTACAGAGTAGTAGGGAAAAAAACAATAAACTAATAAAATATATAGGTAGAGGAGGCTCAGTCGGTTAAGCATCCAAATGTCTATTTCAGCTCAGGTCATGATCTCACAGTTGGTAAGACCTTGGGCTCTGTGCTGTCAGTGCAGTGTCTGCTTGAGATTTACTCTCTCCCTCTCTGCCTCTCCCCTGCTCACATTCTCCCTCAAAATAAATAAACTTTAATAAACAGATGAATAAATAAATGAATAAAAAAAGTATATAAGTAGAAGACAGTAATTAATGAAAGGAGGGTGGTTAATATAGGGTCATCAGGGAAGGCCTCTTTATTTTTTTTCCAATATATGAAGTTTATTGTCAAATTGGTTTCCATACAACACCCAGTGCTCATCCCAAAAGGTGCCCTCCTCAATACCCATCACCCACCCTCCCCTCCCTCCCACCCCCCATCAACCCTCAGTTTGTTCTCAGTTTTTAAGAGTCTCTTATGCTTTGGCTCTCTCCCACTCTAACCTCCTTTTTTTTTTTTCCTTCCCTTCTCCCATGGGTTTCTGTTAAGTTTCTCAGGATCCACCTAAGAGTGAAACCATATGGTATCTGTCTTTCTCTGTATGACTTATTTCACTTAGCATAACACTCTCCAGTTCCATCCGTGTTGCTACAAAGGGCCATATTTCATTTTTTTCTTATTGCCACGTAGTACTCCATTGTGTATATAAACACAATTTCTTCATCAATTCATCAGCTGATGGACATTTAGGCTCTTTCCATAATTTGGCGACTGTTGAGAGTGCTGCTATAAACATTGGGGTACAAGTGCCCCTATGCATCTGTACTCCTGTAGGGGAAGGCCTCTTTAAAGAGGTAACACTGAAAAAAGATCTGAATGAAATGAGAAAATGAACCATGAGAAAATCTGGGAAATGATGCTCCAGATCGAGTGAAAAACAAATGTAAAGGTCCTAAGGCTACAATGAGGTGGGCATGTTTGAGGACCAGAAGACCAGCATGCCTCTAACAGAATTAAAAAGGCACTGGGTGGTAGGAAACAAGGTTGGAGACAAAGACAAAAACCAGATCACATAGGGCCTCATAGGCAATGGTAATTTTATTCTGTAATGGGAGGCCACTGGTGGGTTTTGAACAAGGTAGTAGACATAATCTGATTAATGATTTTAAAAGATCATCCTAGGGAGACTTCTAGTTCCAAAAAATATTCTGGAGAACTTTACATGGCAAAATAATCAGATCCTGCACAAAATATAAATTTTTATTGAATTGCTGGGTACAAAAAGTTTTTTCATATAAAGGAAAACCTGAGCTTTTGTGAAAGAAGAGGGTTTTCCAAGGGCAGAAATATGCTTTTGTTTTGAGTATATCTGTGTGTTATCTTTCATAGTAAGTAAGTAGTTTTTTAAATTGGCATACTCCTACAACCAAGAGACTCCATTACTAGGAATATTTTTAACACAGTGGTTTTTATTCCTGGCTAACCATTAAAATCATCTGGACGATTAAAAAACAAAATCAAACAAAACAATACTGATATCCAATTCTACTTCTACAGATTCTAATTTAGTGGGTTTATATAGGGTCCAAGCATTGTTTTTTGTTTTGTTTTGTTTTGTTTTTAAGTTTCTCAGCTAACACTGAGAACCATTACCCCAAGAAAGCCCTTTTGCATGTATATCAAGAGATAGAAAGAATATTCACAGCAATATCATTTCTAATGGCTGAAATTTGCGGGAAAATTCTTATCTTTATCACCAGGAGAATGGATAAATTATGGTAAACTCCATGTAATGGATTATATATTAGTGAAAATGAATAAACTACAACTATACACAACACAGGTAAATCTTAGAAACATAATATTGAGTAAATAGAGAAGTCTATTAAAAGGATAACGCAGGAGTGCCTGGGTGGCTTAGTCGGTTACACATCTGACTTTGGCTCAGGTCATGATCTCATGGTTCCCGAGTTCGAGCCCCATGCCGAGCTCTGTGCTGACAGCTCAGAGCCTTGAGCCTGCTTCGGATTCTGTGTCTGCCTCTCACTCTGGCCTCCCACGCTTGCACTCTCTCTCTCTCTCACTCTCCTTCTCTCTCTCAAAAATGATTAAACATTAAAAAAAAAAAAAAGGATAGGGGGCACCTCGGTTGGCTGCATCGGTTAAGTGTGTGACTTCAGCTCAGGTCACGATCTCAGGGTTTGTGAGTTGGAGCCCCTTGTTGGGCTCTGTACTGACAGCTCAAAGCCTGGAGCCTGCTTTGGATTCTGTGTCTCCCTCTCTGTCTGCCCCTCCCCCACTTGTGCACGTTCTCTCTCTCTCTTTCTCAAAAATAAGTAAACATTAAAAAAAATTATTAGAAAAGGATAATGCATTTGTACAAAGATCAAAAATAAGGAAAATCAAATAACATATTTAGGTATATAGGATAGTGTCATTTTATAAAGCTTGAAATAAAGATTATTTATGGGTTCACATGTGTAAGAGAATGGTTAGCAGTTATGTGTTTGGGGGAAGGGAGGAAGATCACAGGCAGAGGGATAGACAGAAGCATTATAGATAGAATTGACATTATTGTTACTTCTTTACACTGGATAGTATTCACTTTGTTGTTAGGACCCATAACTTACATATGTACTTCATATGTTATTTTGCATAAATAAAATATAAAATAACAACAATTTTTAAAAGATTTTACTATGTAGAAAACAGACTCTGGATAGGGTATATAAGTAGAAGCAGAGAGGAAGTTGGGAGACCACTGAAGTAGTCCAGGAGAGAAATGATGGAGACTATGCCACAGTGGAATGGGGGGAGATGGTGAGAAGGAATCAGATTTAGAAAACATTTTGAAGAACTTATATATAGCTTATATAATTTCTATTTAACTTGTTGTATAGGAAAAGGAGAAAATATGGGCTCCTAAGTTTTCTGCCTAAACAACTGGGTTAATGGCACTGCTATTTATTGGGAGATGGGGAAAATGAGGGGAATAGCAAGTTTGGGAAGAAAATGAGTTCAATTTTGCACAAGGAGAGATGTTGAGCAGATAACAAATCAGGGAAAAGCTAAAGCCAGAGAGACACTGGGATATATTACTATATAGATAGCATTTTAAATCACATGATTAGATTTGATTGCATTATAGTATATCCTGGGGCACCTGGGTGGCTCAGTCAGTTGAATGTCTGAATCTTGATTTTGGCTCCAGTCATGATCTCATGGTTCGTGGGATCAATGCCTGCACTGACAGTGTTGAGCCTGCTTGGGATTCTCTCTCTCCCTTTCTCTCTCTCTCTCAAAATAAATAAATTTTAAAAATAGTGTGTTTCCTTTGGAAGGCCTTTTGAAAATGACTATCAAAAGTAGAAAGGCATTTACCCTTTGACTCACTTCAGAAAATGTATCAAACATATATAAAGTAATCTGTAATCTGTGTACAAATCATTCATTGCAGCATTGCTTGTAATAACAAAAGACTGGAAATAACACAATGGATGGGTAATTGGCTAAATAAATTATGGTATATTTACATACTGGAATAGACATGTAAAACATAATGAAGAAGCTTTCCATATGCCAAAATGAAAAGTTTTCTAGGATATACTATAATTTTTAATGTTTTTAATGTTTATTTTTGAGAGAGAGAGAGAGAGAGAGAGAGAGAGAGAGAGCAAGAGCACGAGCAGGGGAGAGGCAGAGAGAACGAGGGAGGCACAGAATCCGAAGCAGGCTCCAGGGTCTGAGCCGTCAGCACAGAGCCCTATGTGGGGCTTGAACTTAACAAACTGTGAGATAACGACCTGAGCTGAGTCGGAGGCTTAATCAACTGAGCCACCCAGGCACCCCCAGCATATACTATTAAATGAAAGGAGCAAAATTCAGGGGCAGGATAGTGTTTATAGGATGTTACCTTTGGGGCCAGAAAAAAAGGAATAAAAATAAACATTTAGTTTTGCTTCTGCCTGTGTAAAACCACTGGAAAATACACAAAAAAACTAATAAAAGTGGTTTATTTTTAGAAAGCTCAGGTGGAGGAGGTACAATACGGTAAACTGGGATGGAGTGGTATGAAGACTTCCCAACGTGTATCTTTTCTATCATTTTGACTTTTGAGCCATGTCAATATATTATCTGGCTAAAGCAATTCTACTAACACATTTTTTTTAAGAGGAAAAAGTAGTCAGCTACATTAAATACTGCTAAAGGGATCAAAAGAAAAGGACTGAAATTGACCAGTGCATTTGGCAAGATGGAAGTGACCTCCACCAGGGAGGTTTCAAAGAACAGAAGTATAAAGAAGAGCCTGTTTGAAGTAGACTGAAAAAACTAATGATGAATATAGACAACTCTTTCAGTAGAAGGCAGAGAAATGCAAATGTAACAAAAGGGACATGTGGTGTCTAGAAAGTTTTGTTTGGAGCTATGTTGTAGAACATTTGTACACTAAGTGAGGTGATCAGGTACAGTGTAAGATACTGAGGGGAATGGTAAAATCAGGATCAAACCCCTTGAGTAGACCAGGGGGATGGGTCTAATATACAAAGTGACAGGTGGTCTTTGGATTAAAGCAGGAACAGAAAACGGTAAGGCAGAATGTGAGGTTACAAATCATGTCTCCCTTCTCTTAACACACATATAACATGCATACATTCTAACTTTAATGGCTTTCTACCACACATGGTTTTATGTGAAAATCATTACTGTCATCCATGCGATCCATGACCTGAGCAGCATCTACCTCTCCAAACTTGTAATAACATCACTCTCTCCTTGCCCACTACATTCCAGTTACATGGGCTTTGTTTCCATTCTTTAAACATAACAAGTTACTTCTTGATTCAGAGCCTTCATACATGCTGTCTAAAGTTCATCTCTCCTACCATTCCTATTAATGTTTTCTTACTATCTCTTAATAGGTCTACTATCAAACTCTTATAGTTTTTTTTCTCCAAAGCATTTACCATGATTTTTATGTATGTACCTCTGGGTTCACTGTGTAGTACCTCTGGAAGGCAGAAACCATGTCTGTTATTATACCCACTATCTAACATAATGCCTGGCACACTGTGGATGCTCAATAAATATATTTAATATACATATATTTTTTAATTGTGGTAAAAAGAAAATATTAAATTTACCAGCTTAACCATTTTTACTTGTACAGTTCAGTAATCAGTAATTATTTCTTAAGTGAATAAAATGAGCAATCTAACCAGTTGCCCAAGCTAGAAACTACCAAATCATCCTTGATTCTCATTCTTCCCTTTTCTCCCACAGATCCTCTTCTTTAGTCTTGTCAATTCTAACTTTACAGTTTTATTCATCCTTCCATTCTATCTTCACTGCTTTGCTCAAGGGTTCAGGCCCTCATGATTTCTGATCTGGGTTGTTATAAAAGTCTCCTATGTACATCCCTGTCTTCAGGTTCTTTGGTCTCTGTTTTTCACATATGGTCTTCAAAGTTCTCATTTTACTGAAATTTAGCCATGTCTTTCCTTTATCACATAGAAACTAAAGGTGTGCATGGTTGAACCTGGAAATCAACCGAGTGAGCAATGGTTCTCCTTACAATCTTGGAGCCAAGATCTATCAAGGAAGGTCACTGGAGCCTCAGGTAAAAAATGCCAAAAATCACCAGAAACTGCGGAAGCTGAAGACAAGGAAAGCAGTGGGGATAAGGCAATGAAGACTGAATGTTAAGAAAGACGTGGTGGAAATGCTATTAATTCTGCTGCAGGAGGGGGTCTCTTGCTCAGGATTCATTATGCTTCTATAACCACTACTATTATTATTATGATTATTAACAAGATAAACAATACATACAATAAAACCCACCCTTTCAATGTTCTGTAAAGTGACAAATGCATACAATTGCGCAACCTCCACAACCATATACAGCACCATTCCATTACCCATCCCTCCCAAATTCCTATGCATTCCCTTACCTTCTGACAATTACTGGTGAATTTCTGTCTCTACAGTTTGCCTTTTCTAAAATGCTACAAAAGTGAAATAATATAGAAAGTAGCCTTCTGACTCTGGCTTCTTTCACTTGGCATAATGCATTTGAGATACATCCATGCAGTTGGGCATATGACAGCCTTTTAGTAGTATCATTTAGCTTTTCCTTCTTTTAGAGGTATTGGGAAGCTAAGAATTAGGGTAAGACTACTTCTTTTTTTAAGATTTTATTTTTAAGTAATTTTATACACCCACCATGGGGGGTCAAATTTATAATCCCAAGATCAAGAGTCACATGTTCTACTGAATGAACCAGCCAGGTGCCCTGTAAGACTACTGTTTATGTTTCCCTTCAGAGTAAATAAAAGCTTGACTTCAGAGTACCTGGTTTCAGAGACTGCTACTAGTATCCTAATGTCTACACAATAATAATTTCTAGCAATCATACCCCCAAATGTTCACAACCTGATCCCATTTTTATGCCCAGGTACTCTACTCATCTATTCCACTTACAATCACACTAGTAGTGCTCACGGTCTCTTGAACTAGGCACTTTCATCCTTCAAAGCTTTTGCCCGTCTTTCCTTTTGAAATGCCCTCCTCCTTTCTTTGCTCATTTAGTGAACTCCAATTGTCCTTTTTCCACTCAGATCAGTTGTGATCTCTGCTGTCCAACTGACTACCACTACACTACACCCACACTCGTACACACAAACACAAACCCACAAAATTTTCCAGTTCCTAACCTCTAAAAAAGAGAGTTTAGAGAAGATGTAGTGAAGTACACATAATACTCTCATTAATATTCTGATAGTACTCTAGTCTATTTCTATTACAGCCCTAATTATACTGTATCATACTTTTTATGTGCCTGCCATATTGGGTAGGTTGTGAGGTTGTTGAAGACAAAGACTTTGTCTTAGTCATGGTTTTCCTCCTGGTTCATAGTAGAGCACATTGCATAGAATGTGGTCTACATAATAAGTGCATGAAATAACACATGAGGAGAGGCATATCCCAGATGTCTTTAAAGATGTCCTAGGTATTTAGTGGACACTGTCTTCCCCGATTGTCCCCAACACAAACTTTGAGAGACATTCCCATAGAATACTTCTTTCTTAGAAAAAGAAATATAATTATCTATTTTTCTGTTTCATCCAGTTTTCAATTGGTTTATTTCTCACTTAAGGAAAATCAATTATCATTATCATTAACAAATATTTACTTGAAATATACTACTTGTCTTGGCAAATTTTAAGGTAAGTAAAATAATTTAAAAACATTTTTTTTTAATGTTTATTCACTTTTTGAGAGACAGAGACAGAGACAGAGTGTGACAGGGCAGGGGCAAAGAGAAAGGGAAACACAGAATCCGAAGCAGGCTCCAGGCTCTGAGCTATCAGCACAGAGCCTGACGTGGGGCTTGAACCCACAAACCCTGAGATCATGACCTGAGCCGGTCAGACACTTAACCGACTGAGCCACCCAGGCGCCCCTAGTAGGAGAAATAATTTACTTTTACTTCATGTTCAGTCCATGTTAAGAGTAACAATGAGTATTGCTGAACTGCTTCCTATAACATTCTACATGACTAGTGTCTCTAACCCTTTGTCAAAAGAGGTTAACTCCTGCGAAGTGGTCAGATTCTATTTTATAGCACTTTAGCATCTCACACCCTTTAAAACATTATACAAATGTACACACGAGAGTATTTTGTACAATGAAAAGTACTCGGGTTACTAATGTTTTATATGATAAAGAGAATTTAATCATAGTATTCACAGCAAATTTTATTTTAAACTACATACTATGTACACTGAATTTTAAAAAAAAATTTGGAAAACCACACACTGTTGATTTAGTTTTTCCTTCTTTTTGAGGTGTCAGAAAGCTATGAATCAGGGTAGGACTATTTTTGATGCTTCCTTCAGAGTAAATAAAAGTTTGACTTCAGAGTACTTTAACAATGATATTTCTATCAAAAAGTATTTTTTAGAAACTTCATGAATATTTTTTATAATTTTTAAATTTTAACATACAGTATTATATTAGTTTCAGATGTACAATACAGGATTCAACAATTCCATACATCACCCAGTGCTCATCACGACAATTGCATTTCTTAATCCCCATCGCCTATTTCACCCATTCCCTCACCCACTTTCCCTCTGGTAACCATCAGTTTGTTCTCTATGATCAAAAGTCTGTTTCTTGGTTTCTCTCTCTCTTCTTTGTTTTGTTTCATAAGTTCCACATGAGTGAAATCATACAGTATTTGTCTTTCTCTGACTGACTTAATTTAGCATTATACTCTCTTGCTTCATCCATGGCATTGCAAATGGCAAGATTTCATTCTTTTTTATGACTAAATAATATTCCTCTGTGTGTGTGTGTGTGTGTGTGTGTGTGTGTGTGTGTGTGTGTATCACCTATTGTTTATCCATTCATCTATCCATGGACACTTGGACTGCTTCTATAATCTAGCTATTGTAAATAATGCTGCTATAAACTTAGGGATGCATACATGATTTTGAATTAGTGTTTCTATATTTTTTTTCCAATATATGAAGTTTATTGTCAAATTGGTTTCCATACAACACCCAGTGCTCATCCCAAAAGGTGCCCTCCTCAATACCCATCACCCACCCTCCCCTCCCTCCCACCCCCCATCAACCCTCAGTTTGTTCTCAGTTTTTTTTTTAATTTTTTTTTCAACGTTTATTTATTTTTGGGACAGAGAGAGACAGAGCATGAACGGGGGAGGGGCAGAGAGAGAGGGAGACACAGAATCGGAAACAGGCTCCAGGCTCTGAGCCATCAGCCCAGAGCCCGACGCGGGGCTCGAACTCCCGGACCGCGAGATCGTGACCTGGCTGAAGTCGGACGCTTAACCGACTGCGCCACCCAGGCGCCCCTGTTCTCAGTTTTTAACAGTCTCTTATGCTTTGGCTCTCTTCCACTCTAACCTCTTTTTTTTTTTCCTTCCCCTCCCCCATGGGTTTCTGTTAAGTTTCTCAGGATCCACATAAGAGTTAAAACATATGGTATCTGTCTTTCCCTGTATGGCTTATTTCACTTAGCATAACACTCTCCAGTTCCATCCATGTTGCTACAAAGGGCCATATTTCATTATTTCTCATTGCCACGTAGTACTCCATTGTGTATATAAACCACAATTTTTTTTATCCATTCATCAGTTGGTGGACATTTAGGCTCTTTCCATAATTTGGCGACTGTTGAGAGTGCTGCTATAAACATTGGGGTACAAGTGCCCCTATGTATCAGTACTCCTGTATCCCTTGGGTAAATTCCTAGCAGTGCTATTGCTGGGTCATAGGGTAGGTCTATTTTTAATTTTTTGAGGAACCTCCACACTGTTTTCCAGAGTGGCTGCACCAATTTGCATTCCCACCAATAGTGCAAGAGGGTTCCCGTTTCTCCACATCCTCTCCAGCATCTATAGTCTCCTGATTTGTTCATTTTGGCCCCTCTGACTGGCGTGAGGTGATATCTGAGTGTGGTTTTGATTTGTATTTCCCTGATGAGGAGCGACGTTGAGCATCTTTTCATGTACCTGTTGGCCATCCGGATGTCTTCTTTACAGAAGTGTCTATTCATGTTTTCTGCCCATTTCTTCACTGGGTTATTTGTTTTTTGGGTGTGGAGTTTGGTGAGCTCTTTATAGATTTTGGATACTAGCCCTTTGTCTGATATATCATTTGCAAACGTCTTTTCCCAGTCTGTTGGTTGCCTTTTAGTTTTGTTTGTTGTTTTCTTTGCTGTGCAGAAGCTTTTTATCTTCATAAGGTCCCAGTAGTTCATTTTTGCTTTTATTTATTTTTTTTTTAATTTTTTTTTTAACGTTTATTTATTTTTGAGACAGAGAGAGACAGAGCATGAATGGGGGAGGGTCAGAGAGAGAGGGAGACGCAGAATCTGAAACAGGCTCCAGGCTGTGAGTTGTCAGCACAGAGCCCGACGCGGGGCTCGAACTCACGAACTGCGAGATCATGACCTGAGCCGAAGTCGGACACCCAACCGACTGAGCCACCCAGGCGCCCCCATTTTTGCTTTTAATTCCCTTGCCTTTGGGGATGTGTCAAGTAAGAAATTGCTGAGGCTGAGGTCAGAGAGGTCTTGTATTTTTTTTGATAAATAGCCAGTAGTGCCATCACAGGATCATGGGCAGTTCTATTTTTAACTTTTTGAGAAAACTCCATATTATTTTCCACAGTAGCCACACCAGTTTGCATTTCCACCAACCTTATCCCTTTTTCTCCACATCCTTACCAACACTTGTTTCTTGTGTTTTTGAGATTAGCCATCCATGTCTTTCATTGATAATGTTTATCAAAGTCATGATTGCTACCCATGAAAATGATAAAGTGCACATGTGCCTGAGTTAATATTTTCAAAATGAAGAAATAAACTAGTAATACCTTTGGTTATATATACCCTAAAGCCTCATCATTCAAATATTGTTAATACAGAATTGGTTATATTTTGGACATTGTATGTTAACTTGTATTAAGTAAATATTCTGAAGTAATTTTTCCTTTCTAAAAAAATTAGATGTGCTCTATAGGAGACATACTTTTCTGGGGAAAAAAAGCAAATAAGCAAAATTTCTGTATTAAAAATATTTTTAGTCAATTCTAAATGTGTAAGAATAGTATGAGCTAAAATAAGAATAACATCTATTGTACAAGGTACAGTTTTGTTAAGTAAAATAAAAATATTAACAAGTTCTAAAGAAATATATATATAAGAGGAACAACATGTAATGGAACAAACTTCTCTACATTAAGGGCACATTACTACCATATTTAACTCATGAAAATCAGGTCAAATGAAGACCTCTACTTAATAATTCAAGTTATTTTGACTAGATGAAAGAATAAACTTTTTCTATTTAAATTAAAAATGAACTCTGTTACTTATAGCAATCACTCAATTTGATGAGCCTTTTCTGGTTTGCTTACTTATGAAGTTTTACTACAAGAAGTGTGGATGGTCTGTGGAGAAAGGAAGGAAAGAAGGAAAGAGGGAAGGAAGGAAGGAATGAAGGGAGAGAGAGGGAGGGAAAGAAGAGAGAAAAAGATAGAAAGAGAGAGAAAGAAAGAAAGAAAAAATCAAGAAAGAGAAAGAGAGAAAGAGAGAAAGAAAGAAAGAAACAAAGAAAGAAAGAAAAGAAAAAAAGAAAAAAGCCCAGCTATGTTAAAAACCTAAGTCTTCCAAAGGCAGCCAAGATACAGCTAAGAGTTAAATAGATAAACACTGAAGAGTTTCCACCCCAATTGCATCTGGTGGTGGTGGTGCAGAAACAGCTTTAGTATTTTTATCAAATTATTACAGTAAATTATTACATCTTAGAATTAGAAATTATGATATAGTACAGATAAATAATTATCTCTTGAGCTTCACAAGGCATTCTGGGTATGAGAATGGTCTGTGGAATTTAGTACTAGAACATAAATATACTTTAATAGAAAGTAACACTACAAACTTATCAAAGTATCAAGAACTTTATAAGTTTACATTCCCAAAGCATAATCAATTTATTTACAATGTATTTTCAATTATTGGCTTTGCATCTCAATAAAATCATTATTAGAAAGGTAATCTAGTTTTAAAAGTCCTCTTACACTCTTAGAAATTTACTTTTTTTTTTTTTTGTTTTTTTAAAGGCCAAAAAAATTTCCGGGTTATAAACTTAAGACCTAATGAAATGATCTAACTACATGCAGGTTTGCAAAGAAAATGCTCATACACCCTTTGAAAATGGCACTAATGTAGCCAATATCTAGTGCATATATTAACCCTGAGATTACAACTCATAATCCAAGTATTTAAAAGTTTATATGTCCCACAGTAGTTTGGACTTTTGTACATAAGCCAGCTAAAGAATACACATTACCATTATAAATATGTCCTAACCTCTTGTTTAAATGCTATCGAAACAAAGAGTAAAAGGAATATTAAGCCATTTTATAATATCTAGTTGCTGCATTAACTCAACTGTACTCTGATTGTTTTGTGAGACTCTTCTCCAAGTTCAAACATGTCAAGCTTGTTCTTCAAGCCCTTCAAGTTGGGACTTATATTAAAAAACAGTGCCAAGCAAGAAGTTTAAGTCAACATAAAACCTTCACAGAAATGATTATAGGAGTTCAAATTGACTGTAAATATCCCTCAACAACATGTCATGTAGTAAAACCAAAATATTTCGTTGGATTATAGTTTACTTTCTGCTTATAATTTCTTCTTTGACCTACAGGTTACTTGAAAATGTATATAGTAATTTTCAAATATATGGATTTGTTCTAGTTATTGTTTTGTTATTGATTTCTAGAGTAACTGCACTATGGGCAGAAAACATAATTTCAACCCTCGGAAGTTCGTTGAAAACTTACTTTAGAGCCTAAGACATAGTCACTGTAAATAAATGAATTCTTTAGTTGTATAGTGCAGTATTTTATAAGATCAAAATAGAGTCTTTATTTTTTTTTTATTTTTTATTTTTTATTTTTGGGACAGAGAGAGACAGAGCATGAACGGGGGAGGGGCAGAGAGAGAGGGAGACACAGAATCAGAAACAGGCTCCAGGCTCTGAGTCATCAGCCCAGAGCCTGATGCGGGGCTCGAACTCACGGACCGCGAGATCGTGACCTGGCTGAAGTCGGACGCTTAACCGACTGCGCCACACAGGCGCCCCAAAATAGAGTCTTTAAATCTTACTGATTTTTAAGTCTGCCTATTCCATCAATTACAGAGAGAGAGGTGCTATAATTGCTTACTATGATATGGATTATCTGTGTCTCTATTTCTTTCAAAGTTACCTTTGTATATTTTGAGAACATGTTATTAGTAAATGCAAATTCAAAATTTGTATCTCCCTGATAAACCGAATCTTCTTTCATGATGAAATGATCAGCTTTTATATCTAGTAACACATTCAGCCTTAAAACCCATTATATTCCATATTAATATGGCAGCATTGGTTTTCTTTGGGTTAATGTTCTCATGGTAAATCTTTTTTCAGCCTTTTAATTTCAAAATTTCATATATCTATTTTTAGATGTGTGCACTTGAATTTTTTTTTTAACTTTATTTTTTAGGGGCACCAGGGTGGCTCAGTCAGTTAAGTGTCTGACTTCAGCTCAGGTCATGATCTCTCCATTCCCGAGTTCAAGCCTCGTGTCCAGCTCTTGTGCTAACAGCTCGGAGACTGGAGCCTGTTTTGGATTCTGTGTCTCCCTCTCTCTCTCTCTGCCCCTCCCTTGCTCTCTCTCTCTCAAAAATAAATAAACATTAAAAATTTTTTTCAACTTTACTTAAAAAAATTTTTTTTTACTTTTATTTTTTAGAGAGAGAGGGAGAGACAGAGCGTGAGCAGGAGAGGGGCAGAGAGAGAGACACAGAATCCGAAGCAGGCTTCAGGCTCTGAGCTGTCAGCATAGGGCTGGATGTGGGGATCTAACTCATGAACTGCAAGATCATGACCTGAGCTGAAATTGGACGCTTAACTGACTGAGCCACCCAGGTACACCTACTTGGACTTTTTTTCAATCCAGACTGATAATCTTTGTTTTTAACTGCAGCATTTAGCCCATTTAGAGTTAACAACCAGTGATGAGTTTCAATCTTATTTTAACTGTTATTTGTTCTAACCACTTTGTGTTTATTTTTCTCTCCTTTCACTGAATTACTATTTCTAAGACTTTTTCCTCTATTCACACTTCTAGTTTGGAAGTTAAACATTATGTTTCTATCCTTTTAGTAGTTACCCTAAAAATTACGACATGCTTACTTAGCTAATCAATGTCTAAAGAACAATCAATATATCTTTATCCTTCCTCTCAATAATATAAGTAACTTAGAATACTTTAGTATTCATTCTCACTCCCAGCTTATATATTATCGTTCTCATATATATTAATTCTTTTATTTCAACCCATCATGAGATATTGTTTTATATTGTCAATTTGTGCTTAAATTTATGCACATGTATGCCATTGTCTGATCTTTTTTTGTTTCTTGTATTCTTGACCTTTTAATGAATATTTTCCTTCTTCCTAAATTACATGTTTTAGAATTTCCTTTAGTGAGGGTCTGTTGGTAACAAATAGTTGTCTGGAAACATCTTTATTTTTGTTCCCAGTCTTGAAATAGTTTCACTGGACTACTATTCCAGGCTGGCAGCTATTTTCTTTCATCATGTGAAAGATATCATTGGACTATCTCTGGCTTCTATTGTTGCTGCTGAGAAATAAGCAGTGTTCCTTTGAAAGTATTTTGGCTTCTTCCCACCCTTGGGCTTATTTAAAAATCTCTTCCATTTATCTATCTACCTACCTGTATCTCCCTATCAATCAATTAATCATCTTCTGAAGTTTCACTACAAGGTCTCTGGGTTTGGATTTCTTCTATTTTAATTAGGATTTGCTAGGCTTCTTGAATCAGCAGATTGTACCTTTCATCAGTTTTAAAAAGTTCTCAGCCATTATATCTCTTCAAATATAGTCTCTTTCTACTCTTTCTTGTCCTTCTCAGAGCCTAATTAGAATTATACATCTTAATCAATCCTCTAGGTCTTTTCTTGGTTTTATTTTTTATAATGGAAAATTTCAAATGTAGAACAAATATTATAATGAGTCCTCATGTAACCACTCCTCAGCTTGAAAAATTATCAACATAAGGGGCGCTTGAGTGGCTCAGTTGGTTAAGCGTCCAACTTCGGCTCAGGTCATGATCTCAGGGTTTGTGGGTTCAAGCCCCGCGTCAGGCTCTGTGCTGACAGCTCAGAGCCTGGAGCCTGCTTCGGATTCTGTGTTTCCTTCTATCTTGGCCCCTCCCTGGCTTGTGCTCTGTCTCTCTCTGTTTCTCAAAAATAAATAAATGTTAACATTTTTTTAAAAAAGTTATCAATATTTTTTCCAAGTTTTTCTTATTCTCTCCAAATACAACCCTCTCCCCCGACACACATTTTTCTTCTAGAGTATTTTAAAGAAAATCCTAGATCCTATCATTTCAACACTAAATAATCCAGTACATATCTCTAAAAGATCAGAAAATTTAAGATCTGTAATTTCTCCTCTTCTACACTTTGTCCAAACTATTCATTTGTTAAATGAATTGAGTCATCTGTCCTGAAAGATTTCCCACATTCTCTGTTTTTGGTTGATTGCATCTTCATGGTGTCATTTCACATATTCCTACACACACACACACACACACACACACACACACACACATACTCCATATCTCTTGATGGTTATTGTAACCAGTGGCTTGATCAGATCTCAGTTTAATTCTATGGCAAGAATATTTTACAGGTTGTTCTATATACTTACTATTGCAATATATCAGGAGGTACAAAATGACTGTCATACTCTTAAGGATATTAAGATTGATCACTATAGTTGAGCCCGATCCATTCATCTATTATTAAATCTTTCCTCAAGGGTTTTAGCAGCCATGCTAATTGTTGTTAGATCCATTATTTACCAGGGAATTATGAAATGATGACTTTTCACATGGTATCATTCCTTCAGCATTTCATATCCAGAATTCTTCTATAGCGGAAGAACTTTCCCTCATCAACTATTATCTTGAAATACAGTTCATAAATGAAAGTCAGGATAAATTCTTGACTCTTTTTCTTTTTTTACCAATGTATACAGTACTGAGTTGGTGTCCTCATAATCTCCATCATCCATTTGGGTATTACCATTAGAAATTCATGAATTTTTACATATTTGATGTGTTTCAATCCTTCTGCAGATATTTATTCTTTTTTAATTATATAAACATGCTCCATTGTGTTCATAACTAACGTTACAAATGTGTCTGATGGTAAAATCTTTCCTTTGTAGGTAAATTCAAAAGAATTATCAGGATATGTCTAGTTTGGGTCTCAGTCCATTCATCTTGTTTGGTACTTGTGAATTTTTTTAATCTACTGACTCAAGTCTTCCTCTAGCTCACATAAATTCCCTTTGATAAATTATTTTCCTCATCTGTTCTCATATCTACATCTCTTCTAAGTGTACTGCATTTTCTTTCTTTTTTTGGATGTAAATTATTTTATTTTATTTTTTTTAAATATATGAAATTTATTGTCAATTGGTTTCCATACAACACCCAGTGCTCATCCCAAAAGGTGCCCTCCTCAATACCCATCACCCACCCCCCCTCCCTCTCACCCCCCATCAGTCCTCAGTTTGTTCTCAGTTTTTAAGAGTCTCTTATGCTTTGGCTCTCTCCCACTCTAACCTCTTTTTTTCATTTATTTATTTATTTATTTATTTTTAAATATACTGAATTTTCTAACTCTAGTCTTTATTTTTACTTTCTCTCCATAATTTTAATTAATTTACTTTTCACCTTGAATTCTACAGAGAATTTTTCAAGGTTGTCTTCTTATTCAGTAATTGGATGTTCTATAACATACAATCAGCTATATATAATTTAAAAATTTAAAAATTCTGTCTTTTCATATCCAAGAGCTCTTTACTATTCTCAAATTATTACTTTCACCATGTGGGGGGAAATTTTTCAGAAAGTTGCAAATATAGTACAATAAAACCCATATATTCTTTATCTAGATATCATAATCTATGATTAACATTTTGCCTCAGATCATTATTTTTGGTGTCTACTTACTCGTTTCATTTATTAATGGAATGTCCAGTTTATTCACACTAAAAATATTAGTTTTTTTTTAATTTGTTTTTGTGAGAAGTTTGTCTTATGGAAGGTCATTTGCTCCAATGATTAAGATTGGTCTTAATTAAGAATTTTTTTTTTTTTTTTGCACAAAATTTAAGGAGGCACTTATTTTGAGGCTCATGTGTAACATTGGGAATGAGTATATCTCCTTAATAATGATGCACCCATTGCCAAAATTTAAGGACACATTAACTATTGGGTTTAAACAAGTGCCATGTTAGCACCTACATAACTTCAAGAGTTAGTGTTTTCTCAAATTTTACACCCTAGAGTTGCCTTTCTTGCTTCACCCTAGCTTTGCTGTGCACTTTGTTGTGGGTCTTTTCATTTTTTATTTTGTCTGTTTCTTACTATTATAGACTAAATTTTATCCAGTACTGGCAGTTGAGAAGGGTTCTATCATACTTTGTATGAATCTGTTCAAATTCTATAGATATTTTCCTCTTCTTGATGCAGTAAAGGGAAAGCTAATTGGTGCTTCCTTCACATTTCTCATCAATAATGTATCCTAAAGTGACCCCGCCAATACACATCAATGACACTCAGTTTACCATTTGTTGCTAATTGCTTAGCCTTTACAAAGCATTTAGCAAATCAGCCAAACTTGTAAATCATTCTTTATCATCAAAGGACACACATAATTTATTTACCTTATTCAGATTCTTTTCCTATATGGGGACAGTTTTATCTCCATAAGAAAAAAATGGCAATTCAATTCTTAGTTGGAAAACTGTGGCGGACACTTTAATTTGGTTACTCCAGAATATATGAATATAAAAGAACAACTTCTCAAAATCACACTTAATTACTGTACAAAATTGGTTTCAAAAGTCAAGCGTTCTAATCATGGTTTGTTTGTTTTTAACCAAAATTCAGCATTTTTATCTTTCCCATTAAATACAGTCAGAAAAATCAAGAGGCAAATTCTTAGAGATGTTCTTGATTCTACAGTTGCTCATTTTTCCAGTTTGCAAAGGCCTTTAAGTGGGTTACAGCTACTGCACATTTGTCTGCCAAATTTGCCTCATTGGTACAACAGGTCTGGGACTACAGTGAGGCAAGGCAGTGCCTCAGAACACAAGATTCAAGGAGGCATCACTCTTAGGGTGATGTACATGTAAAGTCTGCACTTACACCAATAGGAGAGAAGTGCCTCCATGAATTTTGTGCCCTACAAGCCTCTCTTGCCTCATTCTAGTCCAGGCCCTGCAGTATGTATGTCCAAATATATTTTAAATATATTTTTTAAATGTTTATTTATTTATTTTGAGAGAAAGTGAGAGAGCATGCGTGCAAAAGAGAAAGAATCCTAAGCAGGCTCTGTGCTGTCAGCGCAGAGCCCAACACAGGGCTCAATCTCATGTACAGTGAGATCATAACCAGAGCCAAAATCGAGTCGGACACTTAACCTACAGAGCCACTCAGGCACCCCATATATTTAAGAGTTGATACTGCAGGTGCCAAAAAAGGGGGAATGTTTCTCAATATCCTCACCAGTAATTTTAAGCTCTGAAAATTACCATATCTTTTCAGACATCATTACATAAATGCAGTGAGCTGATTTTAAAGCAAATACTATTTAAGTTTTGGTAGCTTGGGTTTCTCGTTTATTTGTGGATTTTTGTCTTTGTATTCTATTGTAGTACTGTTCCTAGCCTTCTTTATGCTCAGTTGCAAAATATTTTCACGATTTTCTTTTGAGACCTATGATTGTTTCCAAATGTCATTTTAAAATGACCAGGGGCAGCCGGTGGCTCAGTCGGTTAAGGGTCTGACTCTTGATTTTGGCTCACGTCCTAATCTGACAGTTTCATGAGTTCAAGCCCCACGTCAGGCTCTGGACTGACGTGCTAGCAAACTGTCTTTCTCTCTCTCTCAAAATAAATAAATAACCTTTAAAAAATGACTGTTTTGGGGTGCCTGGGTGGCTCAGCCTGTTGATTATCTGATTTTTAATTTTGGTTTGGGTCATGATTCCCAAGGTCGTGGGATCAAGCCCCACATCATACACCATGCTGAACATGGAAACTGCTTAAGATTCTTTCTCTCTGTCTCTGTCTCCCTCTCCCTGGCTCATGCTCTCTCTCTCTCTCTCTCTCTCTCTCTCTCTCTAATAAAAATTAAAGGAGGGCCTGGGTAGCTCAGTCAAGTTAAGCATCTGACTCTTAGTTTCATCTTAGGTCACGGTCACAGTGTGTGGGATCAAGCCCTGCACGGAGCTTTGTGCTGGCAGTACAGAGCCTGCTTGGGATTCTCTCTCTCCATCTCTCTCCTGTTTGAACTCTCTCTCAAAATAAATAAATAAACTTTAAAAAAATTTTTTAAAGAAATGACTATTTCAAGCAATTATTATGTAGGCATTCTCATAGAAGAGATACCAAGATTTGGGCTCATTTGCATCTATACTATAAAACTCATTCATTCATTCATTCATTCATTCATTCATTCATTCATTCATTTAGAGGAGGGGAGGGCAGAAAGAGAGATAAAATCTCAAGCAGGCTCCATGACACAGGGGCTTGATACCACGACCCTGGGATCATGACCCAAGCCAAAATCAAAAGTCTGATACTCAACTGACTGAGCCACCCAGGCACCCCTACAACTCACCTTTTAATAGACATCAGTGGCACAGCCTGCTGTTCCCTAATATTGATTGTACTCTACTTTTTTAGTAATATAACCCTTGACTTTTAACTGAGTAATACAACTACCCAGAATAAAGATTTATTTTCTAGTGTTCCTTGCTTGAGGTAGATAGGAGTGTTTTTTGCCCTTTCCTTTTTGATTGGAATGGGGCAGATTGGCTGTGGTTCAAGTAGCCATCTTGGAAGTCCATGCCAAGCACGGTGGGTCAGCAAAATAGGAGAATGGGTCCCTGATGCCTTTGTGAGGCTACTGTATCAGCACTGGACCTTTAAAATTTTCAAAGACAGAAATAAATTTTTCTTTTATTTAAACTGGCATTTGAGGGGCACCTGGCTGGCTCAGTCAGTAGAGCATGTAACTCAACCTCAGGGCTATGAGTTCAAGCCCAGCACTGGGTGTAGAGATTGCTTAAAGATACCATCTTAAAGGGGTGCCTAGGTGGCTCAGTCGGTTAAGTGTCTGAATCTTGATTTTGGCTCAGGTCATATCTCACAGTTTCATGAATATAAGTCCCATGTCTGGCTCTGGTTGACAGAGCAGAGCCTGCTTGGGATTCTCTCTCTCCCTCTCTCTCTTTGCCCCTCCCCAATGCATGCACATGTGCATGCTCTTGCTCTTTCTCTCTCTTTCAAAATAAATAAATTTAAAAAAATACAATCTTAAAAGAAAAAAACAAAATGCATTTGAGGCCTTCTACTGCCCACAGATAATCCTAATTCCAACTGAAATTCCATTAACCAGAGACTCATTTGATTAATAAGATCTTAAAAAATAATAATTCTGGGAGGTTCCACATACATATTAAGAAAAAGTAGTTGATACAGTGTAATTTGTGTTTTTTTTTTAAGTTTATTTATTTATTTTGAGAGAGACAGAGACAGCTCTAGTGGGGAGGGGCAGAGAGAGAGGGAGAGAGAAAGAATCCCAAGGAGGCTCTATGCTATCAGCCCAGAGCCCAAAATGGGGCTCAAACTTGCTGAACAGTGAGATCGTGACCTGAGCCTCAAACCAAGAACTGGATGCTTAACTGAGTCACCCGAGTGCCCTTCAGTGTAATTTGTTCTTAACCTTTAGCAAAAATCAGCCAGAGTGAAAGAAGTAGGTAGCTTTGCACGGGGAGACAGGAAATTCTAGAACATAAACTATTTTGCAGGGAGATAACAAGATAAATTATCAGTAAAAAGGTAACGGGAAACTGAAGATATCCCAGTGAGAGAAGCAGATAAAATTAAGGCTGATTGCTGAGGCCCAGTTGTATCCTCTGCCTAGGGTTCTGCAAAATCTCCTTGGGTCTTTATGACAAGTTGTCCTTTTGCTTAAGTTAAAAAAGTTCAACCAAATGGCTTGTTTCTATTACTTATAACCAACAGTACTAACCAATAAAACAAGTGATGCATACAGGAGTGCCCCGTTTAGTCAGTATTATTGAGGAACAACCTATTCTGGTAAGGTATTCCAGCAAGTAAAAATTTTATACATAACTTAACCACTGCCTGCACCCCATTGTCACTGAATGTAGTTTGGCATTTTATTTTACAAAACAACTGTGTATTCATCATTGCATTCAATTACATTCTGATCCTTTTTATTATTTTTCTTGGAAAGTTTGAGACATTTTCAATGTACATATGAGGAAATTAATAGTCTGATTGTGGACTTACTGTTTTTCAGAATGAATGGCTTGTAGACAACATTCTGCAGTTTTGCAGAATAGAAATGGGGATAAAGAACTTTCTAGGAGATCTTTATGTGCAAAAGCTGAAAAGGGTGTTGGCGTTGTGGTCTGAATTTGCTGCTTGTCCCAATCAAGGGAACTGCTGTGTGTAATTTTGACTTTAGTTTAACCCTGGGCTTCCCATAGTTACTGCAATCTGTACTCAAGTTCAAAAACATCCAAGTGTAAACCTTAGGACTTTGCCAGAACTTGTTAAAAAAAAGGTAACAATATAAGTGGAGGCCTGAGTTATTTAACTGGGCTTGAGATATGGATAGGATTTTCACTTTTAGAGATGGAATAAGTGGATAGTAGTATCACTGTCAATCACTGGAGCTTCATCAGTCAGGATCTTTGAGGGAGCGCTTCTCCACTTGACCAAGCTCATTTCATCATCAAGTGTGCAGTGGAGCTTTCTCTATGCTATTATAAAAATGTAAGTTTATTTTAATTCCTTATTGTCATTCATTGATAGTTGGCTGTTCATATATTCTGATTTCTATGGAATTGGGTATATACTGTTTAATAATGTACTTTAGCAGATGTGTCTAGCAACCATGTTGTTTATGTTCCTAAACTCACTCTCATAATTTAATTGCACTTTTTACTATGTTCCATGAATTATATCTAGGAGTTCAGAGTTATATATTTATCAACTTACATTCACAGTAAATGATGGTCAGGCACCATTGAGCCTAACTTATCATTTTATTTTACTGAACGGTCATATATTTAACTTCTCTACACATTGGCCTTCTTTCCTAAGTTGTCTTTAAAAGTGTTACATTTTATTATTTTATAAATACAGAAATCAATGGTCTGAAGTGTGGAGTTTATACACATTTATGACACTGAAGGGTCCTTAGCTGCCTTCAGGGTAGTTTGAATTTTATTTGTAATATAAGTACATGCTTATTATCACTTTGTTTGTTTAAATTCTGATCTTAGTTCTTTTTCATAAATTTTCTGAAAAATAAGTAGTTTCAGGTGCCAGGTGGGGAAATTAATCATCTGGCTGAGCCCTTGTCATTTTATGACACTGAATGCTCTTCAGTGTCTGCAGTCAGTTGCCACTAAGTACAGTCTGGCATTTTGTTACACAAAATTGTGGTGTAATATCCTTTTATTATTTGGCTAAAATTTGAACTTGGCTTTTCCCAAAAGCTTAATTTAACTATTATCTCCTTTCAATTTATAAGTATGGAAAGTAATTGGCAAGGAGCATAACTTAAAAGCATTAAAACTCTTCAATAATTTTAATGGAAATGTTTTGATGTAAAACATAATTTCTTACTTCCCTCTACAGAATATTGTATATAATACACAGTAAGACTTGATCATGTTGACTGAAAGTTGCCAAAACGGTCCATTATTTTACTCAGCTTTAATACAGCACAGTCTTCAGGAACTACCAGAAGATATATATCTATACATACATATCTACTAGTAGATACATACACACATATTATCTACTCCTATGATGAAAAAGCCCCATACTACTGTGTTTTCTCAGCTGCCATTTATCATTTTTTATCAGTCAGTATGCCACTGATTCTAATCTTCCTTATCTCATACATAATTGGAGAGTTTGTAGTTTCCAATTTTGGGGGGTTTGGCAATGGTCCATTTTCTTTTTTTAATGAAATCTTACACGAATTCCAACATATAAAATGAAAGAATATGGATTTCTGATGTGGAAACAGAATAGGGGAGCCAGCGTTCTGCTGCTAGGCCTCTATACCTGGTCTTCAGTGTAGAACACTGAGTTAACTGATGAAACCCCAGGTCACCATCAAATAGTTTAATACCACTTGTCAAAACTAAGAGTGATTTTCTCTATTCTGAAGGATAAACTTTCTTAGTTTGTACCTTGTACATCTTGTACCTTGTACAGAAGGCAACAAAAATATCCACGATCTCATTACTCAGTAACTTTGATTAGTATAACAAACAAAAATGGAAGTAAAACATATGTAAGGTTCAAAATTCAAACAATACAGACAGGTAAAGAAAAAGAAATGCCTTCCCCAGTCTTGCATATCCTTCTCCTCAAAGGTACCCACTATTAAATTACTTACTATTCCTTCCACAGTGTACATGAGTGTGTATGTCTATGTGTGTTCTGAATGTATGTGTGAATAAGGCTTTTTAAATAAAACTTTATACATACAATAGGTATCATATTATACATCATTATATACTTTCTTTTCTTTTTTAAAATTTAATATCAGCTATCTTTTTTAAAATTAATTTTTCACAGTTGTATTTCACATAACTGAGAAACATGAACTAACTCCCAGATCAGCAGAATGTGCTATTGTGGATAATATGACTAATTGCATTTCTATTGTCTGTGTCTGAGCTTAATGAGGCACTTTCTAAAAGAAGCATGATGCCTTTCCTATAAATATCCTTTATTCCATGACAGATCTTCAATGGAATACTATCTTCATAATAATATAAAAAATAGCTATGTTATACATCACTACAACAGAACTTAATCACCAGGTGTAGCAATGTTTCTATGGAGCAATGTATTTAGAGTTCCAACTTGGAACTGGGGAACCAGAGGTAGCTCTCTAGAGGTAGAATGGCACCATGGGCAAAGTATGGGTTTTAGATTCAAAGGACCTGAATTTTAATCCAGGCACTGTCACTACTAGTTTTATCATTTTGGGCAAGTTACTTAACTAAGGTCCAGTTTCTTATATATACAAAGGAGATAATGATACATATTTTTCAAGTTGTTTTATGGATAAATGCATCCAAGAGGCACTGTTAAGTTCCTTTTCATTCCCCTACAAAGAGATTAGAATATTTTAATTAGCTTCAAACTCCTGACGAACTATAGAAGAGAATGGGGCAGGGAGTAGGCAGTGGAGTAGAGATTTGGGGAGACAAGGGATAGGTTTAGGTATTCTTGACAGTTAGAATGGTTAAAAGACCTATAAAGCTTCTTGATTCTTACTAGTGCCCCAATTACTGTCTTTTTTTTTTTTTTTTTTGTATCATGGGCACAGGAATTGGCCATCTCCTTTGCTTTAATTTCTACCATTTGCTGCTTTTGTTGATAGTGTTGCGCCCCCACTCCCACCTTCCATAGCCAATTAGAAGATGGAAATCTAGTCTGAGTTTCTCCCTCTAAAGTTACAAGGCTAAAAAATACCTGATATAAAAACAAACACCTGGAGATAGACTTTTAGGATACCAGAGTGAAAACCTCAGTGAACTTACTGTCTCACTAAAACAATGAAAATACAGGCAAACTATTTCAGGACTCTACCATTTAACACAAAAACAAAAAATTAACTGAAATATCCAAGAGAAACTACTGAACTTTAGTGTGCTTGAGAAAAACAGCAGTAGGCACCTGAGGTGGAGTATGGCCCAGATATCACACAACTAACGAAAGTGACAGTTCCAATCCTGTTTCTAATGGCTGGGGGACCTGTGACCTTTACTTTACCCCACTAAGTTGAAGTTCATCTTATTTTTCTCTTACCTACCTGTGAGAATTAAATTATGTACATAATAACAATAACAAATTACCCATTAGTTGATGATGGGCAAAAATTACTTACCTAAAAAAACTTGCTAAATCCAGCATTTCTACCTTAGACATACAAGATATCACACTATTTGAATTCAAATCATTTAAAAACTCTAGACTTGCTCCAAAAACGTGTTTTTATCTTTCCATGTAATAATTATGCATTAAAACTTCTAAAGATAGTGACAGTAAGGCCAAAATTTTAACTTGACATAAATCAAAATGGCAATATTGAAATTCTTCAATAAAGCATGTCTCAGGAGCCTTGGTGGCTCTGTCGGTTAAGCATCTGACTTTTGATTTCAGCTCAGGTCATGATCTTGTGCTTCATGAGTTGGAGACCCACATCAGGTTCTACACTGTCAATGCGAGGATTTGGCTTGGGATTCTCTCTCCTTCTCTCTCTATCCCTCCCCTACTTTCGTGCACACTTTCTCTCTCTCTCCCTCCCTCCCTCCCTCCTTCCCTCCCTCTCTCTCTCTGTCTCAAAATAAATAAACTTAAAAAAAAAAAAGGCATTTCTTTGCACTGGGCCTTAATCTTTCCAGTATATTTTTCAAAGGATGATTTCTACTCCTTCTTCTGTATCAATACAAACTATTCCTCACACTTAGCTGCTTTAGAGTATTCTTTCTTTAAAGCACCATTCCTATAATTAGAATGTCTTTCTTCCTCTGATTTCAAAACAGCATTTAAAAAAATCTTAATCCAAACTATCCAATTATACTGTTCTGTAAACTTACAGGCTCCCAAACATATACACAGTGTTACAGTATAACAGATTTACTTGGTTTGTACTTTTAAAATATCATCAAAAATAGCAAACAATGACTTTTCTTAATTTGAATTAAACTGCATGGGGGGAAAAAGATTAAACATAATATATGTTTTACTAAGAATAAACTCCTACCTTAGGAGAAGTGGAGAGATCTCTTCCTGCAGAAATAACTGTGTTTTCATTTACTCCTCCTATCTTTGGTGAGAGGGCTGGTGGGGCTGGGGCTTTTCTTTTCACTCTCCTTTCAGTTTCCAGTTCTTGAATTGGATTTACCAAATTATTTGGAGGAAGAGCTGGTTTAGGTTCATAAAAAGGATTAGATCTAAATGAAAGAAGAATTATTGTTAAATGTTAATCTAAAAATATTTTATTCCAACTAAATTAATAAAATGTTCATTTATAAAACTAAAAAATACTGAAAATGACAAGGAGTCACTCAAACTAGTGAGAACCTACAATTTGGAAATAATCACTATTGTTATTTTTTTAATCATTAATAAAATTTTTCCCTTTTAAAAAGTATTTAAAAATTTTTTTCATACAAGGTCACACTTAGCTCAATTGTATATAAATCCTTAGAAAAATGTTTATAGTAATAGTAAATCCTATACACTCTTCACAACCAAAAAGGAAATAAGATGAGGAAATATTGATTTTCTTTTTTATGCTCCCCATATCATTTTTTTCCCCTGCATTTCATTCCTTCTCATTAGAGAACATCTTTTATAAGTCCTTTCAGCAAGGTTCTTTTAATAGTAAATTCTCCCACGCACTGAAAATGTTTTTATGTCACACTTAAATGATAATAGCCCAGTGTCAGCCTATTATTGCTCTTTTTTAAGTCATCTTTTATCTTTGGTTGCCGTTAAGATCTTCTCCTCTGGTTTCAAGCAATTTTACTATGATATGTCAAGGTGTAGATTTCTTTTCATTTATCCTGTTTCAGGTTCCTTATATTTCCTGAGTGTGAAGATTTATGTTTCATTAGTTTTTTTCTTTTTTAAGTTTATATATTTTGAGAGAGAAAGAGAAGACAGTGCATGCATGAGTGGGAGAGGGGCAGTGAGGGGGGAGAGAGAATCCCAAGTAGGCTCCATGCTATCAGCAGGGAGCCCCACGCAGGGCTTGATCTCATGAACTGTGAGACCATGAATTGAGTGGAAACAAAGAGTTGGATGCTCAACTGACTGAGCTACCCAGGCACCCCTATGTTTCATTAGTTCTAAAAAATTATTAGCCATTATCTCTTTGATAGCCTCTCTATTCTCTTCTTTAGAAAATGTTATTAGATGTATGCTGAATTAATCTCTCTCCTTCACATTTTTACAAATTTTTGTTCCTTCTGTGCTATAATCTGAATAATTTCCTCCCATCTATGATCTAATTAGCTTTTTCTCTCTTCATTTGTGTCTAATTTAATGTTAGACATTAAACCAGATATCTAGTTTATGGAGAATTCTCCATGAATTATCCATAAATTTTAAATTTTGATAAGCATTTTTCTTCATACAACCATGTGTAAAATACCTCAGGTATAGAGATTTGAGTCATTAATCATTTAAACATTTACTTTAAAGTCTCTACCTGATAAATCTATTATTTGAAGTTTTTGCGTGTATAATCCTAGTGTTTCTTTTGTCTCCTGATGCTTTCTCTTAGTAAATTCTTTCCTTGTATGTTTTGTAATTCTAGATTTCAAGTTCAGGGCTTAATCTGAGGAAACCGTGCACATTCTGAGCCAGAAATGCCTCTCTTCGGAGCGTTTTATGTTTGCATTTGCCAAGTGCTTCAGGGGTCATTTTGTGTGTTCTTTTCTTGGCTTGGAGGATCCCAGACCATCCTGCCAATAGAATGTCAAATCCATATCACGGTGGGCCTGTGTGCTTATAACTTCTTGGGGAAGACTTTTTTCCTCTACCTAATCCAGGCCCAAGCAAAAAATCTTCCTGGTTAACTCCCTCTACGAGTAGATGAGTTTTTTTCTCATTAGTTACCCATAAACACAAGTATCTGGTATAGATGATGATTATTCTTCCTATTACACAAAAATAAACTGTTATCCTGGTTCTTATTTATTAGTTTGTTGCATTCTCCACCCCACCCCCCCACCCCCGCCCCCCACACCAGCTGGTTCTCTGGAACCCTGTGTGTAAAGAATAAAATTTCTGAGTCTATAAGGCTAAGGTTCAGCTGACCCAAATTTAGTGATTATAGATCATTCAACCTGGTCATATATAAGGCCTGTACTGGTAACAGTCCTCTGTTTCAATTATGCATGTTCTTTTAACTACAATAGTACAAGACTCACTCAGAACCAATTACCAATTATGTACACCTCTGCTTAGGAATTTATATATAGAAAGTCAAATCACATGAGACTGGGTACCAAGTATATATGGATCAGAGATGGGAAACATATCATACTTGTGATGTCATTCTCACTCTGTACTCATGGCAACAATTAGTGTCATGAGATTCCTTTCTATTGAGCTAGGGTATAGCCACAGAATGTCTCTCAACTCTGGTCAGGGTAGTTACTTTTAACTGAGTGGGGATGGCATTTATATAGAAACCTATTTCTTGTGTTCTCTCCTATTTTTATGTCTGTGCATTCAAGAGAAAAAGAACAGTAAATAGATATATATAATTGAAAATTTGCTTTTCAAAACAAAATATTCTTGCCTAGTGACCAAGATATGCTTGATGTATTTACATCCCATGCTTACAACCTGCAGAAGAACTTGGGGGAAATCAAAGCAAGGAACAATGTTAAAATAACTAGGTGTTCAGAAAAAGCTGAACATTCTCTCTGAAAAGAGGTATAAAAGGTATCATATCCAGCCTAGAATGGAGGGCTTATCAATAACATTATTAACTAAGATTAATAAAGTGTTTATGCTGTGCTAGGTACTATTTTAAGTGTTTCACACTTACAACAATTTTATTTCTCCTGATAATTTTGAGAGCTTCATACAGCTGTTTTCAAACTCTAAAAGTAGTTTGAAGGGAGATAAATATAAAGAAATAAGTTGAAAACATAATTTTTTTAACCCCAAAACTTAAAAAAGGGAAAAAACTTTTTCTACCCAAACTTACTACCTGCCAATTAATGTTAAGTGTTCAGGACTGAACAGACCCATGTCAATCAAACTGAATTAATTCAGTTATATGAATTACTTGGATGATATTTAAAAATTTTTTCTTGGTTAGGTTTCTCTATAATAAACTTGCATAGTACTTTGAAATATGGCAGCTACTACAATGATCATTATTATTAATTTGTTATGTAAATATGGCTACTTTCAAGAAAAACATGTGTTAGAGGATATTTTTATTAAAAAAGAATTTGTGCTTAAAAGAAAAAAACGACAGAATCCCTTAAAACAGGTAGTTCCTCAGTACACTTTATATAACTTAATTTACAGTACTCATGAAACTTTTATAAAACTTATCTAGTATGTATACAAATATAACTAGATATTGTCCTTTTTCTTCCTGTCTCTGCCTGTTTCAAGCCACTTAGGTCTCCCTCCCACTTGAATATTAGTATCCTTTGTCAAAAGAAGGTAAATGCAAGTAGAAAAAAAGCTCATAATCATCTGATTTCCAAAGCTGGATGGTAAGATTCATCATTAACTAGAAACTAATCAAATGGAAATTTTCTTGAAACAATTAGAGCTACATTTCTCACTCTGTTTTACATGGCACATGCAGTAAGAATGAAATTTTTATGTCATTCTAGGGTAAAAATATAGGAAGCTGCTGGAAAACAGAAGTACCAGGGTCTCCAGCTGCCCTGGACCACACCTCACTGCAAGACGGACTAAAGGAATAAGTATCTCTGCACATCTATTATTTGCCTGTGAGAAAACAGTGTGCTAGGCACCTAATGGGTACCTAATTTAGTACTCTTTAGGTATAAATCAAAGTAAGACAAGAAGCTTCTACTTCTAAGGGTTCTGAATGATCCTTCCTATGGATCAGACATTTCTAAATAAAACTGAATTTCCTACTCTTTAAGAACAGGATACGATTATCTTTATATGAAGTGTTCAGAACAGTCAAATCCATATAGACAAAAAGTAGATTAATGGTTTTCAGGAGGTGGGGGAAGGGAGGAATTGAAACTAACTATTAATAGGTAAAGTATTTCTTTTGGGGGTGATGAAATGTTGTAGAATTAGATTGTGGTTATGGCTGCACAGCACAGTGAATTAGTTAAGAACCACTGAATGTACACTTTAAATAAGGAATTTTATGTTATGTGAAGTATATCTCAATTAAAAAGTACTATTTAGGGGCGCCTGGGTGGCGCAGTCGGTTAAGCGTCCGACTTCAGCCAGGTCACGATCTCGCGGTCCGTGAGTTCGAGCCCCGCGTCGGGCTCTGGGCTGATGGCTCAGAGCCTGGAGCCTGTTTCCGATTCTGTGTCTCCCCCTCTCTCTGCCCCTCCCCCGTTCATGCTCTGTCTCTCTCTGTCCCAAAAATAAATAAACTTTGAAAAAAAAAAAAAAGTACTATTTAAAAAAGTGATTAGGAATAATATCTATTATATATATGATTGTCAACACTGCTTCCTTCTCTATAAAAACAAGAGTTATATAGAATTATTGATCAATGCATTTTTAAAAATATTTAATATTTTTTGTAAAGAAATACTATTTAAGGAATTAGCATAATTCTTATTTCAGTGCTTTCTACATCACTTTGGATAAAGAAAAATTATTTTTATGCTTGTATTATATACCCGAGCAATAAATTAGTTAAAAAGAATTACAGAAAGAAAAACTATAAATTGATTAGAAACATGATTAATAAACATACTAAAAAAGAATAAAATATGAAACAAGAGTACAGTGAAATATATAGTCTTCCTTTCACTTTGAAAATTTATGTTTCTTTGGAAAAACAATCCACAATTATCTCTGAATAAAATTTAATGACAACTTTCCTTCAGAACCAGACATACAACCATACCAGAAATGATTTTATGCTAGACCCCAAAACATTTCATAAATGTTTTGGAAAAAAATATTGTTTGATTTTTGGTTTTCAATTTTGCTACATTAACCAGAATGGCTGAACTGACTTCCAAACAAGAGAAAACTGAGAAGCCCATGTGATTGCTAAGTGGAAAGGACATGTGCTACTAGCACTGAAGGGTGTTTACTTGCTCTTGGTGCTGATGGATATGCTGAGGTTCTGAAGGTTGTTTTACACATCAAAGAACTCAGCACTATTTGTGATAGGTTTATGTCAGAGGATGCAGGAAGAGTTTGATAATGGAAGATGAGTAATACAGGCTTTTCACTTGATGAAAGGTCATAAGTTTATTACTGAAGTAAGAACAAATTTTGGAAGATTTCTAATGTGGTTAGACTTACAAACTTTTAGAGAAAAAAGATAAGAAAAAAGAACAGAGTTCTTCCTGGACTCTCACATTAGCTGATGAGCAATCTTTAGAATCTGTGTATATATTCCTATTAAAAAAAAAAGCTGAAGTGTTTATAGGCACCCTCTGGTAATCTCAGATGATTGAGCAATTTAGAATGTTCTTTATTCATGGGAAACTTGTAAAGACTGTGACTTTCACGTGGAAAAAAAAATGGTCAAAAGGAAACACCCAATGATTCTGATTTTAGTTTTCATTAAGGCATTTTAAACGTTTAAACAAACATTAAATGTCTCTTTAACTTGTTAATAGGAAAGAGCAGGGTGTGTGTGTGTGTGTGTGTGTGTGTGTGTGTGTGTGTGTGTGTTGTAATACTCATGCCTCTTGGAATGACTGAATGCTTGTACTTAAAGTTTATATTTACATTCAAATACTGTAGGTGTGTGGCTATTACTCAGCACCTACATCACCCATGAGAAATTTTATTTTCATCACACATTAGCTATTTCAAAGAAAGCAAATATAATAACTTTAGCTAGAGTTGAGCCAATTTTTCCAACCCCTGTACAGTTATTAATTAGTATTGAGAGCTAAACCTCGGTTTGGAATCAGATGATTACTATGATATATTTCTATGTATTTAAGGCAAACCGGAACATTTTAGGTTTTATCAAAATCTAACCAGGCCCATGGAAGCATGTAGCACATGTGAGAGTCATAGGCCATGTGATGTAAAATGGGAAAAAGTTGAGAAATACAGTTCTAGAGCAATAGAAAACAGGTCAACTACCTCATTCTTTCAAACAAGTCTTTCAAATATTTGAATTTGGTTATTATAATTCTCTTAAATAATCTTTCTTCTAAGTCAAACAGTCTGTATGACCTTAATCACTGCTCATTTGATGTGGTTTCTGGACTTTTTTGATGACTCTGTTGCTCTATTCTTTTAATGCTCTGAATTACCAATGTCCCTTGTACAGTTGGCAGAACCTAGAAGTAAAATACTGCTCAAAATAGGAGCTGACCAATGCACAGGAAAAAATGACATTTCTTCCTTCACACGAAGCAACTGCTCCCAACTTTCAAACATTGAAGGAGCCTTTTTATTATTTCCCTCACAATCTATTATATCCCCATTATTCTGAAAGATTTTCATACTTACCTGTATTTTTAAAGAAATAACTATTTTTCCCAAGATCTAAATAATCTTAATACACTAAAATTCACATATTTCTAAGGAAAACAAAGACACATACAGCCTCACTACAAGTAAACATATAATTACTATTCTATTAATTTCATCATCTGTGCCATTGCTACATCCATATCTAATGACTTGAGTTTCCTCCTCATTATGGGTCAGATTTTCCTGCTTCTGTACATGCCTGATAGATTTTTCATTGGTTGTCAGACATAGTGAATTTTATATTTTGGGTGCTGGATTTTTTGGTATTCCCTTTGGTATCTTTGGTATATTTGTGTGGCATGCAATTAAGTTACTTGGAATCATTTTGATTGCTTTGAGCCTTGCTTTTAAGCTTTGTTAGGCAAGCCCAGAACAGCCTTTTGTCTAGGCTAATCTCACTACATTAGTAAGACACCTTTCTGAGGACTCGACCTGATGTCCCACGTGTTAGGAACTGCTTGGAAACAAACTATTCTTGGTCCTGGGTGAACCCCAGGGATGCTTCTGCCATGTTTCCTCTATGTATGCTCTCATCAGTGCTCAGCTAAAGACTCAGGGGGAATCTTCTACAGATCTCTGGAACTCTTTGTATAAGTAGCTCTCTCTTCTCTGATAACTCTGTCCACAATTCTATTCTCCTCAGTATGCCCAAAGTCCAAACTGTCTCCTCAACTCATGGAGATTACTAGGACTTTTGGGTTCTCTCTCCCTAAACTAGAGCTGGAAATTCTCTCCCATAAATAAAACTAAGACAAGTATAGGGCTCATCTTCTTTGTTTCTGTTTTCTTAGAAATCACACTGTTCTGTGTTATTTGTATCCAATGTCTGAAAACCATTGTTTCATATATTTTATTCAGTTTTTTAGTTGTTTAAGACAAGAAGCTATATCCAGTCTGTGTTAATCCATCATGGCTGGAAGTAGAAGTTTTACTGTTGCTTTTTAACATACTCAGGGCCACAATCTGCAGCCACACAAGTTGTGAACTATATACCTCCAGCATACAATGTGCACATACCCTTCCCCCATTCTCACCCTAGATTTGAGTAAAATGGAGCCCTAAACATTCTATTTATAATGAGCTTATAATCAATAACATTCATATTTGGATAAGAATAACTCAAAGATAATTCATACTTTATAATTATGATCTTATTGTTTGGAATCTGAACAAGTGTCCTCACCAAATAATTATCATAAATGATTATTTGGTTCCCACAAGAGAACCTAATTGAAGTATAATGCCTACAGTAATTGATTAAAAACACCTAAGTGACATTTGTAATGGGGTTCCTGTGGAAAGACAATTAAAATTCTAACCAGGGATTCCAAGAACATATTTCTCTCCATTGTTAGTTTACTGTGCACACACATTCACATGGAAGTGGGTGGGAGAATAAAGGTCAAGATCATAAAAATTCAGGTGGACATGAGATAGATACTAACCTGCACACTGTATATTAACACGAGGAAAAAACTCTTTTTACCCATGTAAAGGTTTATTATAGAAGCATCTTTTTAGTTAATATAGAGACTGACCTATGATGATAGCAGAATAAAATGTACTTACTCATCCAACTCTTCTTCTTCTGTTTTAGAACTATCAGCATAGAGGTACTTGCTCATGTCCACAGGTCTTACATTTTTTCTTTTTGTAGACTGGGGAGGAGAATCCTTTATAGTTACAAAAGTTTCTGGCTCATCAAATGGGTTCAAATACTGAGGAGTCTGTACCTCTTTAAAGGGATTATAGCTATTATTATAAAAAGATTCTTCTGTTTTTTTAGGTGATGCTGTTTCAGTGACTGGTTCTATAAAACAATAGCAAAAGATGAATGAAATCAAATTAATATTACCTGATATTTTTTAATATTTTTGGTGTTTTCAAAAATAATCTTGAATTAATCTCTTATGATGCTGAAAAGGTCAAAACAATAATATGTTTTAGAGGGGCTAAGTTCAGAAGATGGGTTACCTAAGATCTTTGTCTACTTCTCCAGGAATGCTGCTCCCTAATACGGCATCTTTGGAATGCACTTTGAGTCTCTAATATTATTAGTATTACAGTATGGCAATTTTTGAAATTTTAACCTTCTTAGAGGTATAATATTCTATTTACTGTTTATTTTACTTGACTGTACTAGCTTGCCATCCTAAACTGATATAAAATAAATTTCTGTTTTTAAGAACATTAAGTGAGTTAAAATGTGAAATTGTCTTTGGTAGTTACACAGGCAGAGACCACTTAGGGAAGTGAAAATTCATTCTGGACTATATCAAAAATATACCCACACATCACTGAATTTGTTTCTTCAAAGCCTTCTAAGAGTACGTTTTTGTATGCTGCACAATCTTAAATTTTTAGAGCTTTTAATGAGATGTTTGATTATTTTCAATATGACTTGGATCCAATCAATACTCTGTTTAATAATGTAAAGGACTAACATAGAATTCGGAGGTTGAAAGCACTACATTGAAATCATACTGATAAACTGATAGTCATGTTACACCAAATTCTTCTAAATTCTTATTGCATGTGAACACAAGTGCAGTAGGGGCAGAGAGAGAATCCCAAGCAGGCTCTGCGCTGTCAGCACAGAGCCCCACACGGGGCTCTGATGAACCATGAGATCATGACCTGAGCTGAAATTAAGAGTTGGACGCTCAACCAACTGAGCCACCCAGGTGCCCCTAAGTTTTATTATTTTAAATTTCATCTTGAAAACCAAGGTACCCTTAAAAATAAAATTCTGACTCACAGAATTCTGACTCACAAAAAGCACTCATGTCCTTCAATGATACTTATGACGTGCTTAGTATAACCCTTTTTCTTCTTTTCTATGTCTTAATATTTTAAAACAAAACTAGAACTTGTAATAAAACTGTCCAAAATTTGGTCATGGATTCTGCTCACAAAAATAAATGTTTTCCCAAAATGAAGAAAAGTTTCAGAGAGCCATCAATCATAATGTAGTTTAAAAGTTGGTTTTAATTATGTTGTGCAACCCTGACAAAATACTCTAGAAGGCAGAAAACTGGTTACTGAAATTCTCAAGAAAAATAACTGAATTTCATGTGACACTTCAAACAATTTAATCCAATTATTATAAAAATTTCATGACTGACATATTTACAACTTTTACATTTTAACGTTAAACTCCTTTTACTTACATACTTTAGACATTAGCCCAGAAAACTTATTTTGTCTTTATATTGGGAAAAAAAATTCTGAATTGAAATTCTATACACCATGAAGAAGCAATTACAAAGTGTGAAAGAGACTTCATAAAATCATAATAAATACTGAAATGAATTTAAATAAAATTTAAATTTTAAATTTAAATTTAAATCTAGACTATGCTAGAGAAGACTCAGCAACGGTAACTTTTGTAACACTAGGATAATACTCAAACTTAACACTGCATTAGAATCTTTATAAAATAATGTAAATGAGGCATTTTCTTTTCTCTGTAGGGGCAGAGAGACTGGAAGATTTTGCCTATTCAATTTTTTATTAACAAATATCAAGTCTCAAATGCTGGAGAAATAGGCAAAACTGGTCAATGGAAATAAGATTTTTATTTTTACTTTCAGGAAGAGGACTGCAAAAACTGATCCAAGCAAATTCATCATTTACAAAACCAAAAACAAGAAAGTATTTAAACCACAGAGCACGATTTGAAGATGGCAGAAATGGCAACAAAGGAGGGTTTAAAATAAGATTATTATATATAAAAGCTAACAAATACATTTAATAACTTTCTAAAAGGGTCACTGAAGCACAGAATGTCATGAATCTAAGACGAGAATTGAAGCTGTAAAGGCAAATAAAAGAACCATCTAAACAACAGCAACACATTATTTTTTCCTCAAAGGCTTTTGTTACCTGAGGATGCGAATTTTTGATCAATAAAAATTTAAAAATTACTTCTAGAAAAACAAGTATTCTTCTATTAGAAAATACTTAGTCCAAAGTCTCTGAGAGATGTATATTTAAAGAAAATACTGGTTGTCACATTGTCTTTTTTTCTTTTCTTTTTTTTTTTTTTTTTTTTTTAGCTCTATAGGCATGATTAAAGATTCTGAGTCAGGTTGGCTAACCGCTCCTAAACAAAAATTATGTGTTATCTGCTACTCCTTTCAATACCTCAGAAATCAGACCTACATGTATTTTTTTAAATTGTTTTTATTTGATTTTGAAGTGGAAAGTTCAAATACTGGTGTCTCAAAATGCTGTGGTAATATTTTAAAACTCAGATATATGTAGCACACAACTGAGGAGAAGCTGTGTGGTCAAAAGAAGACACTTGATTAGGAATCTTAGCTCCACCTCCACTTCCATTTACCTAAAGTTCTTATTCAAATCAGTGAATTCCTCGGGGCCTCAGTTTCCTAATCTATGAAAAGAGGCAGCCGAAGTAGATTACTTCTAAGATTTATGATAGCCATTGAGATTTAAAATATATCCTTAATATATATAGCTTACAAACAAAATCTCATTATTTTAAATTTACTAGTTTAGAATCTGGTAAGAAGGGAGAAAGTACAGAAGAGAAGACGAAACGGATTATAAAATGAGATTGCTCCAACAGGAGTGAATCCTGAAGTTAAAACTGCATTTTCACCATGAGAGGTAGTAACAAAATTCTTCAAAGCTCATGAGGATTTCGTAAGAGCAGTCTAAAAGATGCACACACTGGTTAATCATTCTTGCATTTACTTTGGAAAAACAGTTTAATTAAACAGAGGTCTCACTCCTTCCACAGCTCTTATCTAGGCTTTAAGAGTTCAAAACTACGTGATAAGAAAAATGACTTAGGAAAAAAAAAAACTCCCTGGATTTATTCCTTGCAAGTATGTTGTATACATGATAGCGGTGGTTTGCAAGCTTCTTTTCGCTCCATGCCATTTACATACACAACCAACTCTCACTACTGACTATAATTCTCAGCCTGAGACATGGAGTGTGGGGTGGAGGGGTTCACTGGACTCTCTGAGGGTGAGGTCAGAGGAGCTGACAGAGAAGCCATCTCCACAACCCCAGGGTCAGCATGTCTCACAACTTGCCCTTACTTTGGTAGGCTACTCTGATGAGACTTTACTATATGCCAGGTAGGTAAAATACTGTTATCTCTAACATTAGAGCTTTACTATCTAACTTGACCAAAGTAATAGAGAATTTAAAAATAAGCCTCATGTAGAAGGTGGATGGAGAGGAAGGGTGAAATAGGTGAAGGGGGATTCAGATTGCGCTTATCGTGATGAGCACAGAGTAATGCATAGAATTGTTGGATCACTGTTATGGAACACCTGAAACTAACCTAACACTGCATGTTAATTATACTGGAATTAAAAAAAAAAAAAAAAAGCCCCATGTAAATGTTTATGTGAAGGTATCTTTTTTTCTTTAAAAATAATTCAATGGAAGCTACTCAGATTTGTTGATCAACTACAAGTGGCATTGAACACAATAATATCATCATAAACAAAATTACTTTGAGTCTTTGAAAAAAAGAAACTCTTCCCACATTACTATTCAAAATAACTTCACTTTATAAAGACTTTAAAAAGTACAGAAAAAAATTTGCTACCTTCTGAGTCAGGATCTCCAAATGGGTTTAATTCTGCTACATCAGGATCACCAAATGGATTTAAATTCACAGTGGCCAAGTCCTTTTCTGCTTCATCCAAAAAGTTAAGTTTGTTGATAAGCTCTGAAAATAAACATATGTATTAGTTCACTATGATTATAGCTAAGTACAATTTTATCAATCATTCAAAAATATTTCAAATTATAATTCACATTAATAATACCTGCAAATAATAAGATGTAGCATTTTACCTATGGCAGAATGCCATTCAAGTATTTTGTAGCATACCAACATATTCAAATAAAACAAAACAAATATATGCATATTAATTTGAAAATTATGTCAGAAAAAAAAGAAAATTATGTCGGATAATGAACGAGAGAAACTTTCATTAGACTCTAATTTGATCCAACAAAAAAGTACTGAGATAGATTCTTAGAAACATATCCTTCACTCCTAAATATGAATCATTTAAATGGATTTAATGTAGGCAAATATTTTAAAACAGTATACTTATGATATATAAGCTAAGTGAAGATATATGGTCACATAATATGATGATACTGATATAAGGCTTTGCTAAAGATGGTAAGTTATTCTGTTGCCTGTTGGTATGCTACAAATTACCAAGAAAACATTCAAGGAAAAGCACAAAGACAAAACTGACAGCTAATAAGTACAGACAGAAGTCAAGAGGTAGCAGGTCACAGTAAATACAGGCAATCAGAAGCAGAAAGAAAGGAAGAAAGCTCTTAGACCTTCAGAGGAACTGGCTGATTTAGCTGAAGGCATATTTGCTTGCTTTATGCAGTCATCTTGATCTTCATCTAAGCTGCTCAGAGCATTCAATTGGTTTACAATTTCTGTAAACAGAAGCCAGTCGAGACAAATGTAAGGTAAGGTCATTTAATTAAAGAGCCATAGAAGCATGCTGTTACTCAAAAAGACAAAGAGAGGGGATGTTTGGTTAATCACGAGAGTACATTTAGAGGATGTTATTGTGATGGACTATAACAGATGTATTTAACTGAAAGTTAATGCTCTACTCATATTTTAAAATAGAAAACATTTTGTTAAATTTATATCATTAATATAACAACCATGTTAATAAACACAAAACAAAGATAATAACCCAAGAGATTGACACTGGCTTTTAGCAACCACATTTTGTATTTGTAAAACAGTACTTTAAACGCATATGTTAGAAACAATAAAAAATGTCCTCTGATACTACAGATAATACGTACTATTTTTCTAATATTCTAAATGTACTAAAGGTTTTAAGAAGTGTATCTACATGAATCATGAACATAATAAGCACTTGTTCATGTTCCACAATTTTAAAAATCAGCACAAAATAAGAAAAGTAGAAACAGCTACTGTTTTCTACTCTTGTTTTTCTAACTGTTCTTTTAAAGGAACTCCCGAGTGTTGGCTTTAGAAAATCTTATAATTTAGCCAATAAGAAACAGAACAAAAGACAAGGTTAGATAGAAAAATACTAAAATAAGATAGAATTCATTTGGTACATAAATAGAATCTTTTAACATGATTCATATATATTTTGGACAACTCTGAATATGTGCAATTATCACTCACTGGGTGAAAATTAACTTGAAAAAAGAATAAGAGCCAATAGGGTATTCTATTTAACTCTTGCTGTTTCCAAAGTTACAACCTGGGAATACCTTAGGTATTAGGACAAACAAAACAGATCCAGATTATTCAGTGGTAAAGAAAAAAAAATGATTAGAAATAGAAAATAGTTATAAATTCAGCATTTAAAAATGGTATTCTCTAGCACTGTAAATCTAAGTACACACTCTAAATTTTATTTGAACTAAATCAGAATACACAGTTTAAAAAGGTTGCCTTCGTCCATTCATTTGTCTTTGAATTAATATTTATTACTCTGTGCCAAGTACTATCCTTAGGACACAAGGATGAAAAAAAATACATGGTATTGTCCTCTTGGAATTTACATCCTATAAAAATACAAATTAATACTGAAACAGACTTAGTAAATGGCTACTAGAATATGAGGTGATCAGAAAGATTATAGATCTTTGAGCTAAATATACATAAAAATTTGATAAACTTATTCAATTTTTTTGCCTTAATGAGAAATACATTTTGCATGAATAAAATTACTTGATATTTAAACAAGGGGTGCTTGAGTGGCTCAGTCGGTTAAGCGTCCGACTTCGGCTCAGGTCATGATCTCATAATTCGTGGGTTCGAGCCCCGCTTCAGATTCTGTGTTTCTCTCTCTCTCTCAAAAATAAATAAAACCATTTTTAAAAAAATTTAAAAAGTTAATTTTAATTATGTTGTGCAATTGTATTCCTAGATGTGCAATTACTAGTTTAAAAATTTTTTCTTTTAATGTTTATTTATTTTAGAGAGAGAGAGTGCAAGCAGATGGGAAGCAGAGAGAGAGGGAGACAGAGGATGTGAAGTGGGCTCTCCACAGACAGCAGAGAGCCTGGCGTGGGGCTCAAACTCATGAACCATGAGATCATGACCTGAGCTGAAGTCAGACACTAAACTGACTAAGCCACCCAGGTGCCCCACTACATTAAAATTATTTTAAGTAATGCTTAAAGATTTGTAGTTTTTCTTATATAGCTAACACATTTTAATTATTTTATTATAATCAATGAAGGTGGAAATCAATCATTTGTTAAACATCTTATAAAATAAGTATCATAGAGGAATACCGGAGAAATATGAGACTTGGTCCTTACCTTCAAAACATTAATATTGCTCTATAGAGATTTAGATACAACATGGGAATTTCTTTAAACATTATGAAGATGACTCCATCACATGATTAAATTATTTACATTGTGGTATTTCTAGACGTTTATAATGTTTCCTCCCCTTCACCATGCTTTTAGTGACATCTAAAATCAGTGATGACCATTTCCTCATTAACCCGAAATAATTTCATCTTTGCATTCTGTTCACTGATGACAGTCGTCCTTATCCTAGTTTTCCTATTTATCCATATCTTAAATAAATCTTTACATTACTCCTAGAACTTCCGCTTTAGAACTTTCATTCATATTAACCAAGTGAAAAGGTAATTCTGATTAGCTATACCAATACTCCCTCTATTTGGTATGTAAATAAATGTTAATTCAAATCATAAAGAGAGGCAAGTTCCAAAGAAATACCATCTAACTTATTTAATAAGCATTTATCAAGTACCAATATGTGTCTTTGGTAGTACCTGCCCTCACGGCTTTATATTTTTATGGGATAGGCAGGCAAGTGAAGCAATATACAATGTATGATAAGTATGATAAATATTATGATTGAGATGTTCATTTTAAGCCTGTGAAACTGGAAGAGAGGCATGTAGCTCTGAGGTCAGGAAGGCCTTCATTTAAATTTGAGCTAATACAAGACAAACAGACATTATTATTAAAATAAAAGAAAAATGAGAGCATTCTACAAGGGCAAAAGGGAGACAAGTGAAAACAAGACACATTTGAGGAAATGCAAGTTGTTTGGGGTTTAAGATGCCAGGGTGGAAAATGGAATGAGATGATGTTGGCAAACGTCCTATTGTAAAGATTATTGTGATCAAAGAATGTGAACTTTACTCTGAGAACTATGGGGATCCACTGAAAGATCAAAATGTATATTTCAGTATATCATTTCAGTATTTCAGTACATCATTCCAGTAGCAACATGGTGGCAGCATTTGGAAAAAAACAGGACAAGAAGCAAGAAGGTGAGTGGTTCAGCATCACCACTCCATGAAGGGAGGCAATCAATAAATATCTGCTCATTAGAGAATAAATTAAGAATAAAGATTTGGTAGTTAATTTGACATGAGGGATAGGGAAAGGAACCTAAGGCAAGTTCCAGCTATCTGACTTGGGTGACTATGTGAATAGTGTTCCACCACTGTGATGGGGGCTATTCAGTTGGGAACATACCAAACTATAGGTGTGTGTGAAACTTCCTATGGAAATAAATCAACTGGCATTGAAGATGTTGGTCCAGAGCCTAACATACATAATTTTGTTACGGATTTCTCCCTTTAAAAAAGCACTTTTCTGTTTCTTTTAAATTTCCTATATCAATGTGCTTTATAATATATAATCAGAAACAAAGTTAAAAATGTAAAAGATTTACAATAAAAATTTATTCTCAGAATTTTTTTTAAATGTTTATTCATTTTTGAGAGAGAGACAGAGACAGAGACAGAACATGAGTGGGGGAAGGGTAGAGGGGGAGAGGGAGGGACAGAACTCAAAGCAGGCTCCAGGCTCCACGCTGTTAGCACAGAGCCCGATGCAGGGCTCCAACTCATGAACCGTGAGATCATGACTTGAGCAGAAGTTGGACGCTTAACCAACTGAGCCACCAAGGCGCCCCTCCCCCAATTAAAAAAAAAATTAATGTTTATTTATTTTTGACAGAGAGAGGGACAGAGCATGAGCATGACACAGAATCCGAAGCAGGCTCCAGGCTCTGAGCTGTCAGCACAGAGCCCGACGCGGGGCTCAAACTCACAGACTGCGAGATCATGCCCTGAGCCAAAGTCGGATGCTCAACTGACTGAGCCACCCAGGCGCCCCCCTCCCAAAATTTTTTTAAGTGGAAAGTTTTGTCAATAGTTTACTACCTTGACCAAAGCACTTCCTGGCAAAGCATTAAGCTTTGTTTCACCAAATACTTTCACATTTGAAAAATGCTAAAGAATGCTATGTAATAGCCACACATTTCTATCCCAGTGCTACTCAAACTGAGTGTTAAACTCAAAGTGTACAGTATTTGGTCATAGCATCATACCAACAGTGTGTCAATATGGACTTGCTTCATATTGATGAGAATAAGGTGGAAAACTAAATTAGGGACAGGCAATCGAAGCAAAGAGTCAAGTAATTTGAGATTCTACTGTTAGGAAGGCAAAAGTGGATAGAAATTGACCACCAGAGATTATCACATTGAAAGAAAAAAGGGGATGGGGTGGGGTGGTGGCATTAAGAGTAGGTGGTGTTTTCCTTTTGAGAAAGTCCGTAGTTGAGTTAAAAGAAGAAAAAAATAAAATTGCCTAGAGCTAGAACACACCTGCAAATCTTGCAGCATCCTCATTCTTCTCTCCAAAGCATAACACTGGCCAGTGATACATCTTTTTTGAGGGACCACATATTCAAATTCTTGCCCATTTGAAAAAAAATAGGGTTGGGGATATCTGGCTGGCTCAGTCAGTTGAGCCCTATTGATCTCAGGATTGTAAATTTGAGCCCCGCCTTGGGTGTAGAGATTACTTGAAATAAAATCTTGAAAAAAATTTTTTTAAACAGGGTTGTGTTTTTAGTATGGTCAGACATTAAAAAAAAAAAATCTATTCTGGATACAAGACAGTATCAGATATCTGCTTTGTGGGTATTTTCTTCTAGTCTATGACTTATACATTTTCTCAACAATCTATTTTGATGAGCCTAAGTTTTTAATTTTTTTTTTCCAACGTTTATTTATTTTTGGGACAGAGAGAGACAGAGCATGAACGGGCGAGGGGCAGAGAGAGAGGGAGACACAGAATCGGAAACAGGCTCCAGGCTCTGAGCCATCAGCCCAGAGCCCGACGCGGGGCTCGAACTCACGGACCGCGAGATCGTGACCTGGCTGAAGTCGGACGCTTAACCGACTGTGCCACCCAGGCGCCCCTAAGTTTTTAATTTTGATGAAGTCTAATTTATCAAAATTTCTTTCATGTTTTCTCTTCTGTGTCTTATGTATGAACCCTCTGCCTGCCCTCAAGTCACAAATACATTGTTTTTCTTTCCCCTCCCCAGAAGCTTTATTGTTTTAGCTTTTACATTTAGGTCTATGATCAACCTTGAATTAATGTTTGTGTATCCTGAGAGGTAAGAATTGAGGCTCACTTTTTCCACATGGACAACAAGGTGTTTCAGAATAATTTGTTGCAAAGATTTTCCTTTCCTCACTGAATTATGCTTTCCCTTTGTTGAAAATTAATTGGCCAAGTTAAGTTTGGTATTTCAACTTAACTTTGGTTAAGTATTTCAGAACTTTCTGTTTTGTTCCATTGAACAAGTTGTCTGTCCTAGGCCAATATCACACTATACTGATTTATACCTTTAGAGTAAATCTTATCACCTAGTAATAATATTACAATGCTGTCCTTTTCAAGACTGTATTATTATTCAGGTCCTTTGCATTTCCAAAGATATTTTAGAATCAGCTTTCCATTTTTTTTTTTTTTAAACCTGCTAGGATAGGGGCATCTGGGTGGCTCTGTCTGTTAAGCGTCTGACTCTTGATTTTGGCTTAGGTCATAATCTCACAGTAATGAGATTGAGCCCCACATTGGGCTCTGCATTGGGCATGGAGGCTGCTTAAGATTCTCTCTTTCCCTCTCTCTCTGCTCCTCCCCTGCTCATGTGTGCATTTGCTCTCTTTCTCACTCTCTCAAAAACAAAAACAAAACCCCACAAAACTTGCTAGGATTACAATTAGCCCTAAATTCAATGTATATAGACTGATTTGGGGAGGATGGAAATCCTGACAATACTGAGTCTTCTAATCTATGAACATAGACTATCTCTCCATTTATTAAGGTCTTCTCTAATTATTTTCAATATTGTATCATAGTTTTCTGTGTAGAGGTTTTTCTACATCTTTTGTTAAATTTATTTCTAAGTATTTATACTATTTTTAACCTTGATTGTAAATGGAATTATTTTGTTAATTTTATTTCCCAAATGTTTGCTGTTCATTTATAAAAATATAGAGTTTTCTTTTTAAATTTTTTTAAAAATGTTTATTTATTCTTAAGAAAGAGAGAGACGAGCATGAGCAGGGGAAGGGCAGAGAGAGAGGGAGACACAGATCTGAAGCAGGCTCCAGGCTTCAAGATGTCAGCACAGAGCCCGATGCGAGGCTCGAACCCAGAATTGTGAAATCATGATCTGAGCCAAAGTCAGACATTCAACTGACTGAGCCACCTAGGCACTCCTAAAAATATAGATTTTTCTATATTAATTTTGCATTCTGTGATCTTGTTAGGATCTCCAGTATCATGTTAAACAGAAGTGGTGAAAACAAACATATTTGTCTTGTACCCAGTCTTAGGAGGAAAGTATTCAGTATTTCACCATTACATATGATTTTAGCTGTAACTTTTCACAGATGTTCTTTATCAAAATGAAGAAATTCCCTTACATTGAAACCTTGCTGAGAAACTCAGTATGGAATTTTGTCAAATACTCCTTTATATACCTATTGAGATGATTATATGGTTTTTCTCCTTTATTCTGTTATGGTTAAATCAACTGTGCATTCCTGGGACAAATCCTCAAAGAATGCATACTGGCACTTAGAATATTCATTGTCCCCTGGTTCCTCCCCTAAATACTGGAGAGCTAACTTTTTCTTCGGAGCTCTCACTTCCAATCTGGTCCTGTCACCAGAACTCTCCTGGAGTCTCCTAGGGAGGCAGGGGGGCCTAGAGAATTCTGATCAGTTGTCATTAGTACAAACAAAGCAGGATTAGGGTTTAAGAGTGACACAGAAAGTAGGCTAAATTTGGAATCTGTGTCTTCTGCTACTTCTAGTCTCTGAGTTGACATTTGTGACTTCTAAATACTAGGAAAAGCTATTCTTACTGTCTTCCGTCTATCAAATTCCTTTAAAAAGGAAGTAGCTGTGATGCCTTATCAATTAAAAAAATTTTTTTTTAATGTTTATTTATTTTTGAGACAGAGAGAGACAGAGCATGAACAGGGGAGGGGCAGAAAGAGAGGGAGACACAGAATCTGAAGCAGGCTCCAGGCTCTGAGCTGTCAGCACAGAGCCCGACGCGGGGCTTGAACTCACGGACCATGAGATCATGACCTGAGCCGAAGTCGGACGCTTAACCAACTGAGCCATCCAGGTGCCGCTCAATTTTTTAGCTCAAGGGATCATAAATGCTCCAACTCTCTGATTCTACCCTGTTTTCCAACCTTATTAATACCAAAATAATAAATGCAGTATTCCAGAAATCCCTATCCTTTACACAGACCTCCAAAATAGGTGACTACTTTTATTCTATCACTTTATACACTCTACAGCAAACCTATGGTTTGGTTCATGAGTATCCTAGGTACTGGAGAGTAAATGGTCAGGTAAAAACCAGAAGCAAATTAATGGAAGTATTCTCTGACCAGAGTCCCAAGTTCATCCTGACAGTCCTTCTACTCAAAGGAGGTAGACCAATTTTTACCCATTCACAAGTCTTAGCAGTAGGACATTATAATCTCAGAGAACTGAGGAATACCATAATCAACTTTAGCTCTTCAAATATGAACTGTTATCTCTTCTACTACAATGGGTGCTTAAGATTATATCCTCTGAAGTTAGTCAATATGTCATTCTTCCTCCTCCCAAATTAACATTACAAACAATAGGAAAGGGATTAATAAACACCAGTGCTTATGGTAAAAATGAAGCTTGATTTATAAACTACATTTGGATGGAAAGACTCTGAACAGACTATATATTTGATGGAAAGCCACAGTTTTGGGCTCAGAAAATTGTGGACTCTTGTAACTAGGTATGTCCCTTACAGGGACTCTGAAAACTATACCTATTTAACCATTTCAAAAGATACCAGCTCCTCTGCAGAATGGACTTTAAACCAAGGCAATCCCTGCTTCTAACTATGTGGATCTTGTCTCCTTGTACCCAAGCTGTCATGTGAGACAGAGGTCAAAGAATAGCACCTCGGATGCTGTGAGGACTCCAGTGAAAAAGAAATGCTCTGCTGGCATGCTACTATGTTTCCAATATCCTTCCAAGTGAATCTAATGCTTAGTCTGGCTTATGTTACCTGTATAGGTCTAGATGAGCCTATGTAGAATCCTTGGTTATGTTTCCAACAGCTTTAGGTATACTGGGATCTTTCAGATATTTCATAATGTCTGAATTCTCCGATAATGCTTTCCTATAAAAAATGCTTCAGTTGAACCTGATTTTCTGAGCTGTATTCAGTAAGACATTGTTATTTATGGAGGAATCTTTCCTTTTTCCTCTTGTTGATGTGTATTCAGAAATTCAATATCAAAGATGGTCATATTACCAAATACTGGTTCAAGTGCTGTGAGGATGCCATCTAGACGGAGGCACTGACTGTTTTAAACTATATATGTTTTCTAATACTGGCTATAATAAACTTTCTATTAATGGGCTTTGTTTCTCCATCTCCAAGGTCTATTACTCCCACTACATTTCAAACTGCAATTTTTCTAACTGCAATTCAAAATTCTCTTGCCCATTCACTGGTGCTGTACCTCTGTAGAATGCACCTATATATAATACTATCAGTAAAAGGTTCCTAAGAGCCAATCCCAAAATGTTTCCAGTTAGAAGTGAATTTGGCCCGGGTGGAACAGGGTAAGGATTTTTGATCAATCCAAGTATAGGTATCATGGATTTATGTTTACCTTCTAGCAAAGACTGTAATTTCAGAAGACATATTTTGTTAATTACTATTGATTTTACAGCAATATTCCATATCACTGATTAAATGAATAGCTTCTAGGTGTTAATCTAAGGTATCACAAAATAATTGTAACAGTCTTGTTCCCTCAAGAAGTTTACAGCTTAGTTAGGGAAATAATAAAGCCATACAATTTTTATCGATATGTGATTGCACTTTACGCATTTCTGTTGCAATATAAAGATATCATTAATAGAGGCAATTTTTTAAATAATGATTTTTTCCTCCATAAACATTCTGTTAGCAATTCCAAAGCTGCAAGGAACAGTAAATATAAGCTGTGTTTAAATTACTGCCACTTTAGTTGGTAAATAAAAATACCCACCATACTTTATTTGTACCATGTTTATAAAATGCATTCATTTTGTTTAGTCTTAACCTATTGCTTTAACATTACTGTTGTTAAATTTTAATATATTTTTAACTATCTTAAAACTACTTTACCCAAACATTTTTAGAGTGGTAGTGCTGGTGCTAAAAAAAATTCCTGAAAGATAATAACTTTGGAATGGAATTTACATGTGCTAAAAAATGCAACTAAGGAAGCCAAACAACTGCCATAACATGCTGTGCTATTAATTTAAGTGACTGTACTCTGGAAATATAATAGAGGAAAAAAAAATGTAACATCAAAGCAAAAATGTTATAATGACTGGATTTACTTAAGAGCATGCATCTAATCACCACTGTCCCTATCTACCCCTGCTCCCTCAATATACATTTTGAATTCATAACTTTTGGAAAACTAGTCTTGAATTATTTAAGGTTTGAATTATGTGTCCTCCAAGATCACATGCTTTCCATAAAATGGGACCATGCAACCTTGGATAAGGTCATATATGAGTAAAGGTTAAATAAATGGAACAAGATAATAAGCCAGAGTGATTAGTATGGGCTATAATATGAGAAAGAAGTCCCTTCATTGATTTATGACCTTTCAGTTAGCACATCTTAAATTCTCAATATGTTCCAGACAATGTGCCAGAAGCGAGTGATAAAAAGAACGGTTACAACATAGTCTCTACCTTGAAGGAATTTCATGAAACAGGAAAAAAAACACATACATAAAATAATAACAGAAAATAGAATTCCAAAGAAACCTTGGATCATCACAAGTTGCATTAAAATAATTTCTTCAATTAGGGTCAGAGAATTTTAGACTATCTAAAAGAAAATTATTTATTCTACAGGAATTTTAGAAAATAAGGTGTATGTGTATTTTTAAGCAATAAGGGATACTATGGTCTGAATATTTGTGCCCCCCCCCCCAGATTCATGTTTAAATCTTAATTCTCAGTGTGATGGTATTAGGAGGTAAGGCCTTTGAGAGAAGATTAGGTCATAGGGCAGAGCCCTCATGAATAAGATTAATGTCCTTCTAAAAGGGGCCCAGAGAGATCCTTTGCCCCTTCCACCATGTGAGGAATACAATGAGAAGTCTGTGACCCAGAAGAGGGCCCTCATCTAACCATGCTGGCACCTTGATCTCAGACTTCCAGTCTCCAAAACCGTGGGAAATAAATTTAAGTTGCTTATAAACTACCCATCCAAGGTATTTTGTTATAGCAGCCCCAACAGACTAAGACAATAAAATCTGATTATAATTGTTTTCATTATATCTATAATTTACTCAAAAATAATGTCCTTTCTTTCCCTTTCGATAATAGCAAAGAACTTCCGACATACTGTTACCACCTTTTTTCCCCATTACTGTGATCAAAGTAGTACAACATTGCTCAAAACAATTATAAAACTGTGGGGTTTTAAAATTTCCTATTTATGGTACTAGGGCCTAATTGAGATTTAGTTTTAATCAAAAGTCATTCACAAAGAACAAACCATATTCTCCATTTAAAAGATCAAATTATATCTCACAGCAGTTATAAACATTCATGCTGCAAGAAAATGTCTGCATTTGTAAATAGTACAGTAGTAGCCTAAGGGATAGAATGGTCAAGCTTAAGAGGGAGTGGGCATGAAAGGTTTCTCAGAGTATGTGTCAATATTATTAAAATTTAAAGGATAAGTAAAAAGTCATTGGTGGCAGTAGAGAAAGGTTACTAACTTACCCTTCCTGAAGTACTTCAGCCACCCAAATAAAACAAAGAACTCAAAGATAGGAAAGACAGGGCATTTAAAAAACTATCATATAATTGTTGCTGAAATGATTATAAACATAATGCAGGGGCGCCTGGGTGGCTCAGTGGGTTGAGCGTCCGACTTCGGCTCAGGTCATGATCTCGTGGTTTGTGGGTTCGAGCCCCGTGTCAGGCTCTGTGCTGACAGCTGAGAGCCTGGAGCCTGCTTCAGATCCTGTGTCTCCCCCTCTCTCTTCCCCTCCCATGCTCATGCCCTGTCTCTGTCTCTCAGTAATAAATAAAAGTTAAAAACAAAAAAAATTTTAACTTAATGCAAATGTCTGCATTTATTATTGAAAGAAGAACCCCAAAATTTACTCAAATAAAAATAACAGCTGGGAGGGGTTTAAATAAAAAAAAAAATATTGACTCTCTCATCTTACATGAGGTGAGTCAATACGTTCTGTGTTATTTATTTATTTTAAATATTTTATTTTTTAAGTAATCTCTATACTTAACGTGGGGCTCAAACTCACAACCCTGAGATCAAGAGTCACTTGCTCAACTGACTTAGCCAGCCAAGCACAACTGTTTTATTTTTAATGTTGGTAGAGAAATACAGTTTCATTCATTTATCTGTCTGGCTTTTTTATCTTAGATGATAGTAGACTAAAATGAAAACAGAATGTATAGCTTCCAAATAACTCTATTTAAAAATGCTTAAATAAAGAACATTTGAGAATGGTAAATTTTAAGGTGTGAATGGAAAAAAATAATAGAAAATTCCCAAGTAAAAGGATAAAGTAATGTAAGTGAAATTAAGTATGCAGTTATCAAAAAAATGTAACTATTAAGGGCAAAGAATATAAAGATAGATAAACCAAATACTGTTTGTAAGAGAAGTACTTAATACAGGTTAAAAATAAAGTGATAAATACACTAGGAAAATACAAATATAAAGAAAGCATGAGTTAAAATATCAACACCAGACAAAATTTCACAGCAAGAGGCATAAAGTGGGGCAGACTGATCAAATTACAACCCATAATGAAACTATTAGAAAATTAATTTTTATGCACTGAAGAATTTAGCATTGAAGTTCTTAGTATTTCAAAGATGAACTACACAAAAAGAATAAGACTATAAATAACTAAATAATATAAATGTAAAGTTTGGCCTAATAAATACATGCTGAATCCAACAAATAGAAAATATATATAAAAAGATACTTAAAAGAAAATTTACAAAAATAGATCATGTATCTAGACTACAATAAAAAAAACCCTCACTCATATGAAATTGAAATTTGAAAGGCTTCAGCATCTTATTTAAATAAAATTAAACTGGTAACTAACTAAAAATAAAAAAAGTCCATGATAAAACCCACTCTCCTCAACAACCCTTGAGTTAATTAAGAAATCAAAACAGCAATCATAAATTAGAAATTAATAATTTATAAAATGTGCACAGGACAAAACATACACCTTTGCATATAAGTCTAATCAATTCCTTATAATAAACTTCCAGAAGTGGAGTGAAAGTGAACATCACTAGAATTGAGAAAGTCAAGAAAGTTTCTGGCTAAGGAGTTAAATGTGTCATATGATCAATGGAAATTCCCCATATAACAGTAACAGTTGAGGCTAAGCCAAGAGATGACTGCCAAAGTGCCCTATGAATTTGGAAACATATCACCTAGATGATAGAAGTCTAGGGATCTCATTACAGAAATTTAGGACACTTCATTAGCTGAAAGGAATATGTACACAGTGCTTGATTCTCATTCCAATAATAAAGGTATGACATCAATTCCTTAAGGTGATAGATTATCAATAAGTATTTATTGCCCAATCAATACAAAAGATTCTAAATATTTAATCATCTTAGGTAGTCTGACCAAACCAGCTATAAGGAATACTTGCATGGAATCTTCTAGATATAAGGATACATGAGATATATACAAATCCAAACCAAAGAATGTGCACATAATTTATGTGAATAAATGTACATGAGCTAGGAAACAGTAACCAATGCATTTTGTCATGCCACCCTTAAGGCAGATCTTTACTTATAAGAAGGTTCATCCATACAATGACATAAGAAGTGTGAACATATTTAGGCCACTTTATACTATAATCAGTAGTTCCAGTAAAGTTTTATGCTTTCTTGACTAAGCTTGGACTTCATTTTAAATTATGAAAATCTGTTATTAACCATCAGCACATAAAGTTTTCAGAGAGCTAAATGGCATATTAAAAGGCTTACGGAAGAAAAAATACTCTAGCAGCATTCTTTTTTCCTGGAAAACTGAGTTTTCAACTTCTCAAGAAAAAAAGATAAACTTTTAGCTTAATGCTAATAAAACCAACCTGTAATTTTTGCTGCCTTTTCCTCTTGGTTCACTCGGTTTTCATCATCTTCTTCATTATCTTCTTCAAAGTCATCTAAATTGCCGATGTCAGCCTGCTTCATACTCATCAAACTAGCCAAACTTTGCATGTCTTCATCCCTACATCAATGATTTCAGATTTAATACACAGTTCATTAAATGACATTGTTTGAAAAAAGTTTAAGAAAATAATAATATAGTCTTTTTTCTAAATATTAATGAGCCCTTTTAAATAGTTGTACAAGACTATTGAAAAACCTAAATAGTCATATTCATTAATTTTTAAATGGCATGTTTAATTAGTAAAGAGCAAACTAGATTAAAAACTAACTAGTTAGGAGTTAGTTTAACTCTTTGCTGCCATCTATGGAAGACTAAAATTTTCTTCACAGGATTAAAGTGTGGGTTCCTAATCATTAAGTCTGGGAATAAAAACTTGTTTCATAAAACAGTGAGATAGTTTGCAAATCAATAAGATCTAGACTTTAAAATATTCAAGTTTTCAAAATAAATTAGAATAGAAATTCTTAATCTGAAATCCATGAACCCTTTTGGTTTTGTGGGTAGGAGGAAAAAGAAATGGTAAACCACTGTAAATTTATACGTAAATCTTATTTAAATGCGCATTTTTCTCAAAGGGGCCATAACTCCCCAAAAGTGAAGGAACTACTGGAACAGCATTTTTAAAAATTACAAAATGAAAAATGACCTGAATTGACTATAAGTTAAATACCATATACTGGATAAAATGTAAAAATGTTTTTTATCTTGAAGTATTTTAAATATAAGTATATAAAGTTTACCTTACTCTAAACAAATCAAATAATGAAGTCTTCTTGAAATATCATTTTCACCTTAAATTTCAAATAAACTACCGTGAGTAAAACACATTTCTAACACATTACATACAAACTAAATTTCAACCTGATATTCTTCCCTAAAATTCAGAATTTCAAATTAAGATACTGTTTCCCATGTTCTAACTACAATAAAATAGAAACAAAACAAGAAAACTCTTTTGTAAAGAAATGTTTGTTAACATTCACTTATTTTCTAAATATAGTACAACTATGCAGACTAAACTGGTTTTTGAAATTCTTTGCATTTTATCTCATGTAAGCCTACAGTTGACATAACCATTTCCCCTTTTAAAAATAAATTCAGTGATATCAAGTCTGCATGAACAAAAAAAGTTGTATTACCTTATATGAATGCTATACAAATTGCTCACCTGTCAATGAGGGATTATTTTAAGATATACCATTACTCTTGAAATGTTAACTTGCTTAATTTTACCTCTGTAATTTCCTCATACTTTAACCTTGAACATTTTTCTCTATGAAAGGTTAAGAAGGCAAGGAGTGTGGAGGCAGAGAGGGAGTTTAGGGTGTTTTAAGAGAAATTTCCACTGGAATTGAGACATTTGGTTTGAATTTCCCAGATTCTCCCAGGGATGGATGGTGCTGATTCACTTACTGCTTCTGCCCAGTGGAAAGGAGTCCACATTCAAAGGATCTTCTCTGATTTTGTTTTCTCTTTTCTTCCTGTGTTTTCTTTCCTTTCATTATGGCTTGAACTTCAGGGTAAGATCTTTATTTTTAGGTTCTCAGTATTTAAGTCTAAAATTTAAGGTCCTGAGATGAAAGACTGATTGCTTCCATTCTGCACTGTCCCTCTGCCACACTCACTCAAAAGCCAACTTTCCAGAGATGAGGCTTACAGTTATCTACCAAGTCATTTGCTGCCCTGTAGATGAGTGCCAAACATCTCATTTTGACTGACGCACAGAATTCAGTCTAATCAGTCAAGTAGACATGGCCAAATATAGTAACCACATTCCACTGGCTCAAATACATTTAGAACTATGATTCAGATTGGATCGAAATGTTCATAGCTGGCTTCCTTCTCTCACCTTTCAAATCCAGGCTTAGAATTTCCATTTCTTCCCTCCCTGATCTTTCTCTCCAAGTAAGTACTAACCCTTTCATTACACCCCAAACATACACTCATCCTTGACTTGAATGTATGCAACAAGCATGGTAAATGTTACATCTTTCCTGTTCCAGGCATGTTTTCCTCATTTTATACAGTTATTATTTTACACTTAGGAGATCAGAACTGGTGTAGGAATTACCTTTGTGCAATGCCTATTCAGTACTTAAGAAGTGATTGCTTAAAAGGATAATTATATAGAAAATTGTACTTTGCTATACAACTTTTGGAAGGCCGGGCCAAAGAACATGAACTGGTAAAAGTCCCTTTAGTTCTTTCATCCCTCTTATCCTGAACTTTTCATCTTGGGTTCCTCTTATATCTCAGCTGCATCAAACAGCTCTACAAACTGAACTGTCTGTACTTCAGACTACAACTACTTACACTAAAGACAATTAATACAAAACAAACATGGATGGCACCCTATAATACACAATTTAAAATTTGGAACTTGCTATAATATCACTTTTATATTATTGTTCATTCTCTAGAGTCAAGAGACTATATACACCAAGGAGTTCATTTAATTCAGCCTCTGAAACAAAGAATGGCAAGAATGACTGGTATGCAGTAGGATATTCTCAACTGTTGCCAGTCTACTAAGTCAAAAGCTGTTTACATACAGTTTTTAAACACACTGAGAAGCAGCTTGTCTTTTTGACAAAAGAAACTTACGTGGCTTTTCCTTCCCGAAGGAAAATGCAAGATAATGAAAACTGGAGAGTGGCAGATACAACTTTTTTAGACAATGGCTTGAATTTTAACTTGACATCAGTCTGAGTTGGCATAGGGCTTGCATACTGTTTCATGTTGATGCTGCTAGTAGCCAGAGCTTTCCTTCGACCAGAAGGGGATTCCTGGAAGATAAAATATAATTTGGAATTTTGAAGTTATTTATTTTACACCCAAATATTTTAAAACACTATTTAAATAACATGATTAAATAACAATTGAAACTTCCTTCCCCAATGTATTCCTGTAACACAATATTGAAATAAAATTGTGATGAAGTTATATTCCAACTTTTACATCTTTAAATAAGGCAGACATAAATTGGAGAGAGCTGGCCGAGGTAGAAATAAACTAAAACAACTCTAAATATGTCAGAAAAGGGAAAGCAAGGAATGGAAACTAGGACAGAAAGCCTCCAGAATTCCTCTAAAAAGAGGATAGAACACAGAGATAGGTATCAAAAGTACTCGACAACTGTTTTCCTTCCTTTCATTCTATTTAATGTAATTAATGGTATTTCTCCTTTTTGAATGCCTACCATTTTCATAGAACTTCCAGCCTCTGTGGCATTGTGTCTCGTTTTTACTACAGTATCTGAGTTCTATCTATCCTCTAATCTGAGCCTTATTTCTTCCTAGGGCCTTTTTTGATCACTCCACTCCACAGTTCTCTCTCCCTCCCTTAAGATCACATATATCAAGGAAGAAACCGTTGGTTTCTCTGATGCTATGTCTGTGGCAGACACTGCCAAGCGATTCTAGCAGGTCTCAAAATTCTCCAAACAGAGACTACCAATTCATCAGAAATGAATACAAAATAACACCTATTTACTATCAAGGGTACTTAACATTCTAGAAATAAGCTATCTCATTTCAAAATTATCCTTAATAGAATAATAGCCTAGGAGAACAGTGAAAACAAAACAGCAAAATAATGATTGGGCATTACCTGTGTATAAGACACGTTGTTGATTCAAGAGAGATATGAAGATGATTAAGACGTAATCCCTTACTACGTGTTCTAATGGCAAGGGAACATTTTAGATGAAGATAATTTGTAAATAAAGTAAACCAGAGTTCATATGACATCATTAATGTAAACCAGAGGTCATACACCAGCATTCCTTAGGATTTACTGGTTTGGAGTTCAGATCTAAAATAAGGCCTAATTTTCAAGCTGTGTGACCCTGAGTAAGTAAACATGCCTCACTAAACATCCCTATAAAATAAGGAGACTAAACAGAAATCCATTTAAGCTCTACAATGGTTTTCTATAAAATTATTCAATTTTCCAACCAAGGCTGGAAAAACTACCATTAACCTTTGAATTATTATTTAATAAATCTTTATTTTATTTGTCTTCTGATTGACAAACCTGCCTAAAATAAAGATATACTAATTTAATCAAAACATTAAGCCAGCCTCTTAGAAAAAAATTGACATTTCTGCCAGCAGGACAAGTAAAAAATGTAATGTAGCATCCCTAAAGAATACCTTGTTTTAAAATGTGGTCTTATCTGTCAGATTATGCACAGCAATATTATACAGAGCTATTAGTGCATGTAGATACCTTATGAATGAATTTCAAAAATGCATCAAGCACTTGAGAAGGATTTAAGCCCTCTCAGAAGAAATACTTAAGAATATGCAAATACCCTCAACTGAATCAAGTTGAACAGATGTGACTATCCCAAACAATACAAGTGTTCTTTCCCTGGTCGCTACTGTCAATCAAAGAATAAGATTAAGGTCCAAGGTTCTGACAATGTGCAAAATGAAAAAGTATGATCAGGTAGTATCAATTTATTACACTGATATGAACAATAATCTCTTATTGTACCTTTAGAATAGCTAACAACTTTTACATATAATATAGGATTTAAAGCCTCTGTTTTGGAAGCATGACATACAAACTGCCACACATTATTTTCAGATTTTTTAAACAAATCTGTTTCACAAAGTATGACACTAATCCCCTAATAATAATTATTTTTTATAACCAAATAAACTATAAAAACTAAGGTAACTTGGAAATGAGTATAATTTTGAAAGCCCAATTTAAGGATAATTGCTATAGAATCTAGAGTTCTGACGATTAACATTCAAATTCATTTTTTAGATAAAAATTTTGTAGAATGGTTTTCTGCTGAACTCAAGCAGTTTTTAACTTTTTGGTATATCAGTCTCTGAAACAACAGAAAATAAAATCTACTAAATTCTAACCATATTTAGTTGTACCACTTTAAGTATTTACTTGCTCAGCAACAATGAAAACAGCCCTTTGTAAGGTCTGGACAGGTGAGCAGAACAGTCTTTTGAGTCTACAATATCCATTTCTATTGTTAACGCAGGATCTCACTACAGTCTGTGCTGGGAAAAGAGGTCTGAACTGTATTTCTAGTAATTCTCCACCAAGCTCCCACATTGTTTTCCTCTTTAAGGATCTTTCACAGCTCTACCTCAGCTCCATGAATCTCCACTTTTTACAACCGAGTCTAAGTCTTTACCAGCCCACAACTGATATCACGGCTATCATCAGTTCTATAAAGAGGAATGAAATAAGCGATTGCAGTGTGAGACGAGCGTGTCTTTTGCATCTTATAGTCCTTCCACAAAGGAGTAGGGGCCAGCCAGGCAGAGAGAATTTAGAATTACTCTTACTGCTGCCAGAGTCCTAATGCTATTTCATGTCGGGCAAGATACAGAAGGGAACAGAAATGAGAGAAAAAATAGTAAAAGGGATTTTAAGAGACAGAAAGAACAATGACAAAGTCAGTGAGTGTTCACATATATGTAAGACTAAGTTTCTGTCTCTTGGCCTACGTTCATACATGTTTGTATGTGAATCTGACAATATTTGAGGAATTACTTCAAAACTCCTAAAGCCAAAGTTAACTTTAGTGTTTACTAAAAAACAAAAATAAAAGTAAGAGAGCTTTAGACAATTTAGATGACTGGATCCTATCCCCAGAGATCTTAAATTAGCAAAACCAGAGATAGGCTCAGGAATCTGCTACATTTCTAAAAATAATATGTACCTCCCTTCTCTACTCCCAGCCCACCCCTCCCACACACTCACCACTACTACCAGGTGATTCTAATCCAGTTAATCTAAAATCACACTTTCAGAAATACTTCCCCTCAGAAAGTTCTTACATAATATACTCATTTTTGCTTAAGAAATATCACTTTCATTTTTCCTAAGTATTCTCTGTTATAAAAACGACTTAGCTTATATATTTCCATTTCTTTAAAATCCAGCCTATTGTAGTTGCCATCAGGCAAACCTGCATTTGAATGTAACACCAGCATTTATTCATTGGTTAATCTCTGGCCCATTTCTTCATGTATCTGAGCCTTAGTTTCACACTGTCAGATTGACAAATATTTTTTTTAATTTTTTTTAATGTTTATCTTTATTTTTGAGACAGAGTGAGACAGAGAGAGACAGAGCATGAGCGGGGGAGGGGCAGAGAGAGAGGGAGACACAGAATCCGAAGCAGTCTCCAGGCTCTGAGCTGTCAGCACAGAGCCTAACACGGGGCTCGAACCCACAAACTGCGAGATCATGACCTGAGCTGAAGTCAGATGCTCAACTGACTGAGCCACCCAGGCGCCCCAGATTGACAAATATTTTTAAAAGCTGGACAATACCAAGTGATGATAAAAATGGGGAACAATGCAAACAAACTCTCTTACACTGCAGGAGAAAGTTCTAACTGATATAGCTGCTTTGGAAAGCAAGTTGACATTACCTTGTAAAGTGGAACACATGCATATCTTACAACTCAGCAATAATATCCGTCTTAGATACATGTCCTGGAGAAACTCTTATAACAATATACTAAAATATCTAGTAGAGTTTTTAGCATATGGTAGGTAATAAATAGTATTTATTATTAATATTTATTGACCACTTGACCTGATTTATTACACTAATATTACAAGTAATCCTTCCTGGATCACCAATCTTGAAATTAGGAAAACAAATAAACATAACTCAATGCAGGATGTTTAAAGTAATGCAGCTATGGGGGCGCCTGAGTGGTTCAGTCAGTTAAGCATCCGACTTTGGCCTAGGTCATAATCTAGCGATTCCCAAGTTTGAGCCCCATGTCAGGCTCAGTGCTGACAGCTCAGAGCCTGGAACCTGTTTCAGATTCTATGTTTCCCTCTCTATCTCTCCCTCTGTCCCTCCCCCACTTGCTCTCTCTCTCTCAAAAATAAACAGTAAAAAGAAAATTAAAGTAAGGCAGTTATGTTACTAAAATCTATGCATTGACCCCCGACATTCTTACCAGACCTAAAACAAATTCTCCACTTCAATGTGCACCCTCATTCAGGTGATAACCATACGAGCAATAGGTGAATACATGTTTTCTCTGTATAGCTTAAAAGGGAAAAAATTTATAATGACTTTATTTAAAAAAAATTTTTTTTAAATGTTTGTTTATTTTTGAGACAGAGAAAGACAGAGCATGAACGGGGGAGGGTCAGAGAGAGAGGGAGACACAGAATCTGAAGCAGGCTCTGAGCTGTCAGCACAGAGCCCAACGCGGGGCTTGAACTCACGGACCGTGAGATCATGACCTGAGCCAAAGTCGGATGCTTAACTGACTGAGCGACCCAGGCGCCCCCAAAATGACTTTATTAGTAAAGAATGAACTGATTATAAAATAAATAAATACAGTTTTGTAAGATTCGGGACTTCTTTATAACTATTTTTAAACATTATAGATTTTACCAAAAAAGTATGTATCTAATCTTGCCACTTCCCCAAACCCCACCCAAACTAACAACAACAGGTATATAACATAATGGTAGCAAGCAAGTTAATTAAATTTAGTTAAATTTAGTTTATTCTTTTTTTCATATCATAAGAATTTGGAGAGAATATCTCTTGTCCAAATTATTCAAGTTAGGGTCTTCTTACAGAATAGTTCATAGTACGATGTTTCATTTATTATGGATCCCAAGATTAATATAATACCTCTCCTATTAAAATATTTGACAGACTTCCTCTACCTATTAAAATGTCACATAAAATAAACCACAAGCTAGAAATTGAACTCTTTCTCCCATATACAAGGATATGGGGATGTGGGGGAGCACTACTTCGATTTTATGATTTTTCAGAGTTTTATTAAACAAAATGTTCTAAAAAGATTGTCGTGCACTAATACTTTAATTAAACTTAATGGCAATGTTGATTTTTTACAATTGTGAAATACATTATAGATACTGAAGTATAAAACACAGAAGTACTATTTTAATGACTAATAAAATGAACATCCTGTACCACCATCCAGCTAAAGAAATAGAACACTACTATGTCCTCTCCTGAATTGCCTCCCTTTCCTTCCATCATCCAGAGATGACTACCACCTTGAATTTTGGATTACTTCTTCTCTCCTCTTTTCCAAAAAAGAATACTACTTATGTATGCAACCCTAAAGAACATGTTGCTGATGAATGGATAAACAAGATGTGGTATATCTATACCACAGAATATTAGCCTTAAGAGGTATGAAATTCTGATACATGATACATCATGGATGAAACTTGAGGACATTATGCTAAGTGAAATAAGCCAGACACAAAAGGTCAAATACTGTTATGATTCCTCTTATATGAGGAATACGCAAATATATAGTGACAGAAAGTAGAGCAGATATTACCAGGCGTGGGAGAAGGGGACACGGAGAGTTATTGTCTAATGGATACAGAGTTTCTATTTGGTATAATGAAAACAATCTTGAAACAGATAGTGGTGAAGGGTACAACACTGTGAGTGTACTTAATGCGACAGAACTAGCTGCACACTTAAAAATGTTTTAAAAAGTTTTGTTTGTAGATTTTATCACAGTAAAAAGTCAAAAAAGAATATAGTGTCTAGTTCTACATATTTCTTAACTTGATACAATGAAATAACATTAACATTTTTGTGATGTGTTTCTTATGTTCAACATCGAGTTCTCATCATGATTCCGACTAGGTATTGTAAAGAGGGTCATTCCTATATTATTCTCGATCTTAAAAGGGAATGCTTCTGATTTTTCATCCTAAAATATGTTTCCTATAGGTTTACTTTTTCTTCTTTCAAAAATATTACTCTTTATAAAATTAAGTTCTCTTATGACTTTAAGGTTTTAAATCTACTTCTAATTTTATTTTTACATATAGGTGTTAAACTTTTATCACTTAAAAATTTTTTTTTTTACATATAGGTGTTAAACTTTTATCACTTAAAAATTTTTTTTTTCAACGTTTATTTATTTTTGGGACAGAGAAAGACAGAGCATGAACGGGGGAGGGGCAGAGAGAGAGGGAGACACAGAATTGGAAACAGGCTCCAGGCTCTGAGCCATCAGCCCGGAGCCCGACGCGGGGCTCGAACTCACGGAGCGCGAGATCGTGACCTGGCTGAAGTCGGACGCTTAACCGACTGCGCCACCCAGGTGCCCCAAACTTTTATCACTTTAAAAAATATTTTGGGATAATTTAAGATCTTTTAAGCCTTTAACTTATTAATGTGATAATTTAATAGATTTTCCAAAATTAAAGCAACTCCACATTCCTGGAAAAAATCCAAAGTTATCTGAGCTTGTTTTCTTTTAGAGAAGGTTTCTAATTACAGATATAATTTCTTTAATGATTATAGAAGTATTCAGGTGTTTCGTGTCTCCCAATGTCAATTTGGATAAGTATTTTCCCCCTTGGAATTTACACATTTCATCCTAGACTTCAAATTTAGTGACATAAAACATTTTAAAATCTTCTTATTTTAATTTCTGCAAAATCTATAGTTTTGTACTTTTTACACTCCCAATACCATTTGTGTCTGCTCTTTTTTGTTTCTAGATAATTCTTGCTAGAAACTGTCAACTTCCTTGGGCTTTCCCAATCAACAACTTTTGGCTTTGTTGATCCTTTCTAGTATGTTTTCTATTTTAGTAGTTTACGTTCATTTTTACTATTTCCTTCCTCCTAGTTCCCTCAGGTATATTTTAACTCCTGAATTCTGAGCATTTCTTCTTTCCTGATCTAAGCATTTAGGACTATATATTTCTCTAAGTACTATTTTAACTATACCTCACATTTTATTATTAATTATTTTGTTATTTTGTATTTAAATATTTTCTAATTTTTCATTACAAGTTCTTTGACTCATGTTTAGAACCTTTTTCCAACTATATGGAGTTTTTCTACTTTCTTATTTATTTATTTATTTATTTATTTATTTATTTATTTATTTAGAGAGCACAAGCGGGAGAGGGCAGAAAGAAGAAGATTTATTTATTTATTTATTTATTTATTTATTTATTTATTTATTTATTTATTTAGAGAGCACCAGCGGGAGAGGGCAGAAAGAAGTATTTATTTATTTATTTATTTATTTATTTATTTAGAGAGCACAAGCGGGAGAGGGCAGAAAGAAGAAGATTTATTTATTTATTTATTTATTTATTTATTTATTTATTTATTTATTTAGAGAGCACCAGCGGGAGAGGGCAGAAAGAAGTATTTATTTATTTATTTATTTATTTATTTATTTATTTAGAGAGCACCAGCGGGAGAGGGCAGAAAGAAGTATTTATTTATCTATCTATCTATCTATCTATCTATTTATTTATTTATTTATTTATTTATAGAGCACAAGCGGGAGAGGGCAGAAAGAAGAAGAGAGAGAATCCCAAGCACGTTCTGCGTGATCAGCCCAGAGCTTGATGCAGGGCTTGAACTCACAAACTGCGAGATCATGACCTGAGCAGAGATCAAGAGTCGGATGTTTAATTGACTTAACTGCCACCCCTCTACTTATCCCCTCTACTTATCTTTATGTAATAGATTACATTTCATTGATTTGGGGGTCACAGAATAGGATCTACTTAATTTCAATCCTTCAAAATGTATTGAGGCAAGTTTCATGGCTTAAGTCATGATCAATTTCATACATGTTCCATAGGTCCTTAAAAAGTATTTAACTGGTATGCATACACTGCTGAATCGCCTATAGAGCCAAATCATTCAATTTCTTACATGATAAGGACCTGCAGGGCAGTAGAAATGTCAAATATAAGGTCATGGAACATTTTCTAAAGGACACAAATCAAGGAATAAATACGTGCAAGAACTGAAAAGCTACTCAAACATTTCTTCTCAGGCTCCTTTTTTTCCTTCTGAAATAACCTCCTTTTATTTTAGGACTGTCTCTTATAAACAGCATATAGCCAGAAAATTTTTTAATCCAGTCTGATGATCTCTGTCCTTTAGTGGAGAGTGCAGATCAACAGTTCCCAAAAGTTTTTATTTCAAGGCCCTTTTAAATGCTTTGAGAGGGGCACCTGGGTGGCTCAGTCAGTTAAAGGTCCAACTTCAGCTCAGGTCATAATCTGTCAGTTCATGAGTTTGAGCCCTACATCTGGCTCTATGCTGACAGATTGGAGCCTGTTTCAGATTCTGTGTCTCTCTCGCTCTCTGGCCCTCCCCCTCTCATGCTCTCTCTCTGTCTCTCTTTTTAAAAATAAATAAACATAAATAAATAAACAAATAAATAAATGTTTTGAGAACTACAAGGAGCCTTTATGTAGGTTCCATCTATCAATATTTGCTTCATTAAAAAATTAAATATAAGAAATTTAGAAAATATTTAATTCACTCAAACATAACTAATAACTCATGTTAACATATTTTTATGACGAATAAATATATTTTTTAAAAGACTTTATTTGTTAGAGCAGTTTTAGGTGTACAACAAAATCAAGAGAGAGGCACAGAGATTTCCCATATAATCCTGAGCATACACGCACACAGAGCCTATCCCATTATCAACATGACTAACCAGTATGTTACACTGTTTACCAAGGATGAACCTACACTGATGTATCATAATCACCCCAGATCCATAGTTTACCTTAGGGTTCACTTGTGGTGGTGTACATTCTATTTGTTTGGACAAATGTATAATGCCACATATCTATCATTATAATATTAAATGATATTTTACTGCCCTAAACATCCTCTATGCTCCACCTATTCATCTTCCCTACTCCCCACCGTTGGCAACAAAAAGTGATCTATTTTCTCCATATTTTTACCTTTTCCAGAACATCACATAGTTGTAATCATACAATTACATAGTCTTTTCAGATTAGCCCCTTTCATTTACTAATATGCATTAAGGTTCCCCTATGTCTTTTCATGGCTTGATAGGTCACTTCTTTTTAGTGCCAAATAATATTCCATTGGCTGCATGTACCCCAGTTTATCCATTCATCTCTTGAAAGACACCTCAACTGCTTCAAAATTTTAGTAATTATGAATAAAGCTACTATAAAACATCCATGAGCAGGTTTTTATGTGGACAAGGGTTTTCATTTTGTTTGGGTAAATACCAAGTAGTATGACTGCTGGGTTGTAAGGAAACATTACTTTAGTTTTATAAGAAACCACCAAACTCCCTTGTAGCTGTAGCACTCTGCATTCCCACCAGCAACATATGAAAGATGTTGGTCCACATCCTCACCAGCACTAGGTGTTGTCAGTGTTCCAGATTTTGGCCATTCTATGGAAGGTGGATAGTGGTATCTCATTGTTTTTATTTGCAGTTCCCTGATGACATGATGTGGAGCATCTTGACATATGTCTGTTTGCCATCTGTACGTATTCTTTGGCTAAATGTTTCTTAAGGTTTATGTCCCATTTTTTAAATTGGGTTGTTTGCTCTTGTATTGTTCTTTGTATATTTTGGATAACACTCCTTTATCAGATGTGTCTTTTGTAAGTATTGTCTCCCTGTCTGTTGCTTCTCTTCTTCTCTTTATACTGTCTGTCACAAGGCAAGTTTTTAAATTCAATGAAATTATCCATTATTTCTTGCATGGATCATATCTTTTGTTTTCTATCTAAAATGGCATCACCATACCCAATGTCATCCAGGTTTCTCCTGTGTTATCTTCTAGTAGTTTTACGGTTTTGCACTTCACATTGAGATCACATTAGGTCACAATTTGAGTTAATTTTTGTGAAGGGTGTAAAGTGTCTATCTAGATGCATTTTTTTTTTTTTTTTGCATATGGATGTCCAGTTGTTCCAGCACGATTTGTTGAAAAGATTATCTTTGCTTCATTAGTTTCACTCCTTTGTCAAAGATCAGTTGACTATATTTATGGGGTCTATATTTAGGTTCTGTGTTCTGTTCCACTGATGTCTCTTCTTTCATCAGTATCACACAGTAGTGATTACTGTAGCTTTATAGTAAGTCTTGAATTCAGGTAGTATCAGTCCTCTAACTTTGTGTTGAGGACTTCTCCTTCAATATTGTGTTGGCTATTCTGAGTCTTCTCCATATGCTTCTTCATATAAACTTTAGAATCAGCTTGTTGATATCCACAAAATACTTTGTTGGGATTTTCATCGTGAATGATTGAATCTGTAGGTCAAGCTAAAAAGAACTGACATTTTGACAATATTGAGTCTTCCTATCCATGAACATGGAATATCTCTCATTTAGTTCTTTGATCTCATTCATCAGAATTTTACAGTATTTTTCATATACATCTTGTACATATTTTGTTAGCTTTATACCTAAGTATTCTGGTTTTTGGGGTGCTAATGTAAATGAGATTGTGTTAATTTCAAATTTCACTGTTCATTGTTGATATATAGGAAAGCAAATGACTTCCATATATAAATCTTGCATTCTGCAACCTTGTTATAATCAGTTAGTTCCAGGAGGTTTTTATGTTGATTATTTTGTTTTCTAAATAGATGATCATGTATTCTGTGAACAAAGAGAGTTTCATATCTTACTTCCCAATATGTATACTTTTTATTTTCTTTTCATGTCTTATTTCATCAGTAAGGACTAACAGTATGATGTAGAGAAGTGGTGAAAGGACATCCTTGCCTGGTACTTGATCTTAGCGGGAAAGTTTTGAGTTTCTCACCATAAAGCATGATGTGAACTGTTGGGATTTTGTAGATGTTCTTTATGAAGTTGAAGAAGTTTTCCACTATTCCCAGCTGGCTGAGATTTTTGATTTTTATCATTAATGGGTGTTAGATTTTGTCAAATGCTTTTTCTGCATCTACTGATACAGTCCTGTGATTTTTCTATTTTAGTATACCGATGTGGTGGATTACATTCCTCGAAATACTGAACCAGACTTGCATATCTGAGATAAATCCCACTTGGTTGTGCATATAATTCTTCTCACATTTTTTTGGATTTGATTTGCTAATAATTTGTTGAGAATTTTTACATCTATGTCATTAAGAGGTATTACTCTATTGTTTTCTTGTAATGTCTTTGTTTGGTTTTAGTATAAGGTAATGTTGGCCTCAGAGAATAAGCTAGTAAGTATTTTTTCTGCTTCTATCCTCCAAAAGAGATTGTAGAGAATTGGTATACTTCCTTAAATGTTTGGTAGAATTCATCAGTGAACCCATCCAGACATGTTGCTTTCTGTATACCCTCTATACAAAACAATTTAATAAGAAGAGTGCCACTGTTTTATATTTTTACAAATCTCTTCAATGTGTTTATATCACTCTAAAATATCACTAATGTCCAATTTGACAGACAGCTAGATTCTCATCTCTACTCTCATGTTCAATCTGTGTGATATGCTATTTAGATTGAAGTATACAAAGAAAACCCAGCCCCATACAGATATACAGTTGGAAAAGATAGGAGTATTTTAATGATCCTTTCAGACAATTTGAGATCTTCTTTCCTACTATATCGAAACTCTACAAATGGTATTTTCTTAACAGTTAACAGTAATGTGGAATCTGAAACCCTATCAATAAACTTTTCACAAACTTTTCAAACTCTGTTAAATTAAGATCCAATGCTCTAATCATGCATGTTGAATGGGTTTTTTTACTCATGCATAATTTTGTAACATCATATGCTTTAGTCTTTTGGAAAATACGGATTATCTGAATGATGCAGATATTCTATTTTTTTAAATGTTTTTATTTTTGAGATAGCACCAGTGAGCAGGGCAGGGGTAGAGAGAGAGGGGGACAGGGGATCCAATGCGGGCTCTGCTCTGACAGCAGTGAGCCTGATATGGGGCTCAAATCCACTAACAGCAAGATCATGACCTGAGCCAAAGTCAGACGCTCAACTGACTGAGCCACCTAAGCACCCTTATGCAGATATTTTAAATGTTGACACATTCCATTATATAATACCAAAGGAATCACATTTGCTTATATCAGTACATATTCCATTAGAAAAATCTTTAAACACTTGGAAAATTATCAAGCTTAACATGTTGAAAATAAGTTTTGCAAAATACTAACTTTCACTTGAAAGCTCATATTTTATCATTGGGAACAAACAATTTCAGTCACTTTAAGTAGCAAGATCACTGTGTTCAGTTTCAGGAAAACGTTTGTTAAATTAATACCTAAGTGTACATAAGAAGTCAGTCATTTTTTCAAGTAAAAATGGTGTTCCAGGGAAAAAGGGTGATTAGTTTACCACTCAACAAATCACAGAAATGCTTAAGTAACTTTGCTCTTTGCAATGCAGTATAAGTACTTTATGCATACTTTCCATTTTGTCAGAGAGAATATTAAAAAGACTTAATATTCAAGGGATGAAATTTAATAAAAATAATAATTTTATCACAACATCAAGAACATACATAAATGAAATCCAAAGAAGACTAGTTCCTATTTATAAAATTTCAATATCACTTCTACCTATTAATACTAAGAACAGAAGAGGCAATCTTCCTCATTGTTTTCTTCTGTGCAATGAGTTCATTACACTGATGGTACAGCTCTGGGATATCAGCTTTGTGCAACAAAGGGACTTTATTAGGCCTCCCATCTTGTGGGCATGGCCAGTGCTAGACTTTTCCTGCATCTCCATGCAGAGGCAAAAGCAGTAAATCATGGCTTCAGTAGAAATCCTCAGTGGGAAAACTATGATGAATACTTATCTTCTAGACTTCCTGCTTTCAATTTATTTTTTATTTTTTAATTTTTTTTAGTTTCTTTGGGTTCTTTCTATCTGTGTTACTTAAGAAGTGCATTTACAAAGATCATTTGGTCATATTTTACCCAAGTTTTTAACTGTTTTCCAATAGGGGAGTTATCCATGCTAGCTAGTCACATCACACTGCCAGAAGCAAAATTCTCATTTGAATTTTACAGGAATAGAACTGAACATTTCCATAAAGAAATAGCCATCACAACAAAGTTCACTTCTCTCACACTGACCTAAGCTCTTAATTTAGAAACTCTTAATGACTTATTAGGATTGTTCAAGAATTTATTTTATTGGAACTCTCCAGATTAAATCTGCAGTTATCATTGTAACCAATACTCTCTCTTATTTTGTCTGTTTAGATGCTATGTTTCACCATTACCTTAAGCAGGTAGTAAGTATCTGATGATAAATTAATGCTTGCAGCATATAACCTTTCAGAGCCTCACAGTCTAATGCCTGATTTTGTTCATTCTTGACAATCAGAACTCTAAATTCTATTCTGATTTTATACCACTGAATCAGGGCACCAGGAGATGAAGGGACAGACAGAACTCTGGACAGCATTCTAAAGATGTGTCTGACACTTAAAAGTCTCAGTTATTAGATCTTACCCTCTAGCCCATGTGATTTATTTGCAGTAAAGAACACACTGAAATATTTGTGTAAATTACCATCTTCTCTACTGACTCAAACCAAAACTGTTAAATGAGATAATGTGGAATTGGGAGGGACCATAGAAGTTTCTTAATACAACCTGTCACCCCCAATGCAAAAGCACCTTATATCACCCCTAACGGAATTATCACACTTGCTTCCTGGTACTTTTCATTCAAATTCAACCTAAAAACTTTGTTTTGTTCTGTCTAAAACAAAATAATTTGATGCAGTACAACATCAGAATCAACAATTTTGCTTTTATTTATTCTACAAATACCTATTTGAAAGACTATTATGTGGCTGACGGTCTCTCACTGAATTTTGTGATAACACTTTAAACTTTATTTTCAAGTGATAAAGAGTCAAGTTAGAAATCAAAAAGTCCTCTAACTTTTTCAAAATTGTGATGCTGGTCCTTTGAGCTGTCATAAGCACCACATTTCTCAGTCCATGCTAAAAAGATCTTTGCTTCATCAGCAGACCAAATGGAATACTACAGAATTTAATTTGGATTCCATGGAGCAATTAAATGCTAAAGCAGACATGCCACAAGGAACTCTCTCAACCACAAAGACTTAATTAGAAACCATATCAGCTAAAATAACCAAACTAGATGGTTGGATGGAAGAGAATTTGGTAGCACAAATGTAAATGGAAAGAATCAGCACTAAAAATCTGTTGAGATATGTACTCAAAAACATTTGTAAAAATTATTAGTTTTAGAATAAAATCTAAATTCCCTCTGAAAAAAAAAACACCCAAAAAACCTCAACCTCTCAAATGGAAGGAACCCCCAGATATACATAAAGTACAAGTTAAAGTATTCAAGTCAAAGGTCTAAATAAGTTGTAGGCTGTCCAAATGTAAATTACATAGACACACACACACACACACACACACACACACAAAGTCAAATCTACTACCAACTACAAAATTGATAAAAGGCAGTTTATATCACCCCCTACCCCTGTAATCCTAAAGAAAGCCACTACAAATTTATTGATACTATTGTATGTAGTTTTTTGACCTTAAAAAGGAACGACACTACCAGATTTTTAAATTGGTCTCCAGTAAGTGTTTTAAGGGAATTAGACTCATCCATTAGATTAAACATAATCCCTGGTAACCAAGCATTATATCATTCATGGCCAGGACTTGAATGTGTGTGCTGATAAGGGCTCCCAAAGTTTCATAACTAGACAGACCTAGTCCAGAGTTGTTTATTTTCATCCAAATCGGACTCAACATAGCCAAACTGAATCATCTCCATCCCTTAAACTGTTTCTTCCCTGAGTTCTCATCTATGTGAATTGTACTACCATCCATCAAGCCTCCCAACCCCAGGGCTCACCTAACTAAGTTGGCTCTAACTGCTAAATCTCTCCAGAATCTGGACCCATTCTTTCCATCTCCAACCATGTGAAGAGACCACTGCTATAGCCTCTGCATTTGTTGACCTTTCTCTAGTCTCACACACACCTAGATTTCATACTCCATAATTCTATGAGGGTAATCCTCTTTTTGTTTTAATGCTATACCTTTTTTTCTGATTATATGAGAAAATTCACCACAGAAAATTATAAATACACAAAAAGTACACAAAAGAATCACTCAAAACTTTACCAACTAGTTGAAACCACTGCTAATATTTTGACATATTTGTTCTAGTTCTTTAAAATTGGTTGAGATGACACTATTTGAAAATTATGCTTTTTTTAAAGTTGACATTACAGTTTATAAACCTAAATTTTAGAAGTTGCATATCATTCTAAATTGTGGTTATTCCACAAATTTATATAACTTCCGCCTATTAATGAACTTAAATTTAAGCTCTTCACTTTTGTCACTTAGAAATGATGCTGCAATGAACATTTTTATGCGCAAAGTATTTCTGGCACTTCTGACAGTTTTGTAGGACAGATTCCTAGAAGTAGAATTTTTGGGTAAAGTATTTGAATGCTTTCCAAACAAATCATACCAAGGTTTATAACCTACAGTATACAACACTGCTAGTCTCATTCATCACACCCACTACAGCACTATTATTTTTAAATCTTTGCTAAGCTGTTAAGAGAAAACGTGTATTTCACCCATTTAATTTGCATTTCTTTGATAACTCATGACCCTAAATATATTTCTTTGTTTATTATACGTCGATATTTTTTCTTTTGTAAAACTAGTTAAGTCCTTTGTCCATTTATCTATTTGGATATTGCTCTTAAAAGGAAAAGAGACTTCTAGAGTTCTTTAAATATTGAAAATATTAGCCTTTTGTCTGCCACATTTGTTGTAAATATATTTTCTTTTAATATGTCTTTTAATCTCCTAATTAAATTGTTTTTAATATTTATTTTTGAGAGAGAAAGACAGAGTGTGAGCGGGGAAGGGGCAGAGAAGAGGGAGACACAGAATCTGAAGGAGGCTCCAGGCTCTGAGCTGTCAGCACAAAGCTTGACACGGGGCTCCAACTCATGAACCGTGAGATCATGACCTGAGCCAAAGTCAGATGCTTAACCGACTGAGCCATCCAGGTGCCCCTTAATCTAATTAAAAAAAAATTTTTTTTGAATGTTTATTATTTTTGAAGGAGAGAGACAGACAGAGCGTGAGCAGGGGAGGAGCAGAGAGAAAGGGAGACAGAGAATCCAAAGTGGGCTCCAGGCTCTGAGCTGTCAGCACAGAGCCCAACGCGGGGCTCAAACCCACAAACCACGAAATCATGTCCTGAGCCAAAGTTGGACACTTAACCGACTGAGCCACCCAGGCGACCCTTAATCTCCTAATTTAAAAACCTTACATTTTTCTTATTACATAAATAATGCAGGGTTCATCGTAAAAAAAAAAAAAATTACAAAATACAGAGAAGTAAAAAAAATTTGAAAATCACAATAATCCCACCTATGGAGTGAGTCATTCTTGTATTGATTTTCTAGTTTATTTGTAGTCATTTTTTAGAAAAATTGAATATGTTGTGCATACTCTTTTGTAAACTACTTTTTTCATTAAAATATGATGAATACACTTCTTTGCCAATATTTTACCATGATGTCATTTACAATGGCTATAAACAGTCCATTTTATGGACATAACAATTTAATCCCATGTTTAGGGGAATTGAGGTTGTTTCTAATTTTTCATATTACAGTATAAGCAATAACCATGTAAAAATCTTCTGTTAATTCTTTACATTCATACTTAAATATTTCACTAATATAAATTTCTATTGGTTGAATAACTGGCTCAGACATGCACATTTTTAAGTGTTTTATATGACTGTCATTTGTCCTCTAGAAGTTATACCAACATATACTTCCATCAACAGGTGGACCTTAGCCAACAGTGAGTCTCAACATGATTTTTAAAATATACATTAGTTTCGGGGCGCCTGGGTGGCGCAGTCGGTTGGGCGTCTGACTTCAGCCAGGTCACGATCTCGCAGTCTGTGAGTTCGAGCCCCGCGTCAGGCTCTGGGCTGATGGCTCAGAGCCTGGAGCCTGTTTCCGATTCTGTGTCTCCCTCTCTCTCTGCCCCTCCCCCGTTCATGCTCTGTCTCTCTCTGTCCCAAAAATAAATAAACGTTAAAAAATATATATATATACATTAGTTTTGACTGGGGGGGGGAAGGGGCTTTTTTGTTTTATTTATTTTTGAGAGAGAGAGGGAGAGCAGAGGAGAAGCAGAAAGAGAGAGACAGAAGATCCAAAGTGGACTCTGCACTGACAGCAGAGAGCCCAACATGGGGCTCAAACTCATGAATAATGAGATCATGACCTGAACTGAAGTCGGAGGCTTAACTGACTAAGCCACCCAGGCTCCCCAGTTTTGATTTTTATGTAGACAAATCTATGTATATTTTCCTCTGTGATTTCTTCCCTACTGCTCAGAAACTTAAAAAGTTCTTCTTCATTCAATGATTTAACAATATTCACTTCTGGGGCACCTGGGTGGCTCAGCTGGTTAAGCACCCAACTGTTCATTTCAGCTCAAGTCACAATCTCACAGTTCCTGAGATCGAGTCCTGCGTTGGGCTCTTCAGTGACAACTGGGAACCTGCTTAGGAATCTCTCTCCCTCTATTTCTCTGCCCCTCTCCTGCTTAGATTCTCTCCCTCTCTCTCAAAATAAATAAATAAACTTAAAAAAAATAATATTCACTTCTTTTCTCTTTTAGTGTGGATTATTTTATTGTCTTCAGTTAACTTTCTTATCTATTTGGAATTCCTTTTGTAGTGAGATGAGGAGCTCTCTTTTTCCTCCTCCCAAACAGTACCAATACTATTGTATAGTGATTTGAGAAGTGTGGGAATCTCTTATTTTTTAATGTTTATTTATTTTTGAGAGAGAGAGAGAGAACAAGTGGGGAAGGGGCAGAGAGAGAGGGAGACAGAGAATCTGAAGCAGAAGTCAGATGCTCAACCGAGTGAGCCACCCAGGTGTCCCAAGAAGTGTGGGAATCTTTATACAACCATTTCATGCTTATAATTTGTCAAGGATTTTTCTCTGCTTCCAGGATAAAGTTAAAACTCTTTAACATAGCAGAGCTCTTTGGGACACTGTCTCCGATTCCATGTGAAGAACACCAACTGCCCTTCCCTGCAAATGCATCCCACGCTCTGATGATAATCTGCCAATTGCATATGCTACTCAATTTTTCTGTGGTGACATAAATTTATAATTTTCAGGCACAGAAGATCTTTCCAAAAAAGGCACAAAACCAGAAGAAATAACAATAGAAGTTACTTTTATAGAATACTTACTTTGCATCAGGCATTACTCTTAAGTGCTTAACTGTCATTTCTCATTTGTTTCTCACAACGATCCTATGAGATACTATTACTACCTCATTTTAAAGATAGGAAACTTAGCCACAAAAAGATCAAGTAACTTGCCCAAGGTTACATAGCTAGTAAGCAAAAGAAATGAAATATGAACACAGGAAATCTGGCTCTGCAATACGTACTCTTAACCACTATACTGCACTGCATAAAAGAAAAGACACAAATTTGAATATATAAATACCAAAAGCTTACTATGTAGTAAAATACACCATTTGTAATACTAAAAAGAAAAGTGACTGGTAGAGAGAAGATATCCACAAGACACATAAAAAAACAGTGTATAGGATACATAAAGGTCTACAAATGAATAAGAAAATGTAATCATTTCAATTAAAAATTGGCAGTAGATATTCTCGGGCAATTCACAGAAAAACATTAAGCGGCCAATAAGCATATAACGAGCTCAAGTTCACTAGTTATCAAGGAAATGCATATTAAAATGATAAAGGAGAGCATTTTCACCCATCAGAATGACAAAAATTAAAAAGTCTAGTAATATCCAGTGTTGCTGAAGGTATCGAAAAAACAGGCATTTCAATCACTGCTGTTGGGAATATAAACAGTTACAGCCTATTACAAGGATATTCTTTTAGCACTGAAACCATCAAAATAAAACAAATGTCTCCTTTGACTGAACAATTCTATTTCTGGGAATCTATCCCAGAACGTGGAAATCTATTCTGAATGTGTGCATAAATTCTCAATGCTGTGGTATCTGTAACACTATCAAGTAAATTGGAAATTACTGTAACACCCCTCAGGACCTTTTACCTGTACAGGTAAAATAGCATTGTTAGAATATATACTTGTTTTCTTACACTTCCATATTATGGTGCCACAGAACACTTTTAACAAACATTTAGTGCTTTTGAAACAAGTGGAGTAAGTGTTTTTTATAGTAATTTTCCCCCTACAGGTAACTAAAAGAATATGAAAAGTAAGGGTAAAGAGGTATCCGGGTCCTCATATTGACACCCCAACTTCATAGCTTCCAGTATAATTAAATACTTAAATATTTTTGTAGTGTTGAGCTTGCTTCAGGGCAAGTTATAGGATCTTCTTTCTTTAGATTAAAAAAGTCATACAGATAATTACCATAGCTTTCTGTGATGTTTTAGGTACCGCCTTGCCTAAGAGCAGGAAGGTAGGCAAGTGATTTCTTAAAGTACTTTTTCAGCTCCAGGGTGATAAAAACATCTTAAACTTTCTGAAGCTGAAAACTCATAATTAACCATTAAAATTTAAAACTGAACAATCACATACAGTTAAGATACAATTCTCTAAAATACAGTGTAGGGGCGCCTGGGTGGCGCAGTCGGTTAAGCGTCCGACTTCAGCCAGGTCACGATCTCGCGGTCCGGGAGTTCGAGCCCCGCGTCGGGCTCTGGGCTGATGGCTCAGAGCCTGGAGCCTGTTTCTGATTCTGTGTCTCCCTCTCTCTCTGCCCCTCCCCTGTTCATGCTCTGTCTCTCTCTGTCCCAAAAAAATAAATAAACGTTGAAAAAAAATTAAAAAAAAAAATAAAATACAGTGTAAAAAAAGAAGTACTTTATATAAAGATCAATTAACATTTTTCAGGTGAAAATCAGCAAATATTGTTAAAATGCAAGATTCAACACCTCAAATCACTACCACTTCAAATAAATAATTTATCTGCCTATAAGGAACTTTTTCAGTAAGCAATTATGGATAATACACAATATGTGTAGTACACCTACTAAATAGCACCCTATAAGAATTATAGAACATTGCCAATCCTGGTTACGAGAAGAATTCTTTAGAGTATTTAGTATGAAAGCTTGAAGACTATTTCTTACATAGGAATAAAGTAGAGAGGCCACATGATAACACATGGCTCGGGACCTTTTCCTGTGGTGGAAATGGTTACACATTTCTGACGTCATAGATTTCTAAAATTCTGGCTGCTGCTTATGTCATATACATAACAACAAAACTATAATGACAACTTAACACATGTCAAATACTGTTCTAAGCACATGTGCTACTGCACAACATTCCTGTGGTACAGACATGATATTATTCTCATTTTACAGTTAAATAAACTGAGATACAGAGAGGTTCATCAACTTTTCCAAAACCCCACAGCTAGGAATGTCCAAAGCCTACACTCAGCCTCTGCAACTGCTCTATTAAAATGCCTCTGAAGAGGCAGACAACTGGCTGTTACCTGACAGTTTGCAGAGAAAGAAGAGTTGAGATTTTCAGTTATTTATTTTTCTATAAAATGAAAATTACCTTTCTATTCCACTTACATCTCTTTCCCTACTGACATGTATTCCAGACAATCTTTATAGAAAAATGATCTATGTTTCACACCATGTGATCTAACAGCACTTACAAAGTTTACAAAGTTAGTTACCATTAAAAATTAGTTACCATTTTTATCATCTGTTCAGTGACCTATTTAAAGGTAATTATTTATTTGACCTTCATTGACATCTTATTAAATAGGTAAGACTTGTGCTATTACCACTGCTTACAGAGGAAACTTAGGCCCACAAAGTTTAAACTCATTTTATATTTAAGACGTAAATGTAAGAGTTTAAATCCTATAATCACTTTTACTAGTATTTTCATTTGCTGGTTTTTTAGCAGTGTTTTTAAGGTATGTAGGACAAAAAGAATTCATATGTAGGTATCCTCCATCCCCTATTAAAAAGCCAAATAAAAGCCTGTTAAGCAAAAGGAGTTATGTTAAAGTCAAGTGACATGATCTTGCTTGGCCTTCCCATTCTACACGAGCACACTTAGCTGGCATATTTTTGTTTATTAACATATTAGCAAAGGTAAGTACCCTAAAAGGTAGTATCTAAGAAACTAAAGTCTTAAGTAGACTTTTACTTGGAGAACGTTATCCAGCAAAAGGGTATTTCAGGTTACCTATTGATAAAAATTTCAATTCAGTTCCTTTGGCTTTTATGCAATTATTACCATTCTATGGGAATAGCTTCTGTCAATCAAATTGTGCCCCTAGGGCTGGGATGTGTCTGGTGTGGCACCCAGTATGCTATTGGTACTCAAAATATAATACAAGCAACAACAACTACTACCAGGTTACTGCACGCAAAGTGGTCTGACACAAAAGCCATACGTAGCTAAGACTCAGAACCACCGTAGACAGCATTTGAGCATATCTTTTAAAAACTAAGAGAGATTTGTATATGATGCTTATAGGTTCCTATTTTACTAGTCTGAATATGTTCTTGCATAGGACAAAAAAGAAATGATTATTTAGTTAGGTTTTCTTAAATGCTTGTCTCTTTTTACAAAGAGAAAGATCCTTTCACAGAGCTCAAAAGTTTCACAGGAACTAGAGAAGATAAAACCAGTGCACCTCTATTCATTAGGTTTTTAAAAAGTACGTGCATGTCTATGAGTGTGTTTTTCTGGAGAGGGGGACTAAGGGCGGGGGGGGGGGGGGTGGGTGGTGGTGGGGGTGGGGACTTGGAAGACAAAAGGAGAAGACCTGCCTCTGCTTGTGCTTAGAAATTAGAAAAAAGTCAGAAGTCAAGGAAAAGGGTGCTCAGGAAAGATAAAAATTTGAACTTCATTAAACCCATAACAAACCACGCAATCCTTAGGTTTTATTTACAGGGTTTTTGAGAGGATCGAGTAACATGAAATATATGACAGTGCTTTGTTTGTAAATGGCATATGCTATAGAATTCAAAGTATTAAATTACACTGGGACTTTGAATAAGCCATGATTCATTTGTGATTAAAACTTTACATAAAGATTCTAACAATGAAAATTATAAGATTTATGTGGGGAATAAAAGTAATGATACAGTAAAAATTTTAATGTAGTTGTTATATACTTAAAACTATCAATGTATATAAAAAAAGTAAGGTACAAAATATTATTTTGCTCTAACTGTGTATTAAATAGTGGTATGTGTATTTCTGGAGATATATATAGGAAACCTAATAATAAGTTCTCTGAGAAAAGAAAAGAAGTTTGGACAAAGTGGGAAGAATTAATTTGCACTCTTTTATACTAGTTAAAAAAAAACTTCGGCCACTTATTACTTTTCAAATAAAAAAATTAATTTTAAAAACTAATAATGAAAAAAGTGGGAAATTTTTCACTTTCCTGTTTTACTATTAAACGTTTAGTAAAATTCAATAAATAACAGCAAGGAAACAATTCAAGTTTACACAAAATTTTTTGAAAAGATGATGTTATCTAAGACATCACATTTTTAAAAAATGAAAGAGATATAATATTTATTTATTTTTCTCTTTCCCCAAATGTCACCTTTTCCACTTAGAACTGGATACAGCTTTTCAGTTCATAGTAATGGCATGGGTAGCTTCAGTGTCAGAAATCAAATTTTGTGTTAATTTGCATGACTACTACTGCCTTCTGTGTTTTTTAAAATAACTTCAAATTTCGGAGACATAAAGTAGGCATAGGCTTAAAATTTCTTGAAGCAATTCTTATCTTGCTGTTTTTGATGTAGTCCAGTTGCCTTATTTTAAAAGGAAAATAATTCCCTATACATAGAAATGTAGAGAAAGAAAATGTACTATGGTCATGACAGTTCAAAAGCAAAACCCTAAGATTCTTAATAAGTTTGATCAGTTCTTTCTTGTTTAAAATGTTAATGATATAATGATAGCCTCAAGACATGGAAAACACAGAAAACAAAAATTTTATTTTTTCATTTAAAATCAGGAATTATACCGATTCCTTAGAAAACAGTATGACAATATGAAAAATATATTTCATAAATACTATTTGGTAAAGAAAAAGAAAAGAGTTATCAATCAATTGCATTGTATGTACTACAAAGGAGAAAAAAACCTCAGCTACTATAGGGATGGAATTATGAAATAAGCATAACCAGGTTTATTTCTGATAGTTGATTAGGCAGAATAAGAGAGTAAATCCTACTGACTATATGTACTAAGAAAGGAGATGACAGATCCTCATTTAGGCTACCTCAAAAGGCAAAGCATTTCACATCATACAAAGTATTTCTATTAATAGCTTTTATGACAACCAAAAAACAAAACAAAACAAAAAACCTCAATGATAACCTGGTAGTCTTGATCTACAACCTAATATCCCTATTTTGAAGGCCAAAATTCTGACTTAACTGCAGAGGTACAACTGACTTTTTTTGGGCAAGAGAAATTAAGAAAGGTAATTCAAATAATGTTGAAAGGCAAGGTTTAGGAAGGGTCACATAATCTCATGCATATTTCCAAGCAATGTTCCAAATAGTTTTGAAAGGACTAAAGTCACAGTACTAGAATCTCTTAAGGTAATTGATGTAGTAAAAGTAAAAGTAAAAGTAAAAGTCCTAAAATTAAGTAACAAGTCCCATTTTTATCCTGACTGCCACTTTGAATTGGAATTCTCTCCTAGGGATAGATGGAGAGTGGAGATGAGTTAGTTATGTTGAAGAGGTTTGTTAGGTAAAGAGTAGAAAAGAGTAGCTGAAGGGCACCTGGGTGGCTCAAGTAGGTTAAGCATCCAACTCAGATCATGATCTCACGGTTTGTGAGTTCGAGTCCTACCTACCTTGGGCTCTGTGCTGACAGCTCAGAGCCTGGAGACTGCTTTGGATTCTGTGTCTCCCTCTCTCTCTGCCCCTCTCCCACTCACGCTCTGTCTTTCCTTCAAAAGTAAACAAACATTAAAAAAAAAAAAAAGACCAGACCAGCTTAGCTGAGAAGGAGCACAGGGTGAAAAAGACTAACATTTCAGAACTTATTATTTCTCTTTAACATTACTTTAAGAGTCCCTTAAGAAGAATGCTAAAATCTTAGAGCATGAAATCCATCAAGTCAAATTTATACCATGCCTACTCTTTTTCTTTTTTAATATCAAAATTCTTATGCCTGGCTACTATCTACTAGGGATGGATACAAAATCTACACTTTATCAAGGGCCAAAGACCCACAGGGAAAAAATTAAAACATAACAAAAAATAGTTACTTAGGGTTAGATAGATATTTTTGAAATGAATTTTGTAAACTTTTAAAGGAAAATTATAAAATGTCCCTAATCTGAATCTATCTTTTGTTCCAACTTTCCACACCAAAAGGGGGCAAAGAATGATTTTAATAAGGAAAAAAAGTGGGAAGGAGTTAGAGAGCAAATGTAAATGGAGAAGACGGGCTTCAGGGTGAGGCCAGTTTTAGAGGCAGTGGGACAAGGGTGAGCACAATAGTGTAACCAACTGTACCCTTGAGGAACTTTCTCAAGAAAGAAAGCGGACTGAAAGAATTGGCAGGGAATAACTATCTGTATTTCTGAAACGCTGGAGCCGGGCATGTGCAAATTGAATTAAAGATTTAGTAAATGTTGTCTAAAGTTGAGAAATCATGAAATAGTCATGAAACAGAGTACAAGCATATCATGCAGAACTAGAAACACGGAGGGAACCACCAGAAGAAGTAAATTCTGAAGCAGTTAAAAGAGGCTGCCTCAAGGAAGTGGGTTGGAGGTACCAAGTAAGTGGCAGGGGAATGTTGATTTTCAGTAAAAGTTCTTCCATAACTCATTTGTTACCATGTGCCTACACTGAAAAAAGTAAAAACATAATTTTAAACTCATAAATCAGAAAGGGCCTGACCTGTGTTATAAGTTCTTCTTTCTTTTTTTTTTTCTAATTCCATCAAAAGGTTCCTGTCAAAAACAGATTTGATTTTTTTTTTTCTGTGTATACACACGTTAGTTACGGATGATTAACAAAGCATTCATTCTTCTATTTGCTTTGGCTGAGAACTGACTTGTGTTGTGTTAGTGTTAAGGAAATATTTCACTTTATATGCAGAAGATATGAAGTGTTGCTTATTTAAATATACATATGGTAAAAGAAAGGGTTTATACATGTTTTAGGCTCACAAACAATAAAAACATTTAAGCAGATGGAAGTACAGAGTTTATTCAACTTAGTAACTAGGAAAAATGCTACCTACCTTTGTCTTTACCCAAAATTGGCTTTGTGAACTTATCTATTTCATATTTTAACTTTAATGAAATGGTAAAAAAAAAAAATTATTTAAAGAGAACTGATATCAAATAAGACAGAAAAAATCATGATTATCTTCATTTTGAAATATGCAGAGACCCTTTTTAAAATAATTGTTTAAAATCAGTGAAAAGTAGCTTACAAAATCAGAGTTCCTCAAGTTTAAGACACCTTTAAATAAGTATCCTAATTTAGTCTGACATATAGTCACATAGTGTCTTTACTTTTCAGATGTACAGTGTTTAAAAAATAACACTCACTTGGAAAAAAAGTTTTAATAAATGAGCACATATGAAAAGTCAATGAAAAAAACAAATCTATCCTGTCATTTAATAATTTTTATAAAATCACTTTCTAAATAAAACTACTCAATAAACAAATACTAGTTACAGTAATTTAGTTTCCTGTAACACCTGTTTCATTTAAAGAGAAGGCAGTCAAAAATGATTTAAACTGTACTATCACTAACTTCTAAGTAGATTTTCACTAATTGGGTCCACTGATATAAGGTGGGATAAAGAAAAATAAAGGTGTATAAGAGAAAAAATGCTGTGGATTACTTTAAAACTGGCTACTAAAGAAGAGAGAAGAAAGGATGGATTGGATGTCAGTTTTCAGATCTTCATTTTGTTACTAAATTGCTAATAATAGCACAATTTCTAAAAAAGAATTAGATGAGGGATGGAAATTAGGAGTTACAGCAAGGATAAGAAATACTGGTGGCATATGATTTGGACATTCTAAGATCACTTGATGATACTGCAGAAATATATAGTAAGCAAGACTTCAGATCCAGGACTTAACTTCATAGACAGTTCCTCTGACATAAGTACAGATTCCTTTTCCTCTTATTTTCCTTCCCTCTTAACACATACGTTTGGCAACTACTGTTTCTTTCAATTTGAGCTAAATTATACTCCTCTTGAATTTTTTTTATAATGGAGAAGAAATTTAGTCTTTTCTACCTCTTTCTTTGGTAGATCATATGTAGCACAGAACCATTATTTATGAAATAAAAATCACTACCAGTTTAGACTTCTTCTTTTCAATCCCCTGAAAGGTAATAAGACCTTTCTACCAAATTAAATCGAGCAATCTCAGGTAGCTCCCTTCAATTTTATTTAATTTTTAACACACACTCCCTCTAGTCATCACTTTCATTTTATACGATCTTCTTGCTGACATGTATCCATTGAAATCTACTTCTAAACTGAACTCTGAATCTAGTCACCATAACTGTCCTTGAATCAACAAGACCATTCCAAAAGCCTGAGTGAATGATGGGTTTTGTACAATAATCTGAAGCCCTATAGATTTTCACTGGGTCAAGCTATTGTTGGAGTGAATGCCCAAGCAAGAGGCACTGCAGAAGGAATGCAGGTCCCCTCATAGCCCACACCTGGGAAGCAGCTCTGCATACTTTTACAAAAGTATCAGTTCTAAAAGTAGTTCTTTAAAAGCTTCCAAAATGACATAGGTATAATGTGCATTTTAAAACAGGAAATGTAATAAAGCAAATTATGCATTTAATTTACTCTAAATGAAAATAAGGAACAGCAACCTAAAACAATTATACAACATGCATATGTTCAAAACAAAGAACAATGCTAAACTAAAATCAGTCAATTTATTAAAAGTGGGACTATGGATACTTCTTCCCCTTTTAGTATTTCCAGTATTGTAAATATATCAGTTGTAATAAATATAAAAATTACAAAAGATCCACTATGCTCTAATAAAAAATATATCTAAAGAATGAAAAAGTTATACATCCCAATGTTATTTGAACACTACTCCCAGCACATCTGATTCCCAGAATCTATAACAACAGATATCTTCTTCAGGCATGAACCTAAAAACCCTGTAGGTAAGGCACTTAAATATCTCATTCCAAATTTAATGAGAATGAAATCACCTGGAAACCCATTTACACATTTACTGGATATTTATAAGTGCACAGAATCTTGCTGAGTATTGTCTGTCTACAAAACAATATACTCTTCCTACCCTTAGGTAGTTGCCTCAAATTAGCAAGGAGAGACAAGACTATCACATGAAAAGTAAAACCATGAGGGAAGATAAAAGAAAATCCACAAGTTTAGTATATAAGTGACAAATTGATTTTTCAAACATTCATTGAGGGTCTACTATTTGCAAAATGTTATTCTAACTACAGAAAGCAGTTATGTACACTTAGATTTCTGTCACTCCAAAAATAAGCAAAAAGATGGGATGTTCTGGGAAGCAAAGGAATATGAACCGCAGTAGGACATTACTAACTTACAGGGACAGGTATCATGTTAAGGTACAATTATTCTGTAGCTCACAAAACTGGAAATACATGCCCTATTCTTTCAATTGGCTTAGACAGCAGCATATGTAGCACTTTAATTAACTGTAGCAATTGACATACCTTAAAAGCCAAGATCTGAAATAATGCGCTGTAAATAGTACTTGTAAGCCAGTATTAATCCAAGTTTAACCTATATACAACAAAGTGTTCAATGCTGTATGTACATTTTAAGAAGAAATTCTAAAACAAAAATGCTTTATGAGCAAATTTCTAGTAGTTAGCAATATGCAGAGAACAAGCATTGCTGTTGAGTTCTATTTTTTTAAGCCAGGACAGAAATTTACACATTAGCATTAAAAACAGTCCTATTTTAAAGCTATCTCTAGTTTAGGTATCTAAACTATCATAAATATTATTAAAGAACATCTGGTCACTGTTCTGAATCAAACAACATTTCTATGCTTTCCTATTTTAATAATTTGTAAATATAAAACTATATATTTTAATCATCGTATTAAGAACTTAAAGTTACATGTTTATATACATTTGTATATATTAAAAACATCATTAAAAATTCATCTCTTACAAAGCTTAATTAAAACTACAAATCTGTTACCTAAAAAACTTGACATCATAACTTACTTTTAAAATTGTTACATTCAAATATTTTCACAATTTATAAAATTTATATTATATATCACCCACCTTTTAAAATAAAATTAAAGAATTCCATAGCCCATATTGTCCAATAAATCTACTTGTTAAAAATATTATCAAAGCTTACAATTAAGTGAGGTTTTAAACTTTAGCATGTAGCTAGTATATACACATGGTATGAAGCAGGTGATCTTATGCACTGAATTTTAACTACTATCAAATAATCTACCTCAGTAAAACTGATCTTTACCTAATAAACCTTTAATTACAAAAATTCTTCTTTCAATAAATCAAGTTCCATTTTTCTAAGACAGCTGACTTATGTTCTAGTTGAAGAGATACAAAAAGCAAACATTTAAAATCATGTTATCACATTTATGCAAATACTTTATGTGGGTAGGTAGATCCTCCGAGTGGGAGTGAGAAAATGAATAGAAGTGAGTAATTTGCTACTTCTAATTAGCAATACGACCTTGGACTAGTTACTAGATCATAATACCTTAGTTTCCTTATCTGTAAAATGAGGGAGGAGAACTTTATGATCTCTAAGGCTCCTTCCAGATCTAAATTTCTATGATTTAATTATTTGAATTAAGAAACCCACATCTGCATTAGGACACCAGGTTCTAAAATTACAGAATAACCTAACAGTGGGTTATAACTTAAAACAACACAAATATTGCAACATTAATTTGAAATACATTAACTATCAGAAAGCATTAATGCTTTTAAGATAAACAAAATGCAGGGCAACAGCTGCATACGCCTGTGCTCATTTAATGATAGTACGAACAATGAAGCTTACAGAACAGGACATTTCATTTATGGCTACCGCTTGCAGAAATATTTAATTGCAAAGCCAGAAACTATCAACAACAAGAGAATTACACTGAAATATTTTACATCTTATTTTTGAAACGGAGTTCTGTTATACTCTGTATAGCTCACATATGGAAACAAAGTATTTAAAATGATCACTAAAACTGCAACATAAGTGCATATAGGGATAGAGGCTTATTTCTTTTAATAACACATTTCCCGCCCCATAATACTTACACGAATTAACACTATTTTCTGTAAAACTGTGACATTCTCTAAAGGCTTAATGTTCAAACATGTCACTCGCAAACATGTGAATAATAAATTACAACTTTAAATTAAGGTATATGACTGCTTCCTATTATTAATCTGATACAGGTATTACTGGAATTCAATTTTCTTTCAAAGGTGTGTTTTTGCAAACAACATTCAACCACCCACACATTATTTAAAAAACAAAACAAAAATTAAAACCTTTGTGCTAGAAATTGTCCCAGGACTGTATTTTGACATTTTTAGCAACCTGACAAACCACTCTGTTTGCTTTCTTCCGCCAATACAAAATCAAGCCAAGAAGCAGTTTCTTCATTTATTTCATTCAATGTCACAAGACTATCCAAAGTCAGGGTAAAGGTCGATCATCAATAATACACGCTGGTGCTACAGCTGAAATATAAATGTTCATTTGGGCCCTGTTTCAAAGACTGGCCATTGAAACCTATTTAATAAGACCTATAAAACTAGGAGAATATAGGAAGACCAAGAAATATAAAATATCCTTTTCCCATCAACCTTTGCTGACATCCAATAGCAAATTAAAGAAGATACCAAGAAAAACTTTATGCAGTTGGGGGAAAAAAGGTGTTTTTTTTTCCTAGTAGCTTTAACAATCTCATGTTTTTAAAAATTTGCAGGAGTGCTACCCTGCAGGCATCTATGACTGCATCACGAGGTTTCAGATTTAGTGTGGGTGGTTGGATAAAGTTGGACGTTGACCAGTTTTGTGTATGCTAAAAGGCACCAGGCTGGAACACCATATTCAGCAATTGGGTATGAGACTGCCAGTGCAGTGGGTTGGAAGATGTATGCATTGGCACTCCGTGTGGAACCAGTAGGCTTACTTTAAAAGGTTACTGCAGTCTTGACTTTGGCAGCTGTCTTCTATGAATGAATATGAAGAGTTAAGAGTGAGATCTAGAGTCACACCTATGAAGATCGGAAGTTGTTCATGTTTGAACAACTGCACGTCCTTTAAAACATTAGGTCCTCATAAACAGAAACATGGAATAATCCTTGGTTGGGGGAGATTACATAGTTGGGAAAGTGTCACATTTTAAAACACTCAGCTACTTTGACTCTCAACTTTCAGGGTGACATTTTCTTAAGTTTCTTTTTTTTTTTTTCTTTATTTTGAGAGAGAGAGAGAGAGAGAGAGAGAGAGAGAGAGAGTGAGTGCACAGGCAGGGGAGGGGCAGAGAGAGAGGGAGAGAGAGAGAATCCCAAGCAGGCTCCGTGCTGACCATGGAGCCTGATGCGGGGCTTAATCTCATGAACCATGAGATCATGACCTGAGTTGAAATCAAGAGCCTGACGCTTAACTGACTGAGTCACCCAGGCACCTCTTCAGGATGGCATTTAAATTAAAACGTCAGCAGATATAATTATGTAAACAAGTGAAACAGCCTTGGTAGTACTTGTATGAGTATCATCAGGTTAAGACCCCCAAGCTTTTTGTCGACTATACACATCTGTGTCTTTCCAATGCACATTTTGGAACTTCTGCCTCTAAAAACAATTTATGATGACTACGCAGTCTCAAAGAACACTTTTACTAATGGCGGCAGCTTAAAAACTATACTATCAGCTCTTGACTGGATCTACAAAGAAAGGCAGTGCCTCAAACACACACAATGCCTGGTCTTCACAGGTATGACTATGGATCTCTTAATGCTTCATGATTATTCAAAGAAGACAGCTGTCAAAGGCAAACCATTTCCATAGGACATACTCTTTTCATATTAACCCCTCCCACTTTTCCCTTACCACTAAATCAAATACTTTTCCTCAGCAGAGCTAAAATATGGCGAGATAGAATTATCCATACACAGATGAGTGGTGTCTCACAGACCTGTGCTACAGCATTTAAAACAGGATCACAGCATGCTTTCAACATTTGCAACCAAACACTGAAATCATATGATCTATTGGGTATAGATTAAATATAGGTTTTTATTAGAGATCACTCTGTTGGTGGATCTTCAGAAACAGGTACAAAGAATCTGAATACAAAGCTAAGTAAAATTATTTCTTAGTAATAAAATAGAAAATAACTGTTTTTCTTAATTAAAAGAAAGCAAAGGAAGCCTGTTAAAACTAAACATGATAAAGTTGAAAGGAAAAGTGTATTAGTTAAACTGGAATTTCAAGCTTATAGATTCTAGAAACAGAGTTCTGTTAAGTGTTCTAATATTTAAAAAAAACAAAAATTAGATTTTTTTTTTTTTTTACAAAGGAAAAGTCCATGATTGTTACTCTGAATGAAAGATTAACAGACATATGGGAAACCCTTCCCCACCTACACTGTTAAAATTTAGTTTTTTAAATTGGGAGATTTTGATTTTTAAGAAAGAAATATCACAAATAAATACTAATTACGATGGAGCCCCTAGAGGGCAGAAGTTGCGTACTTTAAATAAGAGGAAATCTATAAATATTTGATCTAATATTGGAATAAAACTCCATATAAACTCTAAAAAATATACTATTTCATCAAGTATTTTTAATCAATGTCAGAAGAATATGACAGAATTATTCTATAATTATAAAAATATTTTTAGCATGTAAAAGAAAACAATTCTAAACTACCTAACAAGAGGCATTCTTTAAAAATCCTTTTTTTTCTGACACTAGGACCAAACTGTCACTAAAAGAAAAGCAGAGAGGTTCCCCCAAAACCTCCAATCTAAAATATAAGCGGTAGGTAAAGCGGTGAGGTAAAGAAACCACCTATACTCCATCCCCAAAATCACAACCATAAAGAGTTGCTACTTAAATATTAGGCAGTGCTCTGTGAACCATTTTATATTAAAATTGGATAGTTCTAAACATCATCCATTGTTTGACACAATGCCATTTTGATGATAAATTGCAATCTATAGCTCAAATAATTCTACCCAGGGATTAACATTTCAGAGGCTGAGCCAGAGATTATGTGTGTGGATCTTGAATTTCATCATCTCCCTTTGGCACAATAGCTTATTCTTCCTTTTTTCATCTATTCTCTCATGAAGGGTCAGGAAAGCTTAGCCTTGCTGCTGCATTCATTTCATCTCTACATTAACCAGATACCTTGCAGTCTTTAGTTCTTCTGTGTTATTCCATTACAAATACTATGCTGCAGTATAGTATGGCTAATGAGGTTTGTACCAAATCAAAGGGTGCCATCAAGTGGTTATAATACTCTAAACAGCATTACACTAAATGACTATTCTGGATAGACTTCCTTCAATATAGACAAACTGTGCCACTCTTCTATGAAAGACTACATTAATGGGAGTAAGGAATGGGGCACTCACTATCCATATTAACTCTTGTTCTTTATTTTCTATCCTTCAGGGATTGCTTCTCGGCATACTATATGTATGAAATATAATTTTAGAGCCACAATTAGGATTAATATTTAAGTCAGATTATCAAATGATCTTTATTAGGCACAATTCGAGTACGGTAGCACTAAAAGGAATTAAACAAATATATTAATCAAAATTCACGACTAGATTAATAGCTTATTTCTGAAAATAAGTAAAAACAGTACATATAACTAAAATGTGTCTTGTCAGGTCTGTCTCCTATTACTAATGGAAAATTGCAAGGCTATGAAATACAGCCAGTATTATTTGATCCTTTTCATGCAGTCATGCCTAAGGTCTAACAAGCAACCTAGCAGGTGGTGTGAGAATGTATTTTCAGACACTTAAATAACTTTCAACAGTCTATGCAACAGGCTACAAAGGTCATTTAAGAGTTCTGAAAAAAGAAATCTAGAACTGTCTTAGAAAACACACACAAGGCGCAGTCGGTTAAGCGTCCGACTTCAGCCAGGTCACAATCTCGCGGTCCGGGAGTTCGAGCCCCGCGTCGGGCTCTGGGCTGATGGCTCAGAGCCTGGAGCCTGTTTCCGATTCTGTGTCTCCCTCTCTCTCTGCCCCTCCCCCATTCATGCTCTGTCTCTCTCTGTCCCAAAAATAAATAAAAAACGTTGAAAAAAAAATTTTAAAAAAAAGAAAACACACACAAAGTAACGTAATATTCAAATGACCCACTCTGAAGATCTGGCTCAACGGCTACTGCTCTGAACCATCCTGTACCAGGGAAATCTCACAAACAGGCTTAAAGCATCTTCATAACTACATGCTTAATTATCCAAGTTCACAGATCAAACAAGATATAGAAAATGAAATCATAAAAGCTAACCTGACAGAAGATTTAGGGAGCAGTACCAATAAGGAAGCAAACTCCAGGCAAAACTAAAGATCTGATGGCATTATTTTCCATACAGCTGTTATAGACTGTTTACAAAAATATTTCTTATCCCACATTTTCTTCTAGAGCCTTGCCACTCTCCCATCAAGTGGTGGAGTCTCATTCCTTCTCCCTGAATCCGGGCAGGTTTGTGACTGGCTTATGGCTAAGAGAATGAGGAAGTAACACTATGCAACTAGAAGGCTGATTAGAAAAGGTGATGCAACTTCCACTAGAAGAGCTGGAATAGTCACTCCTAAAGTGTTCAGCTGCCACAAAAGCAGTCTGACTGCCCTAAAAGAAATCCAAACTAACCCACTCAGAGAGGTGAACTATGGAAGCCCTTGAGACTACGTGAAGTGAAAAAGCCCCCATCCTGTGCTCTAGCCCCAAAATACCTCAAGACTATTACATAAAATAGATTCTACACTATCCCTGGCCCAGCTGAGCCCTTCCAAATTCTGACCCACAGAAACTGAGTAACTTTGACAGTGACTACAATCTGATCTATTAAAATGAATCACAAGTGGTAGAAAATGATTGTTAAGTTCTGCAGGATACTCAGCAGACCTCAACCTGCACTGCTGCATTGCTTGTAATAACACTGAGTTGGTTACATATGCGAATGCAATAGGTAAAATTAATGCCCTGAAGCCATGTAATACATGATGGTAACAATAAGCATAATGGTTGGAAAAATGAGATTCTACCTATGACAGAGAGGAAAGGATGATGTTAGTTTGGAAAGAAAAAAGTTTAATTCTTATGTTTTATTTTGGGCAAGGAATCATATGTCTTCTTGGAAAAGACTGAATTGGTATTACAGGACCTTATAGCATAAAGGAAAATTTTAAAAATATTTTAGGGCAACCCACATGAAAACACTGAAAACCAATGTATAAGAAATAGTAGGTTGTATGGGAAAAGGTAAAAGGACAGAGCCTTAAGATATGCATTTTAGTAAAAAAAAAAAAAAAAAAAGAAGAAGAAGAAGAAGAAGAAAAAAAAGTATTTTACTTAAAGGAATGACTTGGGAGGAAAAAAATCACTGATCAACTTCCTTTTGGCAACTGCCTTTCGGGTAAGTTTTTTTCCCCCACAGCCTGCCTTCCCCAATTCTTCCTCTGTGTTCCTTCTATGGCTTAAGAACAACACAAGCATCCAATATTCAAACTAGAAATCTGGAAATCATAGTAGACTCCCTGACCACCATCAACCCTAAGAACTAATCGGTCACCAAGACCGGATTCCACCACCTTCTAAATACCTCCTGAAGCTCTCTCCCCTCTTCTCTGTCTGCACCTGCTAATGTCATTGTCCTACTTAAAGCCCACAGCACCTACTACTTGGGTAACTGAATTGTCTATCTGATCTTTAGCTCTTCAGTTTACACATCTTAATTCATTCTCTATAGCAATATTATGTTAAAACTGTAGGTTATGACCCATTAGTGGATCATGAAATCAATTTAATGACTTGTAAAATCAACTTAGTGGCTTGCAACCAGCATTCTAAAACATCAGGATGGAAGAAGAAATGCTAGCGTACATCCTACATTCCCAGTAATAGTAAGATGTGTTTCATGAAACTTTCATTTTTTAAAATTTTTTATTTTATTTTATTTTATTTAGTTAAATATAGGTTCCTGTATGTGTGTACTGGATCATAACATAAAATGTATTTGTTAGTGACAGGTACAGTGAAAGTTTGAAAGATAGAAACTGATTTTTAAATTCACTATATAAGGAATTTTTATTAAAGCAAGAATTTTATAATCCAAATTACATTTCCTTGCTCAGTTATCAATTCTATTATTTAAGACAGAAGGGACCTTCTGAGCTATTCCACAGTAAAAAAAAAAAAAAAACTATAAAATTAAAGAAAGGAATGCTTTAAGGTTTTGTACCTTGCTAAAAATTCTTTTTCCCAGGGTGTATAAAACATTAATTTGTTTTTATATTTCACTATTTTTATGTGTTTTTTCCTTTTGTTGCTGAGAAACTGATCTTTCAAAATACAACTCTAATCATTTTACCTCTCTGCTTAAAACTTAAAACTTTTCCATGGCTCTTGATAGCTTACTAGAATCATGAATCAGAATCATGCAGGATCTAAGCCAATCTGTAAGTTTTAGTATATTCACAGACAATTCTGATAGACAAGTTTGGGACCCATGACTTCTAGGATAAAGTTCAAATATTTTCACTTAGCATACAAGGCCAGGCACAACCTGCCCCTTGCTCATCTCACTAGTTTCAACCTCTTCTGCTCTTCTTACTTTGCAAATGAAGCTCTAGCAATTTTATCACTGTGCCTTTAGCAAGGCTATTCTTCTGTCTTTACCCCAGACCCCATCCTTCTCACACAACTCTATCTGGTAGGTAAACTTTTTAGTCTTTCAAGCCATAGCTCAAGTCAACTCCTCTCTGAAGTATTCCCATGCCCCTGATATATGCAACAGCTCCTCCACACCCTAAATGGACCTTCCACAAGCCACTTTTCTAGCATTACCACTGTAGTCTCATCACTTGCTCATAGATCTGCCTCCCTAACTAAACTGAGAACAACTTGAGAACCAAAACTTTGTCTTATTCATACCTCTGAAGTCTAGGAAGTAAAGGCATAACCAATTTTGTAGCACATAGTATAATGGAAGTCTAAAAAACAGTCATTCTATGCCCCAATTAAGTAGAACAATAATGGTCTCTTTTACAAAGAGTTTAATCTTACTCATCCTTGGTTGTTGGCTTTTTTTTTAATGAGATATAACTGATATATAACATTGTAGTGGTTTGAGGTGTACAACATGATGATTTGATATATGTATGTATTACAAAATGACTACCACAGTAAATCTGTTAATACTCATTACCACACATTATTTACAAATTTTTCTTGTGATGAGAACTTTTAAGATCTATTCTCTTCGCAACTTTCAAATATACAATATAGTATTATTAACTACAGTTACCACGCATTGTGCATGTTTTGAAAAAAAAAGCCAATAGAAAAGGAATTTTGGAAAATCTAGACTAGAAGAAGTAGGAAGGCATATATTATTGCTTGCTTTGGCTAAAAAGGTTTAATATGTATAAATATAATGTAAATAAACCTATGATATCTAGTGATCTAATCCAGTTCATGTCATTTGACTACTTTTCTAAACTTTTCCTCCAGTTTAATGAGGAAGAAGAAATTCTTCAAATTTATTTTACTCAGATTTATTTATTTCCAGATTGACTCTATTTTCAAAAGAATGCAATGATTCAAGTATCATATAATCAAAGTCATTAGTTAAGAACAAAAAGAGGAAATAAAAAGGAAAGCAAAAAAAAAAAGTGATTGAAACAATTCTGGCTAAAGAAAAGTCTCAATAGAGTATTGTTTTCCTACCTCACATCCCTCTCCCCCTCAAAAGGACAGCTCTGTGCCTCCTTTGTTACAGATAGTTATATACAGAGAAAAGAATGTGTGTGTGTATGTATGTGTGTGTGTGTGTATATATATATATATATATATATATATATATATACACAGAGAGAGAGAGAGAGAGAACTTTCTATTAAGCCATTCAACAAACATACTTAATACATTCAATAAATAATTTTCCTTTCAGTCTAATTTATTCTAATGATTTAGCTGAAATAATTAATAAATGCCACAAGACAATTCAGACTGCCAGAATCTTAAGGTAAATAGCTCCAGGAAAAAAGTTATTCAGGGAAATAATGAGAGACTGCTACTACTCTGGAGGAGCTAGCTACCAGCTACAAATAGTCTAAGGATATACTGTATACAGCTAGCTCTCTTATTTAAAGTACATAAGAAGCAACTTGGACAGATAATAAAATATAGATGTCTTCATTATGATTGTTGTCTATGATCTTTATGATTTCAAGAACACAGTAATGTACATAGGGCTCCTAAGATTTAGGAAACAAGGAGTCCCTACCCTTGATTCTGTTACTATTATACAACTTGAGAAATATCTTCCCTTTACTGGTTTCCTAGTAATGAAAGTATCAGCTGGGCTGCCTGGGTGGATCAGTCAGTTGAGCACCTGACTCTTGATTTCAGTTCAGTTCATGATCTCATGGGTTCGTAAGATCAAGTCCCGTGTTGGGCTCCGCACTGACAGCACGGAACCTGCTTGGAATTCTCTCTCTCCGTCTCTGACTCTCCCTCACTCACTTGCACACATGGGCATACTCTGTCACTCTCTCCCTCTCTCAAAATAAACAAATAAACTTTAAAAAAAAATAAAGAAATTTTTAAAACTTAAAAACAAATCTATCTTAAGGCAAAGAATATTCTTCAAGCATTGAATTATTTTAAAGTACCGTATTTATCAGAACACTGTTTTATCGTATCATTAAGCATAAGATTGTTATTAAAAGACACTTTCATCAGTGTCTAGAAGTCACAATGCTGATAACAGTCAATTATTATACCCAATTTATGGTAGAGCAGAGAGATATACTAGGTAAATATGCCTCATTAGTTTAATGATATGGAGAGATTAATGAATATGTCATAAACAAAAAAGAATCACAGAATAAAATTTTAAAGACAAGTTAGGTATTAAAATAGAAAAAAATGAGTAAGACAATACATTATTCACAGAGTTGTGAAAATCTTACTTATTTTCTGGAGATATTAAAGGTATTAAAGTACCAAGACAGTTTTGTATTCTCAAGCTGATAACTTTCTACACTGGATCTGAATTGCACATGCAAATTTTGTTTCCCTAATCAGATACACACTTCTCTTATAATGTCAGCAATTCCATTTTAATAGGCTATAATTCATGAAAATATTCCATTGCTTTTCTATCAGTACAAATGCACCTATATCTAATTATATAATGCAAAGTTCCATTTCTATACAAAGAAATAATTTAACTTAAAATTATTTTTAAGATTTTTTTTTAAAGTAATCTCTACACCCAAGTGTGGCTCGAACCCACAACCCTAAGATCAAGAGTTGCATACTCTACCAACTGAGCCAGTCAGGTGCCCCAATTTAACTTAAAATTTTAATAGTTTTTGTTTGTTTTTATAATTCACTTCATGGTTGTCTTTGAGCAAAGAACTATGTAGGAAGTCTCCAACATATTAACCAGTCTTTCAAGATGGTTAGTGTGGCAGAAAACTAGAATGCCAAAAATCCATTCAATTTTAGACTAAGGAAGTTTTATTTACATATTCCTGAGAGAATATAGAGATAGTGAAAGTAGCAAATTGAAAAAATCTTAAATACTTTTCTACTAAAAGTCTAGAGTGGCATTAACCCTACTGTAAAGCAATTACCAAGTCTCTGTTCTACTATTTTTCTCCAGGGAGAAAAAAGACCTCATGAAATTCATAATATCTTCTACACACTAGCATCTTTTAACTGCTAAATTTCTATGAATTAACATGTAAAAAATTGTTCAAATACACTGCTGGTTTTAAATATCTGTAATGAAGTATTAAAGGTTTGTTTTGATGGCTATCTTGTTTATCAGTTTCCTCCCTCTAACTGGCAAAAAAAGAAAAAAAAAAGAACTGAAAGTAACTATGGCTCTCTTTCTCACTCATCTATAGGGAAGGTATCTGAAGGTAACTAGCAAAGAAGATACTATATAGCTCTAGCAATTTAGAAGACAGACTGCCGTTTCCCACTATAACTCAATAACTAGACAAATTATATGCCATCAAATTCATTCACTATCAAGGTTAGACTATTTTTTACTTTATAGAAACTGAAATACACAAGGCTTTGGTATCTTCCTTAGTTCCCAGAACTCTCCTTTTAAGTCCCCTTATGATCATCTCCAAAAACATACAGTCATTAGAGATACAGTAATCATTCACTAAGATGCTTTCTATTCTATTACCAGTTTTAAACAGAAATGTCTATTACAATGCAAAAATAGGGGCGCCTGGGTGGCGCAGTCGGTTAAGCGTCCGACTTCAGCCAGGTCACAATCTCGCGGTCCGTGAGTTCGAGCTCCGCGTCGGGCTCTGGGCTGATGGCTCGGAGCCTGGAGCCTGTTTCCGATTCTGTGTCTCCCTCTCTCTCTGCCCCTCCCCCGTTCATGCTCTGTCTCTCTCTGTCCCAAAAATAAATAAACGTTGAAAAATAAAAAAAATAAACAATGCAAAAATATGCTACTGCTCTACTTCCTTCAGTGTTAAGGTCATTTGATGAAATGTATATACATTAATTAAAACTCTAACAAATTTAAACTTTTAAATATTACTCAATAATGTTATTTGGTCTTTATGCTAGTACCCTCCATTTACTGTCTGCAAAAAGCGTACAAGATTAAAGAAAGTAAGACACAAGGGTGGCTACTACCTAACGTTACAAAGTGACAAAATAGGTTATCCACCTGAGAAGTGGTTTTCCTGCTTCTATACGTCACTCAACTATTTACCAAAAATTGTAAAAACACTCAGTGTTCCTTAAAATGTTCTGGGCAGAGATTTCACTGAAAATCTGATTTTTAAAAAAGGTGGAACTTCATCTACAAAATTTTACCTATTAAAGAAAGATATTGGGGCGCCTGGGTGGCGCAGTCGGTTAAGCGTCCGACTTCAGCCAGGTCACAATCTCGCGGTCCTTGAGTTTGAGCCCCGCGTCGGGCTCTGGGCTGATGGCTCAGAGCCTGGAGCCTGTTTCCGATTCTGTGTCTCCCCCTCTCTCTGCCCCTCCCCCGTTCATGCTCTGTCTCTCTCTGTCCCAAAAATAAATAAACGTTGAAAAAAAATTAAAAAAAAAATAAAGAAAGATATTAAAAAGATCTTAATCCTCTGAAGTCCATCCATGCAAGAACCTCTAAGAATCCCAAAATTTAAGGTCTTTAAGAGCCCTTGCTTGCTTATGATAGTAAGCTGGCAGTGCTATCTGTGACCAGTGAAGGCTATTGCCTGCCTAATGAGGAAAGGATGATTTCACAAACCCGAATGGTTGGATAATATACATCCTTTCTGAAACATTGTGCTTATAAATGATCTTTGGTCAAGCATATTCAATTCCAAATCTGGTATTCAAGAGTTTCCATGACCTGATCCCTTTTTTTTCTTTTTTCGTTGGTTTTTTTTTGTTTTTTTGTTTTTTTGTTTTTTTTACATAGAGAGCACAGGGCGAGGAGCGGGGTGGGGGGAGAGAAAAAGAGAGAGACATCTTAAGCAGGTTCCACGCTCAGTGTGGAGCCCAATGCAAGGCTCAATCCCATGACCGTGGGATCATGGAAACTGATCATTTGACATGAGCTGAAATCAAGAGTTGGATGCTCAACCAACTGAGCTGCCCAGGCACCCCTGACCAGATCCTTTTTAACCTAATCAGTTTACTAAGTAATTTCCTTATTCCCTCGTTTCCCTTCCAATTTTATTATTTTCCTCTCATTTGTAAAGTTTCTGTGCCATTTATTATTAGCATGTATTGAATTCTGTTTTTCAAGTACTGTGCTAGATGCTTTTTATGCTTTTAATATCTCTAGTCCAAGCTATCATTTTGTAAAATATCTCTGTTTTATGGATGAGAAAACAGAGGTTCTGAAAGGAGAAATATGTATGAAGTCCAAATTTACAGCTAGCAAGTGTGATTCATGATTCAAATCCAGGCCTGTGTCCAAAGCCTTGCTTTCAGCATCCAATGCTGCTCCAATTTTTCCTTTTAGTTATCCTCAACAGTCAAGAAGATGCATATCTCCAAGGACTAGGACTCCTACTAGAAGCAGCTCAATCAAGATAGGACACTTCTTTGAACTCATGTTTCATCTTCAAAATTCGTATGACTTTTCCCTATTTCTGAAATGATTCTGTGGAGATTTCATTATAAAAATACCTTGAAGTACATGTTAAAGAAGAGGATTTACAACACAGAAAGAAACTGCCACACAACTCTAAGGATAAACAGAGCCAGGTTTCACAAACAGCTCTTAAAATGTTCTTGATAATTTCAGTACATATTAACTCATTTACCTCTAACTTCTATAGTACTTTTCAGCCATCATTACACATTTAGCATACTATACTTCATTTATTCTTGTTTCATGTGTTTATTTCTCAAGCCAGATTTTAGTATCTGAGCAGAGATGTTCCCATGTATCCTCCATAGTAATTAGTGCAGCTAGGCTCTACACCCCAGTGCCTAGGACAATAAACGTTTGATGAGTGAATTAGTGAATAAATGCATGGGTAAAATGGATGGGGCTTGAGAGTCTAAAGACTTGCATTTGAGACCAAGCTAAGAGGATTTCTGTGTGTTCTTGAGCTAGTCATTTAACCTCACCAAGTCAGAGAAATTATAATAATGTCCACTTTAGAGAGATTTCTTAGGGATTAAAAGAAGTATTCATTTGAAAACAGTTTGTATTCTTTAACAAAACTTACCAAATATTATTTATGAAGTTATAAATGGTCAGTTGCTATAGTTTAATTTTATTTTAAGAGGAAGGTAAAGGAAGATCTTTAATATATCACATTTGTGTAACAAAATAATTTTAGAAACAAAAGTAAAGTGTAATAATTCTGGTAAAGTATCATCTTTTTAATCGGTCTAAGTATGAGGACATAAAATTATTTTCCTAATGAGATATATTTCATAATGTATAAAGTACTGTTTTATACACTCACCCACTCCTATTTTCCAAATCTTTAATTTGGAAAAAAAAAATTCCCAATATTCTCAAAGCCGTCTCCTTTCTGCATCAGAATTCTGATTCAGTAGGTCCAAGTTGGGACCCAGGTGTCTGCATTGTTAAAAAAATGGCATGGACGATTTTAGGGCAGCAAATGTTAATTTAAAACTAAAAACATCAACACTTCTTTACCACTATTACCCACCTCGTGAACCATGTAATTTTGTAGGTCCACAGCAACTATATAGTCAATTCTTTAATTTCTTAATTATAATGAAACTCAACTAAGTGGTTATAAATTACTATAGCCCTAGAAGAATCAACCAATATTTTTTAAAGTAAATTCTATGCCCAACCTGGGGCTTGAACTCATGACTCTGAAACCAAGAGTCACATGCTCTACCAATTAAGTCAGCCAGGAGCCCCTAACCAATATTTTCAAAATTAAATATTCTAGAAAGTAATCTCCTGAACTATATGCAGTTCCACAAAGGAGCCATAATCTCTCTTGTCTCTGCTCAAGGTAACCCAGCCACCTGAAGCACTTTCCAAATTCCCTGCAGCTATCAGGAGTACTTAATTTTTTTTTTAAATGTTTTTATTTTTGAATGAGAGAGACAGAGACAAAGAGCAAGCGGGGTAAGGGGAGAAAGAGAGAGGGACACGTAATCTGAAGGAGGCTCCAGGTTCTGAGCTGTCAGCACAGAGCCTGACATGGGGCTCGAACCCATGAAGCACGAGATCATGACCTGAGCCAAAGTCACACACTTAACTGACTGAGCCACCCAGATGCCCCAGGAGTACTTAACCTTTAATCTGAAATCTCTTATTTGGATTTTGGCTAATACAGTGCCTATGCCTATATTATACTGTCTAAATTACAGCAACAGTCCCAAGGAGGCCTGAGGCAGCACTCAGTCAAACATATATTTCTGCAGCAAAATGAATAACCATTCATACTAAGTGGAATAAATACTACAACTAGCCTCACTTCAGGTCAGGACAGGTTTGGCCACCAAACGAATTTGAACCAAAATTTTGAAAAATACATATTTTAAAAAGTCTTCAGATAGTAAAGATTTTGGCTTTTGAGGTTACAGATAAAGAACTGTAAAAACTTTATCAGTAAAGTTTTTTACTTTATCAGTAAAAAAAAACTGTAAAAAGATAAAAAAACTTATCTTTTAGGTTTCAATTTATACATTACTTTCATTAGAAAGCTTCCTCTAACCCACCAAAACTGGGGTTGGTATGTTCTGTATGTACACTTGTAATGCCCTATACTTATTCCTATCTTAGTGGCTACCTGTTCATCTCCCCCTAAACGGTAGGGTACCTGGAGTCAGGGGCCACATCTTTTTCACTACTACATGCTCAATAACTAGCAAATATCTGCCACATAGTATCCACTTAATCAACTTAGTGAATAAATAAGCAATTTTAAGCATTAAGACTTTAATCTAGTAAAATTTTATATTATTGCTCTACTTACTTCATCTGTAAAGTATGATTAACATCAATAAAGATGAATTTCCACATAATACATTATGATAATAATCAGGAAATCCAACCAAAAAGACTACCCAATAGCATATGCACGGTGACAGTATAAAAACAGTACTTTGTGGCTGTAAAATAAAACTTTTCCTTAAGTTTGTTAGCTAGAACATTTCACAAAGTAAACTACAATATGAAATAAATTATTTAACATGCAGTAGTTTATTTACATTTTTAACACAGGACTTCTTGCATTACACGTAGATAAATACAGTACAGTTGACTTTAGATTTTAATCCATTTGTGGTCCCTTCCGTGTCAAGAATTTTAGAATGTAGAATCTGAAGATGGAAACTTGGTTTCTTCTAATTAATATGCTCTAATGAAATTGACAAATAATTGATAAAAAATTAAAGACATTAGGCAAGATGAAAATGGAAAACTAAGGAAATATTTAACCAAATAGAGTTACACAAGAATCTTATGATTTTGAGGATTCTGACAGGCTCAAAGCACGCATAATCATTCTTGAGCATACTTTTTTTTTTTTTAACATTTTTTTAAGTTTATTTGTTTTGAGAGAGAGAAGGAGAGAGTTCACCAGCAAGGGAGGGGCAGAGAGAAAGGGGGAAAGAGAGAATCCCAGGCAGGTTCCAAGCTGTCAGTGCAGACCCAGAGGAGGGGCTTGAATCCACAAACCATGAAATCATGACCTGAGCTGAAATCAAGAGTCAGTCATTATACCACAGAGCCACTCAGGCGCCCCAGGCATATTTCTCTTTTAAATGAAACCAACATTTTTCCACAATTTTCTTTGAAGCCAATGGGTCACTTGGGAATAAAAGATACAGATTTTCCTCCAGAAGCACAATCTGAAAGATTTCTGAACTAGAATGGCACATTAAATATGTAGTATTAAAAAAAAATAGGAAAAAAAGGAATATAAATGGACTTTCTCTGAAATTGGACCAAAATGAGAGTGAGCTAGCTGACAAAACTTCATTTAACTACTAGCTATATCTAGAATACCCTATCTTATTCACATAGCCAGTCAGCTACTATTCACATAATCATATATGACAACAAGGTGACATTAGAGAAACCCAGGAAACCTGTGTACACTATGAGTTTCCTATCCCAAACCCAGGAGTTTAATTCTAAAGGTTGGGGGGTTCAGGGGGGAAGGAAGCTCTGTTGCTTCTAATATAAGTTAAATTTTTTTCTATGTGGAAACAGAAAAAAATAGTATCACTTTTCAAGTACAAAATAATTTTGAACCATAGGCCTACCAGATCAGAAAGATCATCTAAAAGGAAGTTTACGGGCACCTGGGTGGCGCAGTCGGTTAAGCGTCCGACTTCAGCCAGGTCACGATCTCACGGTCCGTGAGTTCGAGCCCCGCGTCAGGCTCTGGGCTGATGGCTCAGAGCCTGGAGCCTGTTTCCGATTCTGTGTCTCCCTCTCTCTCTGCCCCTCCCCCGTTCATGCCCTGTCTCTCTCTGTCCCAAAAATAAATAAAAAACGTTGAAAAAAAAAATAAATAAAAGGAAGTTTACAAAAAGGAATTTTATTTTCCATTTGTAGATAGATCACCTTTTCTGGCATGCCAGTATCTTTTAGCAAGTTTCTAAACCAATGATATTCAAAAGCGGCCTTCATCATTAACAGAAGGAATGATACAATATCTGAGATGTACTTCAAATTATCTGGTAAAAATAAAAAATAGAAAAGTGGATGGACCAATGAAATAAATTTGGCAAAATACTGACAATTACTGAGGCTGAGAGATGGGTACATAAAGATGCATCATATTATTCCTACTACTATTGTATATGTTTGAAATAATTTTAAAAATTTAAGTTGAGATTTTTTAAATTGGATGTATATAATTAGTATACAATACTAACAAATACAGATATATGGGCATTACTGACTAACCACTCTCTAGTTATTGGGTTAACAGAAGAACAAAAAATGGAGTTGTTCCTAGTGGAAGTTTGAACGTCTTCCCCACCTACCTAGTGTCACTTCCATGTAGAAGGAAGGTCAACAGGGACTGATCAGGTTCAAGAAAGTTAACTGGGTCACATTTCTGTGGGGTAGAATATTAATAGGCAGGCTATAAGTAGGACTATACTAGAGCAAACGTCCTACCCTAAAAAAGCTAGGCCATCTCTAATTGGTACTTTAGATTATAAATTGTTGTATTGGTTACATGTGGGAGGAGATGTTTCTAATTTTTGTGATATGTGGGTTGTGGTATTCTTATATGTACTATTCACCCTTTGGGACTTTGGAAAAGTAGTATTTATGAGTTTCTTGGGGCTAAAAAGATAATCCCAGTTTGGAGTTACTGAAGAAGCTATACCAGTTTAAATGGAAGAAACTGCAAGCTATAGTTCCTGTAAAAACTAGCCAGTCTTTACCCAACCATTGGAATGACATCCTTTGGCTGAGATGACACAGAAGAAAATGATTAGAGGAAATAAGAGGCATTTATATATTATTTTTCCTCTGAAAGAAAAAGCAGAGGTAATTTATCAGACTACAATTCTGTGAGATCAAGAGACTGAGTAGATTTCAGAGGAAGATTCAAACTTAAATTTAATAAGGTCAGAAACTCTGTGATTTTAAATTGTTTACCTTGTATTGTTTGAGCTATTATATCATCTCTATTCGTGGTATAATCTTGTCAGTTGAGTTTGGTTGTACAACCAATCTTCTTCAATATAATCCAATAAAAGAAACAAAGCAAAGGAGATCTATAGTACTGTCTTGGAATTAACATAATTAATATCGCATCTAATCCATTTAAATGGCTTCTGGAGGTAATATCACATAAATGGCAATAAAAAGGGCAACGAGATGGCCAAACTGCCCATCTCATTGGTCACAGGTAAAAACAGTGGGAAAGACTGAAGAGGTGGCCTCAAGAAAACACATTACAATACTCTCTTCATCCCTAAGGAGGACACAACATCTCAAGTGAATCATCACATGCCTATTGCTAAATTTACTGGGTTAGTGGTAAAAATAAATAAATAAACGTCTATTGATCATTAGTGGGTACTTCATGTTTTGTTTTGGGTGGTTTGTTTTTTGTTTTTTATTTTGGGGTAAAAAAAGCAAAAAAGCTCTTCCTCTCAATTATGTCATCAAGAACAGAAACTACTCTAAACTCACCATTGTCTCTCTTGTCCTCACCTGATCCTTCTTTTTTTCTGCTTGGAGTGCCTTTTGGTGCATAACTCCTTTTTTTTTTTTTTTTTTTTTAAGCTACACTGGGCAGACACTTCATCCAGGAACTCTTCCCTGATGCTGCCCTCCTTTATAGTCTCCTAAAGAACCATTTTTCTTGCATTTCTTTCTTTAATTATATGACACCCTTAATAGTTTATAAATTTCAGAAGGACAGGATACTTCACACCATCAAATATAAGTCTCCACTCATTTTTAAATGATGTATCATCATTTTATACAGCACTAAGAAAGAAAAAAACACAACTAATTATAATTGCAGGACATCAAAAACTTAAGATGATCTAATTTCAGAGAAGTTAAATGTGGGGGAATAACATGCATCTCAGAATCAAGGAAATTCTACATGTCTTTTTTTAAAAATATTTTTTTAATGTTTATTTATTTTTGAGAGAGAGAGCATACACACAAGCAGAGGAGGGGCAGAGAATTTGAAGCCGGTTCAGCACTGACGGCAGAGAGCCCAATGCAGGGGACCTGAGCCAGAGTCGGACACTTGGCCAACTGAGTCACCCAGGCACCCCTGAAATTCTACATGTCTTAATTGACTTTGTAGCTTCAATATTAACAAAATTCTGGGCATACAGAAAATGCACATCAAATGTTTGCAAAATGATGACTGAATGAATGAATTCAACCTAGCTTGATGTTTTTCATCAATATGCATTTTTGAATTCATTCAAAAATCAAAAGATTCTTTTTAAAGAATAAAAATTTTTAAGTTTCAAAACAAGACTTATAGGTATAATTCACAAATAGACTGGTTCTGATTTTAGTTGGATACCTTAAAGTACCAGGAAGGGAAAAACAATTGTTTTCTAAATATAACTATTATGGCTTCACATTAAAATAAAAGCCACAATGTCAAGTGCCCGGGTGAACAAACATTATTATATTATGGTAGATGAAAAAAAGAAACATGTTGCTTTGTGATATCCATTCTTGATGATCTGCACTAATAATATGGAAATGGACTGTGAATAATCCAAAATAAAGGATAATTTAAAACTTCTTTATATTTGTTTTTGAAATATTTTCATATACTTGTATTGTGATTAGATAAACATAAACACAGACTGTCTGGCCCAGGGGTAGATATTAATAAATCACCAACACTTGTTTAATTTCAGAAAACAAACTGGTTCTTAATCTTGGATTACATTTATAAGGGGAGGATGTCCTAAATCAAAAGCTGAAACCTTTCAAAAGATACAAGTATGTTTAAATTTAATCCAAGTGAGATATTTTCAAGTTGTGTTCTCATTTCTTGAGATAAGTCTAGAACCACTAAGAAGCATAAGTGGTATAAAGGAACAGAAAGACTAAAATCCTGCAACTATAAGTTTGGAAATCTAGCTTCCTTTCTTTCACATTTTTCCATGTCCTCTAGAAAGAACATTATAAAAATAACTATCCCTTACTGAACTAGATGCTTTCTATACATTATTTCTAATTTTCAGTAACATATAGAGTAGATATTAATGCCATCACTTTATACCTACATACACTGAGACTGTAAAAGATTAAATAACTTGTACAAGGTCACAAAGCTAGCAGCAGTAAAATCACCTCTAAAGTTTTGACCTATGTTTAAGTAGCTTTCTGATCTAAAGAAGAAATGTCAGAAAAAAACTGGGAAATCTTTTCTGTGACCAGAAACAAAAGAACCAGCAAAATGAAGGCAGCATTACCTTAATTTACACAAAGAAGCAAGAAAGTTGCTTTGGGAAAAAAATATTCAGAATTCTGAGGACTGATAAATTCCAGAATTCTATTTTGTAATGTCTAGCGGTAGTCAATAACTTTTAGATGGAATATGTACAATAATTAAAAACTACCTTTACTAATATAATACATATGTACCTCACAGGTTTATCACTATGAAAGGCTGATTAAAACTTCTCTATGACTCTACAATTTCAGTATTTCTTTCTGTTTTTATCACTAAGGGAGGTAGTTATTGCATAGGAGTTAGGGGCACAGGTCATAGAGAATGACAAGACCAGATAAAATTCTAACATCACAGTTATATAACTTAAGCAAGTTACTTAGCTTTCCTAAGTCTCATTTGCTTTATTCATAAAAATAATGTTATTAATATCTGACTCACAGAGTTATTGTATGAGTAAATGAGATAATGTGTACAAAACATTCTATACAGTATCCAGTATACAGTAAGTGCCCAATAAATGTTATGGTAGTATATTTTGGATAACTCTCTGTTTTATTGAGATATATTAAACAAAAACTAAACTTTTTTTATTGGCTGTGGGGTTATAAAACAAAGTGGAAGGCGATCCATTAATATCCCATTCAAAGAGCATGCCTTTTCAGTGTTAGAACGTTTTACCAACAGACTTTCAAACAAAACCCCAGATTTTACAAGAGAAAAAGAGAGACTTCAATCCTTTGAAATTGTAAAGGGGAAGCACATTTAAAATGTGGGGCAGAATACACTGTAACATGTTACTGCTACAGGAATACAAATGTTTCTCCAGACAAGAGTCAATTTCATCATTTACCACTGAGGGGAGCTGTAACCTAGGAAAAGGTTTATACAGAGTCCCAAGGCTATTTTTAAACTTTCTCACACCTTACAGTATTCAGTTAATAAACTCTGTTTATGCCTGCTATAAAAATAGGCTTATGCACCTTTCAATGGGCTACTTTAAAGTAAGTTCTTCAGAAATTTAGAACTGGTATGGCTCTATCTTAAGAGTAATTAAGATTTTCTAAACAAACATTGTTTTTACCATCAATTACGACTCAAATTTAATTGGCTAACTCTTTAACACATCAAGTTAATAAAGCGATTACAGATCTATAATTGAGTCATGAGTGCTGAAAACTAAAAGACCATCCATGAGGGAGAAGCTCTTATATGAGAATGAAAGTTAGCTTTTAAAGCTGTAACCAATTTCAAGAAATCTCTGTTTGATTCAAAACCTTCAATGACTACTCCAAGCACAATGTTCAAATCTATCCTACAGAAAGGACAGAATTGTTAACATGTATGAACATTTAACACAATTACATTGACGTGATATCCAGCCATCAGAACTCTCCCTACCATGTTTGGACCTGATCTTCCCAAGCTTCCCAGCTCCCCTGGGCTAAAAATGGCCCAGCCAGTATAGTATCCCTTTCATCACTGAGATATACAATGAAGTCAGGCGATACACTGACTCTGGAAGGAGTCAAAGCATGCTATAAATCTGCTATAAATATATTTTAGAACTTTAATGGTGATCATGATGATAAAAATGGTAACAGCTAATATTCACTGAAATCATTTAATCTTCACATGAACCCTATAAATTTGTGGCTGAAAAGTTAAGAAACTTACCACAATCACACAGCTTGTAAGTAGAAGAGCCAAGTTAAGGCTTAAAATTAGGTCTGACTCCAGAGCCCACATTCTTAATTCACTCTATTTTCATTGCCTATCTTCCCTAATCCCCATTTGAAAATATTTACTGAACACCTATTATATACCTGCTAGTCATGCGGGATTCCACAGTCTGTATATTAACTGAAGATGATTATTAAAGCACCAGTCTAGAAGCTTTTTATCTTCATAAGGTCCCAGTAATTCACTTTTGCTTTTAATTCCCTTGCCTTTGGGGATGTGTCCAGTAAGAGATTGCTACGGCTGAGGTCAGAGAGGTCTTTTCCTGCTTTCTCCTCTAAGGTTTTGATGGTTTCCTGTCTCACATTTAGGTCCTTTATCCATTTTGAGTTTATTTTTGTGAATGGTGTGAGAAAGTGGTCTAGTTTCAACCTTCTGCATGTTGCTGTCCAGTTCTCCCAGCACCATTTGTTAAAGAGGCTGTCTTTTTTCCATTGGATGTTCTTTCCTGCTTTGTCAAAGATGAGTTGGCCATACGTTTGTGGGTCTAGTTCTGGGGTTTCTATTCTATTCCATTGGTCTATGTGTCTGTTTTGGTGCCAATACCATGCTGTCTTGATGATGACAGCTTTGTAGTAGAGGCTAAAGTCTGGGATTGTGATGCCTCCTGCTTTGGTCTTCTTCTTCAAAATTCCTTTGGCTATTCGGGGCCTTTTGTGGTTCCATATGAATTTTAGGATTGCTTGTTCTAGTTTCGAGAAGAATGCTGGTGCAATTTTGATTGGGATTGCATTGAATGTGTAGATAGCTTTGGGTAGTATTGACATTTTGACAATATTTATTTTTCCAATCCATGAGCAGGGGATGTCTTTCCATTTCTTTAAATCTTCTTCAATTTCCTTCATAAGCTTTCTATAATTTTCAGCATACAGATCCTTTACATCTTTGGTTAGATTTATTCCTAGGTATTTTATGCTTCTTGGTGCAATTGTGAATGGGATCAGTTTCTTTATTTGTCTTTCTGTTGCTTCATTGTTAGTGTATAAGAATGCAACTGATTTCTGTACATTGATTTTGTATCCTGCAACTTTGCTGAATTCCTGTATCAGTTCTAGCAGACTTTTGGTGGAGTCTATCGGATTTTCCATGTATAATATCATGTCATCTGCAAAAAGCGAAAGCTTGACTTCATCTTTGCCAATTTTGATGCCTTTGATTTCCTTTTGTTGTCTGATTGCTGATGCTAGAACTTCCAGCACTATGTTAAACAGCAGCGGTGAGAGTGGGCATCCTTGTCGTGTTCCTGATCTCAGGGAGAAAGCTTTCAGTTTTTCCCCGTTGAGGATGATGTTAGCTGTGGGCTTTTCATAAATGGCTTTTATGATCTTTAAGTATGTTCCTTCTATCCCGACTTTCTCAAGGGTTTTTATTAAGAAAGGGTGCTGGATTTTGTCGAAGGCCTTTTCTGCATCGATTGACAGGATCATATGGTTCTTCTCTTTTTTTTTGTTAATGTGATGTATCACGTTGATTGATTTGCGAATGTTGAACCAGCCCTGCATCCCAGGAATGAATCCCACTTGATCATGGTGAATAATTCTTTTTATATGCCGTTGAATTCGATTTGCTAGTACCTTATTGAGAATTTTTGCATCCATATTCATCAGGGATATTGGCCTGTAGTTCTCTTTTTTTACTGGGTCTCTGTCTGGTTTAGGAATCAAAGTAATACTGGCTTCATAGAATGAGTCTGGAAGTTTTCCTTCCCTTTCTATTTCTTGGAATAGCTTGAGAAGGATAGGTATTATCTCTGCTTTAAACGTCTGCACAGCCAAGGAAACAACCAACAAAACTAAAAGGCAACCAACGGAATGGGAAAAGATATTCGCAAATGACATATCGGACAAAGGGCTAGTATCCAAAATCTATAAAGAGCTCACCAAACTCCACACCCGAAAAACAAATAACCCAGTGAAGAAATGGGCAGAAAACATGAATAGACACTTCTCTAAAGAAGACATCCGGATGGCCAACAGGCACATGAAAAGATGTTCAGCGTCGCTCCTTATCAGGGAAATACAAATCAAAACCACACTCAGGTATCACCTCACGCCAGTCAGAGTGGCCAAAATGAACAAATCCGGAGATTATAGATGCTGGAGAGGATGTGGAGAAACGGGAACCCTCTTGCACTGTTGGTGGGAATGCAAATTGGTGCAGCCGCTCTGGAAAGCAGTGTGGAGGTTCCTCAGAAAATTAAAAATAGACCTACCCTATGACCCAGCAATAGCACTGCTAGGAATTTATCCAAGGGATACAGGAGCACTGATGCATAGGGCCACGTGTACCCCAATGTTCATAGCAGCACTCTCAACAATAGCCAAATTATGGAAAGAGCCTAAATGTCCATCAACTGATGAATGGATAAAGAAATTGTGGTTTATATACACAATGGAATATTACGTGGCAATGAGAAAAAATGAAATATGGCCTTTCGTAGCAACGTGGATGGAACTGGAGAGTGTGATGCTAAGTGAAATAAGCCATACAGAGAAAGACAGATACCATATGGTTTCACTCTTATGTGGATCCTGAGAAACTTCACAGGAACCCATGGGGGAGGGGAAGGAAAAAAAAAAAAAAAAAGAGGTTAGAATGGGAGAGAGCCAAAGCATAAGAGACTTAAAAACTGAGAACAAACTGAGGGTTGATGGGGGGTGGGAGGGAGGAGAGGGTGGGTGATGGGTATTGAGGAGGGCACCTTTTGGGATGAGCACTGGGTGTTGTATGGAAACCAATTTGTCAATAAATTTCATAAAAAAAAAAAAAAAAAAAAAAAAAAAAAAAAGCACCAGTCTAAAATCTCTCAACCTAAAGCGCTAAAGCATGTACTTTATTTTTAAAGATGTCAAAGGGCATTTAAGATTTTGTTCAACAAATGTTTAAAAAAGCATTTGCTATGTGAGAAGCACCATGCTAGATGCTGAACAGATAAAAAGATGAGTAAGACCTGGTCTTTCCTTTAAGCCCCAAACTAATACAAAGTATACTCATAATTCAGTAGAGTATTTTTACTTTTATAATTGTTGAAAGACCTTCTTAAAAATAATTCTGCTACTGGCAATCATTTCATTAAAGAAATTCTAAAATCTACAAATCGCTATTAATTTTAATAAAGTAACATTTCTTCTACCACCAAAATGCTAGTGTACTTTAACAATGTATACAGTCAACAACGTGAAAGGTGATGAAATCTGCCATTAGCTTACATTTTCTATGACAAATGTCCACTCTTTATCTTCAAATTCCTCTGCATGAGGATCCTGTAACAAAAGCAAAATATAAAGTTGAAATAGATTTCTTTCAACCATTCAATCCAACCAAGAACATACAAATGGCCGTGCTTTTTTACCTTTTACCAACTGTTAAAAAGGGAGAAGCAGAATAGCCTACTCTTAGAAACTTCCATAATTTCTCTACATCTAAATCATTATTTTATATTGAAAAATTCTCTATTTTACTTACGTTGATACATGTAATTATCTTCCATCATTGCACCACTGAAAAAAGAAACCTGATCAGAGAGAGTGATAATTTAATGAACTATTAAGAAGCGCTTTACTAAGATATAAAATGCTTGGGGTGCCTGGGTGGTTCAGTCCGTTAAGCATGGGACTCTTGATTTCAGCTCAGGTCATGATCTCAAGAGTTAGTGGGACAGAGCCCCATTCTGATGGGGCAGAGCCTGTTTGGGATTCTCTCTCCCTCTCTCCTTCTCCCTGCATGCCCACGTTCTCTTTCTCCCAAAATAAACAAACTTAAAAAAAAAAAGATATAAAATGCTCATATAAAAGTCCTCATCCTGTTTTTATACTCGTATATTTTAAACTAAAAGTACCATTTGAGACAACGTTTTCTTCTAAAGAGGTTATGTAAACATCTGGAATTTCAAAGCACAAGAGACTTTATAATCTACACAAAATGGCAAATTGGCATGGCTATTGATACCTTCATTCCTCCTCCCCTCCCATCAACCCTGAAAATGCCTCAGAAACCTGAGAAAGGATAATGAAGCCTCCAACCAAATGCAACTTAAAAAAAAAAAAAAAAAAAAGCTCACTTTTGCAAGTATTTACTTGACAAATACTTAATGGTTACGTATTATGTAAGAAATTGTAGATGTGAAAATGGACTCAAACACTGTTGTCCTTGCCTCTGAAGACAAACACAACTAATCTAAATAAATATGGTAAAAGAAATACATGGTTTCACCAGAGGTTAGAAAACAACACAGTTATACATATATACAATGGAGTATTACTCAGCAATCAAAAAGAATGAAATCTTGCCATTCACAACAACGTGGATGGAACTCGAGGGTATTATGCTAAGCGAAATTAGTCAGGAGAGAAAGACAAGTATCATATGACTTCAGTCATATAAGGGCTTTGAGATACAAAGCAGATGAACATAAGGGAAGGGAAGCAAAAATAATATAAGAACAGGGAGGAGGACAAAACATAAGAGACTCTTAAATATGGAGGACAACAGAGGGTTACTGGAGGGGTTATGGGAGGGGGGGATGGGCTAAATGGGTAAGGGGCATGAAGGAATCTGCTCCTGAAATCAATGTTGCACTATTTGCTAACTAACTTGGATGTAAGTTGAAAAAGAAAAAAAGAAAGAAAAAATAAATAAAAAGAAAATAACACATCACTTACAGGAATACATAGGAAAGGTTTATGAGAAAGAAGGCATCTATGCTAGGTGGGATAGTACAGATTTCCACAGATATTTGAATAAGTAAAGGCAAAAGCAACGGAGTATAAGACATAAAAGAAAAGTAGTGGGGTCACATCTATGTGCATTTACTTATTCAGATTCAACTCCACATATTAGAGAAGGCACGGGGATGGAGGATTGAGGATGAGAGAATATTTAAAAACAGCAGGCTTTGGGCTCAACATTCCACTCTAAGAATAAGGGAGTACACATACATGGAAAATGGGCTCTGCTATTCCTTTAATGGGGTTTAGGTCCCACATGCTTCTCATAGGGAAGCATCTTATTCATGATTGATTCCACTTTAGTCTATTAATAATCTTTTGCTTCTACTGCCACAGCTGAGTTTTGGTTCTTATCATTTTGTGCCTGAGCTATTTCAAGATAAAAGTGACTACGACATTCAGTCTTTCTGCCCTCCAATCAATCTTATACACAGATTATTCTCCCAAACCACAGTTCTGACCGTGTTGGTACCAACTCAGATTTCTTTAATGACACCCACCACCTATGGGATAAATTCCAAACTCCTTAGTTAGTTCTTTATTTCTGTTTACTTATTTTTCACATTAAAGCATGGTGGCTGGCTAATTCTGAGCTGTACTGAGGCAATTAGTTCTATGAGTAAATTCACACAAATGGGATAAAAAATCTGTCAAAAAGGAGTTTCTTTTGTGGTGCTGGGCAGAGGGGAGGTAGGAAAGGCTAGAAGAGAAAGACAGGTAGAAAATTCTACCTGATATTTGTTTCCTCAGTTTGGTTGGCCCTGTCCACAAACTAGGTTTATGGAGAGAGAATGCCGTAAATAAAGGCTGAAGGAACTTTTCTATGAGTGATTTAGGTCATAAACAGTGCTACTTTAGAGACCAAGTAATAAAGTATATCACAATGCAGAGGAAAGAGACATCTTACCACCCTTGCTGCCTGCCCTCCCTCCCCCTCATTTTGTTGAGGAACACAGCAGAGTTTCAGCACAGCTAATATAATTAATAACAATAAATATTTACTAAGGACACACTCTGCCCCAGTTATTGTGCTAAGTGTTTTCATCATCACAGCAACTTATGAAATGTGTAGTATTTTTATTACCATTTAAAAGAACAGAAAACTGAGACCTCAAAGATGTCCCATCCCACAGTGAACAACCAGTAAGTGTTAAAACTATGTTACGATCCAGGTCTGTCTGACTTTTAGTTATGTTGTTGGTTCAGTTTTACTACTTTGTCCCCAGGACCTAGAAAAGTACCAGGCACACAGCAGGCTCTCAAGAATACTTGACGAATAAATTAATGACTATATCTTATAATTTGACAAATACTGAACACTGCCTTATATATGACATACATTAATTCTCAAAGGAGATGAAACATTTTTTTTTAATGTTTATTTATTTTTGAGGGAGAGAGAGAAAGCACAGGGGAGGGGTAGAGAGAGACAGGGATAGAGGATCTGAAGCTGGCTCTGTGCTGACAGCAGAGACCTGATACAGGGCTCAAACTCATGAACTGTGAGATCATGACCTGAGCCGAAGCCAGATGATTAGCCAACTGAGCCACCCAGGCATCCCAGATGAAACATGTTTTAAAAACACAGGCAAAGTATTACTCCTAAAAGAATAGTTTCAGTGGGACCAAGGGACACGTTTGATAGGTCAAAGTCAGTAAAAAGACATGAAAGAGCAAAAGTAATGTTCATTTTAAAATGGCATATATACACACAATTAACTATTTATATTATTGATCAGACAAAAACATCTGTAATGAAAATTGCTTCTAGCATGTATCAATTAAGTCTTCTCTGTATCCTACTTTCTACCCTTTAGAATCTCCTACCTTACCGCTGCAGTAAAGAGAAAAACTGAAAATGGCTCAAAGAACCATTTTTCTTTTCAAAACCCTAAAAGGTTTTTTTTTTTTTTTCATTTACTAGAAACAGCTATTTTCAATCTAATTCAAATTTCAAAAACAAACATGCAGAGTAAAAAAATTAGTATCTGGTCAAGTTGTAGGAAAATGAAACATACAACTTTTTGCAAAAGCATTTTGTCTATGAGCACACTTCTGTGGATACCAACCACACTTAGGACAAAAAGGGTTCAGAGCAGTCCTTTCCCACTTGCAAATTTCAAGATTAAATGAGTTGTGAGATTTTAATAAAAGAGAGGAAAACATGAAAAAGTTTTCCACTTGAATATTTTAAATGCTGTTCAAAAGCAAGATCCAAAAATTACACTGAAGGAATAAAAAGTTGTTTTATCTTTCTGCCCTTCTGTTAGAAATCTGGAGAGAGGGGGAGTTGGGGAGATAAAAGCCTCCACTGAAAATATTGTTTTAATATTTAAAATGGTTGCAAGTTTGCCTCAATATCACAATTAACCAAAAATGTTTACTACAACAAACTGGGGAGAAATGGATATTAGTTCTTCTTCCAAAAGACTAAAACTCAAAGTTATAAAAGTTCAGTGATAAGGATATGCTGAACATTCTCATCGGTACTTGAAAACAACACTTATCTCTTAATCCTCCAAGTACCCATTTCAACAGCCACTTTCAATTCAGAATCGCTCAGCTAGTACACATCCTTTTCCCAAACACATGGCTGTCAATTATTTATCAGCCCTATTCTAGCCCCTTACTCTCTATCGTCATTTTTTTCAAGTTGTAAAACTATGTCCATTCGTTTTCTTTCCCAGTGTAAACAGCAAATCAAATCAAAATATTCAAAAAATTACTTAAAAGCCTTCCTCAAGCATGTCGGAGATCTTGCTGTTGTAATCTATATTCATAGCAGTTTTTTTTTTTTTTATTACAGAATAGGATGTACAATGTGAAGGAAAGAAGAAGGGCTAAATCACTGTGACTTAGCAAGTCATGTTCTTCTTTAGTCTCAGTTTCCTTATCAGTACAAAAGGGATAATTATACAACCTTGGTTGGGGTTGCTGTGTGAGAATGATAGGAAATGTTCCAAAGGTCTTGCTGCTACCTACCAAGCTTACTGTATCATTCCAGTAAGAGATATATGGATAAAGGGAGTTTAATAACAGGCTTTTAGTACAGCTGACTAACGGACTATCAGATAGTCCTGAACCTCCTTGAAAAAAGGAAGAGTAGTGACTACCTCACCCCTTATTACTCTCTGGGCAAATTGAGTATGTGTATATATGACAAGCATGATTGAGCAATGTTATAACGTCAATAACAGTAATATCAAAACTATAAAACATAAAGTGTTAAAAATCTTTTGTAAAATAGATATCTATGAAATACAGAGCATTTAAAAGTAGTATTCCATTCATGAGTTAGTATATTAACATTCAACACACTCTTCTGTTTTACTGATCTCTGCAGTAGTTCCTGAATAAATGTATTAATAAATTAGATCACAAAATTAAAAGGACTTTTTTACACACTGATTTCATGCTAAGCCATATAATGTTTCTCTACTTAAATTTCATGTCCTTAAATATTTAGTGGATTTTCACAAACTTTACATTATTAAATTATGCTCAATGAGATGTCTTTCTTCCTTCTGTCCAGCAAAAGTAACTTCAACACAACCGGAATGATTCAAAGAAGAAATTAAGCATTGTTTTCTAATTTTACCACTTTCAAAAAGGCTAAAATGAAAGCTTTCCCCACCATTTTTGGGAAGCAGGTAAGGAGTTAGGAAAGTAAACATTCTAGTGCCTAATGGGAACTCAGTGAGGACTACTTTGTAATGTTTCAAGAAATATGGAAGACTTTCAAGAAAAAAAAAAAAACATGTATGTATAACAGGCAGGTAGTTATACACACAGCTATGTTTTTGGATCTGTCCTTTGAATTTACAACCAGAATCTTGCTTTTAAGCTACAGTACTTGTAAAATATTAATGTCATTAAGATATTTATCAAATATGGGGGCGCCTGGGTGGCGCAGTCGGTTAAGCGTCCGACTTCAGCCAGGTCACGTCTTGCGGTCCGTGAGTTCGAGCCCCGCGTCAGGCTCTGGGGGGATGGCTCAGAGCCTGGAGCCTGTTTCCGATTCTGTGTCTCCCTCTCTCTCTGCCCCTCCCCCGTTCATGCTCTGTCTCTCTCTGTCCCAAAAATAAATAAACGTTGAAAAAAAAAAGATATTTATCAAATATCAATTTAAAATTTATCTTCTTACATTAACATTAATAAAATACTTGTTTTTAAAAAAATTTTTTTAATGTTTATTTTTGAAAGAGAGAGAGTACGCAAGCAGGGGAGGGGCAGAGAGAGAAGTAGACACAGAATCTGAAGCAGGCTCCAGGCTCTGAGATGTCAGGACAGAGCCTGACACAGGGATCGAACTCACGAGCTGTGAGATCATGACCTGAGCAGAAGTCTAGCGCTTAACCGATGGAGCCACCCAGGTGCCCCTAAAATACTTATTGAATACTAATTTTAAAACATATCTTCTGATTAGTCAAATAGGGCTAACAAAATGAGGCTCAGGACTAAGGAATTCCACAAACCTCACTTTCTACGATAAAGCACTTTAAAGTTTCCTATGGGTAGGGCGCCTGGCTGGCCCAGGCGGTTAAGCATCCCACTTTGGCTCAGATCACGATCTCATGGTTCAGTTCATGAGTTTGAACCCCGCTTTGGGCTGTGCTCACAGCTCAGAGGCTGGAGCCTGCTTTGATTTTGTGTCTCCCTCTTTCTCTGCCCTTCCCCTCCTCGTGCTCTGTCTCTCTTTCTCTCTCAAAAAGAAACATTAAAAAAAAAATTTTTTTTAAGTTTCCTGTGGGTAGAATATAGGAAGTAGTAAGAGAAGTATTTCAACTGATCTCAAAATTGTTAACAAGTTGAAAAGGACTCCCAAATTATTCTGATTTCATAGACCATGAAATACCCTGATGAACTTGCATTGATATAAACTGTGCATTGATGTGCATTGATATCCACAAAAACAATGCATATTCTATATATTTGCACCCAAATATATAGAACAACGAATACTGAAATATTCTGTCATTTAGAACCATGATTATAAAATAATAAGTTGCATAAATTATAAAAATGGAACTTACCTTAAAAAGCGTCACAGTGATTTCAATGTTTTCAGGAACAGGCCACACTACAACACCACGGTATGGATTTTTTATTCCAGGTTGCCAGCTATGAGCCTACCAGAATAGTTAAAATAATGGTTTTAATATGAAGTACAGGAAATGCAATGTTAATAATTTACAAAAATTTATTGACACTGTTTATCTATTAGATCTGTAGTCTCCTTGAAACAAAAAAGATTAATCAAGTTAGATTTTTCAAGCATTAAAGTTGGGCCATGACAGTTCTATCACATGATAGCTATAGATCACTATCTGTAACCAAAATTTCACTCTCTCCCTCCCACCATCACATGCAAGAATATGCAAAAATGAGGTGTCTCATATTTTCAAAAGCTACTGTTTGTGATTGGATAAAAATTTTTTAGGAGAAATATTTTAAACATTATTTTGTGATCGGGGCACCTGGGTGGCTCAGTCAGTTAAGCATCCGACTTCAGCTCAGGTCATGATCTCATGGTTTGTGAGTTCAAGCCCCATGTCAGGCTCTGTGCTGACAGCTCAGAGCCTGGAGCCTGCTTCGGATCTGTGCACCCCTCTCTCTCTGCCCCTCCCCTACTTGTTTTCTCTCTCTCTCAAAAATAAATAAACATTAAAAAAATATATTTTTTGATCTAGGAACTTAAAGGCAAATTCATTCTTTAAAAGGAAAAACAAAGTGCATACTTTGCATTTAAGTTCATTTCCCATTAAACTGTAATGTTTATTTGGGACAAGTAAAGAAGAAAACAGTTTTTATAGAGTTAATATTTCTAGCACTTGTAATTTTAAAGATTCTTTTTCCTTGTCAATCTGGTTTATTGTGGTTCCCTAAGGACCTTCCAAAATTTGGAAGTCATCACTATAGTTCTTTCTTTGTGGTGGCATTTCCAGTCAAAGCTGATGGAAGATTAGGTATGCCAAGACATCTCCGTTTTCTTTTCTATGAGCTGCAGGACACTCCATGAAAGTGATAATGAAAGCTAACACTATGGAGTACTTTCTAAATGTCAGTCCAAGTTTGAAATTTACTTATGTTTAACTCATTTAATTAGTATAAGAACCCTATGAGGTAGCTACTATTCATTCATTCATTCATTCATTCATTCATTCATTCACTGACTCACTGATTCACGCATACAATTGATTCTATCTGCCAAGCACTGTCCAGGCACTGGAGTAGTTAAAAAAAAAAAAAAATCTGCTTTAGTGGAGTTAACGATATACTAGAAAGAAGCAGACAAAATAATTAAGTAAAATATACAGTATGTTAGATAGAGGAAGTGCTATGGAGAAAAAAATGGAAGAAAGAAGGCTGGAGGGGAGGCAAGAGAAAGTAACAAATGTCAACAGGATAGTCAGAGAAGGCATCATTGAGAAGGAGACTTGAGAGAAGGCCTGACAGAGGTAAAGGAATCAGATACATAGATACATGGGATGAGACTTCTAAGGAGATGGAACAGCAACTGGAAAGGTCAGTCAGATAACAACAAGGCCAATGTGGTTGGAGCAAAGTTAGATACCAGGCTGGAGAAATAAGGAGGGTCCAGTCATATAAGGCTCTGAGAGGCCATTACAAAGACTTTTGACTTATTTATAATTAAAGTGAAATGGAAAGCCACTGAAGGTTTTTTTTTGTTTGTTTGTTTGTTTTGTTTTTTTTTTAATTTTTTTTTCAACGTTTATTTATTTTTGGGACAGAGAGAGACAGAGCATGAACGGGGGAGGGGCAGAGAGAGAGGGAGACACAGAATCTGAAACAGGCTCCAGGCTCTGAGCCATCAGCCCAGAGCCCGACGCGGGGCTCGAACTCACGGACCGCGAGATCGTGACCTGGCTGAAGTCGGACGCTTAACCGACTGCGCCACCCAGGCGCCCCGCCACTGAAGGTTTTTAAGCAAAGGCATGATGCTCTAAGTTATGTTTTAAAGGACACACTTCACTAATATAGCAAGAATAGGCTCTAGACATAAGAGAGGAAACAGGAAGACCAAGTAAAAGCTATTGCAATAATCCTGGGGAGAGGTGATGGTGATTTGGCTTCAAGTGGTAGAAAAGTGGTAAAGTGGTCAGATTCTGGATATATTTTTTTCTTTATATTTTCAAGACAGAAACAACAAGATCTGCAGACTACATGAGAGAAAGAAAGTAACCAAGGCTGAGCAACTGGAAGAAGAGAATTGCTATTAACAGATACAAAACAAGACTGCAAGAAGAGCAGGTTTGGAAAGTAAGATTGGGAACTCTGTTTTATACACATTAAATCTAAGGTGCATATTATATATTCAAGTGTAGATCTTCAAACAGGCAGCTGGAATAAATCTGGGAATCATTACCATACATAGGTGATACTTAAAGCTTAAGAGTGGATATGATCCCAAGGGACAGAGTACAGATAGAGAATATAAATGTTCAAGAACTGAACCTTGGAGCATAACATTAACAGGTCCAGGAAGTGAGGAGGAATCAGCAAAAGAGGGTTGGTACAAGCAGAAGGAAAACCAAAGGTGTGTGGTATCCTGAAAGTCCAGTGAAGAAAATGTTTCATGGAGTGGGAGACAATCTGTGCCAAATCTTGGTGATAGGTTAGACAGAATGAGACCTGAAAAATAACCATCGGATTTAAGAAAGCAGAAGCCAATTCTGACTTCACAAGAGCCATTTCAGTGGAATGATGAGAGCAAATGCCTGACTGGATTGGAAAGGGTTCAACAAAGAATAAGAAAACAGAAAGTAAAGATATCAAGTACACTCAATTCCTCTGAGATTTTTGCTGTAATTGAAAGAGAAAACTAGTCTGCCTTTAGTGGTAAAATAATGGCAGAGAGAATTTTTTTAATAAAAATATTTTAATGCTGATGGTAAATATCCAGTTAAGAGGGAAAACTGAATGATGCAAAAGAGAAAATTACTAGAGTCATGCCCTTAACAGTAGGAAAAAGAGACAGATTGACCTTTGCCAGAAGCATAGATAATTCTTTCATGATAACAAGAAAGAAGCTAGAGGATATGACTGCAGGTGTGTGACAAGGAACAAATTTAACAGATGAGGAAAATGAGACACGGACTTGCCCAAGATCACACAGCAAGTAAGTGGCAGAAGTTGGATTTGAACCCACAAAATGGAAGTGAGAAAGGATCAAGATCATGGAAACTTATGTCCATTCAAATCTTATCATATTTTGTTAGTTAAGATACCAGCATAAGATAGGTTTAGCAGCATCTCCCCACTTCAACTCATAAATTGTTAGTAATTCTCCCTCTATTCTCTCTCCATTGCCGTCCAATCATAAAACTTCAGGGAAGGAAAGGGAAGTAGACACTGACCACAACAGAGTTAGCACACTATACCCAACAGCAAAAAGCTGAGTTCTACTGATTAAAGAATATCTCTAGAGATTCTTCTATTCCTCTATTTATGGAAATATGCCTATTGACACTTCTAGAACAAAAACTTCACAAAGTCAAGAATCTCCATTTTGAAAAGTAAATTTCTGCCTACCTTAGACAATCCTTAATGAAAACTTCACTCTACATACCTACACAGTTAATCTTGAAGATTTATGACAATTCTAATTCTTACATACTGTGATAGTAGGTCAGACTATTCCTCTGGTCTTTCCAAACTCACCATCATTATATTTTCATAGCCTCCCCACAGAATAAAAACATAAAAAGAGTATAATAACTGAACTTTTCTTATTAGCCACAACAGCAAAGATACAGTATTTGTAAAATTCTTTTTTTTTAATATTTTTTAATGTTTATTTACTTTTGAGAGAGAGAGAGCACACACCTGAGCAAGTGGGGGAGGGGCAGAGAGAGATGGAGACACAGAATCCGTACAGGCTACAGGATCTGAGCTGTCAGCACAGAGCCCGATGCAGGGCTCAAACTCACGAACTGTGAGATCATGACCTGAGCCAAAGGCAGACGCTTAACCGACTGAGCCACCCAGGTGCCCCATTTTTTTAATGTTTATTTATTTTTGAGAGAGAAAGAGAGAGAGAGAGGGCACAAGCTGGGAAGGGGCAGACAGAGAGAGGGAGACACAGAATTGGAAGCAGGCTCCAGGCTTTAAGCTATCAGTGGAGAGCCCGATGCAGGGCTCGAACCCAGAAACCACGAGATCATGACCTGAACCAAAGTTGGATGCTCAACTGACTAAGCCACTCAGGCGCCCAAATTCATAATGAAAAAATGACCATCAATGGATTTTAGACCTGAAGATACCCTTAGGAGATCTAATCCAGATAAGAAAACTAAAGCAATCAAAGAGTAAAGAGCTTGCCTGAACCTACACGAGTAATCAGTAGGAGAACCACCTACATGATTTCCAAGTTCAAATTTCTTCACCCAACTAACATCTTACCCAGCTCTATCTCTGATTCATACAGTGGTCAAGAAAATAGTCTTCTATCCCTAAATTCTTAACATTTATGTGGATAATACAAATATCAAAAGTGAGAAAAGCAGGGAATGCAGAGATCACTGGGCAGAGTTAGTAGATGGTAGTATCAGATAATTTCTTCAGGTACCCTAATGCTAGCACTCTAAATGACCTCTTTCAATCCTCCTTCTTCGATCACAGAATAGAAATTAGATTGCTGAACAAACAAAAATAAAATCTGCTTAACAAACTAAAATCTTTTTTTTTTATTAAAAGAAGATGTAAGGGTGTTAGTTCCCAAGTTGCTAATATGCTGCCATTTTCTTACCATTCCACTCAGCATCTCTGTCCCCAGCAAAAAAGGTCCAACTAAATCAGAGCTCTGGTTTTCTGATACTCCTTTTAGAGTCTATACAACCTGGCTAAGTTAGGACACTGTAACAACATCAATTAGTCTGGCTGAGTAGCTGGCACCACCTCCTTTATAATGTTAGCGAAATATTATATGGTAGGCAGAAAACAGAATGAAGTAAATTTTATTGTAAAGGAAACCAGGGATGTACATAGTAGCAAACACGAAAAAAAAAGATTCCTATTTTCAAACAGCTTACTAAAACTTTCACTTCCAATTGAATTCAGGAATCTGAACCTAGAAAAAGAATGAAAAGTCCAATATGGGCAAAAATAGATTTGTGTAAAAAAAAATTGTACAAATCCATAGAGACATTAATTATGTTTTTAAGAATTTGATTTAGGAGAAGCACATATTTGCAAACATCACTACTATAAGAACCCTGATTGGTCTTCACTGAAAGTAATAGAAAAGATTTTCTCAGAAAACATTAGGCACTGGGGCGACTGGGTGGCTCAGTCGGTTAAGCAGCCTACTTCGGCTCAGGTCATAATCTCGCAGTTTGTGAGTTCGAACTCCGTGTCAGGCGCTCTGTGCTGACACCTCGAAGCCTGCAGCCTGCTTCAGCTTCTGTGTCCCCCTCTCTCTCTGCCCCTCCCCCACCTTCTCTCTCCTCTCTCTCTCTCTCTCTCTCTCTCTCTCTCTCTCAAATAAGTAAACGTTAAAAAAAAAAAGAAAAAAAATTAGTCACAGAAACGCACATACAGCTATTCAGCTCCTTTGCACAGTTAAGAAAGGCGGGTTATCTCTTTATTTGCCACCAATCTATCTAGTACAGATAATAGTACAAAAGGATTAGGCCACATTATCCAGTTCCCCTTATACAATTTTTCTCATTTTTTAATCATATGACAGATCTTTTGACATGCCAAAGCAAACCTAGAAAAAAGGTAACATTTCTCAATTTAGGGTACTGACTCTATAAAATGCCTTACTTTCTAATTATTTCATGTCATGCCTTCCCTAAAAGACTTGTACCTAATATGGTACTAAACACAGAATAAACATTCACTTGTTATTTGTGATTCCTACAAAATGAAAATATTTCACTAAAAATATATAGCTGTCACTTGTTAAATAGATAATTTTCGGTTTATAAAAATGCATATACCCATATGTTTAAGATGTCACATGTAGAGTTTACCTTAGAGTTGTCGCCATAAGGCAAAGCTCTGCAACTGTACCCTGCCCCTCCTGTTATCTCAGCACATTGTAAAAGGCTGTAGCACAACCACAGAGCAAGAAAGTAAAGGTGGTAATGCCATCAAAAAGCTTGTGAGGACTTTAAAGCTCTGGTTTCCCTTTGGAATCCTCCCATTTCTCTGTGAGCTTAAACTTCTGTTGGAAAACCATATTTAAGGCAACATACTACTCTGCCATAATTTATGGGGACTATCATAGTTGCTTTGATTCCTACTGCCATATATTTTACCGAAAAATAATTTTATTTAAGTATATACAAATCAACTGCAGCCTAACAAATCTTTGTTATAAATGCCATGACTTGAGGAGAAGAGGTAGGGAAGCTGCACATTGTATTAATTATCCATGGTTAACTACTTTCTCAATAAAAAATGAGTTCTAATTATATATTTAGCTATCAAGATAAACATGTGCCCAAAGAAAGTGAGCACTAAACTAAGAACTAAACTTTAAATTAATTAAGGTAGGGTCGCCTGGGTGGCTCAGTCAGATAAGCATATGACTTTTGATTCCAGCTCAGGTCATAATCTCATGATTCTCAGGTCATAATCTCACGATTCATGAGATCAAACCCGCATTGAGCTCCACAATGATGGAGCGGAGTCTACTTAGAATTCTCTTTCTCCCTCCCTCTCTGCCCCTTCCTCACTCGTGCTCCCTCTTTCAAAATAAGTAAATAAAAACATTAAAAAAAAATAAGGTAGTGTGCCTTATTATTTTACTCACTAATCTGATATTTATCTGGGTCTCAGTTATAAGTTTCAATCTATCAATCAATATAAAAAAAGGCAGGTATACTCAGAATCAGTAAAGAGAAATAATAAGCTACATGGATGACAAAAACCAAACTGACTACTGTGCAACTCAAACTCTTTCCAAAAACATAGTTAAAAGTAAAAACTAGAATGTTTTCTGCCCAATGGTTGCAGAGATCTTTTTTTCTCCCTCAGTGATTTCAATGGGACTCAGCAGCAAATAATGTATATCTTAAAGGAAAACCATCAGAAAACAGAAGTATCTTTCAGAAGAAATAAAATGGTTCTAGTCCTTGGTTTTGGTATAACTGATAGCTAATTTAATAAAAATAGCTGGAGACAAGTTTGTGTGTGTGTGTGTGTGTGCGTGTGTGTGTGTTTTAAAGAATTCCAAAATGTCATGTATTTCAAGTTTCTTAAGATTAAAAAAAGTTACCTGCTTAACTTTTACAATAATATTGTAATCATTTATTTCACAATTTCTGAAACTGATTTTTAAGTCTCGCCCTTTTCTTTAGCTGTCTGTACAACTTATAACACAGCATTTCACATATGTATGAACATACTATGCACTTGCTATATAAAGAGCTTTAACACATGGTGGGTTCTTAAATTTTTTTCAAAAAAATTACATCTATAATATTTTAAGAGGAAACACAATGATTCTGAAATATCCAGGAGGGATTTAAAATATTAAGAGTGCCACAATTTGACAGTAGTATAAGAATTAATTCTTTCTAGAAAATATGCATTCTGGGAAAAATCAACCTATAGCCACATATGTTTGGATTTTACTATCTGGATTCAATCAATATTTGATACAATATGAAAAATAATTTGGCCTTAAAAGTTATTTGACTGACTTTTGAAAATGCAATTAAATAAAGGTGTATTTTACTTCAAATATGGGTATGCATTATGAATTGGTCTATAATCCACAGTATTTCATTATGTTTCATATTTTTTTAGAAAATAATTAGTATCTAATTATTAAAAGGAGAAAATTATTTTCTGTTGATAGCTAAAAACATGTTAAATCTAAAGTTTATAGTTATAGTTATATTCATCTATCATACTTAGTGGATGACCTTATATTATTCCTCTCCACAAAAGCCTAAGACCCACTAGGCAAAAATAACAATATCCAGCAAAACAGAGAAGACCCTAAGCCTATTTTCAGAACTCTTTCTCATATGTGAATGGATAAGAAAATACAGGTCCAAAATACAAATGCCCCAAAACTATAAATATATGCTTTGAAGAAGATATCATTTGTGATATGATGTAAATGGACCTTTCCTACATGGCTGGTGGAAATACATTTAAAAGTTAAAAATGTATCAACCCACTGATTCCAGTCCTAAGTATTTGCCCAAGAGAAATTAAAATATTTGTCTCCTAAAATACTGGTATGGTAATATTTATAGTAAACCTCTTTGCAGTAGTGAATATTCAAAATATACACTGGAAATGAATCAAATCATCAACAGTGGCATAAATAATCAAACTGTAGTAAATTCATTTGATGGAATACTACTCACCAATAAAAAAAAAACTACCATATTCACAACAGCATGAATAAACCTCAAAAACATTACATTGAACAAAAGAAACCACACCCAAAACAGTACTGCTGTATGATTCCATTTAAATGAAATTCAAAAACAGGCAAAATTACTGTATGGTGACAGAAAAATCAGAATAGTGGTTGCCTCTGAGAGTTGGGAATTAACCAGAGGAGGACACAAAGGAAAAAGTGGCGAAAATAGTCTATATGATATTAGGAGTACTAATTACACAAGTATATATTGACTTAAATTGTATAATTAAGAACTATATGTAATTTTAGCACAATAAAATTTGACAAGATACCTCAAAAATATTAAAAATTCTGAAATTTAAACCTGATTTAATTTTAATTAAAAGGAATAAATTTTTTCCTCACACAGGACTACTTATGGAAAAACCAACATCCTTAACATGCTTGTAATTATTATGTGCTTATAGAAATACATTCATACTTATTTACAGAATGGAATTTTTAAAGTATCTGCAGAATTGTTACTGAACATTTTAAAAATTCTGTTCTACTCCCCACAAAGCTATAAGTGCAAAAAATTAAAACCTTTGGGTGCCTGGGTGGCTCAGTCGGTTGAACATCCAACTTCAGCTCAGGTCATGATCTCACAGTTCATGAGTTCAAGCCCTGTATTGGGCTCTGTGAAGACAGCTCAGAGCCCAGAGCCTGCTTCAGATTCATGTCTCCCTCTCTCTCTGCACCTCTCTTCTCATGCTCTGTCTCTTTCTCTCTCAAAAATAAATAAACATTAAAAAAAATTTTTTTTAATTAAAATCTTTGAGAAACCCAACTCCTTTTCTACTGCAGCCCAGCAATGGACTCCAAGAACTCACCATTCCTTAAGTGTGCCCTAACTTCATCCTCTTGGAATCTGAGTAAATAATCTCAGGAACAATTTTGTAAGTGTTACCTAGTTAATCATTAATTCATAAATACACTAGTACAGAGAAGCTAGATAACTGTGATGTTATCCAAGGCTACCAAATCCAAGATCAAAACTCAGGTATCTGGCTCCCATTTTCAGAACTGCAGTTACACAATCAAAATGCCTAATCAACCATTTTAGTAGTAGATCATCAGAAATAACCCAAAATGTCAAGTAATATTTTAAAATCTACAATGGGACTACAGAAGTTTAATAATTTAACTAAAAGTTAAATTCAACATTTGGGTACGAAATTTTGAAAAGAGACAAACCTTCGAAGACTTCCTTCGGCTTCTTCTTGTCCAAACCACCACCAGTTTATCTGGTTGCCTATCAAACAGGAAAAAGATTAAATATAATTTAAGTTCTCTTACATCAAATTAACAAAGTTTAGTTCTGGTGCCTTTTTTAAAAGGACAAAAATGTCACCTACTTTAGATTACATAGAGCAGTTGCTTTTACAATAAATCTCTCTAAATTATTCAAAAATAGCAAATGTTGAATAAATGTAATCTAATTTAAATGACTAATATTTTATCCACATGTTTTTCTAAAAATCCTTTAGTAAGTTAATCCATTGGGACAAACCAAGTAAAATAAAATACTTGGAACTGGTGACAAAAGAAAAAGCACACATACATCTTCTCTAAAAAGTAATGCTATATACATCTAACACATTATCTACTTTAATCTGGAGACAACAGCATAAAAATGACACTTATAAAATAATTTAAATCTATGGGTTATACTACTTTTGCATCTCATATCTTATGAACAATGCTGCGGTTTTCAAAATATTTTTATAATCTCAAAAATCTTCATAAAAGCAATACAGTACTAAAAAAACATGTAAGGTACATACTATTATTCCTATTTTGTAAGCTTAAAAATTGGCAAAATAACTCATCAAAAGTTCTGGCACTGGGGCACCTGGGTGGTTCTGTCAGTTAAGCATTCGACTCTTGATTTTGGCTCAGGTCATGGTCTCACAGTCATGGGATCTAGCCCCACGTCGGGCTCTGCATTGACAGTGAGGAGCCTGCTTGGGATTTTCTCTCTCCCCCTCTCTCTGCCCCTACCCACCCCCCTCCTGCACTCTCTCTCTCTCTCTCTCTCACTCAAAATAAATAAATAAATAAACATTTTTTTTTTTAATTTCTGGCAGAACCAAATATGAAATATAGGTCTTTTAACTCTCAGACCCCTCTTCCTTACCTTCTGCTAATAAGGTAAAATTAAGTAAATATAAGTAAATAAGGTAAAAATAAGTAAAAACAAACAAGCAAAAACCTTACGTTCTCAGCTAATACAATTGCATTCTCTTTAATACTTGGGGAAAATATCAAGATTATGATTATCAGTTATTTTCCTTAAATCTTTATTTTAAAAAATTTTAGATAAAAGCTTTTTAACCAAGAAATGAATGGTACACTCATCTTGGTGACCTTCACCTCTTTCCATGTGTCATTTATTTTACCCTAAAATCGCTCACCATCAGCAGATGACCTGTCCTCTTATTTCATTTAATTAAATACATACATATACATATATACACATAAAAGGCCACCAGTCATGAATCCCTTACCCAGTGATTCACCTACAAACCTGTCCAAAGAGAGAGTTGCCCAATGAAAAAGTACTGAGTAACTAACCCAAAATGTAGCATAGAAAAATAAAATGATAAAAATATTTTAAAACAAGGTAAGAGACATAAAAGACAGATTGAGAAGTGCATACACCTAGTAGAAATTCTAGAAGTTCAGAACAGTGGGAATGGCAAAGAAAATACTTAAGAGATAAGGCTAAGAATATTCCAGACTTGAAGAGAGAGTCCTTAGATAGAAAGTATATATTAATGAACAGGATAATTAAAAATAAATCTAATAGCTAGATACTGTGCTACAAAACAGCAAGAATAAAGAGAAAAACCATAAAAGACAGGTTACCAACAAAGGAATGGCTGGACTGAGAGCAACTTCTCGTTAGCAGAAACAAAGCCCAAAAGACAATAAAATTAATGATCTTCAAGTTGCTAAGGGAAAATAGCTGTCACCCTTGAGTTTTATACTGCTAATCCATCATTTAAGAAATGGTTTTAGACATTGTCTAGCAAAGAGCAGATAGTCAATAAATATTTGTTGAATGAAAAAAAAAAGAAAAGAAATGGTTTTAGGCATATGAAGACTTAAGAGTTTACAACGCACGCATCCTAGTTAACTAAGGGAAGGAATAGGATGCAAAAAGCGACATAAATATCGTAAAATGTTAATTCTTGTTCATTTTAGGTCGCAGAACTCAAAGAAACGCTAGAAAAAAAAAACAGGAGGAAGGTTCCAGTAATGAAAATGACTAAGTAGGGAGTCATCTAAACAAATGCACAATGTTTCTGGTGGTGATAATAACCAGCATGGTATAAATAGAAAATTGGTGGGGCGCCTGGGTGGCGCAGTTGGTTAAGCGTCCAACTTCAGCCAGGTCACGATCTTGCGGTCCGTGAGTTCAAGCCCAGCGTCGGGCTCTGGGCTGATGGCTCGGAACCTGGAGCCTGTTTCCGGTTCTGTGTCTCCCTCTCTCTCTGACCCTCCCCCGTTCATGCTCTGTCTCTCTCTGTCCCAAAAATAAATAAAAAACGTTGAAAAAAAAAAATTAAAAAAAAAAAATAGAAAATTGGTGGTTCTCCATCCAAGACTCAGTTCAATTCTGAGGGTCAGGCATTAAAGACAACAACTGTAAACTAAAACCAGTAGCTTGGTTTGGTGAATCTTCCCACAGTGAAATTTTGGGAGCAATAACCAAATGCTAAATAAGATGAAACAGAAGAAAGTTTCTATGAACTATCAAGAGTGTTAACTTAAAATCCAAACCAACACAGAAACAAACATAACCTTGTTCAACACACAGAGAAGCAGAATAGGACAAATGACAGTGAAGATGGGGAGCTGTAAAGTAACAGATGGAGGTGGGAAGAAGGTATGATCAATGCTGACAGCTTAACAGTACAGGAAATGAGTAGCCAACAAGTGTATAAACTACCTTATTTGAAAGTATTTATGGCTTGCTAGAATGAACATTTAACCTAGATTACTATTAATCTTTTCATTATGTTCTCATCTCCACATCTCCAGGTGACCCCAACTCTTAATGATATTTCTATGGTACTTCTTTAGAAATGCTATAAAATCTTACGGCTTGTCCTTGCTTATTATCCCATACTGGTCTCTTATACGGAAGGTACTAACAAACTGGCGCTTACAGGTTGAATTTAACACATTCATTTCCCTTAATAATATTCCATTTTATTTAACTTTTAATTTAAATTTTGAAAATCCTTTCTAAATTAAATGCCTTTAAACAAAGTCCATGTTGTCCGGATTACTAGAGCCTCCAACGCTACCAACGGCTTCACATCTGACCAGCTTCTGCATTTGGCCCTTTGACAACCTGGCATGCAAAATAACGTCCATATTCCTGAATGTTGTTTTTATGAGGCACTTTACCACCCAACTCTATCTTCCTTTCTGTATAACTTACAAATACCTGAACATGTATTCCTTCAATCTCTTCACATTGCATGCTATTACCTTTCTTTAAAAACTTCCTCTTTCCTCCCTTTTCTACCTGATAAACTCTTAACTCATCACTTCCTCTGTGAAACCTTGACCACTTCTCATTTCCTTTCTACGCCATTCCATATTCCAAACCTTAAGCAGCTATCTGCCCCTACTACTGTATTTCCAGTAATACCCTAGAAACACCTGTATCTAAATATTCTATATGCCCTGTATTACACTATTATTTCTATCTCCGACACTAGACTGCACTCCTTTATCAACCATATCTTTCTTTATATTCTTGGCAGTTAGTTGTTACTGAATGAACCTTAAGTTTCCACCAGGAATTCCCAGTTGGTTAATTATAATAGATCAGGTCTAACTAAAGCCAGTAGCTAAATAATATATCCTCTCTGTAGCTTATTCAAATTTTACAGGGATTCCCACCTTGGCTGCACATTGGAATCTCCTGGGAAACTTTGAAAAATACTGATGCCTAGGTCCACTCCTGGAGAATCTGATTTAATTGGTGTCATGTGTAGGTTTTTTTTTTAATTCCTACAGGTGATTCTAGTTGTGCAGCCAACGTTGAGAACCACTGTATCACAGGGACAGTGGTAAGTAATCCCTGTTAACTCCTGACTTAACACTAGTGAGGCATAGGTTGCGCCAGCAGTGGGGGTATCTCCCCACCCCCATCCAGGCCACCTGCACTGTTGCCTCCTTCCAACTCAGCTTTTCAGCATCTCCCTCCCCTCAATCATTCTGACCTTACTTCAGATGTGTTACTTCACAACAGGGAAGACTTTTACTATAAAAAATCAGGACGGTGGTCTCCTAACCTACCTGCCTGAAGTTCTGAGAATGTAAATAGAACATAAATGACTTACTTGAGAATGCCCCCAGAGACAACTAAACTTTTTTGTGATTCTAAGTCATGTCCCATTTTTAAAATGTCTTTACGAGAAATCAGTCCACCTTTGTGTTATCAGGGCAACGTGAGGCAGTGTTCTAAAATAAAGAATGGTGCTGTGACTTATTGTTCTCAGAAGAGTACCAATAACCACACAATTAGCTGACCACAATTAATATTTTAAGCATCTGTGCTGTACTACTAATAAATATTATTAAATACTTATGTGCACACAAGACACAGGGATGGAGCAACTGTGAGTGTTATCCAACTATCAAAGAACCTATAATTATACAACTTTTATCAAAAGTCAAGACAACCTGGTAGAGCTCGGGATTCAGAAAGAATTCAATAATCACATATTTAACATTTCTACTCCATCAACTAAGTAGCCAGATAGGCCTACACATGAAATATACACAGACATATAAACCTACAAACATATATATATGAGCATTTTATACACATACACACAAAATGTACACACAGATGCACTTTCTGTGAAATCTATCTAAAGGGTTCCATTAAAAAGATCTGAAGTCTTTTGGTGGGTTTATTCAGGGAAGAAAACTTTATTTAAAAAAATTAAAATTTAACACCTCTAACCTACCCTCACAGTCCTTAAAAAGGAACTAGTTGAGTGCAAAAGCAGCAAGACTTGTCTCAAAGTATGGTCCTGATGCTAAATTCTGGAGAGTAGGCAGGAGAAGGAAAATAGGAGAGGAAAAAGGAGAAAATAAGAGAGCTACAATGAACAAGATTATAAAACAGTAAGCTGTATCTTTCTTTGACCTGTCGCTAAATTTTATGCCCTCCTCTTTGCCACTAGTGAGCTACTGTGTATCAAGGTAAATTTTTTTAAGAATCTGGGAGCTCCTGGGTAGCTCAATCGGTTAAGCATTCAACTGTTGATTTTGGTTTAGGTCATGATCTCACAATTCGTGAGTTTGAGCCCCACATCAGGCTCTGTGCTAACAATGCAGAGTCTGCTTGAGATTCTCTCTCTTCCTCTCTCTCTGTTCCTCCTCTGCTTGTGTGCTCTCTCTCTCTCTCTCTCTCTCAAAAGGAATAAACTTAAAAAAAAATAATCTGGCTTAAATTTAGATTCCATTCTCATGTGTGTCTTATACATGTGTGAGGTGAGACTAAAAAAGCCATGAGAAAAAAATCCAAAACATCACATGAAAACCAATCTCATTATTTCCCAAAATCATAATATGCATGCAAAACATATTTTACTGAGTGAATGCCTATTATGTTCCTGGCACTGTGCTGAGCAATGGAGGTACAAAGATGAAAGAAGATTAAACCTCGATCCTCTAAAAGTTTACAATCCAGTGGGGGAGAGACAAACAATTAAACAAACTACCCCACTCCCAGCACAACCTTGGAGAACACAAAGAAGATAACAAAAACCTCATGCCTAGAAGGATCTACTTATGTATATCGCAAGAAATAAGCATGCTAACAAAAAGAGCTTGCCCAACACCCAACAATTTATTTTAAAACCTATAATTTATGACACCTTAAATATAAAGTCCAACAAAAAATGAGTGACTAATACAGTACATCTACTACAAAATTATAAAGCCATTAAATATATTTTCCAACAGCATTTACAAGCATGGGACAATGCTTAGGATATCATGTTAAGTTTGTTTAATACAGATTTAAAAAATTTTTTCCTATACTATATAATGAAAGAAGACATCAGCTGGCAATATCTCAAAATGCTAACTGTGGCCACTATTAAAAAGTAAAATTATGGGGGCGCCTGCGTGGCTCAGTTGGTTGTGCGTCCAACTTCGGCTCGGGTTATGATCTCGCAGTTCGTGAGTTTGAGACCCATGTTGGGCTCTGTGCTGACAGCTCAGATCCTGGAGCCTTCTTTGGATTCTATGTCTCCCTCTCTCTCTCTGCCCCTCTCCCACTTGTGCTCTCTCTCTCAAAAATAAACAAACATTAAAAATTAAAAAAAAAGAGTAAAATTATGTGTCATTTAAAGGATATACTTTATTTTCTGGAATGCATTTATATTGCTTTATGCTGGAAAACTATTTAAATGTGGGGGGAAGTTATTTAAAATAAAACAATCATTTTAAGTTTAGAATAAAGTATGAACAGAGTTAAACAATCAAATTAATTTTTAAAATTTCACTTCAATTTAAAGAGCTTTTAGACAACTGAATAAATTTGCTTCTAAGTGAACAGAAATGGAAGGACTGTGTTCTTTGTCTTACATGAACATAAATTTTCTCCAAGGTCTGAGCTGGCCCTACACAAAATTTGACATAGGTCCCACAAGACTTTGGCAGCCTCCCTTCCTCTGTTTGCAGTCCCTCCAATTCCTGGGACATTTTTCCTTGGGCATGGAAAGTCAATATGACACTCCATTAGTGGCCCAAATAACAAAATGACAAATGCTTTCCAGATCACTCATTCTCTTCTACATCAATTAAAATTCCCCTTTTCCTAGGGTAAGTATCTTAGAAGGGTACTGAAAGGTAAGAAATTGGAGGGAACAATTTGTATTAATCTAGGAGATACGATTTGTAAAAGACGACCTTTCCAAGACAACATAGTATGGAGGAAAAGAATACTAGCCTGGAGGAAACTTCTTTCTCCTAGTTCTGGCCCTGAGTGACCTTCAGAATGTCTCTCCATTTGTGAGCGTATTCCCTAATTTATCAGATAAAGAGAGGACTAAGATCTCAGCTAGTTCTAAATGATTTGATGACTATAATATTAAATGACTGCAACTGAATAAGCATTTTGTGTTTTAAGATGAAATGAGAAGTTCTAGAATAAAGAATTTATGGCATGAGGGGTGCCTGGGGGGCTCAGTTGGTTAAGGGTTTGACTTTTGCTCCGTTCATGGTCTCGTGATTCATGGGTTTGAGCCCCGCGTCAAGCTCTGTGCTGACAGCTCAGAGCCTGGAACCTGCTTCAGATTCTGTCTCTGTCTCTCTGCCCCTCCCCTCCTTAGGCTCTGTCTCTCTCTCTCTCTCAAAAATAAATAAACATTAAAAAATTAAAAAAAAAGAATTTGTGGCATGAAATCACTTGCCTCCTATCTTCTGATAATCTAGATAGAGATAGCTAATATATTACTAACTTTGAATAACATTATGAAAGGGGAAGTAATATTTTCAGAATAGTAAACTGACCACTATGTTTCCTGTCCAAAGCATAGTGTTAGTCCTTGGAGGTGTTGCAAGAAGCCCCTCACTCGCACCCCACCCAACACCACCATCACCATATTGGCACTAAAATGGAGCCAGTGGAATGGAGAAGATTCTAGAATGCAGAGGAAGGCAGAGTCATAAGATAAAAGGTGTCTGGGCTCCTGGATGACCACATGGAAGGCCAGTCAACCTAGATCACCTTCTCTAGACTGAGAAGTGAGCAAGAAATCAACTTTTATTAGGTTAAACCACTTGGGATTTCTGGGTGTGGCTGCTACAGGAACTCTTCAACATTCCAGAAAATTCAGTAAATCAAAAATACAGACATACACAACAATAAAACAGTTGCTATTTTGTAATAAGTTTACATTGCAAAGTACTGAGATTAATTTAACCTTTTTATGTCCTACTGGTTTTCATTTTTATGAAACTGATGTTTTTAAAGATAAAAGACAGCTATAACTCAAAACTTAGTAATTAATATTTAAGCCTCTGAGTTTTTCCTAGATTAAAAATAAGGAGCCATAAGTCTTCAGAACACAAAAAGAACAATATATTCCCGCCACCACAGAATCCAGGATATGTTTACAATGAGAAAAAGAGAGCTCAAAATATTAATCCTGTAGTTGATGTGAATAGCCACTTCACTAAATAACAAGGTTATTCTTTTTAGGGAACGGGCTCTTAGCCATAACAGAACATTTCATGGTGCAATGTTGTGAATATTGAAACAAAAGGGGAGAAATAGTCTTATCAGAGAAGTACTCTAACTTTACTATTTCTCAAGTAATTATTTTTATCCTTCACTAGGTACATCTGCCTCCTATTGTAATGTAACTGCTGTAGCTTCAGTTAATTATATTCCTTTATGCTTACTTCACAAGAGTTATTCAGCACACTGTAGTAATTAATTCAATAGTAAGAAAATTATACAAGACAAAGTACTCATATATAGGATATATTTTTCTGTAAAATAAAAGGATAGTTCTAATAACAGGAAATGTAAGTCTTTGTTACAAACAAAAAACATTTAAAAAAATATATTTTGCATCTTCCTATTATCTTTAAATTTTCACAGAGTGACTGCTTTTGGTCAAAAATATTTAACATGGACTTTTGCTGACAGGTGTTTCTAATACATATATATCAGTAGTTAAAGACAGCACCAGTTAGACTGAGGAGGTGTAGTTTGGCATACTTGAACCAAGTATACTTTTTAACAAGCCATCAAAAAAATAAATAAATATATGTATATATATTTCTTTTTTGCTGTACTATTCAACAGTACAAAGGTTTATCATTTTTTAATATAAAGTTATTTCTTTTCATTTATTTATTTATTTATTTATTTATTGAGAGAGAGAGAGAGAGAGAGAGAGAGAGAGAGAGAGAGAGAAAGAAACAGAGTGCAAATGGGTGAGGGGCAAAGAAAGGGAGACACAGAATCTGAAATAGGCTCCAGGCTCTGAGCTGTCAGCATAGAGCCCAACACAAGTCTCGAACTCATGAACCGTGAGATCATGACCTGAGCCAAAGTCGGATGCTTAACCGACTGGGCCACCCGATGCCCCAATATAAAGTTATTTCTGAGACAAATAGCATCATTAGCAATCACTGCTGTATTATGTGTGCAATATTGGTCTTCCCAAATAATACTCCCTACTTTATTATTTTACAGAATCACCCACACCACTTCTCTTAATTTAGCATATTATTTACTACTTCCTTTCTTACAGTCCTGTTGGAACAAGCCTCACATGTCATTCACACAATTATTAGTATTTCCAATTTATGTACCTTGCTCCCTAGAACTGAGGTTACGGGGGGAAAAAAAAGGATACATCACTCAGGACATTCCCCAGCCCTCCTAAAACAATTCTATTCAATATTTACTCTCAACAGGTTTCTGTAATTGCTGCAATTTTGTGTTTGGATGATTATATTTGTCTGTCTTGTTTCTATTTGACTGCATGGTTCTCAAGAGGTTTCCTGGTATTCCAAAGCATTTATTCAGAGGGAGACAGGAAAACAGAATATGACGGATAAAAGAATCACATGAAAGCAGACAGATATGGGTTTAAATGTGGTTCCCCTTCCTCTGGTTTTATCATCTAAGCCTCAAGAGGTTTCTCATCTGTGAAATTAGAACATTACAAGACCAATGTAAAGATCAGTTAAGACAGTAAAGTGCTCAGTTCAGTGCCTGTCTCTCAGCAAATTCTCAAATAATGTTAGCAACCATCCTATGTACATCCACAGAGCTTCCAAAAAGCTTTGTATAGTCTCCATCTTAAATATGAACAATGAAGGATCATCCGAGGAAAACTTCTAATATGAAAGGCAAGTGGCTAAAAAAGAGAAGAAAGGAACTCAAAAGAAACTAAAGACATAACTATATCCATGGAAAAAATAAAAAGGATTTTTTTAAATGTTTATTTTATTTTTGAGAGAGAGAATGAGAGTTGGGGAGGGGCAGACAGAGGGCGACAGAGGATCCGAAGCAGGCTCTGCGCTGACAGCAGCAAGTCCCATGTAAGGCTCGAACTCACAAACCATAAGATCATGCATGACCTGAGCTGAAGTCGGACACTTAACCAATAAGCCACCCAAGCAGCCCAAAAAAGGAGATTTAAAGAATAAGAAAGCACTCTGGAAATTATGTCATTATTTTTCATTTAGGAAAGCAAAAATTGAAGAGTTTCTTTGAAGTTAAGGAAATCTTCCAGATGTAGAATAATAAGTTAACAGAGACATTAAAAGGGCAAGAAAAGATGAGAAATTTAGATCAATCCAGAGGTTAAATATCTAATCTCCCAGGATGACAGTTTAAAAAAAAACTCTCAATATGTCACCAATGCCATAGGCCTACAAAGAAACCATTCCAAATGGAACAGGACACTGGCAGGCTCCAAGGGAAAAGGAACTGATAAATCACCAATGTTAAACTTTTTTGAGAGGGATTTTGAGAGGCCAACAAAAAAATTTAGGACTAATAATCACAGGAGAGAAAAAGGCAAAAAAACAAAAACAAAACAAACAAAAACACCATAAATTTTTAGCACAAGAAAAATCAAAAGAAAGGAAATGTGATAATACCATAGGGCTCAGCTGCAAATAATATGAGGTCATAACAATAATTCTGATCTAACTCTTATAAAGCTGATTAGAAAAGAGGAAGGATAGTGAAAGGGAAGGGTAAATGTGCTTCAGGGAGGAGGTGGTGGGACACCTGAGTCCTCGCTTAACCATATGAAGTCATAAGCTAATAGATAAAGTCTAAAATCAAAAAAGTTTTTTAAAAAAGTTTAAAGTATATTATTGAACAATGAAATATCATTGTTCACCAGAAGATTATATTTTAAAAGACAGATCATAAGTATTGGCAAAAATATGATGAAAATGGAACCCTCCATGCTGGTGGGATTATAATATGGTATAGCTGCTCTGGAAGAGTTTGTTAGTTCTTTGAAAAGTTGAACACAGACTTCCCAAAAGATCTGGTAATTTTACTCCTAGGTATATACCCAAAAACTTGTACATGAATGCTCATGGCAGCATTATCCATAATAGCCAGAAAATGAAAACAATGCAAGTGCCCACCAAATGATGAATGTATAAAATATGATATATCCATTCAACAGAATGATTCAACCATAAAAAGGAATGACATACTTGATACATGTTACAACACAGATGAACCTTGAAAACATTACACTAGGTAAAATATGCCAGACACAAAAGGCCACTTATTGTATAACTTCATTTATATGAAATGACCATAACAGGTAAATTAATAGAGGCAAGAGTAGATTCATGGTTACTAGAACCTTGGAGAGGGAATCAAAGATAGGGAATGCCTACTAATAGGAACACAATTTCTTCTATGAGTGATGAAAATATTCTGAACTAGACTGTGATAATAAATGCACAACTCTGAATATAATAAAAACCACTGAATTGTACATTTATAAAGGGATAAATTTTGTGGTATATAAATAATTAAATTTAATGTGTCCTGGAAGAATACAGAGCACAACACCAGAAGAACTAAAAGAGTTTAAAGTGGTTTTCTATAAGGAAGCAGAATCAAGGCCGGAAAAGGTGAAGCGAGGAACTCTGTTATAAGCTTTCTCTGCTGTAAGCTTTACAGAACTCTTTGATTTTGCAAATGATTTATATGTGCCACTTGTAAAACTTAAATTTAAAAATATAAGTTGTAAATCTTAATTACAAAGAGGAAACTTAAGTCCAGAAATAAATCCGTGCATACACAATCAATTTATAACAAAGGAGGCACACAAACACACTGGGGAAAGCATGGTCTTTTCAATAAATGGTTTTGGTAAAACTGGACAGCCACACGGAAAAGAATAATGTTGGACCCATATCGTACACACAAAACTTATACACAAAAACTTAACACAAAATGAACTAAAGACTTAAACATAAGACTTCAAACTATAAAAAACTCCTAGAAGAAAACAGTCAGTAGGCTCCTTGACACCAGTCTTGGCGATGTTTTTTTGTTTTTTGTTTTTGGATTTGACGCCAAAAGTAAAGGCAACAAAAGCAAAAATCTAAACAAGGGGAACTACATAAAACTAAAAAAGCTTCTGTACAGCAAAGGAAACTATCAAGAAAATGTAAAGATAGCCCACTGAATGGGAGACAATATTGCAAATCATATATCTGATAAGGGGTTAATATCCAAAATATATAAAGAACTCACACAAGTCCATAGCAACAAAACAAAAACAAAACAAAAAAACAATCTAATTAAAAAATGAACAGAGGAACTCAACAGACATTTTTCCAGAGAAGACATCCATGACCAACACATACATGAAAAGATGCTCAACAACACTGTCAGGGAATTGCAAATCAGAACCACAATGAGATATCATTTCAGACCTGTTAGAATGGCTATTATCAAAAAGATAACAAGTGTTGGCAAGGATGTGAAGAAAAGGGAACCCTATACTCTATTAGTGGGAACGTAAATTGGTGCACCCACAATGGAAAACAGTAAGCAGGCTCCTCAAAAAAGTAAAAAATAGATCGACCATATGATCCAGCAATTCCACTTCCGGGTATATATCTAAAGCAAACAAAATCACTATCTTGAAAATATATTTGCACCCCCATGTTCACATTACAATAGCCAAGACAGAAAAATATCTAAGTGTCCAACAACAGATGAATGGATAAAGAAAATGTGATACACATACACAGACACACACACACAGACACACACACACACACACACACACACACACACACACACACTGGAATATTATTCAGCCATAAAAAAGAAGGTAGTCCTGCCACTTGTGACAATACAGATGGATCTCAAGGGCATTATGGTAAGTGAAATGACAAAGACAATATACTGTATGCCCTTATATGTGGAATCTAAAAACACCAAACTCACAGATACAGAGAACAGACTGGTGGTTGCAGAAGCAGAAGGTGGGGCAGAAGGTGTCAAAAAGTACAAACTTCCAGTTATAAGATAAATAAGTTCTAAGGATATAATGTACAACACGGTGACTATACTTAATACTGTGTTGTATATTTGAAAGTTACTAAAAAGTAGATAAAAGTTCTCATCACAAGAAAAAATAATTTGTAACTGTGAAATGATAGACGTTAACTAAATTTATTGTGGTAATAATTTTGCAATATATGCATATATTAAATCTTTATGCTGTATACCTTAAACTAATACAGTGTTATAGTAATAGAAACTTTTTTTAAAAGAAGAAATGGGGGGGGCGGCGGGGCGGTACCTGGGTAGCTCAGTCTGTTAAGCATCTGACTTCAGCTCAGGTCATGATTTCATTGTTCGTGAGTTCAAGCCCCACATCGGGCTCTGTGCTGATGATTCAAAGCCTGGAGACCACTTTGGATTCTGTCTCCCTCTTTCTCTGTCCTCCCCCGCTCCCACTGTCTGTCTCTCTCTCAAAAATAAAATAAAAACATTTAAAAAAATAAAAGAAGAAATGGGAACATATTTTTAAAAATAAAAGGTTCTTGGCAATAGAGGAAAAAATCTTCCAAGACTAAAAAGGTATGTGAAAATACAGAGCAAAGGCAAAAATTTACATGTATTGAGTCAGAAAAGAACAGAGATGAAACAGGAAAACACATTTTTTAAAAGTCATGATCTCCATCCTTGACTCTTAAATACATTCTGAAGTATTTGAAGAACTGATCGGCATTAAAAAAGTCATTAGCAAATATTTTTAAGAGTTTAAACAAGGCTAGTAGGAATAAAGGCAAGAAAGGGCTGGATGAATGCTAAATGGTTATAATCTACAAGTAAATACAGTCATTACTTTGAACAGCTTCCTTATTCATAAAAGGGACTACAAATTAACCATTGCCAGCCCATCCTCAAAAGATTCACTATCATGAGAATATTTTTTTTTTCAACGTTTATTTATTTTTGGGACAGAGAGAGACAGAGCATGAACGGGGGAGGGGCACAGAGAGAGGGAGACACAGAATCGGAAACAGGCTCCAGGCTCTGAGCCATCAGCCCAGAGCCTGACGCGGGGCTCGAACTCATGGACCGCGAGATCGTGACCTGGCTGAAGTCGGACGCTTAACCGACTGCGCCACCCAGGCGCCCCACATGAGGATATTTTTAAAAACAAGAGCAGCAAATACTTGCATAGTATATCACGTAAGACAAATCTTAAGTGTCCTACATATACTAACTCATTTAAAGTTCACAAAGACCCCACAAGTAGGAAATAAGGTGCTGCACTGCCCAACACTAGAAGTGTCATTCACATCCTGTATGACCTGTCTCACAATCTGAACAGATATTAACATCCCTATCTTACAAATGAGGGAATTGAGGCATAAAGAAGTTAAGAAGCTTTGTCAAGGTGACTCAAATAGTAGTAGACGGTAAGATCTGAAATGAGGCAGTTTGGCATCAGAGTCCATGCTCCTCACCCACTATCTATACTGACAAATGTTCTGCAGCCTCTATAAAGAATCTCAAAGATTTTCCAAACAGCATTAATACCTTTGAGAGGTTATACATGAAAGTACAATACTTATTTAAATGCATGGATTTTAGCCTGTTTTTAGAAGTTTGTTACCTTACTCACAAACTTCATATAACCTATGACAACATTATCCAGGCATGAAAGTTAGATTTGTTTTTACACCACTATTTGAGCTCTCACAAGGAATACATGTGCATATTATTATTTGGTCTGTGATTCCATCTTTGCCTCTCAGACTGTCAAAAGTTTTTGTTCAGATTAGAAATTTCATTTCTAGTTGTTGTAAAATATCTGACTATCTATAAAATAATCTGACTCACTATAAAGCTAATTTTTGGTATCTTGGTATCATTTCTTCTCTCTATATGTTTAAACTAATAAAATTATAATAGCAATTACAAATTACTTTTAAAAAATCATATGGGACATTAAAAAATTAGTGAATATTTAAAATTATTATTCCATGTGCCAAAAATAGTGTGATCCAAGTACTTTGTGCAGATTTCTCTCCAAGACACTGCCACACCATGATAAGTAATTTTTTTAATGTTTTTTATTTATTTTGAGAGACAGAGAGAAAGAGACAGAGTGTCTGCTTGGGATTCTCTCCCTCCCTCTCTCTGTCCCTTCCCCACTCTCATGTGTGCGCGTGCACACACACACACACACTCTCTCTCTCTCTCTCTCTCAAAATAAATAAATAAACTTAAAAAAAATTGCCATGTAGAAATCCAAATACATACATATGTGGTCAATGAGAAAAAGAACTGTTTTCATGTTTTATTACTTAATGTCATTTACTTATAGCCTGGGATAATGTTTCCAGTGACATTACCATAATCAGAAACAAAGAGTGCTGTGCCTCAGAGAAAGAGGCAGAAGTGGAATAATATGCTCTAGAAAATTAGTCTAAATCACTCAAACAGTAGCTCCAGTGAGGACGAAGATATTGATGTCAAAGACAAACACAGTTTGAAAAAAAAAATTGCTTTGTAAGAAGCAGTACAACTAAACGCAACATGTTCTTGCTCTTAAATTGAATCTTGCACCAGAAAAAAAAATTTTTTCCTCTATTACAAAGGACATTATTGGGAAAATTGGTGAAATCTGAATAAGGTCTGTAGATCAGATAATGGTATTGAACCAATGTTAATTTCCTGATTTTGATGATTGTGTTGTATTTTTGTAAGAGACTGTGTTTTTAATAAATACATATGGGGGCGCCTGAGTGGCTCAGTAGTTTAAGCATCCGACTTTGGCTCAGGTCACTTTGGCTCAGGTCATGATCTCGCGGTTCATGAGTTGGAGCCTGGCGACCGGCTCTGTGCTGACAGAGCATCCGTCTCAGTCCCTATCTCTCTGCCCTTCCCCTGCTCATGTTCTGTCTCTCTCTCCGTCTCTCTCTCTCTCTCTCTCTCTCTCTCTCTCTCAGAAAATATACATACAAAAAAAAAAAGAAAATACACATCAAAGGATTTAGAAATAAAACCATCACATCTGTAATTTATTCTCAAATGGGTCAGAAAAAAATGTATGTATACGCATACACACCCATATATTCACATACACACAGGGAATGCTAAAGCAAATAAGGCAACTAAAGGAGTATATGGGAATTCTTTGCACCACTTTTGCAACTTTATAAAAACCAAATTAAAAAATCAACAAATCAATTAGTATCTTAAGAGAAAACTTTTTAAGAAATTTGATGGAATGTATTTTTATATTAAAGTTTATTTTATGTACTGTGACATTAAATATATATGGTTAAATTATACCAAATATAAGCAGTATTTGACTATTTCACCTCTATTCCTATCAGCTATCAAAAAAAAAAATTCTAATGGACCTTATTAATTAGGAAAATGCTGGTGATAAAGAACTGGGTCTGGGGGGAGATAAAATGTTATATTTATCACCTAATATTGGGGCATACAGAGTAACCAGCTCCCAGATAAACAGCCCCAAGGTTGAAGAAAACACTCAGAACTAGTTTCTGCACAGGAAAACTGAAAATAATAGCACTTCTTGATGGCTTTCAGACACATAAATAACATCTATCAATCGGCAGTCTGGCCCACGGCTTAAAATAACCCAGTTCAATACAGTCTAGTCATGGCCAAAGAGAAACAGAGCTGAGCTATTTCCAGCTATAGCATCAGCAAGAAGCTGAGTGTTACATATATCCAACAGTCAAGAGAAATACATTCACTTCCACGGCCAAAGATTAGCACCAACCAGGAAGAACCAGTTCCATTGGAACTAATGACCAACCTTACACCTCACTTACTAGGAAGGAACTCAATTTTTCAAAAACAAAGAAAAAATATCAGACTCTCTGCCACATATTATACTCTCCTCTCAAAGAATTATTATTTCATTATTTATTATGCCTTACTGTTGCCCAGGGAATAAGATTCAAACTCACTTAAAGCCCTTCTCAATTTGACCTCTACAAATCTTCTAATCTAATTTACTACATTGTATGCTGCATATAAATTACACCAGTCATTGTTCCAAGAACATGACCTGTGTTTTTCTTCATGTGTCCTCCATGTTGCTAAATGTAATAAACATTTTTGGGGGTCCTCACCTTATCTAACCTCTTGGCAACACTGACACTTGTACATTTTTCCTCTTTGCAGGCACTTCCTCCTCTACCTAGCTAGGCAATATTAGGAAGTCCTCAAAACTTGGCTGTACCATGGGGTGCCTGGGTGGCTCAGTCGGTTAAGCGTCCGACTTCAGCTCAGGTCATGATCTCGCAGTCCATGAGTTCAAGCCCCGCATCGGGCTCTGTGCTGACAGCTCAGAGCCTGGAGCCTGTTTCAGATTCTGTGTCTCCCTCTCTCTCTGACCCTCTCCCATTCATGCTCTATTTCTCTCTGTCTCAAAAATAAATAAATGTTAAAAAAAAAATTTTTAAAAAAAACAAAAACTTGGCTGTACTCTTACCTTACACCTATATATAAAAATTAATTCAAAATAGATCAAAAACCTAAACTTAAGAGCTAAAACCAGAAAACTCAGAAGAAAACTTCTGAAGCTTCAAGAAGTTTCATGATGTTGGATTTGGCAACGATTTCTTAAATATGAAAAAAGCACAGGCAACAAAAGAAAAAACAGTTATGTAGGACTTCATTATAATTAAAAACTTTTTTTTTACATCAAAGGACACTATAAGCAGTAGTTTATAAACAGGCAATCATGGAATAAGAGAAAGCATTTGCAAATCATTTATCTGATAAGGAATTAATATACAGAATATATAAAGAACTCTCTTACAACAACAAAACCAACAACAAAAAAAACCCAACCCAATTAAAAAATGGGGACAGGCACAGCACAGGGAATACAGTTAATGATATTGTAATAGTAATGTATGGTGACAGATGGTAGCTATGCTTGTGGTGAGCACAGCAGGATGTACAGAGAAACTAAATCACTATGTTGTACACCTAAAAATAATGTAACATGTCAACTATACGCAAATAAATCAATTTATTTTTAAAAAATACATGGGCAAAGGACTTGAATAGACTTTTCTCCAAAGAAGACATACAAATAGCCAATGAGCACGTGAGAAGATGTTCAATATCACCAAACATTAGGGAAGCCAAAATGAGATACCACTCCACACTCATAAAAATGGCTATTATTTTTTAAAAAGAAAAGAGCCAATGTTAACAAGGTCACAGAAATCTCAACCCTAGTGCATTGCTGATGGGGATGTAAAATGGCACAGCCACTGAGAAGAATTTCATGGTTCATCAAAAAGTCAAACATCACATTCATAACATTATGCATAATAGTCCTAAGATAGAAATAATCCAAGTGTCCACCAATGGATGAACAAAATATAGTATATACATACAATGGAATATTATCTCACCTTAAAAAGGAATGAAATTCTGACACATGCTACAACATGAATGAATTCGGAAGACATTATGTTAAATGAAAGATATAAAACACAAAAGTATTTTATGATTTCATTTACATGATATACCTAAAGTAGTTAAATTTGGAGACAGAAAGCAGAATGGTGATTGTCAGGGACTGGGAAGAGAGGAGAATGGGGAATTATTGTATAATGAGTTTCAGTTTGGGAAGATAAAGTTCTGGAGATGGATGGTGGTGATGGTTGCACAACAACTTGAATGTACTTAATGCCACTGTACAGTACACTCAAAAATGGTTAAAATTGTAAATTTTATGTTATGTACATTTACCACTATTTAAAAAAAATTAGTCCTTGTCTCCACTGGCAATAGTATTCAGGACCACAGCAACAATGAATGACTAAACCAAATTTATATTTCCTGCTCAAGGTCATCTGTCTGAGCTTCAGAATGACCTTAACTTCCACTTTAAAAATGTCATCAGCATTAAAGAACTAGAAAAAGAACAAATTAAACCTAAAATAAACAGAAAAGCAAATAATAAAGATAAAACAAAATCAATGAAGAAAAACAACAAAAAATGAAAATATCAATGAAACCAAAGTGAGTTCTTTGAAAAGAGAAATAAAGTTGGGAAACTATTAGAATGATCAGAAAAAAGAGAAAGACACAAATTACCAATATCTAGAATGCAAGAGGTAACATTGTTACAGATTTACAGGTATCTAAAAATAATAAATGCTATAAACAACTTTATGTCAATAAATTTGACAACACAGATGAAATGAGTTCCTTGAAAGCACACAAGCTTATTCAAGAAAAAAATAATCAAAATAGTCCTATATCTATTAAAGAAGTTAATTTTGTAGTTTAAAGCCTTCCCACAAATAAACCTCCAGGCCAAATGGCTTCATTGAAGGTAAGGCCTACCAAACATTTAAGGAAAAAAAATAATACCAATTCCACACAAACTCTTCTAAAAAATTAAACAGGAGTAACTACTTCCCACTCATTCAATGAAGCCAGTATTATCCCAATACCAAAAGCAAGCAAAGACTTCACAAGAAAACAAAACAAAAAGAAAACACTACACAACAATATCCTTCATGACACAGATGTAAAAATACTAAATAAAATTTGGCAAATTGACTCTAACAAAATATTAGAGGGATTTTGATCATGATCCAGTGTGATTTATCCTAGAAATGTAGGGTTGGCTTAAAATTCAAAAATCAATCAATGTAGTTCACTATATTAGCAAACTAAAAGAAAAACCATATGATAATCTCAATCATATGACTGATAATTATATGGATGATATATAATATATTGATAATGATATATGGAATTGATATATGATAATGATATGATAATCTCAATCATATGTCAAGTTTTTGACAAAATCCAACATCCATTCCTGATGAAAGCTCTCAGCAAGATAGGAAAGAAGAGAACTTCCTCAACCTCAAAAAGATCATCTACAAAAAACCTATAGCTAACACCATATTACTGGTGAAAGATGGAATCATTCCTCTGAAGATCAGGAACAAAACAAGGTTTTCCACTCTCATCACTTCTCTTCAATGTTGTACAAGAAGTGCTAGCCAGTACAATTAGGCAAAAGAAAGAAAAGAAAGAAAGAAAGAAAGAAAGAAAGAAAGAAAGAAAGAAAGAAAGAAAGAAAGACATGGAGATTAGAAAGGAAGGAATTAAACTGTCTTTATTTGGAGGCCATATGATCCTTTATGAAAAAGACACAGGGGAATCTACTAAGAAAACTACTAGAATAAGTGAGTTTAGTAAAGCTACAAGATACAACATAGATAAATATCAATTCTATATCCATATACTAAAATTACTAAGATGTTTACCGTTTAAGATCAATACATTTAAGATCAATTTTCCAACATTTTCAGGACATTTATGTTGCACATTTAATCTCTAAATTAGAAATGAGAGACTATCCTATTTCCTTTATTGATGGATTCTCAAATAATGAGTTTATTATATAAATTTCTCAATAACTTGTTGATATCTGACAGCATTCATCACCTATATTTATCTTTTCTTCTATTTTACAAATGTTTAAAATAAGTGTATTTTTATAACCATACAAAGATTACTTCATTTTCTAAATGTTATCCATACTCTCATAAAAATACCAATCTAATTATAATCAAACTTTACACAAATGCGTATCCTAGTTTATTAAAAGATTTGCCCTAAGTAGAGTTGTGTGCTCTTCTAAGGTGCTACATAGAATCATTTAAGTATTGTTTTTATTGCTGTAAAATCATGCACGTAAGAATAAAAACTACAAGAAGATACTAAAAAAAAGCAGATCCCATTTCTTGGCTCATTGACTGGCTTTGCACTAAAAGGTGTGTGCTTTTGTGCCACAATATTTTCTCTTTTCTCACACTTAATGTCCCAACCTCTACCTCAATGTCATCATTTTCACAATTTCAAGGTTTATAACCTTCATATTGTGTGTTATAACTATAAATAAGTTATGTATTTTGGATTAAGAGTTATTTTTTAAACAGAAAAAATATCTAGGGCCTAAATATCAAATACACAATTTTCACTCTGAATCAGATAGCATCTGTACATACAGAGACAGATTGCTAAATATACACCACTTGAAGCAAAAAAAAAAAAAAAAAGGATTAGTAAGAGGGGTGAGAAAGAGGAACACATTCTTTTTTCATTGAATATTTAATGTGTTTTTACCTTCTCTCTAAGATTATTTAGCTTCTTCACCATAAGGAATATAGCTATTCTTACATAATTCTCTTGGATCTTCAAACCTCCTGTTCTAACATTTGCTTTGGAATATTTGCTTTCTAACAATACCTACTCTACGGGTTTCAATCAAGGATCATCATTTTATTTTGGGTTTGTTTGGTGGGGGAGGGGAGTTTTATACTATTTTATATTATTGAAAATTCTTTGTTTTCTTGCAACCCAAGACTTCGTATTTCTTGAGATGTTTTTGTTTATTGGAATATATCTTCAGGTAATTCTTTCAGAAAGTCAAAGTGTGTGGTTTTATCAACTACAATCTAATCAGAAAATCTAAATTCCTCTAGATTATGTTAACAGCAGTGATTTAAAGTAAAAAATTGTTTAAACATGGGATAATGGACTAAAAAAACAAAAAGGCATCACAGAGATAATTATCTGCAGTAAGCAGGTACTACTTCCAAGGTTGCAGGAACAGACAGTAAGTGGCTGGTACTATCAGAACCTAAGAGCTTGAAAGAGGAGCCACTGGGGATAGACCTCAGAATCGAATGGGCACTGCCCAGCTACTGCTGATAACTCAAAAGTATCAAAATGAGGACAGTTCTGGCAATATGAAGAAGCTGGAGAATGGAACAAACTCTGTCGCTGCTGACATGAAATGCCACTGATGAGAGTATCAAGACAACAGGTACGACGCCCTCTATCCTCTCTTCTTGCCTGTCTCTTAATGGTAGAAACCGATAGCAAGCCAGCTAATATCGTTTGAGAAATATAATTTGCACAGTCCCAGCCCCAGCATCAGACTATCAAAAGGTGTTTGGGGAGCTGAATTTTAAACAATCAGTATTGTACTTAATTTTAAAGCTCAGATGGGGAGAGAATTCTAGATTCAAAATCATTTTCCCTTATGACTTGAAGTCACATGCTTCCTTGTCTTCTATCATTCAGTGGTACTCATCAGAAGTCTAATTCTTCTATGGTGATTTACATAGCCTATTTGATGCTCCTGTGTTTCACTACCTACACAGACATTTTAAACACCAACAGCTCACTCTTTTTCTTATTACTAAGATAGTAAATGATTCAGTAATGTATGTACTTTAAGAAAAATAGGATCATATTGTAGTACTACTTTGCAATGCATCTAACAACTTGTTCGTCTAACATTCCATAAATTTTTTAAAGATGGTATTCTCCCACACTTTAGTGGCCACAAAGTATTTCTTCACATGCAGAGCCGTGCAATTTAACCGGTTCCCCAACTGTAGACATTAATATCACCAAGCTTTTTATTATTATAAAGAACACAAAATAAACTTCCTTATAAATGAACGTTTGCACAAACCCATGAGTATGTATATTCTCAGGTGAAATTTCTAGAAATAGAATTGTAGGGTTAAAGCACATTTTTAAAACTTTTGAGACATACTGCCAAACCTCCATTCAGGAAGGTCATACTAGTTTATATTCTTACAAGCAAAAAGAATCAAAATGATCCCACACTAGAAATAGAAAGCTGGAGAATGGAACAAATAGAAATAGAAATAGAACAAATAGAAATAGAAAGTATAATCATTCTTTTATAAATATGAAGACAATTATAAAATCTTACTAAGGTACATAAAACAAATCTAGACAAATGGAAAAAAGGCATATCATGTTCTTAACTCTGCACTTTTTGACATTAGATAACTAAAGTCAAAAGATTGGATAAACTAGGGGTGCCTGGGTGGCTCAAACTCGATTTTGGCTCAGGTCATTATTTCACAGTTCATGAGTTTGAGTCCTGAATCAGCCTCTGCGCTGACAGCATGAAGCCTACATGGGATTCTCTCCCTCCTCTCTCTCTGCCTTCCCTGCTCTCTTTCTCTCTCAAAATAAATAAACATTTTTTCAAAGAGAAGACGAGATAAACTAAAGGGCCCTTCCATTGTAAAACAAGTAGATTCTAGAAAACGTACAGTGTGTTTTAAACATATTGCTGGGTTCCCTAAAAATAGAGGAATTCTCTAAGAACCACACCCTCACCTACCCCTCCAACCACTTAAAAAAAAAAAAAGTGAGGGATGAGGGATACAAATCATGAGTCTAGTTGATATGGAAGCTGGGAGCTCCAATCTATAAACAAACTGAAAGAAACTTTCAGTGATGCTTTGAGGGAAAAGTCAATAGCAGCACTGCAATTGAGAGATACTACAGCTGAGGCCAGAAGCAAAGTGGTAGAGGTGAAACTGATGCTTCCACATTAAGCCTGGTTCTTCTGAAGAGAGCGGAAGTGGTCCTAAGTCAGCAGCACTGTCAGATCCCAGAACAAATCAATAAAGGAAAGAACACCCAACTTAAGTCTTTAGGGATCCCATAGATTAAGGGGAAAAATATGAGTTCATACTTAAAGATCAGTAAGCCAATGAGGTGGCAAGCTAAATTTAGACACCTACACTAATAGAAGAACAATCATTTGAAGATATATGCCTGTATGTGTGTGTGTGCAGGCATACAGAACTTTCAATTAAATTGTATAGGTATATATGCACAACGAGTTAAATGCAGGAATGATCACCACTAGGTTTATGGTGGTTATCATCAGGTGATTTTAAATTTTTCCTTAAACTATTATGTATGTTTGAGTTTTTATAATGAATATGTATTATCTATGTAATCATAAAAAGATAAAGTTACTTCCATTTATATAACAGGGAAAATATGTCAGAGTTACTGCTAGCCATTTCTATTTCTTCTTTTACAAAAAACTTATTTCCTTTACCTGTTTTTCCATTAGTATAGTAATATTTCTTATTCACATATTTTCCCCATTTTGCTAATTGCCTTTCAACTTTGTCTATGATGTTAATACTAAAAATTTTTAAATTAATAACCAATTAAATGTATCAATATTTTCCTTTATGATTTCTACTCTGATGAATTTTTAACTTCAATCACTTTTTCTTCTTAACATCATAAAAAAGAAGCAAGAATGTTGAAGAAAAGTAAGGAGCTCGTTCATAATGTTCTCCAATGTCGATCTCTACTGGCCACTTGTTCTCCCTGTCTCCTTCAATTCCTACTCAATTGTGCTCAGTAATTACATGCTGACAGATTACCTTTGTGGACCTAAAAGTACTCATAGACTGCACATACAAAGTAAATTTACTTTTGCAATTATAAAGCAGCTCAAGTACCACTAATGTAATCTTGACCAGGAACACAGTTCTCAATAATGAGCTGATTAATCACCTAATAAATGGTAACACAGATAAACAAGAGGTCAGGGTAAAAAATCATCAGAGTGCTAGACTTCCACTTCTAGAAAGATGGGTTAGACAAAATTCTCCCATCCCTCCCCCTAAGTACAGTACAACTAAAAAACACTGGATACTATATATAAAACAGAAGAAGACTTTGAAGAACAGAAAGAAGGCAGCAGACCAGCTAGGGAACTCAGCCTCAAATATCCCAGACTTGGGGCTAAAGAAACCAGAAACCCAACAACACCAATACATTCACATTTACAAAGCCCCAAATGAAGTTAAAGGACCAAGAAAGGGGGTCTAACAAGACCAAGTAACCATTTGACAACAACTGAACACCACAGAAAATCTGTAACACCATCTCCAACTATGTCAGCAAAGGCCAAATGGGTTATCTAGACTTCCTCCTTCCTGAGACTCTAACAAGATACCCACTGAGGTAGTGTCAAAAAAGGCCAACAAAAGAGCCAGGATTTTTATCTCTGCCAAACAATATTAAGGCCTCACCTGCCTATGGTGTTGGTGGAGACCACATGAGGAACCTGGGCTCTCACCCCCATCCAGCAGTAATGAGGTTCCCTGTTGACATCCACTGATACAGCAGTAAAGCAGGGGGGCTTCTTGTTGTTACTGGGCAGGGTTGGAAGTTCTCAACTGAGTAACGATGAAAATTCTAACTCTCCATTCAGTCTCCTTTGACACCAACCCAGTAGGGAGTGGGAGGGGGGCCTTACTGCTAGGTGGGAGCAATGAATTATGTGTATATAATGTAATAACTAGAGCAGCCACTAAAAAAAAAAAAAGCTGCAACAAAGGGATATACTCAAAAATATTAAAATAAATTGAAATGGAATACTAAAAACTGTTCAATAATCCCACAATACTAAAAAAAAAAGTAAAGATGGGAAAAAGAAAACACAATGAAAAACAAAAAACAAACATTAAAATGGCAGACATCAGCCTTAACGTATCACTGCTTACATTAAATGTAAATGGTTTAAATACAAAAATAAAAGAGAGGCATTGGCATAGAGGGTTAAAAAACACAACCCAACTATAAGCTACCTACAAGAAACTCACCTCAAATTTAATAATACAAGTAAATTCAAAGTAAATGATGGAAAGAAACTTATAAAGTAAACATTAACTAAAGAAAAGGCTATATTATTAGCAGAAAAGGGAGAGTTAAGAACACAGAAAATTACCAGACGGAGAAACATTATAACGATTAAAAAGTAAACCCACCAAAGAGATACACGATACTAAATGTGTATAGGCCAAAAACCAAGTTGCTAAATATGTGAGATGAAAATTGATAGAACTGAAAAGAGAAATAGATAAACCTACAATTATATTGGAAACATCAACATCCCTCTCTCAACAACTGACAGAATATCTAGACAGAAAATCAGCAAATTATAGAATTCAACAACATCAACCAACAAGGTCTAATCAACATTTATAGAATACCCAAAAAGAACAGAATACAAATTCTTCTCAAGTGCCCACAGAATATATATGAAGATAGGCCACATCCTAAGCCATAACACAAACCTCAATCACTTACAAAAATTTAAACCATACAGAGTGTTCTCTCTGGCCGCAATGAAGTCAAACTAGAAATCAGTAACAGAAAAATACATGAGAATCTCCCCACTTGCAAACTAAACAACACACTTGTAAATAATACTTGTTCAAAGAGGTCTTAAAGAAAATCAAAAGATACACAGAACTGAATAAAAAGGAAAGTACTATATATCAAAATTAGTGGGACACAGCTGAAGCAGTGCTAAGAAATCTGTAGCACTAAATGCATACATTATAGGGGTCCCTGGGTGGCTCAGTAGGTTAAGCGTCTGACTACAGTTCAGGTCATGATCTTGTGGTTCATGAGTTCGAGCCCCACATTGGGCTCTGTGCTGATAGCTCGGAGCCTGGAGCTTGCTTCAGATACTGTGTCTCCCTCTCTCTCTGCCCCTCCCCAGCTCATGCTTTGTCTGTCTGCCTGTATCTCCCTCTCTCAAAAATAAACATTTTTTAAAAATTTTAAAAAGAAAAGAAGAAAAGTCACAAATCAACAATCTAAGCTTTTCCATCAAGAATCTACAAAAAGAGCAAAACAGACTAAAAGCAGAAAGAAGGAAATAACAAAGAGCAGAAATCAATGAAACAGAACAGAAAAACAACAGAGAAAAATCAATGAAAAAAAGCACTAGTTCTATGAAAAGATCAATAAAGTTGACAAACTTGTAGCATGACTGACAGAAAACAAGAGAAAGAATACAAATTACCAGTATCAGAATGCAACCAGGCATATCACTATGAACCCTGCAGACATGAAAACAATAATAAGGGAATACTACAAACAACTCTATACCCACAAATTTGATAACTTCAATGAAATGGACCACTTTCCCAAAAAAACAAAAATAAAACCACAAACTACTACAACTTACCCAATATGAAATAATTTGAATAGAACTGAAACCATTAAGAAAATTAAATTCACAACCTAAAAACTCTCCAAAAATACATCTCCAGATCCTTTTCCCTGAAGAATTCCAAGAGACATGTAAAGATTAGTAAACAATTCTACACCATCTTTTCCAACAATAGGAGAGAAAGAGACATTTCCCAACTAATTTATGAAGCTAGTATTATACGGATACCAAAACCAGACAAAGCTAGTGGGAAAAAAAAGAAAACTATAGACCAATATCCCCTGTGAATATTCCTTAATAGTATCAAATGTAATTCAGCAATATATAAAAGGAATTATAACGATGTGAGGTTTACTCCAGGATTGCCAAGCTGTCTCAAATCTGAAAATCAATGTAATCCATTATATTAACAGGCTAAAGAAGAAGAATTACATGATCATATTAATTGATGCAGAAAAAGCATTTGACATTTAACACCCATGCATGATAAAAACAGGACAGAAGTGGAACTTCATTAACTTTAAAGAGCACCTACAAAAAACCTATAGCTAACATCATACTTAATGGTGAAAGAATGCTTTCTCCCTAAGATTGAGAACAAGGTAAGAATATCCATTCTCACCACTCTTACTCAATACAGTGCTGAAAGCTCTAGGGCCACCTGGGTGGCTCAGTTGGTTAAGCATCCAACTTCGGCTCAGGTCGCGATCTTAAAGTCTGTGAGTTTGAGCCCTACATCAGGCTCTGTGCTGACAGCTCAGAGTCTGAAGCCAGCTTCAGATTCTGTGTCTCCCACTCTCTGTCCCTCCCCCACTCACACTCTGTCTCTCTCAAAAATAAATAAACATTAAAAAAATTTTTTTGAATATATAGTGCTGGAAGTTCAGGAGAGTGCAATAAGGCAAGAAAAATAAATAAAAGGCATATAGATTGGAAAGGAAAACTCCTGCACATGTCCTCTTGGCAAATGATGTAATTGTCCACATAAAAAATTCCAGAGGCACCTGGATGGCTCAGTTAGAGGAGCATGTGACTTTTGATGTTGGGTTCATGAGTTCGGACCCCACGATGGGTGTAAAGATTACTTAAAAAAATACAAAATCTTAATAAAAGTTTTTTAATTCCAAAAAATCTGCATAAAACACTCCTAGAATTAATATTTGAGTTTAGCAAGGTTACAGGATACAAAATATATTGTACGTGATTTGTATTTCTATGTACATCAAAATTAAAAATAAAATACCATTTAAAACTGATTTAAAAAATGAGATACTTAGGTGTAAATCTAAGAAAAGATTTAAAGGACTTGTATGTTGAAAACTACATATGTTGATGAAAGAAATCAAAGACGACCCAAATAAATAAAGAGACATACCCTGTTTATAGATTGAAAAACTCAACATAGTAAAAATGTCTTCTAACAAGTGAATGCTTAAAAAAGAGTGGTACGCATACCATAGAATACTACTCCACAATAAAAAGGAATGAACAATTGATACATGCAACCACCCATATGTACTTCCATAGAATGATGCAGAATGAAAAAAAGCCAATTCCCAAAAGGTTACATACTGTATTATTCAATATTCTTGAAATGACAAAATTATAGCAATGAGAAGTTAGGATTTGCCCAGGGTTAAGGAGGGGTGGAAATGACAAGAGAATGGGTATAGCTATAAACAGGACAGCATGAAGGATCCTGTTGTGAAGGAAATGTTCTGTAATTTTACTGTATCAATGTCAATACCCTGATTGTGATATTGTATTATAATTTTTTAAGATGTTATTATAGGAAGAAACAATCAAGGCTATATAAGATCTCTATTTCCTACAACTGCCTGTGGAAACTTATCTCAAAATAAGTTGAATTTTAAAAAGTCTTTAGAAATACACACTGTGGTAGTTCCTTTCTTTCCTATACGTGCATGCCTGCCATTCCTTCATGGAGTGACAGCACCTATTCCTTCCCTCTCCTTGAATCTGGCTGGTCTTAGTACTTTGATTTATTTAAAGGATTTTGGGAGCGAGGTCATAGCCTTTTAGCCTCCACCTACCCTCTTGGAAAATTTGCTCTGATGGTAGCAGATGTCATGTAAGAAATTCGATTACTATGAGACTGCTAAGCGTAGAGTAAGTGATGCTACCAGCCACTAGCCCAAGCACCATACACGTGAGTGAAGTAGCCACCTTGGACATTCTAGCTCCAATACATTCTTGAAACAGAATTAAGATTCCAGACATATGGTTCCAGTGGAGATTTCCCAGCTATCTCCATTCTTTCAAGCTAACCCATCTGATGCCCCAGACATTATGGAGTAGTTATACCATCTCACGGCCAAACTACTGACCCGTAGATTTGTAAGCATCACTAGCTGTTGATTTACACCAAAGATCAGCAAACTCTTTTCAGTAAGGGGCCAGAGAGTCATTTTTTAAACTGTGAGAGCCACACAGTCTGTGTTACAACTACTCACCTCTGGCGTAGCAGCACAAAAATGACCAAAGACACTATGTAAATAAATGTGACTGTGTTTCAAAATTTTTATTTATATAAACACAGAAGTCTGAATTCCACATAATTTTCATGTGTCACAAACTATTCTTTTCCTGTTGTTTTTTGAAATGTTTGGGGCGCCTGGGTGGCTCAGTCGGTTAAGCGGCGCTCAGGTCATGATTTCGCGGTCCAAGAGTTTGAGCCCTGCGTCGGGCTCTGTGCTGACAGCTCAGAGCCTGGAGCCTGTTTCAGATTCTGTGTCTCCCTCTCTCTGACCCTCCCCCGTTCATGCTCTGTCTCTCTCTGTCTCAAAAATAAGTAAACGTTAAAAAAAAAAAAGAAATGTTTAAAAATGTAAGAAAGTCCATTCTTAGTTTGTGGGCTGTACAAAAAAACAAGTGGAAGGTTGGTTTTGGCACCATGGGCTGTAGTTTCGTGACCTCTGGTTTACAGCATTATGTTTTCGGATAGTTTTTCTACAACGGTTATCTCGGACATACATTATTTAGGAGTAAAGGAAAGTAACTCTGCAATTTATTCTCAAACTGTTCTAATACAGAACTAGTATATGTATAAGGAGAGAAAAAGAAGATAATGATAAAGCAAATGTGGCAATATGTTAATATTTGATGACATTTAGTGAAGGCTACAGGGAATTCTTTAATCCCCCCAGCCCCAACCCATAAGCAATATCAGATAACATTTGGGTGTATCTTCTTCCAGCATCACTACCAAATTAAACATAATTGCTCCTTTTTATCTTAGGTGAATACCAAACAGCCCCACCGAGTCTGTTAGCAACAAATAACCCTTTCAATAGTGACACACATTTAATCACTTCTTCTAGTAGTCAACATTAATGCCAACAAACTTACACGAAGTGTTTAAACATTCATTTAAGCTTTTGGGTAAAAAAAAAAAAGTCTGTGCATATGTGAATATAAATGTTGGGGATAGGGATAATAACTAATGATCCCTAATAGTTCTGCAACATAAAAGGGTTCATTTTTATTCTAATTGTAAGGAAAGTCAAATGATGTTGGCTTGCCCTCAGGCATAATGAACTACAATGAACTGTGGTGATTTTTAGGAGGCTGAAGATTTGGGTTTGTCATTTCAAAATAAATACATTTTTAATTTTAAAAGGAAGCTTTGGAAAAAAACATGAAATACTGTTACTATCTAACTTTTAAAATAATTCTAACACTTTAGAGAGAGGAATAAAGAGGTTAAAGAAGTCATATGGGAATAAACACAAATCCATACACTGACTGCAAAAGGTATCAATTTTCATTTCCGTATCCATTTTCTAACAGGTGAAGAGCTGTAGGAGATAAAAATGTTTTAAAAACATGAAGAAAAACACATTACTATTGATTATGACAAGACATGAACTCAGTACATGAGGTAGCTGCTTATGCTACAACTATAACACAGACTGTTGGGGTCATTTTGTTTTGTTTTGTTTTTCTTATTCAAACTTCTACCTCATACTGACTGACCTTTCTACCAATCAATTTTCACTGAATCAGGATCTATAATATTCTATTTTCTGCGAATCCTCCTTCTTCCTAAAGCACTAAGCTACACAGTTACAACAAGAGAATTTTTTTTTTAATTTTTAACATTTATTTTTCTTGAGAGAGAGAGAGAGAGAGAGAGAGAGAGAGAGAGAGAATGAATATGAGTGGTGGAGGGGCAGACCAAGAGAGGGACACAGAATCTGAAGCAAGCTCCAGGCTCTGAGCTGTCAGCATAGAGCCCGATTCAGGGGCTCGAACTCATGAGCCGTGAGACTGTGACCTGAGCTGAAGTCGGGAGCTTAACCCACTAAGCCACCCAGGCGCTCCTAACAATAGAATTTTTGGGACCTGCAATGTTTGGGAATCTTGTATGATCTTTTAATTTTACAGATGTGTTCAGCTGGACAGCAACAGGACCAGATTAGAAACCAGGGCTCCTGGATTAAATATTCTTTCATTTTTGCAAGCCTTGTTTATTATTTAAGGAATAAGGTATTGAATTGCACACTTCCGGTTGCCTCCGTCATTCTAATGAATCCTAAAACCTCAGACCTGAAAAGAATTTTAAAGGTCAGCTTGATAGTGTAAACACTAGATACATGAATCCAGTCTACACCTATGCCTGCGAAGCAGTTACCCAGATCTTCCAGCAACAGGGGAAACCATTAGCTCCCCTCAGACTGCCCACTCTATTTTCCAACAACCCCAACTGTTCCTATGCTGAGGGAAACCCACCTCCCTTCAACTTCTATCCTCTTGGTGCCTGACACCTACTTCCATTTCGAAGAACAGACTTTCATATACTTCAAACAGCCACACAACCTCCTGGAGCATGTTCTCTTCTCTAAGCTAAATATCCGTAACTCCTTAAACCTAATCTTGAGTAATTTTGACCACACCTCCCTCCTAGTCACTTTCCTCTGAACACATTCCAACTTCTTTAAACCACCTTAAACTAGGATGGCCAGAACTGCAGACAATACTTCAAATATGGTCTGACTAAAGATGAACCATTAATTTCCTTTCTTAGAGACATCCATTAATATAACTTAAGGACATATTTGTTTGTCTCTCTGTTTTGTTTTGTTTTCACAGCCACATCAAATCAGACTCATAATAAGCTTACCACTGAATAAAATCTTTAACTAGCATGGTAATTCAAATCCCTTCCACTATACACTTACAGGGCAGGAATCCATTTTAAACTAAAGTGCACAGTTTTATATATTTATGCCATTCAAAGTAATCTTGTTAAAATCAGTCCACTATTCCAGCCAAATGAGATCTTTTGGTACCCTGGTTCTTGATTCATATATCTACTATCCTCACAGCCGACCATGATCTGCAAATCTGAAACATATATCTTCTATATTACATATAAGTAAAGTAACTGATCAAAATAGAATAAAGACAAACACAGAGTCCTGTGGTAAGGCTGTAGAAATGTCCCTTTGAACTTAAAATAATAAAATATCCAGTTTCCAGAACATATTTTTCTGTCTTGACAGTATCACCATGGAACTCAACAAACCCTTTACTGAACTACAAATGTAGTATGTTTACCATATTTGCTTTCTCTCTAAGGAGCAGATCTGTCAAAAAAATGAATTCAGGTTAGACTAAAATGACTTTTTCTTAATAACACCATACTGGTCTCTTTCATTATTAAGTGCTTATTAATAAATCCTAGTTTTTGTCCTCTGTTTTTCAAACTTCTTAAGGTTCAAATATTAACTTGTTTAGCCTATAGTTTTAGTCTATAGTTTTCTTGAAGAAAAACAAAAAATTACCCCTCTCCAGGTTTCTTCTCTATAGCTCTCTTGATCCTGTTGGGACTTCAAAAAAAATCATGAGTGCCAAAGCAGATTTTTGTTTTCCTTCTTTTGGAGTGTCTGAATAAAAAAGCTTTAGTAGAGTGATATTTCTTTTCATGTCTACTTTTTCTCTACATATCAAAATATATTTTAAGGCTGTGAATTTTTTTTGTACCCATCAGCCTGGTACCAACTTGGAACTGCAGTGGTATTTTACCTGGAATCCAATAATTTTTCAATGTTTATCTAGAGTGTATTTTGAAAAGGTTATCTTAATTCTGGATACTAATATTCAGTATCTCAAAATCTGCTTGTTCATACAGGTATATGCCACATTTATTTGTTCTCAACAAAAATATTAATTTTGCTGACAAAAAAAGTATACTCTGATTTCTTTCTATCTCAATCCTCCAATCATACACATTAAGAATACCCCCTGCTGGAACAACTGAATATCTATATGGAGAAAAAACAAACCTCAACCTCTACCTCACATAAAACATCAATACTAACTTGAAATGGATCGTAGACCTAAATGTAAATGCTAATTTGTAAACTCTAGGGAAAAAAATAGGTGAAAATCTTCATGACCTTGCAATAGGCAAAGGTTTCTTAGTACACAAAAAACACCAACCACAAAGAAAAAACTGGTAAATTGTATTTCACCAAAATTAAAATTTTTTCTTAAAAAAATATTATGGATATGAAAAGACATAGAATTGGAGAAAGTATTCATAATGTTTTTATCTGTCAAAGTGTTGGTATCTAGAATATGTAAAAAAATTCTTACCAGTTAATTAGAAAGCAAACAACACAATTTTTAAAAAATGGGTAGAGGATTTAAATAGTCCAAAAACAAGATACACAGGGCTAGCTCAGTCAGTACAGCATGCTGCTCTTAATCTCAGGGTCCTGAGTTCAAGCCCCATATTGGGCATGTAACCTACCTTAAAAAAAAAAGAAAAAAAATGAACCATATGAACCAATGAACCATAAACACATAAAAAGGTACTCAACAGCATTACTCACCAGGTAAATGCAAATTAAAATCAAAGGAAGATATTCACTACTTCACTACATACTTACTGAAATGTCGAAAATTTTTTTTACCAATGTTGAGACACATAAGCTGATCACAGATCATCTTAATAACAAATAGGAGGCAAATTTCAAGGCTGAAAATTACATTTCCACTGACATTTCTAAGGAAACAAACCTAAGTATTAAAATAACCTATTCTGGCACAAAAACAGACACATAGACCAATGGAATAGAATAGAAACCCCAGAACTAGACCCACAAACGTATGGCCAACTCATCTTTGACAAAGCAGGAAAGAACATCCAATGGAAAAAAGACAGTCTCTGTAACAAATGGTGCTGGGAGAACTGGACAGCAACATGCAGAAGGTTGAAACTAGACCACTTTCTCACACCATTCACAAAAATAAACTCAAAATGGATAAAGGACCTAAATGTGAGACAGGAAACCATCAAAACCTTAGAGGAGAAAGCAGGAAAAGACCTCTCTGACCTCAGCCGTAGCAATCTCTTACTCGACACATCCCCAAAGGCAAGGGAATTAAAAGCAAAAGTGAATCACTGGGACCTTATGAAGATAAAAAGCTTCTGCACAGCAAAGGAAACAACCAACAAAACTAAAAGGCAACCAACGGAATGGGAAAAGATATTCGCAAATGACATATCGGACAAAGGGCTAGTATCCAAAATCTATAAAGAGCTCACCAAACTCCACACCCGAAAAACAAATAACCCAGTGAAGAAATGGGCAGAAAACATGAATAGACACTTCTCTAAAGAAGACATCCAGATGGCCAACAGGCACATGAAAAGATGTTCAGCGTCGCTCCTTATCAGGGAAATACAAATCAAAACCACACTCAGGTATCACCTCACGCCAGTCAGAGTGGCCAAAATGAACAAATCAGGAGACTATAGATGCTGGAGAGGATGTGGAGAAACAGGAACCCTCTTGCACTGTTGGTGGGAATGCAAATTGGTGCAGCCACTCTGGAAAGCAGTGTGGAGGTTCCTCAGAAAATTAAAAATAGACCTACCCTATGACCCAGCAATAGCCCTGCTAGGAATTTATCCAAGGGATACAGGAGTACTGCATAGGGCCACTTGTACCCCAATGTTCATAGCAGCACTCTCAACAATAGCCAAATTATGGAAAGAGCCTAAATGTCCATCAACTGATGAATGGATAAAGAAATTGTGGTTTATATACACAATGGAATATTACATGGCAATGAGAAAAAATGAAATATGGCCCTTTGTAGCAACATGGATGGAACTGGAGAGTGTGATGCTAAGTGAAATAAGCCATACAGAGAAAGACAGATACCATATGGTTTCACTCTTATGTGGATCCTGAGAAACTTAACAGGAACCCACGGGGGAGGGGAAGGAAAAAAAAAAAAAAGAGGTTAGAATGGGAGAGAGCCAAAGCATAAGAGACTGTTAAAAACTGAGAACAAACTGAGGGTTGATAGGGGGTGGGAGGGAGGAGAGGGTGGGTGATGGGTATTGAGGAGGGCACCTTTTGGGATGAGCACTGGGTGTTGTATGGAAACCAATTTGTCAATAAATTTCATAAAAAAAATAAAAAATAAAAAAAAATAACCTATTCATATCCAGCAATTTGCTTAATATATCAATTAAATGTGACCTAATTTATCCACTTGTTTAAATATAATTAGAAGCATGATATGTAACTGGGAAAACCTGTAGCATTGTAGCATTAGAATTTTTTCTCCTTACCTCTACAAATTAATGCTCCAAGACTTTAATCATTTCTTTTAATAAATACTGAAAATTTGAATAATTCAAATTTAAGTTAAAATATATTCTACCTTGGGGTGCCTGGGTGGCTTAGCCCATTGAGCATCAGACTTCAGCTCAGGTCATTATCTCGTGGCTCCTGGGTTCCAGCCCTGTGTCAGCCTCTGTGCTGACAGCTCACAGCCTGGAGCTGCTTTGGATTCTGTGTCTCCCTCTCTCTCTGCCCCTCCCCCACTTGCGTTCTGTCTCTCTCAAAAATAAACATTAAAAAAATGTTATATATATATATATAACATTTTTAATATTTTATATATATATATGTATATATATATATATATATATATATATATATATATATATATCCCATCTCAATCAGTGCATGAAAAATTTACTGAGTGCCTACTCTACACACTGGGTATATGCTTAATTAGTAAAATCATTTCTAAGAACTTTATAGTCAAAGGTAGAAACCATAATGAACACAAAAGCATCAAATGTTGGAACTCAAATCCCTTTGAAAATGCTAAATATGTTAACCCCCCCTCACCACTACCACAAACAAACATAGTTACTGGCTCACATTCTTCTCTTTTTCTCTCTTCCAGCCCTCCTCACCCAGTGTTTTCTTCATGATAGGCATTTTAATTATAGTAACAAAGCCCCTTACTTTGTTACTATAGGATGGAGAAGGCACTCAAATTATAACACTGAAAGCATTTTATGTAGAAGAGAAGCTATATATAGTCTTTGGGCCCAATGAAACTTCTGTTACATTTATATTATAATACAGATCTTTCAAGCAAATGTGTCATCTCCAAAATACTTAATACCTAGAAAGTTAGTATTTTGCATGTTTAAATAATCAATGCCTTGCCAAAAGGACATTTTTAAAAAATTGCTTCAGAGACCTCATTCCCAAATTTCATGTGGAAGTGCAATAGTTTCTGTGTAAAACAGGAAATTCAAGATCTTCTCCACAACTCTGCCTACAAAATTAAACAATTTGACAAATTAGGACCTGAATCACAATTTTAAATTGAGAATCTTGAGTGGCAGACAAATTTGTTAAACACACACACACACACACACACACACACACACATATATACACACGATATATTTAATAATATATGATATATTTAATAATATATTTAATAAATATACCAGCAAAATACCTGATATATTTAATTATTTATTTATTTAATTGAATAAATTATTAATATATTGTTATATATATTATAATATATTAACATATTTATTAAAATATCAGGTATTTTGATGGATTTAATTTAGAGATAATTATCATAAAACATTTCTGTATTACTAAAGACCCATTAAATACTTAAAGACATGTAATCATTATTGAACATCCTATAAAACATTCTGTTAGTCTTCAAAAACTACTTTGGCTCATATTAGAAATAAGGCTCTACTGTCAATGAGTTTATAATCTAGAGGGAACTAAAATGAAGTTACAAGAAAGAGAAAAAACTACAACAAAAGAAGTTAAATGTTTAAATACTAGCAAAGTGGTTGAGTATGGATCCTACAATCAGATCTAAGTTGAATCCTGGCTCCAATAATTATGTGACCTTGGGCAAGTCTCAATCTCTCTAAGCCCAGCTACCCTTATATGTTATTTGGAGATAATAATAGTACTTACTTTCCAGAATTACTGTAAGCACTAAATAAAATATTCATGTAAAACACCTGGCAAAATGTCTACCACATAATTAGTATATAAATGTTAGCTATTATTTGTTTTAACTATTCTTGGTATTATTTATTGACTACCAGTGGTATATAGGTGGTTGCAGGAAGGAAAGGAGATCAATAACAGCAAGATTTAAGGAAAGCTTTACAAAGCAGGTAAGAATTCAGCATCCTTGAAGGAAAGTAGAAATGGATAGAACTGGGCAGATATGCAGGGCAATTAAAGACTTAAAAGACTGAGTAAGTAGGGCATGTTTATAGAACAGTGAGGTAAAACATCTAACTACAGGAGAAGAAACAGAAATACTTCTTATGGAAGGAAGTAAAATACGATTTTTTTTCAAGAAAAAAATAAATATTCTCAATTGGTCGTATTAGTGTCACTCAACACAGATTTACTTTTAGGGGAAGAAATTTAAACTGTAGGTTAAGTTACAGTATTTCAAATAATACTAAATAAAAATCACTTAACAAAACAATAGTTGACTGCAATATTTAACAACTAAAGTCCAGCCAAAAAAAAATGTCTAAAACAACCAACAGATATTAAATAAAGAAATATTCATGTGCATGGCAAGGAGGCAAAAATAAAAATTAAACACTTGAAGTATTTTGTGTATACTAAGAAATCATAAGTATGAGAAAAATTAAGATGCCATTTAAGGATATACAAATAAAACTTCCCTAAATGTTCATGCATATAACTTATGCATATAGCTTTATGATTTTAACAATTCTTGCCTGTTACATATATGTTGTAAAACAATTCAATAAACTTGAAATAAGAAAAATCATCTAGTGGCACCTGGGTGGCTCAGTCGGTTTAAGCATCCAACTCTTGATTTTGGCTCAGATCATGATCTCACAGTGGTGATACTGAGCCCCAGCAGAGAGCCCTGCTTCCGGCTCTGTGCTGGGTATGGAAGCTTAAAATTCTCTCTCTCCCTCTCCCTCTGCCTCTCCCCTGCTCACACACATGCATTCTCTCAAAATAAATAAACATTAAAAAATAAATAATTCTAAAGTAACAAAATGGCAGATTTATAGATATTCATACTTTGCCACCTATTAGTATCTATTTTTATATATCCTATCTTAACTTAGTATAATTAATAATTTATTATTATGGTAAACTTTTAAAAAATTATCTTTTTGTAAAATGAATTGCTCACTATTTTCTCTTGTAGTAACCTTCTATTGTTCTACTTGAAATGCTGAACATATTATTAATTATAGACAACAAAACTATTAAGCCTAATATTGTAACCCTGACATTTATCAAATATTTCTAAGTAAAGTTAAAACAAAACACACCAATTTGCCAAAGAATTCACAAAACTTCAGGAAACTCATTATACATATACTGACCACAAAAGTAGGCTCTAGAGCCAGGGTGCTTTATGGTTCTGAGATTTATGAATTTAAATCTCAGTCCTAGACCCCAATAATAGACTGAGAAAGTTACTTCATCTCTTATGCCTAAGTTTCTTCCTCTATAAAAATGGGGACAGTAATAGTGCCTTCCCTCAGGAGGTCACTGCAAGGATTAAATACAAATAACATAATGTGTATAAAATATGTATCACAGTATCTAATCTAGCACAGAGTGCTTGATATATAGAATTATCATTAACCTAATCATCATTATGTGCTCCTATAATACACAATGTTTAAACATTTTAAAAGTCTCTAAGGAAACCCCAAGACAACAAAAGATATGTTTTTTAAAAGGTACACAGACATTTTAGCATCTGACACCTATAGCTGCAGCAAATAGTTAACACAGCCTATTCCTATCCAGATAAACATAAAACCTTACACTAAAGGTCTATTTACCTCAATTCCATTTACTCAGTACCTCATGTCCAGCTTTAAAAAAAAAAATTACAAAGCATACTAACACAAAAAAACCCACTGTTTGAAGAGACAGAGCAAGCAGTAGAACCAGGCTCAGATATGGCAGAGATGTTGAAATGATCAGAACAGGAATTTAAAACAACTATGAGAAATATGCTGGGGTGCCTGGGTAGCTCAGTTGGTTAAGCATCCGACTTCAGCTCAGGTCATGATCTCTCGGTTCAGAAGTTCGAGCCCCACATCAGGCTCTCAGCTGTCAGCACAGAGCCCATTTCGGATCTTCTGTCCCCCTAAATCTCTGTCCCTTTGCCACTTGTGCTCTCTCTCTCTCAAGAATAAACATTTAAAAAAAATTTTTTTTTAAGAAAACCAACTATGAGGAATATGCCAAGGTATCTAATGAAGAAAATGAACAATATGCAACGACACATGAGTAGTACAAGAGATAGAAACTTTAAGAATCAAAAGGAAATGCTAGAAACCAAAATTCTGTAACAGAAATGAAAAATGCCTTTGATATACTTATCAACAGACAGGACACAGCAGAGAAAAGACTTGGTGAACTTGAAGAAATGTCAGCAGAAACTTCCAAAGTTGAAATGGAAAAAGAAAAAAGAAGAGAATATCCAAGAACTGGGACAATTACTGAAAGTATAACATACACATAATAGGAATATAAGAAAAGAAAGAAAGAAAGAAAGAAAGAAAGAAAGAAAGAAAGAAAGAAAGAAAGAAAATGAAAAGAACAGAAGAAATATTTGAAGCAGTAACAACAGAGAACTTCCCAAAATTAGTGACAGACATAAAGCCTCAGATTTTAGAGGCTCAGAAGAACCAAGCAGGATAAATATAAAATAACCTACACCTCAGCATATCATATTCACACTACAGAAAATCAAAGACAAACAATCTTTTAAAAAGCAGAGGAAAGGAATCCTGGGAAGATGGCGGCATAGGAGGACGCTGGGCTCACCACGCATCCTGCTGATCACTTAGATTCCACCTACACCTGCCTAAATAACCCAGAAAACCACCAGAAGACTAGCAGAACGGGGTCTCCAGAGCCAAGCGCGGACAAGAGGCCCATGGAAGAGGGTAGGAAGGGCGGTGAGGCGGTGCGCACTACACAGACTGGCGGGAAGAAGCTGGGGCGGAGGGGCGTCCCGCCAGCCAAGCAGAGCCCCTGAGTCTGGCTGGCAAAAGCGGAGGGGCCGGACGGAATGTGTTCCGACAGCAAGCAGGACTTGACATCTGGAAGGATATAAGCTAACAGCTCTGCTCAGAGAACGGGAGAGCTGGAGGACAACGGGAGGGAGAGTTGTTGAGCCAAGGACCACAGAGCTCAGGTTGGCAGGGAACAAAGGCGCTCACCAGCGCCATCTCCCTCGTCCATCCCCAGCCAAAATCCCAAAGGGAACCAGTTCTTGCCAGGGAACTTGCCTGCACCGCGCAAACACCCAACGCTGTGCTTCTGCAGATCCATTCCTCCAGCGGGTCTGACTCCCTCCCGGTGCCACAGGGGCCCTCCTGAAGTGGATCTCCAAAGGAAAAGCGAGCTGAGCCTGCCCCTCCCGCCCCTGTGCACCTTGCCGATCCACCCCAGCTAATACGCCAGATCCCCAGCACCACAAGCCTGGCAGTGTGCAAGTAGCCCAGACGGGACACGCTACCCCATAGTGAATCCCGCCCTAGGAGAGGGGAAGAGAAGGCACACACCAGTCTGACTGTGGCCCCAGTGGTGGGCTGGGTCAGACATCAGGTCTGACTGAGGCCTCGCCCACCAATGCAAGTTATTCAATAGCACAGGAGAAGTGCCCCGCAGTCCCGCACCACTCCAGGGACTAGCCAAAATGAAAAAACGGAAGAATTCCCCTCAGAAAAAAGTACAGGAAATAACAACAGCTAACAAACTGATCAAAAATGATTTAAACAATATAAGAGAAAGTGAATTTAGATTAATAGTCATAAAATTAATCCCTGGGCTTGAAAACAGTATAAAGGACAGCAGAGAATCTCTTGCTACAGACATCAAGGGACTAAGGAACAGCCAGGAGGAGCTAAAAAATGCTATCAATGAACTGCAAAATAAAATGGAGACAACTACGGCTCAGACTGAAGAGGCAGAGGAGAGAATAGGTGAACTAGAAGATAAAATTATGGAAAAAGAAGAAGCTGAGAAAAAGAGAGATAAAAAAATCCAGGAGTATGAAGGGAAAATTAGAGAACTAAGTGATGCACTAAAGAGAAATAATATATGCATAATTGGTATTCCAGAGGAGGAAGAGAGAGGGAAAGGTGCTGAAGGTGTACTTGAAGAAATAATAGCTGAGAACTTCCTGGATCTGGGGAAGGAAAAAGGCATTGAAATCCAAGAGGCACAGAGAACTCCCTTCAGACGTAACTTGAATCGATCTTCTGCACGACATAGCATAGTGAAACTGGCAAAATACAAGGATCAAGAGAAAATTCTCAAAGCAGCTAGAGATAAACGTGCTCTAACATATAAAGGGAGACCTATAAGACTTGTGACTGATCTCGCTACTGAAACTTAGCAGGCCAGAAAGGAATGGCAGGAGATCTTCAATGTGATGAACAGAAAAAAATATGCAGCGGAGAATCCTTTATCCAGCAAGTCTGTCATTTAGAATAGAAGGAGAGATAAAGGTCTTCCCAAAAAAACAAAAACTGAAGGAATTCATTCAGCACTAAACCAGCCCTACAAGAGATCCTAAGGGAGATCCTGTGAGACAAAGTACCAGAGACATAGCTACAAGCATGAAACCTACAGACATCACAATGACTCTAAACCCATATCTTTCTATAATAACACTGAATGTAAATGGACTAAATGCACCAACCAAAAGACATACGGTATCAGAATGGATAAAAAAACAAGACCCATCTATTTGCTGTCTACAAGAGACTCATTTTAGACCTGAGGACACCTTCAGATTGAGAGTGAGGGGATGGAGAACTATTTATCATGCCACATGGCACTCCATGCCAAAAGAAAGCTGGAGTAGGCATACTTATATCAGACAAACTAGACTTTAAATTAAAGGCTGTAACAAGAGATGAAGAAGGGCATTATATAATAATTACAGGGTCTATCCATCAGGAAGAGCTAACAATTATAAATGTCTATGCACTGAATACAGGAGCCCCCAAATATATAAAACAATTACTCACAAACATAAGCAACCTTATTGATAAGAATGTGGTAACTGCAGGGGACTTTAACACTCCACTTACAGCAATGGATAGATCATCTAGACACACGGTCAATAAAGAAACAAGGGCCCTGAATGAGACATTGGATCAGATGGACTTGACAGATATATTTAGAACTCTGCATCCCAAAGCAACAGAATATACTTTCTTCTCGAGTGCACATGGAACATTCTCCAAGATAGATCATATACTGGGTCACAAAACAGCCCTTCATAAGTTTACAAGAATTGAAATTATACCATGCTTACTTTCAGACCACAATGCTATGAAGCTTGAAATCAACCACAGGAAAAAGTCTGGAAAACCTCCAAAAGCATGGAGGTTAAAGAACACCCTACTAAAGAATGAATGGGTCAACCAGGCAATTAGAGAAGAAATTTAAAAATATATGGAAACAAACGAAAATGAAAATACAACAATCCAAATGCTTTGGGATGCAGTGAAGGCAGTCCTGAGAGGAAAATACATTGCAATCCAAGCCTATCTCAAGAAACAAGAAAAATCCCAAATACAAAATCTAACAGCACACCTAAAGGAACTAGAAGCAGAACAGCAAAGACAGCCTAAACCCAGCAGAAGAAGAGAAATAATAAAGATCAGAGCAGAAATAAACAATATAGAATCTAAAAAAACTGTAGAGCAGATCAACGAAACCAAGAGTTGGTTTTTTGAAAAAATAAACAAAATTGATAAACCTCCAGCCAGGCTTCTCAAAAAGAAAAGGGAGATGACCCAAATAGATAAAATCATGAATGAAAATGGAATTATTACAACCAATGTCTCAGAGATACAAGCAATTATCAGGGAATACTATGAAAAATTATATGCCAACAAATTGGACAACCTGAAAGAAATGGACAAATTCCTAAACACCCACACTCTTCCAAAACTCAATCAGGAGAAAACAGAAAGCTTGAACAGACCCATAACCAGCGAAGAAATTGAATCAGTCATCAAAAATCTCCTAACAAATAAGAGTCCAGGACCAGACGGCTTCCCAGGGGAGTTCTACCAGACGTTTAAAGCAGAAATAATACCTATCCTTCTCAAGCTATTCCAAAAAATAGAAAGGGAAGGAAAACTTCCAGACTCATTCTATGCAGCCAGTATTACTTTGATTCCTAAAACGGAGACCCAGTAAAAAAAGAGAACTACAGGCCAATATCCCTGATGAATATGCATGCAAAAATTCTCAAGAAGATACTAGCAAATCAAATTCAACAGCATATAAAAAGAATTATTCACCATGACCAAATGGGATTCATTCCTGGGATGCAGAGCTGGTTCAACATTTGCAAATCAATCAATGTGATACATCACATTAATAAAAGAAAAGATAACCATATGATCCTGTCAAATGATGCAGAAAAGGCCTTTGATAAAATTCAGCAAACTTTCTTAATAAAAACCCTCGAGAAAGTCAGGATAGAAGGAACATACTTAAACATCATAAAAGCCATTTATGAAAAGCCCACAGCTAACACCATCCTCAACGGGGAAAAACTGAGAGCTTTTTCCCTGAGATCAGGAACACGACAGGGATGTCCACTCTCACCGCTGTTGTTTAACATAGTGTTGGAAGTTCTAGCATCAGCAATCAGACAACAAAACGAAATCAAAGGCATCAAAATTGGCAAAGATGAAGTTAAGCTTTTACTTTTTGCAGATGACATGATACTATACATGGAAAATCCAATAGACTCCACCAGAAGTCTGCTAGAACTGATACCTGAATTCAGCAAAGTTGCAGGATACAAAATCAATGTACAGAAATCAGTTGCATTCTCATACACTAATAATGAAGCAACAGAAAGACAAATAAAGAAACTGATCCCATTCACAATTGCACCAAGAAGCATAAAATACCTAGGAATAAATCTAACCAATGATGTAAAAGATCTGTATGCTGAAAACTATAGAAAGCTTAGGAAGGAAATTGAAGAAGATATAAAGAAATGGAAAAACATTCCGTGCTCATGGATTGGAAGAATAAATATTGTCAAAATGTCAATACTACCCAAAGCTATCTACACATTCAATGCAATCCCAATCAAAATTGTACCAGCATTCTTCTCGAAACTAGAACAAGCAATCCTAAAATTCATATGGAACCACAAAAGGCCCCGAATAGCCAAAGGAATTTTGAAGAAGAAGACCAAAGCAGGAGGCATCACAATCCCAGACTTTAGCCTCTACTACAAAGCTGTCATCATCAAGACAGCATGGTATTGGCACCAAAACAGACACATAGACCAATGGAATAGAATAGAAACCCCAGAACTAGACCCACAAACATATAGCCAACTCATCTTTGACAAAGCAGGAAAGAACATCCAATGGAAAAAAGACAGTCTCTTTAACAAATGGTGCTGGGAGAACTGGACAGCAACATGCAGAAGGTTGAAACTAGACCACTTTCTCACACCATTCACAAAAATAAACTCAAAATGGATAAAGGACCTGAATGTGAGACAGGAAACCATCAAAATCCTAAAGGAGAAAGCAGGAAAAGACCTCTCTGACCTCTGCTGTAGCAATCTCTTACTCGACACATCCCCAAAGGCAAGGGAATTAAAAGAAAAAATGAACTACTGGGACCTTATGAAGATAAAAAGCTTCTGCACAGCAAAGGAAACAACCAACAAAACTAAAAGGCAACCAACAAAATGGGAAAAGATATTTGCAAATGACGTATCGGACAAAGGGTTAGTATCCAAAATCTATAAAGAGCTCACCAAACTCTACACCCAAAAAACAAATAACCCAGTGAAGAAATGGGCAGAAAACATGAATAGACACTCCTCTAAAGAAGACATCCAGATGGCCAACAGGCACATGAAACGATCCTCAACGTCTCTCCTCATCAGGAAAATACAAATCAAAACCACACTCAGATATCACCTCACGCCAGTCAGAGTGGCCAAAATGAACAAATCAGGAGACTATAGATGCTGGAGAGGATGTGGAGAAACAGGAACCCTCTTGCACTGTTGGTGGGAATGCAAATTGGTACAGCCACTCTGGAAAACAGTGTGGAGGTTCCTCAAAAAATTAAAAATAGACCTACCCCATGACCCAGCAATAGCACTGCTAGGAATTTACCCAAGGGATACAGGAGTACTGATGCATAGGGGCACTTGTACCCCAATGTTTATAGCAGCACTCTCAACAATCACCAAATTATGGAAAGAGCCTAAATGTCCACCAACTGATGAATGGATAAAGAAATTGTGGTTTATATACACAATGGAATACTACGTGGCAATGAGAAAGAATGAAATATGGCCCTTTGTAGCAACATGGATGGAACTGGAGAGTGTGATGCTAAGTGAAATAAGCCATACAGAGAAAGACAGATACCATATGTTTTCACTCTTATGTGGATCCTGAGAAACTTAACAGAAACCCATGGGGGAGGGGAAGGAAAAAAAAAAAAAAGAGGTTAGAGTGGGACAGAGCCAAAGCATAAGAGACTGTTAAAAACTGAGAACAAACTGAGGGTTGATGGGGGGTGGGAGGGAGGGGAGGGTGGGTGATGGGTATTGAGGAGGGCACCGTTTGGGATGAGCACTGGGTGTTGTATGGAAACCAATTTGACAATAAACTTCATATATTGGAAAAAAAAAAAGAATAAACAGGATGAGGAAGGTAAAATCTGAGCTGGAAAAAAAAAAAAAAGCAGAGGAATAAAACCAATTTTCTATGGAGGAGCAAGCCTAAGAATTACATTGGACTTTTTTTCAGAAATCATGCAAGCAAGAAAAGAATAGAGAAATATTTACTAAATATGTGTTGAAGGGGAAAAAAAACCCACCAACCTAGAGTTTGGTATCCAGTGAAATTATCTTTCAAAAGTGAAGAGAAAGTAAAGACTTTTTCAGATAAACAAAAGTTGAGGGAATTTGTCACCAGTGTACCTCCCTTGCAAGAAATGCTTAAAAAGGACAATTATGTTAGTCAGAAACTCAGATCTACATAGAGAAAGAAAGAGCATTAGAATAAATACAGGCAAAATAAAAGTTTTTATTTTTCTTATTTTTAACTGATCTAACAGGTATCAGTTTGTTCAAAATAATAATAGCAACACTATATTTGATGATTAGAGCTTATGGATAAGTGAAATGAATAACAGCAATGTTATAAAACAGGACAAAAGAATTGGGAGTACTTGGTTATAAAGTACTTGTACTATGTGAAGTAATATAAGGTTATTTGACAAACAACTTGGATTAGTTGTAAATGTGTATTACAACCTTAAGGGCACTCACTAAATAAAATGTTTTTATAGAAGTAAAATTCGTATGCTAGGAGAAGGCAAAAAATAGAATCATATCATGCTCAATTAAAACCAGACAAGGAAAAAATAAAGCAAAGAAGGCAGAAAAAGAGTGAAAGACAAAAAAGAAACAAAGAATAAAAGCAAAGAAAACAGTAACATATATGGTAGATATCCAACGATATCAGTAACATCAATGGTCTAAATAAACTAATTAAAAGATTATCAGAATGGGTAAAAAAAACAAGACTCATCCATGTTGGGTTCACGAAATGAATGCTGCCTACAATGTTATTTACAATAAACCAATTTTTCCCCCTCCTCCCATATCCACCTACAAAAACATTTCCATGCTGGTTAACCTCCAACCCCATAAGGACCTCTTGCCCTTACTGGACTTGAACTTTATGGGGCCAGTGGGCCCCAAGCTGCCCAGGCCTGGGATGGCTATCAAGACCCTGTGAGAACCAGCTTCGTTATCCCTCAAGATTTGGGGTCACAGGGTTGAGCTCCACTCTTCAGAACTTACTGGGTCCCCATTTACCCCACGGGGACCCAGTAAGTCTCTGCCTGTGGCAACAGCATTGTATATAACCCACCCTGAAGTGGGAGATGGGCCCAGGGAGCCAGGATTGGGTCTAGAATGCTGGAGGCTACTCTCCACCCTCGCTTTGGACCTCACGCCTAGGGACTTCCACACTCGCATCTGGGCCTGGATGTGGTGGGGGAGCCCCAGGCCAGCCAACCATTTCCCTAGAACTATGGAGTGCCTAGCCCTGCTCTACTGCTGCCAAGAGGGGAAGGTCCTGTGAGGGAGACCTCTTGAGGCTCTGTGCTGCTGGCCTCATCAGGGCCTCTGTGAGACACCAGTGTCCCAGGTATCTCCGATCAGGGAACTTCTCTGCCCTGCTCTGCCTACAATAAATCAATTTTTAATATAAAGACACAGATAGATTAAAAGTGAAGAGATGGGAAAAAATAGGCCATGCTAACACTAATCCAAAAAAGCTGTAGTAGCTATAATAATTTCAGATAAAGCAGACTTTATAGCAAGGAACATTATGAAAAATAAAGAGAGGCATTACGTGGGGCACCTGGTTAAGTTCAACTGGTTAAGCATCCAACTTTGGCTCCAGTCATAATCTCATGGTTTGTGAGTTTGAGCCCTACATCGTGCTCTCTCCTGTCAGCACAGAGCCAGCTTCAGATCCTGTGTCCCCCACCTCTCTCTGCCCCTCTCCCACTTGTGTGTGCTCTCTCTCCCTCAAAAATAAATATTTTTTAAGTAAAATAAAAAGAAAGAAAGAGAGGCATTACATAATGACAAAGGGGTCAATTCTCCAGTAAGTCATAACATTCCCTAATGTGTACAGCCTACAATAGAGCATCAATACATATGAGGCAAAAGCTGGTAGAACTGTGAGAAGAAATGGAAGAATTACAGCTGGACACTTCCATACCCCTCTAACAGGAATTGACAGATTCCACTGGCAAAAAAATCAGTAAAGGCATAGTTTAACTGAACAGCATCACCAATCAACTGGATGTATAGAATACTTCAACCAGTGAGGGCAGAGTACACATTCTTCTCAAGTTCACATGTAACATTCACCAAGACAGACCACATTCTGGGCCATAAATTACATCTTAACAAATTTAAAAGAACTGAAATCATACAAAGTATCCTCACATACACAGTGGAATTAAACTAGAAATCCATAACAGAAAGATAACTGAAAAACTCCAAAATACTTGGGAGATTAAACAACACACTTCTAAACACATGAGTCAAAGGAGCTCAAGAGAAACTTAAAATATTTGAACAAATAGAAAATGAAAATACAACTTACCAAAAGTTGTGGGATCCAGCAAAAGCAGTGCTTAGAAGGATATTTATAGCACTGACTGCATATATTTGAAAAGAATAAGTCAAAATATAAGCTTCCAATTTAGGGAACAAGAAAAGAACAAATTAAACATAAAGTTAAGCAGAAGGACAGAGTAAAAATTAGAGAAGAAATTAATGAAATTGAAAATGGATACCAACCAAAACCAAAGGTGAGTTCTTTGAAAAGACCAAAATAATTGATAAATTTGTAGCCAGGTTAACCAAAAAAAAAAAAAAAAAAAAAAGATGGGGCTCCCAGGTGGCTCAGTCAGTTAAGTGTCTGACTTCAGCTCAGGTCATGATCTCAGTTTGTAAGTCCAAGCCCTGTGTCAGGCTCTGTACTGACAGACAGCTCAGAGCCTGGAGCCTGTTTTGGATTCTGTTTCCCTCTCTCTTTGCCCCTCCCCATTCACACTCTCTCTCTCAAATAAAAAAAATAAACATTAAAAAAAAGAACAAATTATTTTTTTTTTAATTTTTTTTTCCAACGTTTATTTATTTTGGGGACAGAGAGACAGAGCATGAACAGGGGAGGGGCAGAGAGAGAGGGAGACACAGAATCTGAAACAGGCTCCAGGCTCTGAGCCATCAGCCCAGAGCCTGACGCGGGGCTCGAACTCACAGACCGCGAGATCGTGACCTGGCTGAAGTCGGACGCTTAACCGACTGCGCCACCCAGGCGCCCCAAGAACAAATTATTAAATCAGAAATTAAAGTGGGGCCATCACTACTAATTCTGTGCACATTAAAAAGGTAATATAGAGGGGCGCCTGGGTGGAGCAGTCGGTTAAGCGTCCGACTTCAGCCAGGTCACGATCTCGCGGTCTGTGAGTTCGAGCCCCGCGTCAGGCTCTGGGCTGATGGCTCAGGGCCTGGAGCCTGTTTCCGATTCTGTGTCTTCCTCTCTCTCTGCCCCTCTCCCGTTCATGCTCTGTCTCTCTCTGTCCCAAAAATAAATAAACGTTGAAAAAAAAAAAAATTAAAAAAAAAAAAGGTAATATAGAAATATTATGAACAATTCTACGTCCACAAGTTTGATAACGTAGATAAGCTGGACCAATTCCTTGAAAAACTGTCAGTGCAAAGCCCAATATGGGACTCAGACCTGTGAACTGTGAGATCATGACCTGAGCCAAAATCAAAAGTCAGAAGCTTAACTGACTGAGCCACCCAGGCACCCCAAAATCCTGTCACATTCTTAAAAAACACCGACAGTAGAGTCTGCTTGGAATTCCCTCTCTCTCCTTTCCCCCCTGCAAAATTAAAATAAATGTAAAAAAAAAAAAAAACAAACTGTAGAAGACAATAAAAGACAAGCCACAGAATGGGAAGAAGATAACTGCAAAACATATATCTGATAAAGGACTGGTACCTAAACATACCAAGAACTCTTAAAATTTTTTTTAATGTCTTATTTATTTTTGAGAGGGAGAGAGACAGAGCATGGGTTGGGTGGGGCAGAGAGAGAGGTGGGGAGACAGAATCTGAAGCAGGCTCCAGGCTCTGAGCTGTCAGCACAGAGCCTGATGAGGGGCTTGAAGTCACAAACAAACCGTGAGATCATGACCTGAGCCGAAATCAGACGCTTAACCGACTGAGCCACCCAGGTGCTCCAACACTTAGAACTGTTAAAACTCACAACAAGAAAACAACCCAATTTTTTAAATGGGCAAGTGATCTGGACACCTCACCAAAGATATGCAGGTGTCAACTAGGCATATGAAAAAGTGCTCAAAAATCATGGCACTAGGAAACTGTAAATTAAAACAAGACACCACTACATAGCTATACTATAATAATGGTGAACATTCAAAACACTGACAACATCAAATCCAGGTGAGCATGTCGAGCAAAAGGAACTCCCCTTCATTGGTGGTGGGAATGGAAAATGATTCAGGCATTTTGGGAAATAATTCAGCAGTCTATTACAAAACTAATCATACTCTCACCATAAGATACAGAAATTGGGCTCCTTGGTATTGACCCAACTAAGTTAAAAACCTGTGTTCCATACAAAGACCTATACACAAACATTTGCAGCAACCTTATTCATAATTGCCAAAACTCAGAAGCAACCAAGATATCCCTCAATAAATGAATGGATAAACAAATTCTAGTACATCCATACAATGGAATACTACTTAGTGCTAAAAAATACATTAGCTATCAAGGCACAAAAAGATACGGAGAAACTTTCAGTGCACATTGCTAAGTGAAAGAAGCCAATACTGAAAAGGCTACATATTGTATGATTCCAACTATTTGATATTCTGGAAAAGGCAAAACTATGGAGACAATTAAAAGATCAGTGGTTGCAAGAGATTCAGGAAAAGAGATAGAAGAAAGAATAGGTGGAGTACAGAGGATTTTGGGGGCAGTAAAACTATGCTGTATACTGTAATGGTGGAATCATATTTTACATTTGTCAAAACCCATACAGGTGCACAACACAAAGAGTGAAATCTAAGGTAAACTGTTAACTTTAGATAATAATAGTGTATCAATATCGGATGAGGATGGTCTCTATGAAATGGTATGGAATGATTTCCAGAATATTTTGTTAAGTGAAAAGCAAAGTAAAAGAGTGAACCAACAATATTTTCTTACCCCTTTTATGTAAGAAAGAAGAAATAAGGAGGAAAGTACATGTATCTGATCATCTGTGTAAAAAGAAACATAGAAAAAATATACCCAAACTCAACAAATGATGTTAGAATAATTGGACATTTATTTACAAAAGAATGAAGTTGGACCCCTTCCTGCCATCATTCACAAAAATTAAAATAGATTCTTAGGTACAATTTAAAGCACAAGGAACAAAACAAAAAATAGCTAAATCAGACTTCATGAAATTTAAAACCATTTGTGCATCATAAGACACCATTCAAGAAAGTGAAAAGATATTCACCAACTCACTGAATGAAATAAACTGTTTGCAATCACATACCTGATAAGTGTCTTAAATGCAAAATCTGTAGAGAACTCTTACAATGCAATGCTGAAAAGATAAATAACCCAAATAAAAATGGGCAAAAGATGAAAATACACATTTGTCAAAACAAAAACAAACAAACAAAAAAACCCAAATAAAAGGCCATTAAACCCAGGAAAAGACTGTGGCTAAACATCATTCAGCAATTAGAGAAACATAAATGAAGACCACAATGATATACCACTGTACACCTACAGAATGGCTACAATAAAAGACAATAAGATGTGTTGGTGAGGATAAAGAGCAATTGGAGCCCTCGGACATTGCTGGTGGGTGTATAAAATGATGTAGCCACTTTGGAAAATGGTTTAGCAACTCCTCAAAAGGTTGACAAAATTACCATATGACCTAGCAGTTCCATTTCTAGGTATATACTCAAGACACAAATGTTCATATTAACATTGTTAATAATAGCCAAAAAGTAGAAACAACCTAAACACCCCTTTAGTATACATAAAATGCAGTATATTCATACCACAGAATATTTGCAGTAATGAAAAGGAATGAAGTATTGATACATGATACTCATGGATAAACCCTAAAACCCATTATTAAGGGAAAGAAACCAGTCACAAAAGACCATATAGTAAGATTCCATTTACATGAAAAGTCTCCAATAAGCAAACAGAAAGAGGCAGAAAGCAAATTAGGGGTTCCCAGAGCAGGGGTGGGTAGGAGTACAGGGCAGGTGGAAAAAGAAGAGGAGGGAGGGGGGGAGTTCCAGAAGAACAGGGAGTGACTGCTGGTGAATACGGGTTTCTTTTGGGGGTGATGAAAAATGCTAAAAAATTACATGTTGATGATGGCTACACAACTCTAGGAATACATTAAAAACCACTGAATTGAACACTTAGGGTGAACTGTATAGTACATGAAGTATATCTCAATAAATCTGTTAAAAAGGAGAAGGAGAAGCAACAACGCAGAATAATGAAACTAGTTACATTCAAGTGTTGGGTGGAACAAGGGGGAAAGGATACAGCAATGGGAATAGGATACAAAGGATGGAGGAAATAAACCTTTTTAAAAATAGTTCTTACTTGGGGAACCACATTAAAATTCATTAGCTTCTAAGTTAATTCAATAAGAATGGGGAAGGATTTTCTAAAGCGAAATACAAATAAAAAGAAATAAAGCTGTGTTCTGAATTAAAAATATAACCACACTGAACACTAAAAGTTTGATAAGGAATAGGATGTTTACATAACATATCAATATATTTATATGATGCAGTGAGTACACAGAATCACTTTGACATTCCTGCCAAAAAGTCATAATCTGAACCTAATCATGAGGGAACAGACAAACTCAAATTGAGGAACTTTCTTCAAAAGTATCAACGTCATGAAAAACAAAGAAAGACTGAAGAACTCTATCAGATTAAAGGCGAGTGAAGAGGGGCACTGGGTAGCTCAGTCAGTTAAGCGACCAACTCTCAATTTTGGCTCAGGTCATGGTCTCACGGTCATGAGATCTAACCCCACCTCAGGCTCTGTGATGGGCATGAAGCCTGCTTAAGATTCTCTCTCCCTCTTCTCCCTCTCTCTCTCTGCCCCTACCCTCCTCTCTCTCTCTCTCTCAAGTTAAACTTTTGTAAATAAATAAATAAATAAATAAATAAATAAATAAATAAATAAATAAATAAAGGAGAGTGAAGAGATAATAACAGTTAAATGTAACATATGACCCTGGACTGGATTCCAATTTAGAAAAACACATTAACCTTTTGCTAGAAATGGAACTACCAGCATAACTGGAGAAATATGAATTAGGTCTACAGATTAAGCAACAATACTGTATCAATGTTAATTTTCTGACTGGATAAACTGTACTATGGTCACCTAAGAAAACGTCCTGGTTTTTAAAAAATACACACTTAAGTATGTATTCACACTTACAGGTGAAGGGGCATCATAGGTAATGTTAAGAGAAAAATGACATACAGAGAGAGCAAAAGAGAATGATAAAAGTTGACACCTGGGGAATCTGGGTGAAAGGTATATGGGAATTCTTTGTACTAATTTTGCATATTTTCTAGAAGACCGAAATTCTTTCAAAATAAAAGGTTCTTTTTTAAAAAGAAATAATGTTGCAATAATATACCTCCTGTTAGAACCTTAGTACCAAAGATGACAACTAAATCAAAAGATTATTTTAAATACATAACTGAATAAATGAGAAAAGTCAAATCTTTCTAATGGAATTCCAAATGTAAGAAGACTAAAGGAAACAGAAAATCATCATTAGAGCACAGTAATAATTGCCACAGTCAAAATCTACCAGAATTTAATATTAGTGGTTGAAACTTTAAAGAGAAATAGAATATTTACACAACCTCTCAAGTTATCTCCCCTCCAAAATTTGTTAATTTTTTAACATATGTCCACAAATCCTTTGATACTCCTCCTTCCAGGATAATGGAACTAAATTCCCCTCTTCATGAGTCTATATTGGACTTAGTGTCTAGCTACTAACAAGTTGAGTATAAAAAAGAAAAAAGTAATAACTTACAGTGAGAAATCTGGCAGACTCTACCTTAACCAAGTGATCAAAGTCAACACCACCAGTAATAACTCATGCTGCTATCATGTACCCTCTGATATGATGTGATAAAGGCACTTCACATCTGTGGTATCTTCCTCAAATCCATAAGTCCAGTCTAATCATTAGAAAAACATTAAACCCAATTTAAGTGACATTCTACAAAATACCTAGTTAGAATTATTCAAAACTATCAAGGTCATGAAAAACAAGGAAAGGCTGATAAACTGCCATAGATTACAGCAGCTAAGGAGATGTGACAACTAAATGTAACGTGGTATCCTGAATTGTATCTTCAAACAGAAAAAGATTAGTGACAAAACTGATGAAATCCAAATAAGTCTGTAGTTTGGTATAACAATATTGTACTAACATTAATCTCTTAGTTTTGATAAATGGCCATGGTGAATTTATTCACCCTAATTTTACCCAAAGTAAGCTAGGTAAAGAGCATACAGGAACTGTCTATATACTGTCTTTGCAACTCTTCTGTAAAAGTATAATAATTTCAATAAAAAGTTTTTTTTAGTAAATGAATTAACCAATTTTTAAAAGATTATTTTGTAAATTAGAGTACTCTTCAAAATAAAGCTGAACCATTAAACTCAATCTCTAAACCAACTTATTGCAAGAATAAACTCAGCTTCAATTAAGTTACTCTGAAATAGACTATTACTACATGCTCATTGCATTTAATGATTTTTGGAGGGGGCATAGAGAAGTATGAAAGGTAACGAAGGAACTGTGTGTGGTAAACAAGATTTGGGAAGCTTAAGGGGAACAGTTGGAAAAAGCGCTAAAATAAAATAAGAAGAGGTTTAAAAGATTAAAATTACCATTCCAATAGTATCCTAAGCAAACAGGAAATCTGGAAGGTTCCGTTTAGGATAACTACCTCAATAACATAAACAAAGGAACAGAAGGGGCTAGCAAAGTGTTAAGGCTATCATAAAAGCCTATACCATAGGTTCCCAAACTTTCTGGGTTTAGAAGGCCCTGAATGTGTCAGTAATTTTTTCACAGGCCAAAGGAAACACCTAACCATTCTATTTATTAAGTAGTCAGGTCCAAACAACTTAAGAATATATGCCCTAACAACTCGACACCTGTGTTGGGCACTGCACAACCTCTCAAACCTCAGAAGACACTGCCCTCCTCTTTCCTGTTCCATATATATTTTCACATAGTACTTGCTTTTCATAATAGCAACTGCCAACAATCAGCTTTATAAAAATATGGTATCAATGAAAGGATTGTAGCAATCCAATTTTAAAAATGAACTACCTCAAGTATAGTGTGTGTGGTTTCCAACACATGTTGCTGTCATTTCCCTCAAAATTCTTCCATCTTTTGGCACACCTGTAGAGTTCTCTGCAGTGCCTTCAAGGCCTCCTCAGTGCACAGTTTAGAAACTAAGACCTTTACAAAAGATGACAAAGGATATTGCCAAGACAGTAGGAACAGAAAAACTGGAGTGAGGGGCACCTGGGTGGCTCAGCCGGTTAAGCACAGAACTTCAGCACAGGTTATGATCTCATGGTTTGTGGGTTTGAGCCCCGCATTGGGCTCTGTGCTGACCTGACTGCTCAGAGCTGGAGCCTGCTTCGGATTCTATTTCTCCCTCTCTCTCTCTCTCTGCCCCTCACCTGCTTGCTCTCTCTCTCTCTCTCTCTCTCTCTCTCTCTCTGTCTCTGTCTCTCTCTCCCTCTATCTGTCTCTCTCTCTCTCAAAAATAAACATTAAAGAAAGAAAGCAAGAAAGCAAAACTGGAGTGAGAATTGAGACATGCCTCAGAGAAAAAAAAAAATCAGCAGATCCAGAAATGTTGCCTGGACATATAATAACTGTGCTAGCACTTGAGCAGTTCCAAAAATAGAATAATAAAAATTATTGTATTATTAGCTATCCTCCAATAGTCCTTGCTTCTGTAGAAGTCTTTTTTTTTTTAATGAACTAATAAACCTATTCAAATGTTTATATTAACTTGACAGCCTTATAGGTGGCATCGCTAAAGTACATTACTCTCACTTTTAACACACACACATATATTACAGAAACTGCTGAAAAAAAATTCAATTCAAATTTTCAACTCGTTAACATTTCTAGAGTACCAATAGGAATTGTCATCCAGCATTTGCAAAACTTTACTTTAGACAGGTATCTGAGAAAGAATCATATATGATAGTTCTAAAACCTGGCTTGATGATGGATCTTAAGCAAGCAATCAGGGAACTCCTAAAATGACAGACTTGCCAGCACCATTCCCCATTTACAAGCTCAGGCTTTCTAATGAGCATGGAAATCTCCATATTTGCAAAGTACCCAGAGATTCTGAAATCAGCTAGTTTGAGAGGAAATGACCAAAACAGCACTGTCCAGTAAAACTTTTTGTGATGATGGAAACGTTCCATACTTGCACTATCCAATATGGTAGCCCCTACTCACATGTGGTTAGTGAGCACTTGAAATGCGGCTAATGTGACTGAAAAACTAAAACTAAATTTTTAATTTCATCAAATTTAAGTTTAGATGTAAAGAACCACATGTGGTTAATTGCTTCTGTACTGGACAGTACAGAACTTGATGATTTATTTTAAATATCCATTCTTATAAATTTTCCAAGTTGTACCTTTGATTTAAATTAGATGATCAGAAAACTAGGTAAAAACTTTATCCAGTTTAACAGTCTGAGTCTTTTGTAGGTGGAGACTTACCCAATGTCATACCCTTTTTTTTTTTTTTTTCATAATAAAAATCCTCTTTGAATTAAGTTCTAAAAGTCTCTGCAAAAAATTTGGATATTTTCTTTAGCCAGAAGAAATACCACCTGAGCCAATGTGCTTCCCTTTTTGCCTTAGCTGCCAATAAATTCAGAACCAAGTCCGGTGTCCAGTGGTAACTTCTCTTAAGTGTCCAGTAACATGCATTCTCTGATCCTCAAGACTATCTCTGTTCTATTTATATCCCTAAATTAGTCAACATAGTGTTATTTTAAATTCTTAAGCAGACAAACTCTTTTGGACATGGGCAGAGTGTCAACTTTTAAAGTGATAACTTCTTTAATTAGAGTCAATGCTTTTATTGTTAATTGAGCTTTAAAGTCAATTTTTTAACTGTTTTCTCATTTAAAAAGTACTTTTAAAATAACAACACTAGGGTTAGTGACAAAAAGAGATATTTTAATGGAACAAATGTATTGAAGAAAATCTTTAGGTACTTATTAGCAAACCTGCCTGAAAATATCACTATAATAGCGACAAATAAGACAAACATAAACTAACATCCTGCTGTAATTCTATAGCCCCCATTTCACAAACTCAGTTCTACTTTTATAAAATATGCAAAAGTCCTGATGCAGAATATGAACATCCCTACTGAGCATTCAGTTCAAAAAGCTTGTGCAATTTTTCCTTCAGTACACTGGCCTATTTTTATATCATGCAGGGAACTACTTCAGTAGCTCTTTTGTTGAAATTTTCCACAAAATTAGAACAAACACATTTGAAACATCAACAGCACATTTCTAGAAATGCCTAGTTTTAAGTTCTCTGAGCATCTAATTGCAAAACTAATGTGAAACTAAACTTAAATCGTCAGAGTAAAATTTCAAATAACCTCTCAAAATTTCATTTTAAAAATCAACCTTTGGGATGCCTGGGTGGCTCAGTCGGTTGAATGTCCGACTTCAGCTCAGGTCATGATCTCACGGTTTGTGGGTTCGAGCCCCACATTGGGCTCTGTGCTGACCTGACCACTCAGAGCCTGGAGCCTGCTTCGGATTCTGTGTCTCCCTCTCTCTCTGCCCCTCCCCCACGTGTGCTCTGTCTCTCTCTCTCTCTCAAAAATAAATAAAATGTTAAAAAAAAAAATTTTTTTTAATCAACCTTTAAAATACATAAACCAAAGGGTGCCTAGGTGGCTCAGTCAGTTAAGTGTCCAACTCTTGATTTCGACGCAGGTCACAATCTCATGGTTTATGGGTTTGAACCCCGCATCAGGCTCTACACTGACATTGTGGAGCCTGCTTGGGATTCTTCATCTCCCTCTCTCTCTGCCCCTCCCTCACTCATGCTGTCTCTCAAAAAATAAACATATAAACTTAAAAACAAATACACAAGCCAAAACTTGATACCAAATTAAGGTAAGGGAATTTCATATTACTGAGAGATACAGTGTTCTAAATGGGATCATTAAAAAAATCATGACAGGGAAAAAAAATTCTTTAAGAAAACTTATCATAAAGAAATATATCCTAAATATCATAAATAGTCACCATAGGACACACAAACAAATGCTGGCAAATTAATTCTACTTTAGATGAATTTAATTAGTTTCCTTAGCCATATTATTTAGTTGAAGTCATTATTAGAAAGTAAATAAAGTTATAAGAATGTGAACTGATTTGGGGGCACCTGGGTGGCTCAGTCAGTTAAGCATCTGACTCTTGATTTCAGCTCAGGTCATGATCTCACAGTTCCGTGAGTTCGAGCCCCACAGTGGGCTCTGTGTTGACAGCACAGACCTTGCCTGGGATTCTGTCTCTCCACTTCTCTGTCCCTTTCCTGCTGTCTCGCGCTCTCTCTCTCTCTCTCTCAAAAATGAATAAACATTAAAAACAAAACAACAACAAAAAAAACCCCACATGAACTGATTTTGCTCCAGAGGCAAAGATAATGTAGTTCTTTTCCCCAAAAGCCAAAGTATTGCCAAAACTTAGTTAATTTTAGCACAGCACTTCTAGCATGCTCCCTGGTTTACTCCCACCCCTCGTGTCACTCCAAACTTCTGTGCTAGTTCGTCTTTCTCTAACACTCTTAAGTGTTCAGGTTATAGTTTCAGTCTTCTTGCTTACTCTATCCTTTTGTCTAGATAGTACTCTTCATCACTTATTGCTTAAATAATCAGATAATGACAATAATAACAATTGGTAACATTGATTGAGTGCTTACTATATGTCAGGCACTATTCTAACCACCTTTACAAGTATTATTTCACTTAATTGTCAAAACAACTTTATTAGTTTCATCACCATTTTACAGATGAAGTACTAAGAGGTTAAGTAATTTGTCCAAGATCACACAAAATATATTTTTGTACATACACAGATATAAATGTTCCTTAAAGCTATTGTAAAGTTTCTTTCTATAGCTGGAAGGCAGGCACTGTGGGCTCGCCTCCATTCTTATGCAGTTAGACTACATTAAGTTGAACTGATAGTTTACAGGTTGGGCACAGAGAAAACAGAAAGGTACCAGACTCTAGATTCCACAAACAGTAGCTGCAAGTAACTCCAATGATTTAGAGCAGAGGACAGTAAACTTATTCTTAAAAGGCCAGAGTAAATATTTTAAACTCTGCAGCCACCCAGTCTGTGTAGCAACTATCCAACTCTGCCATTTTAGTGTGACAGCAGCTATGGACAAATGGGCATGGCCATATTCCAATAAAACTTTATTTACAAAAGAAACAGCCTGGACCAAGCCAAAGTGTGCCAACAATCTAGAGGCTACTGAATCTGGTGTGGAGGCAACTGTGATATAAGCACTACAATATCAAATTATGGCATAAAGTATCCTCACTATTTTCCTTAAGTAACCTACAATCGAACTTTTGTACAGCTGAATTTCACATGTAATAAATATTTAAAATCTGGATATTTAATATAATTAATATAATCTGGATATTTAAATAATTAATATTTAATGACAACATGTATCGATTCCAGTTTAAAAAAAAAAAAAACAGTCCACAAACACTAACATAAAACTGCTAACAAAGTAACATCAATTTGTTATCTACTAAAGTTAAATCTACCTTTGACAATTTATCACATGCAAAAGAAGACTGGGCTATTTCCTTTCAAGGAATGAGGGGTTCAAGATCCACATAACTTGTAACACGAAGTTCTGCAAAGTAAAACTTTCTGCCTTACCTCTCCCCTCATTAAAATTTTAGTACCTGTCTTAACCATTTATCCTGCAATTAGTCTTGGCAATTTCAAGAGCCAGAGAGGCCATTTGTCCCACACTTTAGCCTATAAATTCCTTGACTAACCTCTTCATTCCCAAAAATCTTTTCCTCCATTCCACTTCAATCACCAACTGCCACTGTCACACCCTAACAGCTATAATCTTATAGTACAAAAGATGACCCATTCAAATATAGAAGAAATTCCACCTAATTTATTTTTTAAAAAAGAAAATCAAGGTATACTCATATTTAATGTATATGGAATATTAATTAAAAACATATTGAGGGGGCACCAAGGTGGCTCAGTAGGTTGAGCATCTGACTTCAGTTCAAGTCATGATCTCATTGTTTGTGAGTTTCAGCCCTGCATTGGGCTCTCTGTTGTCAATGTGGAGCCCACTTCAGATCCTCTGTTCCCCTCTCTCTCTGCCCCTCCCCCATTTGTGCTCACTCTCTCTCTCAAAAATAAATAAAACATTAAAAAAACATATTGAGGATGTATGCTTATTTATATATTTTTTAGATTTTATTTATCTCTACACCCAATGTGCGGCTCAAACTTACAACCCCAGGATCAAGATTAGCATGCTCTACCAACTGAGCCAGCCAGGCACCCATGTGCTTATTTTTTTTAAACTGATAAGCAAACATGATCCAGAGGAGACTACAACCTTTATCTCATCATTACCTTTAACCAATTCCTCCACAATCAAACATCTCACTTTTTTCCAGTTCATTCACTCTGGTAACTCAACCCCAACAACTATTCAACCTCCTGAACATGTCAAAAGCATTACCCTCTTCACTTTTTCATTGACCATCCCACCGTTCATGTCCTTATTTTCCTCCTTTTCCATCTCATACTCCATGGTGCATCACTATAAGCATTCCTGTGCATTCACTCTCAATTTCCTCACCCTTTTTTCTCTCAGTTATGCATTCATGACAAAACCCAACCCTGATTAAATCCAACTCTGCCTATTCTATGCCTGAACCCAAATAAGGAACATAGCTCAATTAAAATATGCAAACTTGCTGGTTGCATTCATTTTAAATTTAAGACCACAAAGTTAAGAAGGTCCCAGCACCACGAAGCAATCTTTCTACATTTCCCTAGTCAATTCTTGTTTTGACAATACCTCCTCTCTCCTTAATCCTTCAACACCTGTCACCTCCCTCTCAGCTGATGACCCCTAATATTACTTCCCTGAGAAAAGAGAAGCCAACAGAAGAGAATGTCCACACCCTCCTGCACCAAATCTACTAACCTACCTGCTTCTCCACCCGTGTCATCTGCCTTCTCTCCTTATAACAATGAATTGTTCCTGCTTCTACTCAAGTTCAACCTTTCCACTTGGGTACTGGATCCTGTTCCTGTTCTCATATTCAAGGACTTTTCTCCTGAAGTTACCTCCTCTCCCAGCACACCATCAGTTTTTCCTTCTTTACCAACCATTTCCATCAAGCATTCCAATATGCTGCAAATCTTCCACGTGAAACATAAACCTTGTCTCTCTCCAGCTATTCCTTAGTTCTCTGATTTGTAGCAAAATTCTCTATGAAAAGTATCTACATTGATCATATTTACCTCCTTTCTCCTACCCCAATCTAATCATGCTTTTATCCCTACCTGTCCACTGAAACTATTTCTCAAAGTCACCAGCTCTCTCCACCTTGCCAAAGCCACTGTCATCTTGCTCAACCTCTCAACAGTATTTGACACAGTTAAACGCTACCTTCCTGATACATTTTGCACTTGGTTCCTCAGAGAATAGTCTCCTAATTTTCCTCCTAACTTACTAATGCTTGTTTTTCAGTCTCCTTTGCTGGCTCTTCCTCTTCTTACCTACCTCTATATGTTGAAGTGTCCCAAGGCTCAGTCCTCCATCGTCGTAATCTATATTAACACCACAGGAAATTTCCTATAGCCCCATTGTTATAAATTCCCTCTATTTACTAAGAGACTCCAACCTCTTCTCTCTCCTGATCTCAAGATTCTTGTAATTAACTGCTTAATTAAATCTCCACCTGGATGTCCCATACTTTAAGAAAAGCAAAGCCAATTCTTGATTTCCCCTTCATGCCAAACCTTTTCCTCTCCAGGTGTTCCCCATCCCTATAATTAACATTACATTCATCTGGTTGTTCAACCAAAAGTCTACAGTCCTTATTGATCCATCTCTGACTTTACATCATATCTAATCCATCATTAAGTCCTGTCAACAATTCCTTCAAAAAATTTATTTCCACTTACATGGGTGTATACATTTATCAAAACTTACTGAACTATACACTTAAAAGTGATGCATTTTATTGTATGCAAAAGTGTAAGGTATACCTCAGTAAAATGTGGTGTAAATGTATGTTTGTTACCTGCATATATCTGCCCATTTCTCACCACCTCCATCACTACCTCCTTGCTACTCGGACTACTGCCAATAGCCTCCTAATTAGTATCCCTGCTTTCATTTTTACTCATGACAATTCGTATTCCACAAGGCATCCAGAATAATCTTGTTTTTTAAAATTTTTAATGATTATTTGTTTTTGAGAGAGAGAGAGAGAGAGAGAGAGAGAGAGAGAGAGAGAAAGCAGGGAGAGACAGAGAGAGATGGAGACACAGAATCTGAAGCAGGCTCCAGGCTCTGAGTTGACAGCAGACAGCCCAAAACAGGGCTCAAACTCATCACCTGAGCCAAAGTCAGATGCTCAACCAACTGAGCCACCCAGACACCCCCAGAATAATCTTTTTAAAATGTTTATCACATTATATCGCTTCCCTGCCCAAACTTCTCTAGTGGTTTCATATACACTTAAAATCCAAAAGCGCTCAAGGCCATACATTATCTAATGCCTACCTACCTCTCAGACCTCACCTCTTTATCATCCTTCCTTTGTTCTACTGTGTTCCAGACACAACGGTCTTCTATACACTCCTAAAACACACTAAAACAAACTTGTGTCCAATTATTTTTTCTTTTTTTTTTAAATGTACTTCAAAAGTAGGTTCTTTACACAAAAGCTGATGTACCTCTAACTCACTCCATTAAATGGTCAACAGAGAAATGCTTGCTGAAGCCATCCAAAGAAGTGGATCTGAAAGAGTATTTACTAATGTAATTTGGCCTTCATAAACTCAAGTCAATACTTAAAGTACATGCAACATTCCAATGTCCAACTGGAAAACTAAACTGGATCAGTTACAGAAAGCCTGGAACATCAGATTAGGAGTTTACATTTTATCTAATAGGCCAGCATCACAAACTTAAGCACTAGGAAGGACTGCTTTTTTTTAACTTTTCAAATCCTGAGATCACAAAGAGGTATAAAGCAATGAAGAAAATGAGAAGTTACTTTCAGGGATACATACATACATACATACATACATACTACACACACACACACACACACACACACACACACACACACACAGAGTTTTTGTACCTCTAGAATTTTGAGCCATGTGATCATATTACCTATTTTTAAATAAATTATAATTAAATATATATTTAAAAACAGAAAAAAGGAATCTTTACATGACATGGAAAATCAGAAGCAAATGTATTTCTGCCTTTTTGGGAAAAGTTTATAGTAGTTTAAGTATTTTTTGAATGCCATAACTAAGAATTAAATAAAATAAAAACCTAGATAAAATATATTCATATATGTAGATGATACAGACACACACACAAAATACAATATATGCTCATACATAATGGTTCACATCATGTATTGGGGAGCTCCTACCACAACTGAGTTCTGTAACCTAAATTATCATAACCACAACTTGCCAACTTTCAAGTAGTTTCCTTAAATACCTGAATAACTGCTGAGAGCTCATACAGTGAAGACTTTCCTCAGAATCTAAAAGCCTACAAATGATGAAAGAACCAAATAAGAAATAAACTAAGAAAAAAGACAGCACAGTCTCTTTCCCTCAAACTCATCTCCAGTGGCCAGTCTCACAGCTTCATCAATTAAGTGAGATTAATAATTAAATGACTTGGGAACAACAATAAAAATAGAAGATATAAACCCTTAACATCTCCAAATTTGCTAGAGCCTCTACGTGGCAATCAAGGGGTGATGAGGAATAGGACCTCACAGTATAGTGCCCTTCTCTAAGATGAATAAAAGTCATTCAGGTTTTTGTTCTTGACCTAAGTTCTAGAACCACTACACCATGAAAGAATCAGGAAGTGGACTCACACCCCATCAGCCAGAGCAAAGGTGAAATATTGTAAGACAAGAGAGAAAAGAACTTTGAGAAAGCAGAAGCCCCAAATCCTCTAATCTATAGAATCCATCCTTTGATCAAAGGTAAAGTACTGTGAGTTTGCTCATGGCCTAGATCTAAAAAAAGATCCTTAAACTCTTACCTTCATCCTGTTATCTGGCATGTCCAGGCTCATACCGTATGGCCATGACAACAGAACAGGGGAAACATTCTCCTTGCCTCAATCACAGAAATAACACATTCTCCCTTGAAAAACATATCCTGATTCCCATGACCCCCTAATCTCAAGTTTCATCTTTATTCCTTGAGTTTCAAATTCATGCAGAAGTCAGTGTATTTTTAATATACTTTATCCTGGAGTCATGAGGACATTTGGTAAGGTTGAAAACATTATTTTAAAATACTGGCTTTTGGGGTGCCTAGGTGGCTCAGTTGGTTAAGTGTCCTAGGGTTATGGGATTGAGCCATGCATCTGGCTCCACACTGAGCGTGGAGACTGCTTATGATTCTCTCCCCCCATCCTCTAAAAGAAAATACTGCTTCTTAAACTTTAACATGCATACCGTGTGACTCAGTAGGTCTAGGGCAAGGTCTGAAAGTCAGCAGGTCTAACAGGTGGTCCCAGGTGTTGCAAATGCTCCTACTTCTCAGAAAACATTTTAAATAAGAAGATTCTAAAAGGCAATAGAACCTATATACATAGGTTACCTCCAAAGACACAATCCCAATGGAATGCTATCTGTTCTTTTCATAGTTTATTCCTTCTTCCCTATACCAGATCTATTTTCTTATCCTCTCAACACTTGTTTACCTTCCATGTGACTACTATAAAATTGAAAAGTCTAGAACATCCAAATATTTCTAGTGTTAAAGCCATTTCCTATCATGAAGACCTAATTTAATAGGTATACCATAATGGCCATCCCTAAAAATGATCAAGCCATCTATTCATCTGTAATCAAGTTAAATTTTCATTCGTTCACATTGAGACACATTAACAATAACTTACACACTTCTCAAGGGAAAAAAAATTAGCGATGATGCAAACTATAGGGAAGAAACTGATTTTGTTTTTTGTGGACGTTTTAATGTTTATTTTGAGAGAAAGAGAGTGCATGCAGGGGAGAAGCAGAGAGAGAGATGGGAGAGAATCCCAAGCAGGCTGCACACTGCCAGTGCAGAGCCCCACATGAGGCTTTATCTCATGAACCATGAGATCATGACCTGAGCCAAGATCAAGAATCAGATGCTTAACCGACTGAGCCACCCAGGCACCCCAAGAAACTGATTTTGTAACTAAAGAATCACCTGATGTGTTCTACATCCCTTAAGAAAAGACTCAAATTTAACCATCGTAAAGGTGATACTCCCAGTATACTGCCCAGTTAAAAAATACAATGAGGATCTTCCTCATTCCCTAGTTTGGTTACCAGTACCCAGTCTTCCAAACCAGAAACTTGAGTGTCAATCTAGGCCTCTCCCTCTCCTTCATCCCCATCTGTTCCAGACTCCTGACTGAAATGACCATCAAGTCCTATCTATCTGGTGTCCTAAGTGTTCCTCCAGTCTATTCTATTTCCTTTGCATTGCCCTAGTCTTAGCCTTTTTCCTCACTTTACCTACTGCAACAGCTACCCTGACATTGCTGCCTCCAATTACCCTTTACACTATGATACCTGCTCCACACTATTATCCAAGTGATTTTTCCAAAATGCAAACCTAATGTATCTTCCGCTCAAAACTTTTTACTATGCCCCCCACCCATCACCCACAGAATAAAGTCCAAGCCACATATAATGGTCCAAGCACTTAACTTTCCATGATTGGAATCCTGCCTGCCTTTCAAGCATCATATCCCACTGCACTCCCCCTATCCTGCACTTTAAGCCCCATTATTATCAAAATACACTGCTTGAATTTCCAGCACATCCCATGCTATTTAATTCCTCCAAGCTTTTGCATAGGCTGTTGCTTCAGGCTAGAATATCCTTCATTTCTTCTCCCTTGGCTTTCTGGCCAACTACTATGAATCTTTCAAAACCCAGTTCAGATCCCAGGAAGCCATCCCGAGACCATACCCTCTTCTCTTAAAGAATTATTTCCTCCACTGCCAACTTTGTAAGTAATAATAGAATTTACTGGGCATTTACTATGTGCCTGACACTGTTCCAAGCAGTTTATAGGTATTAACTCATTTAATCTTCACAATAATCTCTCCTATGAAACGGTACCATTATTTCTTTTGCAGATATGGAAACTAAATCACAGAGAAATAAATAACCTGTCCCCAAGCATACCAACTGTTAAATGATGGAGACAGATGAAAATCCCTACATCATACATGTTTGTATTACTATTCCTATCAGAGTGAAGTTATTTACACGACTGTCATCACCATGGACTGTGAGCTCCTTGAGGGTAGGGATTATGTCATATTCAACTCTCAAGCCACAGTGCCTAGTGTAAAGTAGGTAATTAGTGCATGCATTTCTTGAATTGCATATAAAATAACATTTCTTACAAGTTCAAGAAAAAAACATTCAGAAACTAGTTTCCAAATATTCAAATATGCTATAAGAGTTCTAGAATAGAGCAAGTTATTTCTTTCATGGAATAAAAAGGATGTCAAAACGAAAGGTAATAGACGTGAGATTACAGTCCTTGTGGACAATGAAATAGACTTATGTAGCAATAATACTACATAAACACTGAAATAAATCAAAACCCAAAGGACCATTTGCTTCAGATTAACTCTTTTTCACTTACTAAATAAGAATTCTTGCTTACCATTCAAAGCAGTGAAAAGAAAGCCCTAAATTTACTTTGCTCAAGTAGAAAGAAGCAAATCATAGGCCAGCACTACTAATTGCTTCCTTAAGTCTGGCCAAGAAATGTATCCCATTAGGCAATTAAAATAAAATACAGTTGCCTGACTAAGCATATAACAAAAGAATTTCTAAGGTTGTATGGGCTAGCATTACATTATTCAAATAATGAAAAATTATTTATTTTAAGCCAAGAAAAATGAAAAATCAAGAACAAAATAAAATCGATCATCACCACCCCAAAGGAATATAGATTTCCATATTAAAACACGTACAGGTTACGATAAAACATATGCATGTTTACAATATTCAATAGTCATTCTTTAAACCTCCTTCAAATTATAAAAAAATCAAAGTTTTGCTAACACTAATGATGAAAGACCTCAAGACCAAATCAACTGTACTCAGTAAGCTCTCACAGTTAGTCCTCTGAGCCATACTAAAGTGCAATAATTAAAACCCATAGGGATGGTACCAGCAGCAACAGTGCATACCACGATACTTGTTAGAGTAATCTGTACCCTGCACAGCTTGTACACACTTGTGCACTACAGAAAGGTAAATCTGCTGTCAGAAGAAGCAGAGTTTAGGCCACACGGAGTTTAGGCCACAACACAGGAAACTCTACCCCCAGACATGTCTTACCATTTCTTGGTACACTCAACCATCAACTCCTGGTAGGAGGCCACAAACTGGAACTTGGATGCATGTTTTCCCACACGCTGCAGTCTCTTCCAAACTGAAGCCATGATGAGCAGTCACTTGAGCAGTTCTGGGTTAGCAACACAGCAGCTTTAACAAAGCAGAGGGCCCAAAGGAAAGGAGCTTTGCATGTATGTCTGTACTTTAAAAAAACTCAACTACGACTTGAAATGATGTTTGGGGTCCATAAGTCTTCTCCCTGTTTCACAGGGTAAATCCCATCTTAGATGAATGGCCCAGTCAAGAACAGTATGATACACATGACAGGATGAATGAGAGGAGGTTCCCTCATGAAGACATCACCATTCCACCTCAGGGGCTATATTATGTGTATTCTGGAGGACTGAAAAGCAAAACAAAGAGAAATATATGAGAGAAGCTTGAGGAGTGACTAACCACCCAGGTTAGATAACACTGCAACAGACAACCTCAGTTCTCCGCATGTTTTTCAAACAATGAAACAAAACACCAACCTCAAAAGCCAGTAACATCAAGGATGCAAGACGTCAAGGAAGAAATTACAATTCACACCGAAGACGTAGAGCAACACATCAGGTAATCAGCATCAACAACAATCGAGAAACGCAAGTCGGGGCCCTACCTCCCCCTCCTAGCATCACAGAAGGGCGAGCAGAGCGGGAAAGTCTAGGGATGCTGTTTAATGTCCACCGGCAGTCAGAGGGAGGAGTGGAACATTTTTAAATAAACTTTGTTTTTCAGCCGATAATTAATAGCCTCCAGTCTTTGAATATGTGCTTGGAACAGATTAAGGAGCAAGGAGGAATGCTGTTGTTCAGTCAGAGGAGGGAAATGGATGGGAAAAGAGGAGTGGAGGGAAATCTCAAGGCAGAGGGAGGGCAACGTCCGGGCTCCAGGCCACTTGGGCTCTCCACCTTTGCTGCCAACCGGAGGGAAATGGAAACTCCTGCCTGGGCGTGAAGCAATGACCAGCGGGGCAAGTGCACAGTATGGGGTGCGGTGCCTCCCTCCCCCATCCGAAGGGAACAGTCCTCTAGAGCCTCCTCTTCTCACGCACAGAGCCCAGACCCCTGCCCCACAGCGGTGGCAGGCGGTAGCTCGCCCACGGTCCCTGTCACCCAGGCGATGCCTGAAGACCCCAGCCCGGTCCCCGAGCCCCGTCCCCGCCGAACGTCCACTCCCGCCCCCTCCTCACACCTCTAATCCCGCTGTCGGGCTGAGTCTGGCCCCGTTCCCTCCTCAGCGCCGCTCCTCCGTCGCCGCCGCAGCAGCAGCCGCCGCCGCCGCCACCGAGTCCTCCATCCCCGCCGGAGCCACATGGAACAGCCGAGCCAGCCGCGGCGCTCGTGGGAGCCGGGGTCTGCAGCCCCTCAGGCGGACGGCGCGCCTCACGCCCGCCCCCTCCCGGACGCAGTCGCCCCGCGACCGTCCCCCACCCTACAAAACCCTGCCAGAGCCGCTGCTCAGTGCCCAGCAACCCCTCCCCCGCCTTCCTCCTCCGCCACCATCATCATTACCTCCCCCGCCGCACCTCTCACACTAACCCTACCCACGGCGGCTCAACCTCCGTCCGCCCCGCCGCCATTGGCCGGGCACCACGCGTGCCCCGCCCATCTCGGTGGGCGGGCCTTTGAGCGGCGGGGGCACTTCATTGGTCAATCTGGGTGCCCATAACAGGAGCTCCACCCCCCAGCTTTGGAGGTGTTTTTCCCCCAGCCGGAACGCGGCGCACAGTCCACCCTTTTTTAAAAAAAAAATTGGAATCCACCAGGGACGATCCCGCCCACTCCTCTGATTGGCTTGGAGAAAGAAACGATAGGCGGGAGGAGTAAGGAGTGTTTATAGTGACCTGGAAGATGGTTGATTAAACTGGATGTCCGTCAAAGGTGCGCTGGGTGCCGGGCGGGGTTTCTGGCTCGACTCGGTGAAAGTAGAGCCCGGTCTGGCTTCGCTGTAGCTGTGGGCAGTACGGCTGCTGTGGTTTTCTCTCTGGTACTCTCCTGTCCCCACCCTAGGAGCTGGGTGCGCCTTCTCCGCCACTAGCAACTAGGCTGTTTGCGCACACGGCCTTGGTTTCACCTGATTCCTCCTGGGGGTTTTCCTCTGACAAACTGGAGTAATGACCCTGCCAATGCACGCCTAACATTCAGTGTACTGTTCCTCAACGGGATTGAATAAACTGAGCTGGAAACAATATTTACACTGCAATTTCTTCTTGTTCTGATCCTTCAACATTTCTTTGAATCTTGGTTTCTTTTTTCTTCTCTTCTTCCTCCTCCTCCCCTTCTTCTTCTTCTTCTTCTTCTTCTTCTTCTTCTTCTTCTTCTCCTCCCTTCTCCTCCCTTCTCCTCTTCCTCCTCCTCCTCCTCCTCCTCCTCCTCCTCCTCCTCTTTCTCCTTCTTTCCCCCCTGTGGTCTTTTTCCCTTGTAAATGACTCGGGAGTGGCTGGCATATAAAAAGGGTGGTTATAGGCAAAGAAGAGGATGAAATAACCCAAGCAGAGTGTGAGGGCAGGGACACTTAACCTTGTTAAAAAGAGCCAAGGACCTTTCTGAGAATTTGATGAAAGCCGAGAATTTGATGAAAGCTACACTCTCCCAAGGAGGAAAATATATCCTATCATAAAACACAAAAATTTGCTTTCAATTTTGGGTAGTTCATAGACCCCTGGAGTAGAGAAAGAGGGCAAAGAATGATATTGGAGGAAAGGGGATCCCAACATTTAAGGAATAAGCAGAGTAAAGTGAAAAAGAGACTGAGGAGGAATGGTCAGAGAAGTAGGAGTACCCTGTAAGCAATCACCATATAGTATGAAAAAAGAAAGGGTAACTAACATGAAAAGAAAATAAACAAGTTGGGTCCCCGAAACAATTAAGAGCCATCGTTAATCTTACTAAGGATGGAGAGCAGAGTGCTTGGACAAAATACCTTTAAAGGTATCAGGATCTAGGGACGGACTCTTTGAAGGACAGGACAGGAGGGCAATGGTGAGAGTTGATCACATCTATATACACAAGCAGAGCAAGAAAAAGGAGAGAGGGACTGAAGAATCAGGAGAGATGGGGAGACAGGTCTTGAATCCAGTATCTAATTATATTTCCTTTTTCAATAAAGAAATTAATCTAGTAACACCACAAGAACACAATGTGCACTTGACAGAAAAGAACATAGATATCATGTATTTTGCTACAGTCTTAACTTTAAAATATTAAGATAACCATAATATTTATATTGATTCTTATTTTCTGTACATCTTAGAGTCCTCATGTGTCCTTCCTGAGTGGTTTACTAAGTCACTACAACCTACAGCCATTATGATCTCATATAGTGATATATTCTGCATCATTAACAGACTTTAAGTGTATGGGGTTTTTTTTATGACTAATTTATAGAAATGGTCATAAACTATTTTAATCTAAGTTGCCCTTCAGGAACAACCCACATGATGTTCAGGAGGGTTTTGCATCCCATTTATTATTGTTCTTCAGAACTTTCCAAACTTTCTTATGTGGTCAACCTGGTTTCATTTAGTACTCTTTCCCATCTTCGGGGGGGGGGGGGGGAGGAGAGAGATTTTATTGTAGAGAAATTATCTTAAAAGCAATCTATTTTAAATACATGTCTTTTCTTGAGGAAGAAGAAGAAGAAGAAAAAAAAAAAAGAACCAAGAAGGAGAAGGAGTATATAGGGCCCCTAAAGAATCTTTCTCAAGAGACTGAGAAAGAATTTCTTACAGGACAGCTTTTATTTTTGGAGAAGTATTTTTCCTGGATGTAAACTCTTCTTTTTCATTCTAGTTGCACAGATTGCTAAGAAGAGATCAAGGTTCAAAATGAAGAAATTAAGAGCAGACCTTGACATTGTTCTGCTGCTGAGCTCAAGTTCATAAGCTAGCTCCTAAAGTCTCCACCAAACAGCTTTTTCTCTCATAACTTTTTTTTAATAACCTGTTTGCTAACCAAATTTATTGAAGAAACTTTCTTATAGAATATCTTAAGATTTTTTTTTCATCTGCTTAGCTAAAACTTATTGAAACCAACTGAGTATGATCATATTAAATACAATTAATAGTACATAAAAGATACAGTCCCTATTCTCAAGGAGCTTTTCATAAACAGGTGTTTAGCATGCAAGAAAATAACGCAAATTAACCTCTCTGAGTCTTGACTTCTTATTCTAGCAAACAAATAACCATGCCTGCCTTTCTGGGATGTTGAGAAGATGGAAGATATGTAAGTAAAGTACTTGATACATAGTAAAACAGTCACTAAATGGTAATTAATAATGTACACCATTGTGTTTGGTAGCGAACATAAACAGTCAAGAAAAAAACAACCAGTATTCAAGAATACTTGAGCAATACTTAGTTGCTGCCAAACATAGCTACCTCAGGACTAAAGAAATAGTGCATTTAACATTATTCCTTTCCCATTGTCTCAGTGATTACCAAGACCAGAAAACCAATAACTTATGTGGGCTCAAGATTTTATAATAATTACTGTAAATTCACTGACCCTCAATTCTCATGACCACCTTTCATGCCATATATTAGTTGAGATCTTTTGGCATGCTGGAAGTTACCTTTTTCTTAAAGCCCCCATTCTCCCTACCTACCGGTGTGCAAATCCTTCCGACCCTCTCCCGCCCTTCCACACAAGAACTACACCTCAAAGCCTTTTCTAATCCCCTGCTTACTCCAGTCTTGATTTATCATTTCCTTCCATCTCAGACTTAAGCTGCATAATAGACCTGTGGATGTATGTTGCTTTAACTGTCCTGTTCATTTGACCCAGGTGTTGACTGCAAAATTTTATAAATAGATTTTTACTTCACAAAATATTCAACATTTAAAATAATTTTGATTTTGCCTTTAAATTTCATCAAGATCACAGTGAAGACAGAATACAAAGAAATAAGTGGAAATCCCAAAAATTTCAATCTTCTTTGCCATGACACTTTTGAAATTATAGAAAGTATTTTCCCTTGAAGCAGCTTTGCTAGTCACCGTTTCAGAAACCTCCAAAATGGAGATTTTGTCCATGAAATGCAACCAAAGGCTTGAATTATTGTCATTCCTGATGATAAAATTTTTATCTTTAGGTTTTACAGTTTTTGCAGTAAAAATTGTCAGACGTATTACTGCAGGATTTAACTACTAATAGAACTTATCTGTGCCTTAGTCATACTAATAAGATTTACTCCCAATAATAGCACTGCAGGTTTTTGCATTGTTTTCCAGTTACCATAGCAGTTATACTATATACAACATTCCTGCAATCTTTAACTGCTAATGAAATTATTTCTTTTAAATCCACAGTTAACAAATTTACTCCTGACAATCCTACAGCAGTTCTTATGTCCTAAAAATACTCACTGTGGCAGGCTAATACTTTAAAATATTAATTGATGGTTTCTGTAGTAGTTGTTTTTCCATGTACTTCTTTTTATCTTATGGCCTTTCTCCTCCTAGACTCTACCCTGATACACCCTCAGCATCACACCCACCCTCATTTAGGCTGGTCTTTGCTCATTGTTTCAGGAAAGGAATATAACAGAATGCAGAGAAACAGGGAACTTTTCCCTGGCTTTTGAGTTTCTAAATCCTAGCCCTTTAGGGAGCAATGAAATGGATCCTATTAGAGACCTACACTGTTCAGTATGATAACCTCTAGCCACAGGTGACTATTGAACACTTGAAATACAGCTAGGTCAAATTGAGATGTGCTGTAAATATAAAATATACACCAATATCAAAGACTTATCATGTAAAAAAAAGAGTGGAATATATCTTATTCATAGTTTTATATTGATTACCTGTTGAAATTATAATATTTTGGATATATTGGGTTAAATAAAAGACATTAAAAATTAATTTCACCTGTTACTTTACCATGTTAATATTGTTACGGGAAAAATTTAAATTATACATGTGGCTTGCATTATATTCCTATTGGATACTGTTGCTATAGACATTAGTGAAACTTCCTTTCATAGAGATGAGAAATGGATTTCCTGAACTGGAAGGGGAAGAAGAATTGGGAGGAAAATATTGAGAAGCTAGATGCTGGTGGGTCCTTAGGACAGTAAGTCCTAGTTTCACTCTACTCTGGCACAAGTTGTGGAGAGGTGCAGTTGAAATAGCAGGATCTATCTGTGGAATCTGAGATCTGAGAGAGATAACTCAACATTCTTTTTCCTTGTTAGAGCCAAAGAGAGGTGGCAAGACCCCAGAGAGAAGAAAAAGCTGAACTATGTGTCCAGCCCAGCCCAGACTTTAGAGTACAGTTCAATAGAACTTTCTGTGATGAACAAAATGTTCATCGTGTCCAATATAGTAGCCTCTAGTCACTTGGGGTTATTAAGCACTTGAAATGTGGCTAGTGTAACTGAGAAACAGGAGTATTAATATTTAATCTTAATTAATTTAAATGTAAATAGTTGCATGTGACTGATAGCTACCATAATGGACAGTGAAGCCTTACATAGTACCATGAATGTTCTGAAAACCCAACACAATGATTTCCAGACACCCAAAAGGGTGCAGAGGGAACAGAAACCAACAGACCTAAAGGGCCCTTGTTGATAGACCAAGATTGACCCAGCAGCAATGTGTGGGAATGACTGCTATTGAGGAAGGATGCAGATTGGAAACCTTGGGAGAGCCAGCATGGTAGAGGAGGAGCAAGGATCAAATGCTCAACCCCCTTCCTCTAATACTATGTAAACCCCTTCAATTTAGATGCAGTCCCTGCCAAAGTGACTATGATTAAGTGTCTGCCACCCCTTGTGAAATCAGAGCTTGAAACAGAAATTGAGTTATAGAAAAATGAGATTATATTTCTTGAAAACCAGATTTTTTTTTAGATTGAGATTTGTACCTGCTATAAAACCTCAAATAATAACTCTAACAAAATACTTTTAAATTAATATTTATTCTTGTAAAAACAGTCTTTCTTTCTTTATCATAGAACCCAAGTTCTTTGGTTGAAAGCTTAGAAAAGCTGCATCAGAAAACCATCTTTCAGGGGCACCTGGGTAGCTAGGTTGAGCATCGGAATCTTGATTTCAGCTCAGGTCATGATCCCAGGGTTTGTGGGATTGAGTACCCCATTAGTCTCCACTCTGAGCATGGAGCCTGCCTGGGATTCTCTCTATATATCCCTCTGCCCCTCTCTCCCACTTATTCTCTCTCTCTCTCTCTCTCTATCTCTCTCTCTAATTAAAAAAACAAAGCAAAACAAAATAAAACAAACAAACAAAAAGCTTAAGGGTGCCTGGGTGGCTCAGTGGGTTAAGCATCTGATTTTAGCTCGGATCATGATCTCACAGTTCATGGGTTAGAGCCCTGCACTGGGCTCCACACTGCTAGTGTGCTTGGGATTCTCTCTCTCTTCCTCTCTCTCTGCTCCCCACCCCCCACTGTGCTTTTTCTCTCTCTCTCTCAAAATAAACTTTAAAAAAATTTTTTTAACTTAAAAAAATGAAGAAAACCATCTTTCAACTAAAAAGAGGGTATCCTTTTGTTAAATTGTTTCCATGCTAGTTTCCCATGAACAAGTCATGCAGTTAGTCATAACGAAATTTTGTACATTGAACCTGAGATGACACTAATTCCAGGACCTAATTTGCATCCTAAAAAACCAGTTTTGTCTAGTTCTATAGCTTCTAGGAAAGACTAACCTGGGTTGGTAGAGACAGAGGAGCATCCTTAACGGCCTTGAAATTCAGATAGAGACAGATGCGAGTCTATAGAGACCATTCTTTGGTGATTCAGTAGGTCTGACTTCTATTGTTAATCTGGAGGAGTATATTGAATGATGAGAAGGCTCAGAAATCCTCAAGAATGATTACAGGCATTAATGATATTCAAAAGGTGGAGACTCAAAATGCTAGCAACACCACACAGACATTAAGCATTTGGGTGGATGACAGCCATAAGCATATTTGGCCCAGCTATCCTAATGTGGAACAGCTAAATACAACTTTGACTCTAGAGTACCCTTGCTGGTCTGCACCATTCTCTTGGTCTGATCCTTCAAATTACTTGAGATAATTTTTGGATAGTGAAGTCACAGTGCACAATTACTGTGTATGTGAAAGCAGGTGCAGTTATGAGATATTTACACATCACAAATAAGTGGGCCATTACTAGAGGTATTGCAACAAAGGTCTGAGTTGGAATTAGGAGCCATTTCCGAGAAACCTTTTGCTAAATTCAGTAAATTTATCTCCTATAAAATCAGTAGAGTTTCCTGACCAAGATTTATTGGCCATTTCCCATGAAATGTAAAGAATCTTTGATGAATCATAAAGAGTAGAATAACCTCTGCTTCTTTTCTTCTATGTTTTAAAAAATTGGAATAAATGCTAGGTAACCAGAAACAGCATCCAGCCAGTGTTTTCCTCTGAATAATTCCTAGATGACTATATTTAATGTGAACAAGATAATAAAATTAACATCTTCTGAAATAATAAGGTTAGACAGGAGAGGCAAAGAAAAAGCAATAGGAGTTCACAATCTGGAAGGGCATTGAATACCCACCATGTGGTGTTAAATCAGAGCATTTCCATCTCAAACAGTGCAAAAAAAAAAAAAAAAAAACAACAGCAAGCTGAAATCAGGCGGAACCCCACTTACCAGGGCATTAGGCATGGGCCAAAGGAAAGAAGCCCTCTTGTAGAAGCTTGTCCCAGATGAGTAGAAATGGAAAATGAACCCAGCTTTCAGAGGGCAAAACTCATGCACAGTTTGGGCAATCTGCTTAAGCAAGCTGAAGTGAAAAAAAAAATTCCAGGCCAAGGGCAATAGCATAGAGCCAGAGAGAGCTGCAGTATCATTCCAGATCTCTTTTTTTACAGCAAATCACCAAATTAGTGATGAGGCTTACAGAGAGCAGAACATAGCCTGCTAGCAAAAAGGACTTTGTAAGATGTGCTGGAGATTTCTTCATATTTTGTAGCAACTTTTGGATGCTATTTTAAAATATTCCCGATAATGAATCACTGATATTTTTCTCCAAAAAAAGAAAGTCAACTGTTGTGCAAGAGTTAAGTTTTTGTGCCACAGTTCAATCTTCTAAAAAATCCTGGTATCTTCAACATTAAAAACCATGACATCTTATCCCTGAAATAAATTTAGTCTATCTTAGATATTGAATATAGTGCTAAGCTACACTTGGTATGAAATAATTATCTGGCATTATCAGAGTCCCATTTCTCATTTCAAAAACTTATATGTGCACCCTTCCCCTGATAACAAGTATTATATACTTCAGTGTAGAAAACAAGAATGTTGTACTTGTGCGTCTTTCTTCACACAACATATACTAAAAAGACGTATATTTAAAGGTCATAGCTTGATCATCTTTAAAATATTCACTCTGTCCTCAAACAACCAAAGCAAAAACAGAAGCCTATTGATGACTGCTGAACTTCTTTTATTCTTATAATAACATACCTCCTAATTACTCACAAAGCTACCTTATACATGCCTCTTCTCCAGCTTTACACGCCAGTTTACAAAATAATTACCCAAATCTTGCAGTTGGTTGTCAATAATGAATAAGGGTAACTTGTTGAGTACTTCTTCATATATGTCATGCTGGAAAGTGAATGATGATAGTAACTGCTCTTCAACATTATGTGCTATGCACATGAGCAATGCCCAGGAATGTTTTTGATCAAATAGTTTTGCCAATAGTTCCTTCTGCTTTCTCATATTAACATCTTATTAATTTTCAGCTGATTTTGTAAGCTTTAAGGCAACAATGTAACTTGTACCTAGTTTTGCTACAGAGAGTACAACTTTGAATAATAGTTTTAAGATTTTGATTTTCTTTGATGATGTTTTTACTAAAAAATTCATTTATTCATTCATAACTTGTGAATAACTACTAAGCTCAAAGCATTGTGCTAAGTATTGGGCATGTAGCACATCAACAGATAAAATCCCTGCCTTCATGGAACTCACATTCTGCATCAGTTGGAAACCATTATTAAATATTTGCATTAGAAAAATCTCAGTTGATAAAAGGCCACACTATGCTTCGTTTAACAATGACAAAAAAAAGCTGAGAAAAATGTTGTAAGAGACAATGCACTGGGGACTAACAATAGAAAGCCCACTCAATGAAATTTAATTTTCAGATACTTATTGTTGTACTTCCAATTTACATATTTATTTCCTGTACAAAGTCACATATAGATTTGTCACAGCTAATACAGATTTATAATCTATATTTGCACTGGAGTTCTGTTTACAATTTATGTTTATTTCTTTATTTGAATTGTAATATTTACATTACTATTTTATCATTATTTTATGCTTCATTGAACCACTTTATAATATTGATCCATTTTTTAAAATTATTGATATAGGGCAACACTACTGTAACTACAAAATGTAAAATTAGCATGCCAAAACTGAAACTACATTGATTGAGAGATTATTTGTTAAAGGTTAACTAAGCCAATCTGATCAATGCATTCCTTGGGGCTCAACATGTAGCTTCTAAGAATGGTTATTAGGAATGTGACAGGATCTTAAGAAACACACACCTATCCTAATTTCCCTTCTGACTTGGTAAAATAATTTTCAGAAAATAAAATATAAAAAGCTTATTTTCACTGCTTTATGCTCAGAAATATTTTAGCTCTCTTCCTAGATATCCTTAGAGGTAAAATAGTTACAAATTACCTTTTATCTTACATGTGTTCTATGATTTTAAAAAATGTAAAAATACGCAGAGAATAAATACTTAAAGAGAATATAAAATTTTATGCTGGGGTGTAAAGTCTATGAGTGATACCATTTCTTTTTAAAATTCTCCCTTAATGTTTTAAATTGTTTTTTACAATAATGACTAAAATTGTGTAACTATAGTCTTCGATGGAAGATATTATGTAAGTCTTTATGTACTCTTTTTATTTTTTAAGGTTTATTTTGAGAGAGTGTGTACATGCGTGTGCAAGTGGGGGAGGGGCATAGAAAGAGAAGGAGAGAGAGAATCCCAAGCAGGCTCCACAACGTCAGCGCAGAGCCTAACGTGGGGCTCGAACTCACAAACCATGAGATCATGACCTGAGCCAAGTCAAACGCTTAACCAACTGAGCCACCCAGGCGCCCCTATGTACTCATTAAAATGTTCTTTCACTATCTAAACGCGTTTCATCTATAGTTTCTGTTTATAAATTGTATCTAATTGATAAAAAGGAAAATTCTCCTTGAATAAATCCATTCCTACTACATCTAAGGTGTTCTGATTCTAGATCCATTTTGCCCATGGACACGCCTCAGTTTGGGGATTGAATGAAGATTTTCTTTCAGAAAACATTCTATTCCTAGGAATATCTTCTGTATCTTATATCACAAAAAGGATAAGTTTTAATCAGTACTTTTTATGTGCTTGAACTGCTTTTTTGAGATCCAGAACCATGTATTTCATGGTGCTGCTGGGTATTTTCCCCATCAGTCTCTAATTGAAGGCTCGTGTTTAACTCCCCTCCTATTTTCACATTCTGTAGGGAGGATTCTTTTCTCTGCTCAAACAAGCAAATATTTGCCAGGTGCCTACTATTTGCAAGAAAGTGTTAACGTCAAAAAATACATTGTAAAAATGCATAAAAATGTATAAAATTTTTTACATTTAAAAAATACATAAGTCACAGCTGGAGACTTCAAGAAACTTAAAACTAGTTTCAGAGAAAAAATGTGATATAATAAAAATGTAAGCGATCACAAATGTGATAGCTCATAAAATAAGAAACAGGCAAACAGTAGAAGCAGTCTAAGACAGAATTAAAAGAGATATTAGAAATCTGTTACTGTCTCGTAGTCTAAAGCAACTCAAGCCACTTACAGTGATGCACACAGAGCAAATGATGAGTCTGACCCTGAGAGAACTGGGTTACTGTTGTAGCTCCATCACTTACTAATTGTGTCATCCTAGGAACTCACGTAACTTCTCTGGATGGAAGGGGGAGGGGTAGACATACATATATATGTACACACAACTCCATGTCAAGCCAGGCAGACACAGTTCTGGGACAACTGGTAGAAGTAGAATGATTAGGAAAGAGAAGAAATTTTTTCTGGGATTGGTAGCTAGGAGGATGACTACTCTGCTACCAGAGACCTCTGCTAGAACAAGTCCACCTGAGAGAGAAGCCGAAACTGAGAAAGCCAGGAAATGAAACCGAGCAAAGTTTGCTTCATTTGCCTCATCTGTAAAATGGAAATGGGAAAATGATACTTTGCTACGTGGAGGTAAGGGCTAGAAGAGATACCCTCTTAAGACCCCTTCGACTCTGTTTCTGTGATTTTAAAAATTCCTGCCTTTAATAAATGGATACATGTGTGCAGAATCTAAAAGAGGCATTTAGAATTTCTCAACAGTTGTTTCCATTATGATAATCTAGTTTTTGCTACCTTAAAAAGGTTGTTTCTCTCCCCCTTGGGGCTACTTTTGTTTTTGTTTTCATTATGGTGTGACTTTTATTCCCGTGACTAACTCATTGCATAACTGGGAACCTGTATCTCCCACTCCCTTCCCCCATTCCCCACCTCTGGCAACCTTCAGTTTATTCTCTGTATCTATAGGTCTGATTCTGCTTTTTGTGTGTTTATCATTTGGGTTTTTTTAGATTCCACATATGAGTGAAATCATAAAGTATTTGTTTTTATCTTGGTCTGACTTATTTCACTTAGCATTATACTCTCTAGGTCCATCCATGTTGACACAAATGGCGTGATCCCATCCTTCTTTATGGCTGCATTATATATTATACTATATTTTATATATTCTTTATTTTAAAATAAAAATTATTTATTATATTTTTATATTATATATATATAATATCACATCTTCCTTATCTATTCATCTATCAGTTGACTCTTAGGTTACTTCCATATCTTGGCTATGATTAACAATGCTGCAATAAACATAGGAGTGCATATATCTTTTAAATTAGTGTTTTCATTTCCTTTGTGTAAAATACCCAGTTAGTGGAATTATTGGATCATACAGTATTTCATTTTTAATATAAAAAATTTAATGTTTATTTTTGAGAGAGAGAGAGAAAGAGAGAGACAGAGTGCGAGCAGGAGAGGAGCAGAGAGAGAAGGAGACACAGAATTCGAAGCAAGCTCTAGGCTCTGAGCTGTCAGCACAGAGCCCAACATGGGGCTCAAACCCATGAACTGTGAGATCATGACCTGAGCTAAAGTCAGACGTCTAATTGACTGCGCCACCCAGGTGCCCCTCTATTTTTAATTTTTTGAGTAATATCTATACTATTTTCCACAATTGCTGTACCAATTTAGTTGTGGCTATTTGATTGCATTTGTCTAACTTTAATTTTCTGACTGATCAAAAATTGAAAGTTTATAGTCACCATTTCCATGAGGGCATAATGGTGTCTGTCAGGAACATGGAAGATATTATTGTTAAATGTACCAATTCCTAATTCGATTGTTTATACTCAACTCTAAAGGGGACAGTAGTCAATTTTGTCCATTTTGTAAATTATCTATGATAAATTATAAACAAAAGAAGCATTGTTATACCATATTACTCTTTCTAGAGTAATGGAAATGGCAATCTAGCCCAAAGAGCTCAATCTTTTCCAGTATGAATTGCTGAGGTTGTTTGAACACTCTTTGGAGAGATACCCATGATTCACAATAATTTTGTTATTGCATTATAAAGCTTAAGAGTACAAAACACCATATACCGAAATTAACACAAAAAGGATTATCAACCTAAATGTTAACCACTAAAACTATAAAACTCTTACTAGAAACAGGAGTAAATCTTTGTGAACTTGGGCTTGGCAATGTTTTTTAGATATGATAACAAACGCATGAACAACAAAGAAAAATTGTGCCTTATCAAAATTAAAAACTTTTGTGTTTTAAAGACACCATTAAGAAAGTTAAGATAGCCAATAAATGGGAGAAAATATTTCCATATCACATATCTGATAAGGAGCTTGTCTAACTCAACAATAAATAATCCAATTTAAAAATTGGCAACAACTGTTGGTGGGAATGCAAATTGGTGCAGCCACTCTGGAAAACAGTGTGGAGGTTCCTCAAAAAATTAAAAATAGACCTACCCTATGACCCAGCAATAGCACTGCTAGGAATTTACCCAAGGGATACAGGAGTACTGATGCATAGGGGCACTTGTACCCCAATGTTTATAGCAGCACTCTCAACAGTCGCCAAATTATGGAAAGAGCCTAAATGTCCACCAACTGATGAATGGATAAAAAAAATTGTGGTTTATATACACAATGGAGTACTACGTGGCAGTGAGAAAGAATGAAATATGGCCCTTTGTAGCAACGTGGATGGAACTGGAGAGTGTTATGCTAAGTGAAATAAGCCATACAGAGAAAGACAGATATCATATGGTTTCACTCTTATGTGGATCCTGAGAAACTTAACAGAAACCCATGGGGGAGGGGAAGGAAAAAAAAAAGAGGTTAGAGTGGAAGAGAGCCAAAGCATAAGAGACTCTTACAAACTAAGAACAAACTGAGGGTTGATGGGGGGGTGGGAGGGAGGGGAGGGTGGGTGATGGGTATTGAGGAGGGCACCTTTTGGGATGAGCACTGGGTGTTGTATGGAAACCAATTTGACAATAAACTTCATATATTGAAAAAAAATTGGCAACAGATTTAAATAGTCATTTCTCCAAAGAAGATATATAAATGATCAATAAGCATATGAAAAGATGCTCAACATCATTTGCCATCAGGGAAATGGGAATGAAAACCATAATGAGATACCACTTCAGACCCAGTAGGATGGCTTAAAATCAAAGATAATAACAAGGGCTGGTCTGGGGCGCCTGGGTGGCTCAGTTGGTTAAGCGTCTGACTTCGGCTCAGGTCATGATCTCGCGGTCCGTGAGTTCGAGCCCTGCGTCAGGCTCTGTGCTGACTGCTCAGAGCCTGGAGCCTGTTTCAGATTCTGTGTCTCCCTCTCTCTCTGACCCTCCCCCGTTCATGCTCTGTCTCTCTCTGTCTCAAAAATAAATAAACGTTAAAAAAAAAAAAAAGTGCTGGTGAGGATGCAGCAAAATTAAAGCCCTCACTGGGGCACCTGGGTGGCTCAGTTGGTTAAGCGTCCAACTCCAGCTCAGGTCATGACCTCACAGTTTATGAGTTCGAGCCTGAAGACTGCTTCAGGTTCTGTGTCTCCCTCTCTCTGCCCCTCCCCAGCTCACACTCTATCTCTCTCTCTCTCTCTTTCTCTCACAAAAATAAATAAATATTTTTTAAAAATTAAAAAAAAAATGAAGCCCTTATGCATTGCTGGTCAGATCATAAAAAGGAACAGCCACTTTGGAAAAGAGTTTGGCAGTTCCTCAAAATGTTAAACATAGAGTTATCATATAAGTCAGCAATTCCACTCCGAGGTATACACACGATAGAAATGAAAACATATGGCTACACAAAAATGTGTATATGAGTGTTCATAGCAGCATTATTCATAATAGTCATAAAGTGGAAACAACCCAAATTTCATCAGGTGATGGAAGGATAAGCCAGCTATGGATATCCATATGACAGAATGTTATTCAGCCATAAAAAGGAATGAAGTACATTCCTTTAATAGATGAGACAACATAGATGAAACTTTAAAATATGCTAAATGGAAGAGGTCAGTTATAAAAGACCACATATAATTTCATTTATATGAAATGTCGATAATAGGCAAAACCATAGAGATGGAAAGTAGATTAGTGATTGCCAGGGCCTTGGGGAAGAGGGAAATGGAAAAGTGATTGCTAATGGATATAGGGTTTCTTTTGGGGGTGATGAAAATACTTGAAAATTACATAGCGGTGATGCGTGCACAACTCTGTGAACATATGAAAAAGCATTGAATTGTACACTATTGTTTTAAAGATTTAAAGTTATCTCTACACCCCATGTGAAGCTCAAACTTACAACTCTGAGACCAAGAGTCACATGTTCCACCAACTGAGCTAGCCGGGTGCCCCATGAATTGTACAATTTGAAAGTCACATAATGGGTAAAGTTTATGATGTGTCAGTTATAGCTCATGAAACATATTAAGGAAAACAAAACAACATAGAAACAGACCACTGACCAAAGGCACTTGCCAATTATATTATTCTGCAGCCACATTTAACCAAACGTCACAGGACAACTGAATGTGCTGGAGAGCTTGGCAAAATATACAGAAATTTAAAATGTAAAAGTGCCCTACACTTGGATTTAGGAGATGTGTGTTCTAGGTTTGCCTGGACCCCAACCAAAATTTATAGGCAAAGATTGTTACTTGCCTCTGAATATCCATTCTCCTTTTCTTCTCTAGCAATAAGAACCCAGATTTAACCGAGCCATTTCCAGTCAGCTGAAGACCTGCCAAGCCTCATTTGCAGTTAGATTATGGCTTGTGCCTAAATTTGGCTAAGTCTTATAATTTCTAGGAAGTTTTCTCAAAGGGAGGGAATGTACCTTTCCTGGTCCCTCCATCCTATTGTTGAGATATAGTTGGGTTGGCTAGATCTCCAACAGCTATCTTGGATCATGAGGATGAAGGACAGCAAGTGGCAAGCTGGAAGCAATCTGGGTCCCTCCCAAATTTGTAGAATAAATACCCTTAACCTTACACTGCTTACTAGCAGACTTCTTTTATATGAAACAGAAATAATCACATAAGCCACAGTTCTTTTGTGGGTTTTCTTTTCTGTCACATGTAAAGGTACATAATCCTAACCAATACACTGAATTTATGAAGGGTAAAGAGGAAAAGGACCTTTAGGTTGGTTTGGAGAAGGAGAATGTACTCTTTAAAAAAAAAGTTAAAGCCCCCTTTCTGGATGGAGCAACTTTCTAAATTAACCTAAGGACATTCAAGGGCTCTTGATTTGATCTTCCAGAAGTTTGTTGACAATGGCCAAAATATCTCAAACTGTGCAAATCCTTCATCACTACACCTGCCTCTTCTCCCTGGCATTTTCATTTCAGCTGAGGTCAGCCAGAAAATTCCAAACACTATGAGTTTCAAATCTGACTAGTTTGTAGGGAAAAGGTAGGATCTTTTCTTTGAAAAGGTTTCCAGTGGTATTCTAATTTCTTCTTTAGTCTATTCCAGTTTCCTAACCTTGATAAATATATATGGTTAGTTAAGCATTTGATTGAGGGGCATAAGAACAGCCCCTAGCGGGTAATAAAGTTTTAAAATCATGCATTCTTGGCTACCAGATCTTCCGTGGCTTTATAGCTGGTCAGGATTTGTTCACAATCTTATGCAATAATTATTTTGAATTATTCAATTAAAAAAGCCACCCATTACCACTATGTAATTTTAGAGCGTTTTCATCACCCCCAAAAGAAACCCTATATCCATTAGCAATCACTTCCCCATTTCCCTCTTCCCCACGCCCCGGGAAATCACTACTTTCCATCTCTATGGTTTTGCCTGTTATGGATATTTCATATAAATGAAATTATATGTGGTCTTTTATAACTCACCTCTTTAATTTAGCATATTTTAAGGTTTCATCCATGTTGTCTTTGTTATTATCTATGACAAAGGTGGCAAGAATATACAATGGGAAAAAGACAATCTCTTCAATAAATGGTGCTGGGAAAACTGTGAAGCTACATGTAAAAGAATAAAACTGGACCACTTTATTACACCATACACAGAATAAACTCAAAATGGATTAAAGACTTAAATCTGAGACATGAAACCATAAAACTCCTGGAAGAAAACTAAGGTGGTAATTTTTTTATATCAGCCATAGAAACATTTTTCTAGAAATGTCTCCTCAGTCAGGGGAAACAAAAGTATAACTATTGGGACCACACCAAAACAAAAGCTTTTGCACACTGAAGGAAATTACCAACAAAACAAAAAGGCAATCTACTGAATGGAAGAAGATATTTACAAGTAATATATCCTGTAAGGGGGTTAATATCCAAAATATATGAAAAACTCATATAACTCAACACCACAAAAACCCAAGATAATCCAAATAAATAATAGGCAGAGGACTTGAATAGACATTTTTTCAAAGAAGACATACAAATGGCCAACAGACACATGAAAGGATGCTCAACATCACTAATCATCAGGAAAATGCAATCAAAGCCACAATGAGATTATCACATTACCCTATGATCCAATAATTCCAGTAACTGGAAATTACCCAAGGAAAAAAAAACACTAATTCAAAAAGATATATTTATATACATAAAAGATATATGCACTCCTATGTTTATTGCAACATTATTTACAATAGCCAAAATATGGAAGCAACCTAAGAGTGTATTGATAGGTAAATGGATAAGAAGATACACACACACACACACACACACACACACACACGTATTATAAGAATGGAATCATGCCACTTGTGACAACATGGATAGACGTAGAGAGGATAATGTTAAGTGAAATAAGTCAGACTGAGAAAGATAAATACCATATGATTTCACTCATATATGGAATTTAAGAAACAAACAAATTAAGAACAGAAGAGACAAACAAGGGAATGGGCTCTTAAATACAGAGAACAAACTCATAGTTTCCAGAAGGCGGGTCGAGGGGAGAGGGGGATGAGTGAAACAGATAAAGAGGATTAAGAGTACACACTTATCTTGATGAACAATGAGTAATGTATAAAATTGTTGAATCATTATATTGTACACCTGAAACAAATATAATACTATATGTTAATTAGACATACATATATACTTCAATAAAAAGAGAAAAAAACTAAAAGTTTACAATCAAATTATATTTTCAAAGTCAAAAACCATATTTGAGGGGCACCTGGGTGGCTCAGTTGGTTAAGTGTCTAGCTTTTGATTTCAGCTCAGGTCATGATCTCACAGTTCGTGAGTTTGAGCTCTGCACTATTAGTGCAGAGCCTGCTTGGGATTCTCTCTCTCTCTCTCTCTCTCTCTCTCTCTCTCTCTCTGCCTCTCCCCTGCTTGTGGTCTCTCTCTAAGTAAATAAATAAACTTAAAAAATATTTTTAAAAAAACGTATGCACATCAACATCCCCTGTGGGGCTTTAGACAATACCAATGTGATTAAAGAGCAAACTCATCACAATTTGTTTACAGAATTTTAAAACAACATGCATGCAAATTCTGCCATATGAAGAAATACTAAATACTAGAAAATCCTGAGAAATAACTTTTTGCTTCCTAAATTTACAAAATCTATTGCTATTTTAGTAATAATTGTAATTGTGTTCAGCGTATATTTTATCATTCATGCATGAAAGACTACAACTCACTTTAAATGCAAGGACAGATAAATACGCAATAAAATTGTTTCATTGGGAAAAGTTCAGTCAGGGTTTGGTATTAATGTAATCATAATATGGTCACAAGATCTGGGCTCTTGCTCATGAAAACAAATACTTGCAATTTTTTAAAAGAAATTTTTTCTTTCTTTATAAAAAGTTTATTTATTTTGAGGAGGAGGTGCAGAGAGAGAGAGAGAAAGAGAGAGAGAATCCCAAGCAGGCTCTGCACTGTCAGCACAGAGCCTGACACAGAGCTCAAACTCACAAACCATGAGATCATGACCTGAGCTGAAATCAAGAGTCTCAAGCTTAACCGACTCAGTCACCCAGGGACCCCTACTTTTTTTTTTTAATTGGCTCTTTGCCCAATGTGGGGCTTGAACTCAGAACTCCAAGATCAAGAGTCACATGCTCTACTGACTAAGCCAGCCAGGTGCCATGACATTTGTAATTTTTAAAAATTATTTCAATATTAGTAGAAATTTTGTTTTAGGGAGACACATCAAAATAGATTCTGAACTAGCCTACTCTTGTTTTTTTTTCCTATCACTCTTGATATTTTCTGTGTTGAGGTTACACTTACAGATATTTATTATATTCACAGCTCACTGATAAGGTTTTGAGACTTATGGATGATGATGTTGATGATGATGATGATGATGATGATGTAATCTCTATGTGCCACATGGGGCTCGAACTCATGACTGCTCTACTGACTGCCAGCCAGGCACCCCAAGGCTTCTGTCTTTTAATAAGTAAGATTGACTTGAGTTTTAATGCATTTAAAGATCCTTTTCAATAAAAGTGACTATAGACCTTGAAACTTCTTTTTAAATTTTTAAATATTTGTGCTGGATTAGTAACTATAAAAAAATAATAGGCTTCAAATGATTTATACACTTAATTATGGGACTCCTGAGTATGGATGGATGAAATGGGTTACATACATCCTTACTTAGGGTTGCATGAAAATAGCCTTTTCAGTACTCATAACAGTGCCTTCCATGAATCAAAGCCAGAATAGTCATTCTGAAAATTGAATCCAGTCCTGTATCAGTCCTCTACAAAGAAAGGAGAACTAATGTAAAATTTCTAGTTGTTGAGAAGAAAGAAAATCCTATTTTGATTTTGTCTATTTCAAAAGTGGCTGCTTATACTTTATGATTAAGGCTGGGTGGAGTAAAGGCAAAGAGATGAATAAAATAAAATAATATGTCTGACATATGGAAAGTACTCAGTAAATGCTGACTTTCTTCTTTTTTGTTCCTTTTGAAGAGAGATTTTAGTAGATAACTTGTTGATTAAATTAATTAAGTGTAAGGGAGGAGATGGTATTGATCATTCATGCTATCTAAAATATCCAACTTATACATCCAATGATTTACTTTCTTTAATAATTATCTCTCAAGCTATAAATCAGAGCCTGAAAGAGCCTTCAAAAAATCTGCTTCTAGTTATATCACTTCACTGCTTTTGTGAAGGTCAAGTTCCAATGAAAAGGCAACCTAAGGAGTCTTTTCCAGAGTCTACTTTTTTAATGAAAGTTTCTCTCTTCTTCTTTCAAAAGTAGGCACATCTAATATTTTGTATACTTACACACTCCGGTGAAGAAGTCATCTATTAGTTCACTCATTTGAAAATTTTAGCAGTAACTACTTTGGGACTAGGTCACTTTTGCTATCTTTCCTTGAATCTCCTCAATCCAAGACTTTATTGAGGCCATACTTACTCTTGCCTCTTAATCTTTCCATAGCCATTCTGTGCAGTTTCTGGAGCCCTTCAGGGTATCTTTTTTTTTTTTTCTCTAAGTAATCTCTGATCTGAATGTGAGGCTTGAATTCATGACCTCAAGATCAAGAGTTATATATTCTACCAACTGAGCCAGTCAGCCACCCCTAGGAGTATCCTGACAGCAATATTTTTGTTCTTGGTATTGGTATGCTTACAGATGGTTTCATAGAACATAGCTATCCTCTTGTATTTAGCTTGGCACATCAATCCATAAAGAAAATTGGGAAAGCTTAATGAGAAATTAATATGCCATGCTTCAAATGTATTTTTATCGAATCTAGGTAGGAATACCAAGAAAATTAGGTAGATAATAAGTGGTTACTTGTATTCCTAAATAGTTCATACTTCTATACAGAAGGGAAACCCATATATCACACAACACAACCATACATTGTCTGAGACCCTCGGGACTGCGGAAGGACACTGGGATTTCTTATGCCCTCTTTGTGCTAGTAGAAGACTGCACATAGGTCAACAGGAAGATAGGCCTAAGGCAAAACAATTTCTGAACTTTATAATTTCTAATATTTGATGCAGAAAAGGTTTACCCCCCTCCCTCCATCCATAGGAAGATTATCTTAGGGTTTGAAGCAGGAGGGTAGTATTTAAATAAAAGGCTTACTCAGATTTTGCAAAGTAGAAAGGGAGTGATCACAGTGTTCAGAGCTCAGAAGGATCTTAGAGAATGTTTAATTTAATTCCCCTAAGAATAACGAGACCAAGAAAGTATTTGTGTCTGCTTCAGGTCAAAAGAGCCAGAAGGCAAGAGGTCACATGGAGTAGTGGAAAGAGCATGGACTTTATGGCTGACAGCATAGATTTGAATCCAGCTCTTCTCATAGCTATCTGAATGGTTTTCTCACATACAAATTGGGAATAGTAGGACCTGTCTGTTAAAGTTGTTGTGAAGAGTAAATGATATAACCTACATAATCTGCCCAGAACAGTTGTTAGTATTCTGCAAATGTTTAGCAAATGTTATTCGCAGTGCAGGAACCCACACCAGGGTCTTTTGACTCCAACTCTTGTACACTGCACTGCACTATCAATACAGCTGGCCAGAAGAATTCAAATATTTGCTTCAAATATAATATTCCAATGAAATAAATTGTGCACAACATCAAATAATGTTTTAAAAACATTCACTAATCAATGCAAGCAATACCCAGTCCTTTTTAGACAAAATTAAATGTCCCACTTTTCTCAGTGATTTTTGCTGTTTTCAGATACACACAGCTCAGTACAAAGAGATGACACAGGGGACTTTTTATCTGCAATGCAGAGAGCAATACAGAGATAATTTATATCCGAACTTGCCGTTAGCTCCATATGGCATGTATTCATCATTTAGTGGGTTCAGTGCCCTATCTTTAGAGCTTCAGTGATCAGGGTAGAAACTGCCTACTTATTTATGCTTGGCTGGACTGAAAATATAGAGAGAGGAAGAGGTGAAGGGAAATGCCACTCCCTGCAAGAACTGGCCCTGAAGTTAGGAGTCTAGGATTAACATTGGCTTGTCCGGGAATAGCAGACTCTGTTTTAAAGGGTAGGCAAAATGCAGATGACATGAGGTGTATTATTTATGGGTTGCAATCATGCATGTTATTCCTGTCTGCCCCACAAAGGACTGGACTGTGGTTAAATGTAGGGCTGTCTTCTTTTTGTTCAGCACAAAGCCTCACTCACACTGGGCAAGTGGGTATTTGCAGCAACATGTGATCAATTAGTTTGTATCAGAAATAGGAGAAATCGCTCTCAAAAGCCAAATTAGGAATTAACCAACCCCATTCCCATGCTCCTACTTCAGAGAGGGGGAGTAGAAAGAGAAGCACTGTATTCTCCTGTCCCTACTGAGAGTAAAGTAACAACGGGTTCTCCTCTCCCGTTGCTTGGAAAGTCAAAGACTCAGTCCCTTTATACAAAAGGAATTTTGATTTTCCTCCAATTTTTGACTCAAAAGATATATAAATCTTTCAAGCTGGAAGAATCTGTTTTTTTATCCTTCAGTCACCAGGATTATCTCAGTGATGGGAAAGAGGGAATTCTGAAGAGTACACTCCCCTCCCCAATGCCATCATAATATTAAGTATATATTTAGTGCTATAATTCAAACACTGGAGCAAAATGTGCAGCCATTTATAACCTCTGGAATATTAAGAATGATTATGGACTGTTATGGTTTGAATTGTGCACACCCTCCCCCATATGTTGAAGTCTTAACCCCCAGTACCTCAGAATGTGACCTTATTTGGAACAAATGTCATTGAAGAGGTAGTAAAGAAGAGATCATTAGGGGGCACCTGGGTGGCTCAGTCGGTTGGCCATCGGACTTTGGCTCGGGTCATGATCTCACTGCTCATGAGTTTGAGCCCCGCATCAGGCTCTGTACTAACAGCTCAGAGCTTGGAGCTTGCTTCAGATTCTGTGTCTCCCTCTCTCTCTGCCCCTCTCCTGCTCATGCTCTGTCTCTTTCTCTCCAAAATAAATAAACATTAAAAAAATTTTTAAAAAGAAGAGATTAGCAAGGGCCCTAATCCAATATGACTGGTGTCCTTATAAAAACGGGAAATTTGGACTCAGATGGCCACATAGGAAGAATACCATGTGAAGATGAAGGCACAGATTGGGGTGATGCATTTATAAGCCAAGGAATGCCAAAGATTGCCAGAAAACCACCAGAAGCTAGGGAAGAGGCATGGAGCTGATTCTTCCTCACAGTGCTCAGAAGAAACCAACACCATCTACACCACAATCTTAAAATTCTAACCTGCAGAACTATGAGATGATAAATTTCCGTTTTTTAAGCCACACAGTCTGTGGTACTTTGTTATTACAATCCTAGTGAATATATGGAATTCCCTTCCTCCTTCCTTCCTTCCCTGCTAGACTTCATGAAAAGGAGGTTGGAAGACAGGAACATGATTTTCCTTTTAAGTCATTGATGGACTTTAGGCTTTTTGTATCATTAAGAAATACAAATTCTTGTTAAAAGGCATATCCACACCTGACTGTAACTAAAAGTTTGGCAATAGTGGGCAAAAGGAGCTGCCCCCAAGGAACATATATGCCAATGTCTTCATGTGCTCAAAGTCAAATTATGGCTCCTAAAACTGAATGGCTTATTTTAAACCCTCAAGAACTAGAGCCTTTCCCTTGTTTTCTTCCAAAGTGGCTTTTCCCTACCTTGACTGAAGAACTCATTTTTCAACTTGCTGAAAAGTTTTACTTTGTCCAGACTTACCCATCCACCTCGAAAATGGAGCAGAGCAATAAGCTATTACCTTTCCTTCTTTCTCAAGGAGTGATTTCCCCTACTCCCACACAGAGGAGTCTAGCCCAGGTTTTAACTTATTGTCCCCTCCCTTTTCTATCCACTGCCACATGAAAGATGAGTTTCCAAGACCACCGTTTGGCTATTGTGCTCTTCTAAGGGCTTCTCAGTGATACAGCACCAAGACTACTGACACTTGCATCTGAACATTTATGCACATCCCCATACTGTCACAGAGTTGTTCTTTGTTTCTTAAGATGGCACTACTAGATAAGTTCCAATGTGTATGCCCGATACAGAGTAGCCTTATCTACTCTGAGAATATGGGGTCTTCTTGTGCCAAATGTGCCTGACACTGATTCTTAGACTAAAGACCTTCCAAAATCCAGAACTGGTTGTTGTGCTTAGAGCTGCTATATCCTCATCTATGATGGAACTGGAGCTTCTATTCATAAAATAGCAAAGTCTGGATCTCCAACTGCCTGGGTCTACAGTCTATAGAAATTTCCCAGACATCAGTGATGTTACCACATTGCTTGAAGCTATTCTAGCAAATAGACATCTGTGGGTTTTGCCTGCCCAGCATTTATTCCTCCTCCTTCCCTAGTTTTCCCATTTTCTGTCCTTGTGGTTTACGTGCTGACTTTATAAACCCAGCCCTAGGCCTCTACCATTAGTGAAGAAGGTGCACAGGACCAAAAACAAGCCAATGAAATCAATCAGGGCCTTGTGCGAAAACTGCTGGGAAAAAGGTACTGTCTCTATTTGACTTGGGGTTGGGAAGAATGTAAGCCTGGAGTTTTTAGGGGCCACCAGGTGAAAGGAATCTTCTGAGAATGAAGCGAAGATGAGAGATAGAGAGATCCAGGGGAGTGCGTTGTGAATGTTGTCTGGACATCATCTGCATCTTTGAGTCCAGCCAAACCTGAAATTTTCAGCTATGTAAGTCAATAAATTCCCTCTGCTTAGGCCATTTTGAGGTGGGTTTTCTGGCACTTGCAGCTGAAGGTATCCCAATATATGCATCGTTTCTTTTGGCCTTCTGTCTTCTATTTCTTGCTTAGTATACAAGTTGTTCTTGTGCATGACCTTTACATGTTTAGCTCCCTCATAACTGCTGGGATGAGCTTCACTTCAGTGTTAATAGGATGTTCGGTGAGTTTGCTCTTGTTAATCTTATTCTTCCAGTGAGAGAATTTATAGGTAGTTGATGGTGAAATTGTTCCCCCAAACCCAAACCCTAGAGGTAGGCAGGATAGCTGCCTAGAAGGTCAGGAAACATCATAACTTATTATAAGACTATGACCTAGTTAAGAGCTTGAAACGTGTTGGCACCATCTGTCTGTCAGATTTCTAAACGTTAGGATAATCTTGATTTATTTCTAGACTTTGTCAATCAGTTTACCACATGCTATCTGCAAAACAGTATCCAATGACATCCTCATTCCAGGCTGAGTATAGGATTTTCTTGGTGCATGCTTATATGTGGCTTTGGTTTTATAGCTGCTATAAAAAAAACTTCACAGATGTTTACAATGAACAACAACCAAAAAATCCCAGATAAAGTAGAAATAAGGCTATTAATTCAAATGCACTGGAAAATCTGCTTCTTAGCAATTTCCAAGCCGGGAGAACTGGAGAATGACAACAATCTCCACCTAGACAGTATCTACCCCCATGGCTAATGAAGGACACATAGACCCCTTATTTAGCACTATGACACATCACATCCTACTAAAGAATTAAAATATCTTAGAATTGGAGAGGCCATGCTGTCATAGAGCTCGATTTACTCAGAATGTAGGCATGCCCTCTACCTTTTTCTTAAATGGCAATCCAGACTTCTTCCAAATGTCAAAATATCTTCAGGATTGGGTGTCTCTGCCCATTGAAGGAAAACTCATATTTATGTGCTGTGCTGAGCCACAGCCTCTCTCCTTGTAACTTTGAAATACCAGAATTTTATTTAAGGGAACTTAGAGATCATTCAATTCAACATCTTCATTTTATTCCAATGATCTGCCTTCTGGAACAGAGTATCTAATCATCTTTTCTGTAACAGCCCTTTCAATATTTTGTGGCAGCATTTGTGTTCTTCCCATAACATTTGTTTCTCTGGAATAAATATGCCCAGGTACCTCAGCCCCTTCCTTATCCTAGTCAGAGTCCTCCGAGATACTACCCTAACTTACTGTCTTCTAACTCCCTCTTGTGACATGATACAGTCTCCCTAACATCCCATCACTATTCATTCAGAGGCTAGGTATTTCCTTCCAGGTGAAAACTAATGGGAGAACACAGTTTTCCATAATTTACGTTGTTCTAGCTATTCTATGTATTTATGTAGAACTACTATTTTATGTAGCTCTTAAGCACAGAAGGGTTGGTTATGAATGGCCTGCCAATGTTTCTGGCAAAGACAGATTTTACAAATAAATTTGTCAGACTTCAGATAAACACTGTCAATAGCGGGGTGCCTGGGTGGCTCAGTCAGTTGAGCGTCTGACTTCAGCTCAGGTCATGATCTCACAGCTAGTGAGTTTGAGCCCCATGTCGGGCTCTGTGCTGACAGCTCAGAGCCTGGAGCCTGCTTCGCTTCAGATTCTGTGTCTCCCTCTCTCCCTCTACCCCTCTCCTGCTCATGCTCTGTCTCTCTCTCTGTCAAAAATAAACATTAAAAAAAAAAGACTCTCAATAGCATAGCATTGTGCTGTGAGAAGTCACCAGAGCAGTTGTTATAGGCCACTGCCTCATTTCAGTCATGCTATCTTACATGTATTCAGGTTTTTAAATACTTTATCTTTTTTTATATATAATTTAAAAGAAAAAATTAATGTTTACTTATTCTTGAGAGAGACAGAGAGTGCACGAGCAGGGGAGACTGTTTACTGACTGTAAAAAGTCTTTACAGGAGTAGGTCTCCGGCTAGGAGCAGAACTTTTTTTTCTGACCTGATGATCTTTCGTTAACCCAATGAAACAGTTCATAAAGAAGAAGACACAAGGCTGGAAGGTGTTTTCCTTTAAGATTCTTCTTTGGTTGATAAAAAATCATAAAGAAGGACAAATCCCTCAACATTTGGGGAGAAATACTTTCTCAATTTCTTTTATTTGGAAGTTGAATGGGAACTGTGGAAGAGGGTAATTTGTGGTGGGGGATTCATACACTCAGTATGCTTTGAACAAATGCTCAAATGAACCATGCCTTGTCCTCTTGTTTCTTGTATGTGCCAAAACTAAAATATATCCCAAATCTCAGTTTAGCTGTGGTTTTAGCTCCAGACCTCTGGGCATTTGGTACAACACACTTTGCTGGTGATGGTTGAGATTTAACCTTGAAATCAAGTTGTTATATAATTTAACAACCTATCCCTGTGTATTTGGTGGTCAACACCATGTTATTTTTTATTAAAAATGTTTCTGTCAATACAACTTTTATGCTTTGTATTGAGTGTCTGTGGCAAGTCTTTAATTACTGTTGAGAAATTTGTAATATAGATACATAGATTTTTGCTTGCAACAGTGAAAAAGGCATAAGGTTTTCTAACACCTCCAGGTGCTAGCTACCTAATGGACCTTCGGACAAGAGACTGAAATATTAAGAGAGTTGATTGGGGTCAAGATGGAATGGAGGACTACATTAAACTAGATGGAAAACAAAAGTAATCCAAAGAAAAATATGAATGCTAGGGTAATTAGGCTGATTATAAAGGAATGACAGTGGCTAAAATTTATTAGGTACAGGTCCCCGTGATGTGAGATCTGCAGCAAATCAGGAGAAGCCTCCAGACTGAATTCAGGTTAATGTCACCTCAGCTTTCTGGGGGAGGTTATGGTGTTCTCAAGCTTTTCATACTTACATGGGTTGTAAAAACGGCAGAATCAGCCAAGAGGCATCTGGGTTCCTGAAGTAACAGGTATGACATTGATGTTAGAGTTAAATCAGTTTTCCATTACCTGGGGATTGATTAAACTGGTAAGAATTATTGTGGGAGGTCAAAAAAAAAAAAAAGGGATGCCATTTGGTTTTAGAGTATGCTGAAAAAATGCAAAGCATGGACTTTAGGATCAGAAGATGGGGCTTGGAGTCCAGGCTGTACCTGTCAAGCTGAGTTGTCCTGAGTGAGTCAGGTAGCCTAAGTCTCAGTGTTCTCTGCATTAAAATGAACCTAATAACATGGTTATTTTGACTCTCAGGCTAACATATATGAATGCATGTTATGAATTTACAGTGCTAGTTACTTGTTTTTATTCTTTTCTAGTGCTGACACCAGGTTATGAATCAAAAGGGAAACAAAACAACATACCCTATTCCATCTGGGGGACAAAAAAGATGGGAGTGAATATTGCTTTTACAGCATTTTCCCCTTCTTCCTTCATCTGGATCTTTAAAAACTGCATTTATTTGCTGTTATGGCTTTACCCTCCAAAGCCCCTGTATTTGATGTCTTTTGGCCCTTACACACATGTGAAGAATTAAGACACACAACGATGTTATAGGCCTGCCCACTCATAGCTTAAGGGAGCAAGTTATGGAAATTGACCATAACCCTTGGGAACCTAAATTCCACTGACTACAGGTGGGGGACCATTTTTTGGTTTTTTGTTTTGGTTTATTTTTTGGTTTTGTTTTTGTTTTCAGAATTTTTAAAAAATTTTTTAAACTTTTTAAAGCAATGTGGTTTCTGCCTGCTCTTCCAACAATACAATGGCTTGGACTTTTGTGGGTTGGGAATCCATTAGAAAACAAAAATAACGGATCTTGTACAATTCATCAAGCCCACATGGGGATTTCTCAACCACACAGTCCTGTAGGATTATGGCTAGTGTGCCAGAGACATGTGCTAACCCTCAGCTTTATTCATACCAAATAAATAGTCACTCAGTCACTAGGGTAAATGAAATAAAGGTAACCACTGACACTACTATTGCCATTTTTGAAATGTGAATTCTGAAAGGAATATGGCAATTCAGTCTCCAAAAATAGCACAATGTCAGCACATCTCCCTCAATAGTTACTAGATAAGAAATCAACATGAATAACTTTCAGGAGCCAAACTAAATATTGTTTTACATCCTTACATTTAATAATATCTTACTATTCACTAAAGTTTACTTGAAGACAAGAATCACTTTACGAAACAGAATGCATACAGTGCTTAACAGAGGTGTAAAGCTTATAACAAAGTATAGGTGAAATTGTATTCCAGGAAAGATTTAGAACTGGTTTTTGAAGAGGATAGCTCTATTTTGGCCAGCTTCATTTAATGAATTTTTAATTATTCATAATAACCAGATGATTTCCTTTTGCCTGAATCTAAACCCAAAGATGCTCAGAATAAGAACACATCTCTCTATGGGTTCTTCCTTCTAGATGGCTTTTTTTGCAGTATTTGAAAGTTTTTCTTGGTGGCATTTCAAGAAACCGAAGGAAGACCTTATTTTGTATCTAGGCTGTTTACTTCCCATGTTCTGACTTTGCCACAATATAAGCACATTACTGGACTCTTCTCTAAGTCTCAAGTCTACTTGAATGCCTGTACAATATCCTTAGGTTACTCAGCCATCTTCTCTGGTTGTGAGCAAAAGTGACCCCCTTCAGTATATCCATGAAAAAAAGAGTAGCCCAGGATTTCCTGGAGTATCTTAAGGGCCATAATTTGCACATAGGGGCACTTTTAAATAACTTACTAAAAGGCATTCTGTAGAGGCAATTTACAGAAAGGTTTCTCTCACTGGCACTAGGGTTCATGGTCAATGAACCAGTAGGCTGGATTTCAGTCCTCACCTGCCCTGGCAAGGCATTTTTGCACAGCGCCTGAAACAGACTACCCTATAGGGCCCCTTGGATATGTATTCACCTTTAACTGTTCCTCCCACATCCATTCTGAGGCCACAGACATCTGAAAAGACATGGTAGGCATAATTTTTTCAGAACCAGAAATCTCTCCAATTTCCGCCTCCTAGTCTTCCTTCAAATATTCACTCTCTTCTAGTCTCTGTATTTCTTTCTATCCCACTAAAATGAACCCAAGTTCTCCCTCTCCACCCAGTGATTCTCAAACTTTTTTGACGTGAGTCCCACCTACCTGAGGCAAAAGGCTCCAAGACTCACACACTCCTCCAGTCTTTCCTACTCTTCAAAGAATTCTCTGGTAGCAACAAACTGTTGCTGTGCAAACACATTTTGTTCAGATTATGTGAATATCTGCTTTAGCAATATTGACATAGATAGTTCTATGTGTACTGCAATCCATATTCATGCTAATGTTTTGTTACAGAGAACTTAAAGGTGATAAATTATGGTGATATCACTCTCCTACCATAGGGTAAATCAAACAGTATACCTCAAAGAAAATAGATGATGATGAAGATAGAGAAGGGTAATTTATAATTAAAAAGCAGGAATAATAACCACAGAAAAAAATAATCAACTCATCATAGCACTGATACTGGTAACAGAACAATCTTCCCCCAAATTGAGGATTCTTCAACAATCTGTCCATGCATGTTTATAGTGGGAGTTTGCAAATACTGCCGAGTGTTGCCTGGCAGCCAGGTGAATACTTAGTCAAGTCCTCAGTAAACTCTACTTATGTGCTAAATTCTTATTTATGAATACGAAATACTACCAACTCCTAACAATTTTGCAGACATTAGTAAGTAGCCTTTAGAGAAAGACACACACACACACACACACACACACACACACACACACTGAAAATCTAGGACATCAAGGGCCATTTGCTAGTAAGATCCAAAGACAAGACTTACATTTGGGATCAGTTTGCGGAACATCAGGAAGATGCTTGTGGCCTCCCAGTTGGCTAGAGTGCATACCTTAAAAATCACTGCTTAGGTAGTTGGCTTGGCTTTTTGACTCAGCTGCTCAAGATGCTGGATCACTTTTTTCGTAGTCTATGGCTACTAAGGCACCATGACCTTGTGCCTTAACCAGCTCCCTGAACCCCCAACACTCCCAGTCTCTCTCACTGGAGTCCGTCTCTGGGAAGGAGAATCAGATGTTACCCACTGACTGGGCAGACTCCCAGTTACCACCTTGTAGTATCTGTGATGGCATAATGGGAGGCCTTGAGTGCAACTTGGTAGAGGGAAGTCAGGAGACTTGGTCATAGGCCACCTCTGCCTTCGCAGCTGTTTGACAGCAGGCAGGTTACCTCACTTCTCAGTTTAGATAGCTCCTCTATGAAATGGAAGGAATAATACCAACCTCACAGATTTCTTATGAAGATCAAACGAGATAATGTAAGTGATAAAACATGGTATAATATGTATTTTATTTATAAAAGTAATGTGTGTTATTGCAGAGAGGTAATGTTCATGCAAACATTTGGACTGTTCTAATTTCAAAGTTTAACTAATATTAGGATGCTATGATGTATAAGAATGACAAAAAATATAGACTGTCAGCCATGAAGACCAAATGCAAGGACCTCACAGGCCCTAGAGATTATTGAGAAAGAGTACAAGTTCCTGAATAAGCCATGTTATAAGGAAAAGTACATGTCTCAGTGCTCCTGAATCATCCTCCAGCCCTTTGCAGAAAGGTGATATTAGAAACTATTCTTGAAGAATCAGGAGTTATCCAGGCAAAGAAGAAGATGAAGGCTGTATAAAGATGTTTTGGATAAATGGAATGGCATAAGTGAAGGCAAAGAAACATGGCTTATTCTGGAAATTACAAACACTTAAGTGTTGCTGGTTGTAAAATGTAGGGAGAAGAGACATGGGAGAGGAGGCTGGCTAGGAAGAATACCTGTCATGTCACCAGCCTATTCATCATGTCAGTGATGGGGAGCCAATGAAACAGTGTAGCCCAAATACATGGCTGGATTTGAGTTACACAAAAACCACTCTGATGTCGGTTTGGAGGATGAGTCTGAGGGATGACAACCTGGAGACAAGACATTTTTAAAGCTTTTCCAAGAGTTCTAGTAGGAGATATTGAGGTCCTGAGCTAGAGCAGTGAAGGGACTGGAGGGGCATATGAAGTGGTGAATCAGCAGGCCTCACTCATTGTATTAGTCAGGATATGATAGATTATATTATGGTAACAAATGATCCCCACATCTCAGTGGTTTATCACAAAAGCTTATTTCTCAGTCATGCAGTTAGCCAGGCTTCTTTGACTTGGTGACACTACCATCTCAACATAAAACCTCTGCATTCAACACAACAGGAGAAGAGGGGTGTTTCAGGTAAAGAGGACTGAGAAAGTTTCTTTTACTACCTTAGCCCAGAAATAAGATGCAAAGTTTTATTCATGTTTCATTGGTCCATACTAGTGATATGGCTGCACTTAACTGAAAATGAGGTGGGAAGTATGTCTCTTCTACGCCCAGAAAGAAAAGAATTGGATATTGGTAAATACTGGTCATATTTACCACATGGTGGAATAGAGATGGGATAGTCACTGTAGTGAAATATGCACATGGTAGATGGAGAGGTGAAGGAAGTTTATGATAAATTTCAGATTTTTAGCTTGGAAAAATAGAGGTTGATGGTGCCGGTCAGTGAGACAGGAAAGGCTGAAGAGCACCATACTAGGTAAAATAGGGCATTTTATCATAGGGTGTAATATTTTATCATAGGGTAAAATACTGGTTTTTGGATACATGAAACATCCCTAGGATAAGCATTGTATCCAGAGATAAAAAGCAAAAGGTAGAGTCAGGTCAAAGGTAGTATTGGGCAAGGCTGAAGGCAGTTACAGTGTTTAAATAGTTTAGAAGAAGCAGTAACTGAGTCATGGTCATGAGTGGAAGGCAAAGCAGACAAATCACCAGGAGAAGGTGTTTGGAGAAAAAATATAGGCTGGTGCTCAGGCCACTTTCAGCATCAAGCACACACTTGCCTGAGGCTATGAAATATGTTAAAGGTGTCATCGAATGCCTGACTGTGCTCTGAACTTTAGCTAGTGACTGAGGTTCTGGTTTTCCACCTCTTTGCAGCCATCCAACCTCCCTGGGCCTGGATCCTGCTCCCATAAATGAGCCTTCTGCAGCCTGGCCACATGTAGCCAACCCTCCTTTACCCTTGTCTACTCAGACCTTGGAATATCTCTTACCTGGCACCAACTGATGCCATAACCATAACCGAGGTTGCTATCATTTAGACTCTGCTTTAGACACTTACCCCAGGTTTAAACTCTCATATAGGACAGTTCCTTTAAACCCCATCCTGAGTCCCTCACATAAGCCATTGTCTCTTGCTCACTAGCCTTTCTGCCAACTCAGAAAACTGTAGTCTCATTTTGCCTCAGGCCATACGCTTAGGAATTTAAGAAGCTCAATAAAAGCAATGGTCTTGGCATGTATTTTCCAGAAAATATTTACTGTCAGTAGAGGATGAAGTTTCTCTGAGATTCTAGAGTGAGAGGTGGGTGGCATTATATAGGAACCAGCCCAGAAGCAATAAGGCAATCAGTGGAGAGGTAAGCTTGCTCCCAGCTGGACGTAGGATTCCATGTCCAGAGTCCATGGCTGATTATTACAGGGGACCAAGACTAGGGAAGAGAAAATTGTCAGGAAGTTCACAGAGACTTCAGGAAATAGGTCAACTGCCATCCTTATCTCTCCTTTACCAGGAGGAGACTAAAAATCCACAATCAAGTCTACAGAAGTACACAATAGATCCACTGTAGCTGTAGGAATCAAGACTCAGGCTCCAGGAAAGTGGAGTGGCACCATGGCTTCAGGAACACCAAGAGTCAGAGTTGGTTTGCAGAACCACATTCTTCTGGGAGTTCTACAACAGTCTTGCCTCCTTCACTGCCCCCAGGAGAAGAAAGGCTGGCAGGAGCAAAGCAACAAGCAAAGAGAACCCTGATAAGAGCATGGAGCAGGGCAGGCCTTCTCCAACAGAGGTTGAACTTTGAGACCCAAACATAATGGAGTCAAGTAGGCATTCTGGCTTCCCCCCAGGGCCCCTCAAGGATGACTCTACCTGATTAGAATCCCTGAAGCCTTTGAGCCTCTCTATGACCTCTGACAACGGCTTCTTCCAAGCTCCCATTGGAACTTGCATAAGAGCAGCGACACTGGTTGAATGGAGTCAATATGCCTGGGAAGGAGGGAGGCAGCTGTAACTGGAAGTTCACTAGAAAAACTGGGATAGGGATACGGTGTGGACAAGAGCTAAGAGAAGACCCAAGGATAACTGTCAAATCTGACATTCTATTACTTGTTCTAAAAGATGACTATCTACAAATCATCCCTAGGATACCCAAGTTCACAATATTGCTTAATGCAATTAAAAAGAAGTAACACTCTAGGATTTTTTCTCTTTTTGTTTATCTCCCTTGGAATTTATGTGTTGAAGAAATGGTCTAGATTTTACTGATTATATTTGTATGCTATTGTTTCAAATATGCCTCTTGTAAGTTGTAATTATAAACTGACATTTAGATATAGATGCTTGATCAAATTCAGGGTCAGTATGTGGGAGAAAGATATTCCATAGGTGGTTTGTGGACTTTCCTCAGGAGGCACATATTTTTTCCCCAATTTTGCTAAGATATAATTGGCAAATAAAATTGTTTTATAATATAAAAAAAATTACTGGGACCAATAAAAAAAGAAGTAACAAATATGAAAGCACATTATATACTGTAACATTGAATAAATACAGGATCTTGAAACTGTTTAAAAGCTAGTATATAAAAATAGGCTTTATAGCCCCCATTTGTGGACAGGTGCTATGCTAAGTGTTTTATATACATCGTTTTAGTCAATGCTCCCCACAACTATACTAGTCAGGTGCTATTATTATTTGCATTTTACAGATGAGGAAACCCAAGCTCCTAGAGTATCTGATTCAGGTTATGCAGCTAACCTGTAAGAAGCACAGCCTGTGGTCAAGCTCACATCTGTGTTGATTCCAGAGTACTTCCCCCAAAGCCTGAGAACACTGTTGTGTCTTTGTTTCACATGTCTGTCTGAGCTGTCTCTTCACTCATGGTCTGCAGAAGTTAGTTCTGCAGCACCAGCTCTTGTCTCTACTGTCAGCCAGAGAGCAACCTCTGGGAGATCTTGAGGAAGGCCTGGTTCTGGAGGAGGGCTCTTCCCATCCCCCTTTCGCAACAAGCCCACAATGGCCAAGCTCTGGGCCTTATCTGGCAGCCCTCACATTCTTCCTAAGCACCCCAAGCAGGACACATTCCTGACTGGGTGGAGGGAAGAATTCTTAGCATTCTTCAGCTGCTGTCCTCTTAAGAGCGCCTAATCTCAAGTAGGATAGAGAAAAAAAAAATCCTTCATTTCTAACGTTTGGAATTACTCTGAATTAAGTCCTGCTCTCCAAACAAGGAGAAGGGGGAACAAAGGGCTGGAGGGAGATTTCAGGAGCACTGAGACATGTACTTTTCCTTATAACATGTTTCGGGATTGTGGAATCAGGAACTTGTACTCTTTCTCAACAATCTCTAGGGCCTGTGAGGTCCTTGCATTTGGTCTTCATGGCTGACAGTCTATATTTTTTGTAATTCTTATACGTCATAGCATCCTAATATTAGTTAAACTTTGAAATTAGAACAGTCCAAATGTTTGCATGAACATTACCTCTCTGCAATAACACACATTACTTTTATAAATAAAATATATATTATACCATGTTTTATCACTTACATTATCTCGTTTGATCTTCATAAGAAATCTGTGAGGTTGGTATTATTCCTTCCATTTCATAGAGGAGCTATCTAAACTGAGAAGTGAGGTAACCTGCCTGCTGTCAAACAGCTGTGAAGGCAGAGGTGGCCTGTGACCAAGTCTCCTGACTTCCCTCTACCAAGTTGCACTCAAGGCCTCCCATTATGCCATCACAGATACTACAAGGTGGTAACTGGAAGTCTGCCCAGTCAGTGGGTAACATCTGATTCTCCTTCCCAGAGAGGCTTCCTGCTGGATTTACTGTCTCTCCTTCATACTCCCACAGCATCATCTACACATCATTGACAACATTATTTATATTACAACTCTTTATGGGTCTCTCTGCCCAGATTAACTGAGTGTCACATGGTAAATCCTCACTTGTAGGAAACACAGAGGTAAGGAGATTCAGTAGTGATGCAGACACACAGGCCTCATCTTTGGATATAGAATTCCAGGATGATGGGCTGTGAAGTAGACTTGAAGGTTCAACCCGAGAAATCATTCTAGTGGGTATACAGGTCTGGCAAGAGTCGGGGAGGAGGGGGGGAGGTTGGGCGGGGAAGGTCTGACTTCATGCCAAACTTAACAAACCGGTGGGCCTGAGTCAGAGATTATTAACCCAATCGAGATTGGCTCAAGAACTGAAAGGACATTTTATTGAACGTGGACCATGAAAAGATACCTCTTCAAGAATCTTGGTAAGGTGTAAACATAGGAAAGATGGTGGAATCTGATATAACTTTACAAAATCATTGATAGTCTTAATAAATTGGGCTTAGGCAGAAACCAGAGTTTGGCTTTCTTAAATGACTACAATAATAAATGCAATAGATTTTGTGGTACAAAGTTGCTGGGAACACTGATTAGCAAATATGGAACCATTGTTCCTAGGGAACATGTAGGTTTAGGTTCCTGTGAGCTGTGGTCACATTTTCATCAACTGATTAATACATAACTTTGTTTTATATATGTTCCTCTTTAAAGATGATTTATTTCCTTATTTAATATGTATTATGCATTTATTAACATTGAACTCCTGGCCAACAACACTGTAACTTATGTCTTAACAAAGTTTATCTAACACATATAGTTCTCTAAAAGGTTATTCTTGTGATTGGGAAGACTAGAAGGCACTTTGCACTGCACTTGGGAATCATTTAACAGCAAAATCACCAGTAAAAAGCACAAAAATGTGGCACTAAATATATTACAAAAAGGACACTTGTTTCTAGTATGGGAACTAAAACAAGAATAGTGTTACCTTGTTCACCTTCAGCTGGGAATGTGTAGGTCAGGTGACTCAAATTTTTCATTGCCCACATCCATGAATGACCATGAAAGTGCCGTATTGATTTGGGGGTTACACATAAATATTAGGAAGTAGGCAAATTCACAAAATTAGGACCCACAAATAATGAGAATCCACTGTATTTACAGTTTGTTGAACACCTACCACCTGTCATTGAACTAGGTACTTTACATATACACACATCGTCAAGCTTATCAGCTTTCCACTCTTCGAATGAGATGACTCAGAGTTAACAACAGTGCACATATCCTTAGATCAATAGGCTAACACCACTGGAAAAAGTAAACCTTTATAATAAGATTAATGTTATACAATTTTTACACTGATCTTATGGATACATTAATGGGACTAGAAACTTGGAACAGGCTAGGCTTCTGCTTCTCTTGGAAATATCTAACTCAATAGTCTGAACTCTTATAGAAAACTCACATTGCACAGTCAGCAGTAGGGGCTATTGACTGATTATGCTTAAAAACCTACAACCAGTAACGTCTGAGGAGAATCTTTCTTATAGGGAAACATGACCAGCAGTTAAGAGCACAATCATCTTCCTAAGCAACATTATGTAAAGCCAAAAATAGTCAAGTAAACAAATTCAGAGACAAATATGTCTTTCAGGGCATTGACTGACTGAGTAGGAACCTGAGAAGTTAGCAAGCTTTAGAACATATAAAGTTTTGAAGCTTCATGCTTGCAAAATGATGGTCTTAGGCGATCTGAGCATCCACAATCTTCCTATCTGCTGCTTGCTTTCCATTCAAGTCAGTCTGGACTCTGTTCCAAACTACAGTATGCTCACTCTTCCTCCTCATCTTTACTCTTAACACAATGTCACTCTCTTCCCAACCAAATCACCCTTAACTGGGAAAGCACCATTTAGTCTCACATCTTCCATTAACTTTCTGGACCTCCTCAGCCCTCCAATCTTCTTGTGTGGGGGAGGATCTGGGGCACCCAAAATCTAGCTCACTTGTCACTATGTAAGAGGGAAATAATAATGCATATCTCAGAATTTAAGCAGGGTAGCATGTGCACATGCACAGTACTAAGTGAATGCTCAACTTTGTTGGTGATTCTGAATCTGAATTCCGTTCTTCACCTTGGTTCATATAAATTAACTTTTTGTTACCTCTTCTGAGACAGCTTTTATGAAGAAAAGGATAATAAGAGACATAAGAGTCATAAGAGACAAGGCAACAGCAAAAAAGAACATGCTTTGGGGAGTGATTTCCAGATTCTGAACTTTCTGGATGAGTACATGAATTTGGGGAACTAATATCATATTGCTTAATAGCTCCCATTTGTCTAAAATCTCCCTAATAACATTTTTACCTTATGTAATAATTTTTACAAAATAAACACATTTTAAATGGGAAAAGCAAGAAGAACATATTATTAGAAGTTCTGAAAATGAATAGGGGCACCTAGGTGGCTCAGTCATTTAGGCGTCCAACTTCAGCTCAGGTCAAGAGTTTGGGCCACACATTGGGCTCTGTGCCTACAGCTCAGAGCCCAGAACCTGCTTCAGATTCCGTGTCTTCTTCTCTCCCTGCCCCTCCCTGCTCACACTCTATCTGTCTGTCTCTCTCAAAAATAAATAAACATTAAAAAAAAAAGAAGTTCTGAAAATGAATAAATTCAGCTTCAGGAAAAACTCACCTCATTTGCACACCCACTTATCCTTTTTGTTCACTCATCGGCCAAATATTAAGTGATATGCACCAGGAATGTTTCTGCATGATAAGGTACAGTGGTAATGACAGGGAAGTTCTCTGTATTCATGTAACTTATGTTTTTTTGGTATCAGAAAACAGATCTGAGAAAACTCATGACCAACTGGTACCAATCTAGGCACTGGACATGCACTGGCTTTTGAGAGTGGTAGCATGAGAGTACATCCCCCGCCCCGCCATAGATGTAAGGTCCAGTCCCTACTTCTGAGTCTTGAAGAAAGAAAGGAACAGGAAGGTGTCACACTGTACAGAGACTGGAAGTAGCTCTCTAACTGATCATCTTCTGGCTCTGGGGCAGTGAGTGCTCCAGCCTAACAACTGAACCTCAGGCTGGTTACTCTTGGTGAGTACAGCCCCCATATAAACAGAAATCTTTCTAGAAGTTATTTTTGGCCGTGAAGGACGATGACATATATTTAGTCCAAAGAAACCTGAAATATAGGTCACAAGTGATTTCAAACAGTTGTCAAGGTGTGGAGATGAATCCGGAGAAAAGAGAGAGGTGGGGTGAAATCCTGGCTGTATTTGAGGAGTTCCTCAGTTTGTTTCTCACCAGGATTCAAAAGAAAAGAGCTGGATGTTGTGAAATTTGAGCTTTTAAAAGTGCTATAGAAAACTTTTAGCGCTGTTAAACACTTGGAACACTCAGCCAACAAAAATAAGACATTTGCTCTTACTCTGAAATACCAGATTAAACTAAGGTCAGAGTGACAGTTGTATTTCATTCTAGCATGCCTTAGTAAGAAACCAGAGGAGAATCCCCAGTGACTGATAAGTTCTTTGTAACATGTTGAATTGTTAGGTTGGATAGAGAGGACATGATATATACAGTTGCCCCTTGAACAAAGGGTTTGAACTGCACAGGTCCACCTGTGCATTTTTGTGGATTTTTCACAGTACAGTGCTGTAAATGCATTTTCTTTTTCCTTTGATTTTAATAACATTTTCTTCTCTCTAGCTACTTTAGTGTAAGAATACAGTATGTAATATAATATATATAACATACAAAAAACGTATTAATCAACTGTTTATGTTATCAGTAAGGCTTCTGGTCAACAATAGGCTATTAGTAGTTAAGTTTTAGAGTCAAAAGTTATATGTGGACTTTTGGCTGCATGGAGGGTTGGCCCCCCAACCCTGGTATTGCTCAAGGGTCAACTGTATGTACTGTGCTTTCTTCCCCAAAGTCACAATTAAAGGAATGCAGCACTTCACATAAACCATCAGAACTCATCACAATACTTTCCATATGTAATAGATGGAGACTCTCACATGACAATCTCTAATGCCCTGGCCTAAAATTTGTAAAATGGAGCAAAAACACGTTCTATGTTCTAGAGAAACTCTTCAGAGCGCCGATAAGTGTTTCCTGAAAACAATATGTAAAAACCCAACAACATTTTCCAGAGCCTCACTTTTGAGAGCTCTTTGCCCCTGCAGCATTACACAGCAAGGAAGAAGGGAGGCTCCCGGAGGTGTGTGAGCACCAGCTTCCTGAACACATTGGGAACAAGACCAAAAAGAAAATGATCAAGAAACCATAAGCAGAAGGTTCTTCCTTGTCACGCATTTTAGGATTAAAAATAAAAAGATTTACTAAAATTAGCCACAATGTAAAACCCTAAAGCAGAAAGTTTTAAATAAGGCAAAGGGCCTCAATGCTTCAGACAACTTTATCAATTTATGCTGTAAACCATAGCAAGCCAATTAATTATTCCCAGATGCTGGGGTTGAAGAATACTTGCTGAATTGTTTTGCTTCTCAAAGTCTCCAGTATAAACACACATTCACAGGATTGCATTCCCTTTTTTGGCTCCCAACATGCAAGTAATTATACAGTGTGCAGGATAATGTTGGATGAGCTCTCCTTTGAATACCAAGCAAGTTCTGGGTTCTGTCAGCCTTTTGGATACTATGTCCACAAACATTTTTTTCTGACAGTCTTTAGTAACAACTTGTAAACAAATTGTTTCAAGTTCATAAAAAAAAAAAAAAAAAGTTCAACAGCAGCATTAACCTCACTTCCAGATCGTTCCAAACCCCTCAAGAGCTGAAGAGGGCAAAATTCATCTCAAACACAGTATAGCTCTTGCTTACATCAAGAACAGTTTTTCTGCAACCCCTATGAGGAGGGTCAGAAATCATATTAGTAGTTTTTATATTTTTATATTCTTCGCATTTTGCCAACATGTAAACAAAGAGAAAGAAAACAGGTTGTGAATCAACTGTGAATTGAGAATACATTTAGGATTAAAACGTAGATTCTCGGGGTACCTGGGTGGCTCAGTCGGTTGAGCGTCTGACTTCAGCTCAGGTCATGATCTCGCGGTTTGTGGGTTTGAGCCCCACGTTGGGCTCTGTGCTGACAGCTCAGAGCCTGGAGCCTGCTTCAGATTCTGTGTCTCTCTCTCTCTCTGCCCCACTCACGCTCTCTCTCCTTCAAAAATAAATAAACATAAAAAAATTTTAAAGAAAAAAACGTAGATTCTCTGATCATGGCCAGAGTAATGTGAATAAAGGGTCATTTTTCTGTTTCACCTCCAAATTCTCACAGGACAAATGAAATATGCTTAATGTTGGGTGAGTCAGGAAGAGTTTTAGGGGTCATCTGAGCCTAAAAACTTCTTGAAGTAATTAAACTCTGTGTATTTGTCCTGCATCTTTATATAATGAGGCAAAGGTGTTTGTGTGCGTGGCGGGGTGCGGGGTGGACGGGGGAGATAAAGAAGGTACAGGGAAAACCTCACCGACTGTTAAAGAAAGAAAAAAAAAACCATTTTCTACAGAGGGAAAGAGAAATTCTGTAGTCCTGCCAAATGCAACACAAATGAGAGGGAAAGTTCAAGGAAAGTTGATATTTAAAAATAAATAAAAGGAAATTCAATGGGAAAACAATATGCAGGTCAGGTCAAAGCCCAGAGAAAAATGCTCATTCAGAACTGGGCTGTCATCCTGCTTTTTCTGAAGTGAGCAGCTGCTGGTTATTGAAACCAGCCCACACAGTTGGGTCCCTGCCGCCATGGCAACACTCAGGCTGGCTGTGCTGGAGTGGCCCAGGCACAATGGGGCAGTTCCAAGACCCAGAAGCACTTTTGGCTGCAGATTAGGGAGGTTTTTTTGTTTTTTGTTTTTTGTTTTTTATGTGTTGGGAGATTTTGATTCCTGGGTTTGTGGTTGGCTATTGGAAACTTTTCCCAACCTATAATAAACCCTGACCTAAGGGGCCTATTGTCATGCAAATAAGCAGCACCGAAGGAAAGGAGGTGTTCAACAGGCAAATAACTAATTTTTAGTCTCATTTTAAATTCTCTCTTACAAATCTCTAGTAAGCTCTGGGCATTTATACTTGGTCCCTCATATTTCAACCTTAGGATCTTTTTGAAATAATGCTTAGCTTGCTTTTTATACTTGTAGCTTATAAGTATAAGCCCTTAAAGGGAAAACTATCATAGTCTTATGAGTTGAAAAAGTTACCTAATAATTAACTGAAGACTTTGAAATTAAAAATACAAACTATAGATTATATAGTGCTGTATGCAGAGCCTCAGTAGTAGGCATATACAAGTAATGAATTCACCATTCTGGTTTCATCGGTACTACAAGCTAACAAATTTATCTACCAGCTAGGTATAAAGAAAATTGCAGCGTAATAACCTCATGATGTAACATACTAAGTAATAGCATAGATTTTAGAGTCAAACTGCCTGAGTTCCTATCCTGACATTTATTTGCTGTTTAATCTCAGGCGAGTTACTCAAACAATATGTGACTCTATTTCCTCATCCGTAAAGTGAGGATAAGAGGAGTACTTACCTGGCAAAGATCGTTGAAGTTGTTAAGTGAATCAACATTTGTAAAGTGCTTGGAACATACATGCATACATACATACATAAATAGTTTTTTTTTTTTTTAATTAAAAGAACCTCTTTTTTAAGACTCTGGGAAATACTGCCTTTGGAATTTAGGACAGCACAGTGTATTTGTGTACTTATGCCCCACTGAGGAAATGTTAGACTTCTTATTTATATCTATGGCTTTTAACTCACTTGGATCCATGCTTAAGTCTCGACCCTGATAAAGCAGCTTGTTTGTGAATTTAGCCAATTTGTGTGTGTGTGTGTGTGTGTGTGTGTGTGTTTGTGGCAACATGTGCACAGAGGGGAGTGCTTTGAAAATGCATACTGGATCTTCTGATTCATTTGGATCTCTACAAATGCCTAAGTTTTGTTAAAAACACAAAGCACAGTTCTTGCTAAACTGAGCAAGCATGAGATGCAGCCCTCAAATTGGGAAACCGATCACTGTACCCACTTACTCTAGCAGCAGCCACGGAGTCTCAGCTTCAAGAAGATGAAAACAAACAAACAAAAAACCAGTGCTTTTTCACCTCCATAAGAGGATGAAGTGCATGGTTTCATTTCATTTTTTAATGTTTATTTTTGAGAGAGAGACACACACACACAGCGTGAGCCGGGGAGGGTCAAAGAGTGAGGGAGACACAGAATCTGAAGCAGGCTTCAGGCTCTGAGCTGTCAGCACAGAGCCTGATGTGGGGTTTGAACTCACAAACCGAGAGATCGTGACCTGAGCCGAAGTCGGACGCCTAACCAACTGAGCCACCCAGGCATCCCTCATTTAATTTTTTAACCTTTTTTTTTTGACAAATAGAAATATTTGTCAAATATTTAAGGTATTATGTACATATATATAGTGAAATGATACTGCAATCAAACTAACATACTCATCACCTCCCATAGTTACCTTTTTTAGTGTGTGTGTGTGTGTGTGTAGGAACACCTGAGACCTACTCTTCTGGCAAATTTCAAGTTTACAATATATTATTATTAATAATAGTCACCATGCCGCATACCTGGTCTCCAGAACTTACTCATCTCATAAAGGAAGTTTATACCTTTGATCAATATCTCCCCCTTTCCCTATCCCCATTCTACTCTCTGTTACTACGAGTTGAACATTTTTTTTAGATTCCACATACATACCAGATCATGCGATATTCATATTCATCTTTCTGTGTCTGGCTTATTTCATTTAGCATAATGCCCTCCAGGTTCATTCATGTTGTCTCAAATTACATGATTTCCTTCTTTTTAAAGGCTGAATATTATTCCACTATGTGTATACCACATTTTCTTTATTCATTCATCTGTCAACAGATACTTAGGTTGATTCTATTACCTTGGCTATTGTGAATAATGCTGCATGATCACGGGAGTGCCGATATCTCTTTAATATCCTGTTTTCCCTTCCTTTGGCTATATACCCAGAAGCAGGATTGCTGGATCATATGGTAGTTCTATTTTTCATTTTTGAGCAATCCCCATACTGCTTTCCGCAGTGGCGGAATCAATTTATATTCCCACCGACAGTGAACAAAGATTCCCTTTTCTTCACATCCTAACACTTATCTCTTGTCTTTTTGATAATAGCTACTCTACCAGTGTGAGAATATATTTCATTGTGGTTTTGATTTGCATTTCTCTGATGATCAGCGATATTGAGCACTATTGAGTATAGTAGTTGGCTATCTGTATGTGTTCTTTGGAAAACTACCTTTTTCCATTGTTTAAGTGAAGTGGGTTTGTGTGTGTGTGTGTGTGTGTGTGTGTGCGCGTGCACACGCGCGTTGGGTTTTTTGTTTTGTTTTGTTTTTTTCATTTTGGGTTTTTTTTGTTTGTTTGTTTTTGTTTTGCCACTGAATTGTATGAGTTGCTTATATATTTTAGATGCTAATGATGTGCATGATTTCTCACAGAGCTTGTCAAGGGTTTTCCACTTCATCCCAGAACCCTTCACTGGAATTAAAGAGCCTACTCATGGGTTCAGATGCACATCTTTCATGTTGTCCATCTATCTGAGGCCATGTAATTCCTTGGAAATTGTGGAACTGCATTATTTCCTACAGTGTGGCCAAGCCTAAAATTGGCCCCAGGAACAATCCTGTTCTTCTGTTTACATTTCCTTAGATAAATGAGACAGGAATATCTGTTAAGTATCTACAATTTCTAAGTGTTTTTACAAATCTTGTTGGGATAGTTGGATGCTTTCCACACAAATATATTGTTTCACCAGCCAGGGGGTTTATAATTTTCTGGAATCCAGTATGTCTGAGGCTAAGAGGTTAGTATTTTAGCCAATGTTCTCAAATTAAGTCACATGCCTGCAGTTCTTTTTTTTTTCTTAATGTTTATTTATTTTGACAGAGAGTGAGAGAGCAAGTAGGGGAGGAATAGAGGGAGGTAGGGAGAGAGGGAGAATTATGAGCAGACTCCGTGCTGTCAGCACAGAACCCCATGTGGGGCTCAAACCCATGAACCCATGAGATCATGACCTGAGCTGAAACCAAGAGTTGGATCCTCAACTGACTGAGCCACCCGGGTGCCCCCACATACCTTCAGTTCTAAGTACAGGGACCAGAGGTCATTTTGGTCCCTCAAAGAAAGAAATCAGTATCTATTTCAGTTTGCAAAATGGCAGAATCTTATTTTCATACACTGAAAGTTTTTTCTCCTTTTATAACTGTTCAAAGTGGGGCTACATATCTGGAGATGTGGGTGCACTTGAGTGTAGGGCTGAATACTGAAAGGATGAGGACTGAAATACACAAGATTCATTTAAAAAATCAAAGTCACCCTGAAGTTCAACATATATCCTATTTTCTAGGAAAATAAAATGTACTATCAGATCAAGTATAGCTTTCTATGGAAACATTTTTGGAGGCCAGAAGCAAAATTGAAGAAAGGCAGTATTCCACAGTCGAAGGAAACAGAAGCTGCCACCTGGAAGAAATTCAGACTGAGCTGAGGCTCTGACACTTTGAAAGGACAGAGAATTGAGCAAACTGACTTTATTGTTTGAGGAAGTTTAAATGGAAACCTTAAAAAAAGCAGCCTCCTTTTTCTGTATCCCACTCTAGGAAGTGAAGCGGTCTTAAATAAGAACGTTGCTTCTAGGTGTGCCTGGGTGGCTCAGTCGGTTGAGCATCCGACTCTTGACTTGGGCTCCGGTCATGGTCTCCCAGTTTGTGAGTTTGAGCCCTGCATCTGGCTCTGTGCTGTGCACACAGTGCGGATTCTGCTTGGGATTCTCTCTCTCCCTCTCTCTGCCCCCACCCCTAAGTAAACAAATAAACTTTTTTTTTTTTTTTTCAGAAAAGAATGCTGGTCGTAGCGACATTCAGCTGCGCGTGAAAGAGGAGGGAAATTATAAGGTGCAGGGAAAGGTGCCCCGGAATAACAGCAAGGAGACCTGAGCCCCAGTTTCACTTAGGTCACTTGGCAACGTGTAAGCCAGGTTACTTTCGCTTTCGGAGATACTAACAACCATGGTGCTTAGCGGCAGCAGTGCAAGTAGCAGCAGCTGTAGCGGGGGTAGTAGCTGCAGGAGCAGCGGCAGTCGTAGCAGCAGGAGCAGCAAAAGCAGCAGCAACGGTGCTAGTAACAACGGCAGCAGCAGTATAGTATTAGCGGGAGCAGCAACACAGCGATAGCAGTGGTAGTAGCAGGAGGAGGAGGAGGAGCCACAGCAGTAACAGCATAGCAATAGTAGTCAATATGCAGTAGTCGTGGCACTGTCTCCCTATGGAAGGTCTACTGTCAGGCACTTGGGTAGGAACTCCACAACTATTATTTCTTTAAACCCCAAGGTAACCTTCCCGTATAGGTAGTATCATCCCCATTTAACTCTCGGGGAAATGGAGGATCAAAGAGGTCAAGTCATTTGCTTAAGGGTGCTTTGCAAGTTAGCGAAAAATCTGGATTTTGAACCTGGGATAACCTGATTCCAAAGTCTTGACCTTCTCCTGGGAGACAATGTGGTGTGGGGCAGTGTCTCTCAAACTTTAATGTGCTCACGAACACATAAGATCGTGGGGATCTTAAAACTGACGCAATCAGTCTGGTGCAAGGCCTGAGATCTTGCCCTTCTAACAAGCCCCCAGGTGCTGCTGCTGGTTATCTAGGAAGCAACCTCTGAGAGTGCGAAGAAAGTACGCTTTCCAGTCAGAATGTGTGGCCTTAGTGTACTCATCTGTAGCATAAAGGAGTTTGATAAAATGAGTTTTAAGGCGCATTCCAGCTCTGAAATCCCCACACTATAGTATTAAGAAACCAGATCACACAGGAATGACTTTTAGCTACATGAATTTTTAAACTGGTTTCAGATGAGATTCTGGCCATGATTTATGTATCTTTCTGCAGCATCTCTGACAGGTAGGATCAGACACCTTCACTCAAATTACATTGTTGTTAAGCTTTAGACTGAGCTAAATCTTACCGAAAGAGTTCAAAGCACTTCTTTTCATAAGCATCTTTAAAGATTATAAATGTAAAAATAGTTTCTTATGAGAAGCTTAGATGGCAGGGTTTTTCTTTTTAATAACAGAAATGAGAAGTCTCCAAAACCATAATGGTAGCACAATCCGTAAAAATATGTTAATGCCTCATCTTAAAGTCTTACAGAAATTGAGGTTTTCTGAGTTAACAAAATAGACTTCATCACAGATGGTCAGAATGATAAAAGGAACCAGCACACTAGTGCAGCAAGACTAAAAACACTGCTCTTAGCTAAGCATGCTGAAAGTCTTTAAGAAAATCTTTCTACATATAGCTCTGCTAAGTGTTGAAGGAAAAATGGTTTTGATTGGCAAGGGCACCTCAAATGCTTTAAGCAAAGCTCAGGGCCATAGGGTATGCAAGTTTTATGAAGAAGCCATTTCTATTTAAAATGGATGCCCTTATTAAGATGCATTTTCTCATCATCTTGTATGTAACGCAGGATAATGGCACCAAAGAAAGTGGTTTTGCTCTCTTCTAAGACGTATAGTCCAGATCACCAAGAGAGATGTCATGAACTCCTTTTCCTGAATTCAAACAAGGGCTGCTGTAGGAGTAGGGCATAGTCCATAGTTTGTCTATAAGTCTCTGATGAAAAATCATTTACCACTGGTCAAGACTGTTTAAACTGAAACCAGAACCCTTTATTGAGGTCTTCAGATATAGAAGACACATCCATCAGGAATGACTCAAGTAAATTTGTGTCTAAAGAAAAAGATACCCTTGGGGGCTCCTAGGTGGGTGCCTCAGTTGGTTGAGCATGCGACTCTTGATTTCAGCTCATTGATTTCAGATCCTAGGGTCATGAGATTGAGCCCCACATCAGGCTCCATGCTTTGCGTGGAGCCTGCTTAAGATTCTCTTTCTCTCTCTCTCTCTCTCCCTTTCTCTCTCCCCTCTCTGCCCCTCTCCCCAGCTCACATACTTTCTTTCTCTAAAATAAAACATTTTTTTAAGTGAAAAAAAGAAAAAGGATACCTTTGAAATCAGGGAAGATTTTACATCACAATGTTTTTTATGGCCTGCAATTTTTTAATTTTTTTAAATGTTTTTATTTATTTGAGACAGAGAGAGACAGAGCATGAGCAGGGGAGGGGCAGAGAGAGAGGGAGACACAGACTCTGAAACAGGATCCAGGCTCTGAGCTGTCAGCACAGAGCCCGACACAGGGCTTGAACCACGAACTGTGAGATCATGACCTGAGCCAAAGTCGGACGCTTAACCAACTGAGCCACCGAGGTGCCCCATATTTAGCCAATTTTTAATTACGTGGCAATGAGAGTCAAACTTTTTTTTTTTTTTTTTTTTTATTTTTTTTTATTTTTGGGACAGAGAGAGACAGAGCATGAATGGGGGAGGGGCAGAGAGAGAGGGAGACACAGAATCGGAAACAGGCTCCAGGCTCCGAGCCATCAGCCCAGAGCCCGACGCGGGGCTCGAACTCACGGACCGTGAGATCGCGACCTGGCTGAAGTCGGACGCCCAACCGACTGCGCCACCCAGGCGCCCCGAGAGTCAAACTTTTTAACAGGCAGAGTCACTCTTTTCTAAATAATTTCTTATGAAGAATCCCCAAATGTAAAATAGATACAGAGCTACTCCATTCCAAGTTTGCAAAGAAGGGTTGCCCTTAGACCCTGCTTTGGTAACCACAGGTCGTGTTCCAGATTTCTATTGCTGCTTAACAAACTACTCCAGAACTTAGTGGCTCAAAACAAAATTGTATTAACTGTCATCATTTTGTGGGTTGACAAGACTCAGCTGGGGAGTTCTTGCTTGGGAACTGTTATGAGGTTACAGTCACAAAGTCCTCTGAAGGTTCTGCTGGGATGGACATCCATGATGACTCCTTCAACCCATGTCCCGAGCTTCAGTGCTCCTTGGCTTCTGTCTGTCTCCATGTAGCATCTTATCCTCCATGGTCTTTCAGTGTGGTTTGGGATTCTCATAGGGTGGTTTCTGGTAGTCACACTTACATAGCAGCTGGCTTCCAAGAGGTAGGATTTAAAACTTCCAGGCCAATTAATGGCAAAGCCCAGAACTGGCACAACACGACTTTCACTGTATTCTATTGTCAAAACAATCGTGGGGTCTTCCCAGATTCAAGGAGGTAGAGAAATGGCAACCTCTTGATGGGAAGGTAGCAATGTCACGTTGTAGAAGAACATGTGGGATTGGACATATTGTTGCAGCCATCTTTGGAAAATGCCATCTGCCTTAGTTAATAAGCACTGTGGTTAATAAGGATCTGAGATGATACGGAGAATCAAAATTTATACATAATCTTAAAATCTTTTTTTTAGTGTAGTTGATACACAATGTTACATTAGTTTCAGGTGTACAACATGGTAATTCAACAACTTTATACCTTATGCTGTGCTCACCACAAGTGTAGCTACCATGTGTCACCCTACAGCACTATTATGATACCGTTGACTATTCCCGATGTTGTACCTTTTATTCAATCTTAAGGTCTTCTCAAAACTCCCTTCTTAGAGATTTTAATTGTGATCTTGTGGAAACTTGAAAATAGTAAATTTGGTTTTATTTCTGGATCTTCTTTACTGGCAGAGATATTAATGTTACATCCTATTGGAAAGTGCTATGAGTTGCTACTTATTTGGGAAGAGAAGTGTGGGTAAGAGAAGGTAAGGATACTAAAGATGTTAGTCATAGCCACTTCTCCCCTTTACTATTTTTCAAGTCACAGAAAGTGACTAGAACAGACATAAACAAGGCCCTAGCACACTCAGATTAGAAATACAGAAAACTGCAGCAACATGTAGCCATCCCCGCAAATCAGTAAAGTGGGCAGCCAGGATTTTGCAGCGCATTTTGAAAGAAAACGAACCTTCAACAGAAAACACCTGGCAAAAAAAACAAAACAAAACAAAACACCTGCACTTTGAGAAATACGCAAAGCCTACAAACCCGACATTAGAAGTAAGGGCCCTGAAAAGAGAAGTGGAATCACAGCCCAGGAAGCTGAGGCAAGAGGATTTTTAGAGCCTAGAAGAAACAGAATAGTTCTTGGGCCACACTAATTAGGAGTTTCCTCTACTTCCTTAGTAAGAAAGGGGAAATAGCAGAATCCATAATAAATGATGCATTAAACACAAATATTCATTATTATCTATGATAAAACACTTAAATATTAAAATTCTCATTTCAGAATGAAGATTCAGTTATTCTCAACAAACCCACTAGTTACCTTCCTAAATTTCAAAATTGAAGTGCCCTTCCAGGTTTTAGTTATTTAGTACCTGAGCTGGAGTCACACTAGTTGCTTATTATGATCAAAATTCTTGTGCCCAGAATGGAAAAAATCTGCCATGATTATTCCTTCCCAAGGGTCAGCTATGTCTGGATGTGCCACATGTTGTATCAACCTTCCACAAAGATGGTAGAGGGGCGCCTGGGTGGCTCAGTTGGTTAAGCATCCAACTTCAGCTCAGCTCATGATCTCAGGGCTTGTGAGTTCAAGCCCTGTTGCAAGCTCTATGCTGAAAGCTCAAAACCTGGAACCTGCTTCGGATTCTGTATCTCCTTCTTTCTCTGCCCCTCCGCTGTTCATGCTCTGTCTCTCTCTCTCTCAAATATAAATAAACATCAAAAATTTTTTTAATGGTGAAAAAAGAGTACAGCATAGTCTGATACTTGGTTTGGGATCTATGAATTAGAGCTCCAGCTGGAGCAACTATTGTGAACCTATATGAAGGCCAAGTATGGATTAGAAAAGCAGGTTCGATATGTTTTATTACCTAGGGAAATTATCTCCTAGTAATTACTCAGTTTATTATTGGCTAAGTCTATTATTGCCAGGGCAGGATTTTCAGAGAATTGTTCTCAAAGAGATGAAGTTGAGTCAGTCTTAGTGAAATTACATTTTAAGTTTGGCATGATCCTAACCTTTTTTTCCCTCATGTTTATTTATTTATTCGGGTGGGGGGAAGAGGAGGGACAGAGAGAGAGGGAAAGAGAGAATCCCAAGCAGTCTCTGCACTGTCAGCACAGAGCTGGCATGGGGCTCCATCTCATGAACCATGAGATCATGACATGAGCTGAAATCAGGAGAAAGATGCTCAACTGACTAAGCCACCCAGGTGCCCCTGATTCTGACCTTTTGAAAACAACTCCAGTAGTCATGAAACATCATGTGACTTTATGTATGTGCGTGGAGAAGGCAGTGTTGGTGATGGTGAGATGTTGGTGAGAAGGGCATCAGTGGTCCTCAAGAGAAGAAGGAAGAAAAGAGAAGAAGAAAATAATTAAAGAAAATTATTTTGAAAATAATCACCATGATTCTTTTTTTTTAAGTTTTTGCTATGTAGGAGTTTTACACACAAAACTTACCTTTGAATTTGATGCTAGTTTTCTATTGTAACATGAGTTACATAATCTTACACAGCTTTATGCCTCTGTCCTTTGAGTGTCCTTTCCTTTTTTTTTTTTTTTGATAACTAGGCAAACATTTACTACTCATCTTTTAAACTCAAATATCGCCTCCCCTATGAAGTCTTGGCTCACCTTCAACTTTATGCCCACTCCCAGCCAGGGACAATTGACCTTTCTTTTTATTTAAGTGTCTGTTGCCTTCCTAGGAAGTAAGCATCCTGGGGGCGGCTCCATGGATCCTTTTAGAGATCTAAGAGGTTGGTGTTTCATTAAAACGTTTAAAGAGTTATCAGCTCATTCCAATAAATTCCACTTTTGTGCTCAAAATTAGCCAAAGGAAATTTCTATTATGTATAACCACAGAACCCTAATGGTGGCAGAAAATATACTGAAACTGAACCAACTGCCTGAGTGGAAGGGACTCACGAAGCTTAGAGCACAGAGAAAGGAAACCCAGAATCAGAAATTGGCAGTGTTTGTCTAGCACCCTTCAGAGGAGGGTGTGTCTCCTCTGGGAACTCCCTGAAGCTGGTTACTAGAAAGACATTCTCCATTGTGGGTCAAGCATAATTCTTCAGACCTCATCATGATCTGCAGAATATTTCTCAAACCATCCTTTACTTTTTTTTCTCTGATTCCACCTTACTAGCCAACCTCAAAATCACAAATTCAATTCTCAGGGTATTATGAGATCAGGAAGGAAGTAACTTTGGTAACTGGAAAGGAATATTCCCCAATGTAAGTGAATAACATCCCGAAGTAAATAACGTTATATGACAGTGTCTTGACAGTTTGGACAGCCCATATCAGTTGTTACAGTCTGATGAACTACAGACCCCTAGCAAAATTGAGTTTCTCAACCTGCAAGATCAGATGAGCCTGAGGTGACCTCACCAAGGTAGTGCCACCCTTTGAGGCTTAACAGATTCCACTGTTTCTCTTGATTATATTCCTCCTTCTTACCATACCTCATTGCACTACAATAATCAATAATATGCCAGTGGTGTATAAATCTCTAAGGTCCATATTCTTTGCTATATATAGGTGTACACAGTAAGTAAAATCTAATTAATTCTAATCATTAGCTACAATCAGAAAGGTAAAGTGATCAAGGTTTAGTTTTACCTTTGTATGATAAAAGAGTTTGTTACGAAAACTGATGGTGTAAAGCAGTTACCTCTGCTTTTCCTGTGACATATAAGAATGGTGTTGGCATGTGCAAAACAGCCCCACGTGCAAGTGTAGTTCCTGGCTTCATCTCTGTAACCCCAGCCTTGCTTTTCTCTCAAGAAAGCATTTTGGAATGCAAATGTATGACCATGATATTTCTGTGATAACCTCACATCATCTCTGGCTTCTTTTTAAAAGTTCTTCATTTGCAAGCTTTCATACTTCTTTTATGATTGATATCAGGCTGTTTGCAACACATCAGTGTGTCCTGTTGAGACCTGCTGGTGTAAATATTAAAGGGAGAATGTTTAAGCTAATTATTAACTAAGTTGTTTATAGTTTTTTTTTAGTGTTTGCAGAATTAACACGTCAATTTCACTCTTTCTTGTCAGTTCCAGCAGGAGGGACAGAACCACAATTTGGTAGTATTGAGAACTTCAACTGAAGTAACCATGTACCTTGGAAACCAATAAATCCCTTCTATTCTCTAGAAGTCATGTGTCTTGTGTCCATCTCACAAATTCATGCTGACCTTCCCAATTAGATTGAATAAGCAAGGTTTTACTGAACATTAAAAGTGTTGAGAAAGCTCAAGTCACCTGACACGGATGCTCTTTTCATTCCAAGATTGTTGATTTAGACCCCTCCCATCCATGGTGCTTAATCCCTGGCTGCAGGATCTTCACATCACTTGGGGATTTATCTAGTACTTGACCTGCAATTTTTGCCTCTAGAATGATAGGCCTATCTGTAGAACTTACAAAAGTGACACTTAATGAAAGGTCCTAATGAAATGTTTTTCATGTCAATGTCACACAACACATTGAATTAGGCCCTACACTATAGAGTCACAAGCTGTGCCGTTTCTACCTTGCACTGATGCCTTGGGTACCACAGAGTCTTTTAAAAAATGCAGCTGTGAGCCTACATCCTGCATGCATGGAATTGCCTGGGAACAGAGCAATGAATTAAAGATGCCACAGCTCCCTTTGCTTAACATTTCCTATTTTTCAGGGGTTTGTTTTGCAACTTTAATATTATTAATCTACACAACCTTTTGCTTTTCATTCAGAATTTATATCAGAATCAAGCTAATAAATTAAAGATGAGTTAGTTCATTGTTGGGTGGTTTAACATAGACCTAGTATGTTAATCCTGATGTGCTTGTTACTAGGGTTTTAAAATTTTTATTATTATTATTTTTCTGCCTCGTAGCTGTGGTTAGGCAGCAGCAATAAATCAGAACAAAGGAATGAAGGTATTGGGGCTTTAGGGAAAACATGTATTAGAAAAAATTGGTTTGGCACTAAGGGCTGTATTGCATTAAGATGGATTTTAGAGATACAGAGGTAAGAGAATGTAGACAAATAAATTGTATAAATAATCTGAGAAATAGCAAGTCTGTACAGACCCCGAGTAACCCTGTAAGCTACTATCAACAGGACTTCCTAATTCCTGTTCAAACAGACCAAACAGGTACACTCTACTTAAACAAATAGCCAGGAGAAATGGGCACATGGCTAATGCTAAGGAAAGTGGGAGAAACAGATAAAGCTCTTTAGAATAGCCCAAAGGATTGGAATAATAGAAGTCAGTGTAGGAGTCTGACATAGCATCTTCTGTGAATAGGGCTTTATTGCCACTCCAGGCACTGATATTGCAAACACATGCTAAGACAACCAGAAACTGGGAGCCTCGCAGTGAAACTCATGCCTGAGAATGCAGTTCTCTGCAGTAGGGAATTCACGTTGGCAGCCTGAATGCGGAGGAGACAGGAAGGGGCATTTAGATAAGGCTGAGCCTATGAATAAAACATGTGGTGTGGAAGGTGGAGTTGATAGGCACTAGATAGGACCATTCCAGGACCGTAAGGAAGTACAAGGATGCTGGGAAGTACAGAAAGAGAAGGAACAAACAGGACTTTTCCCAGGAGCCTAAATGGTACCTGAACTAAGAGACCCAAATGTTTTAGATTTTATTCTCAAGTAAAAATAAATGCTCTGTAGATATGGAGACACAGCTTGCATAAAGCCCTGAATTTGCTTTTGTGACTCACATATAGCTGTTTTGTCTCGAGTTCTTGCATCTAAGTTTGTCCAGGCATACATCACCATGCAAAGAGCAGACCTGGTCCTCATTCTTATCTTCGATATTCACTAGATCCCTTTCCTATTTGTTCCCTGGCTCAGCATCCCATCCCCTGGATCTGCTTCATGCCCAGCTCCTCACTGAACCCCTGTACTCCACTTTGCCTTTTTTATTCATCCTCCCTCAGCTTCCCCAGTAAGCCATGTGACAGGATATGACTGTTAAACCACTATTATCTCCAAGATGATAGTAATCATAATAATAACAACCATGTTATCCCCTACAGCCTAGCTGAGTTTTGTGCACTGTCATAAAAAATGGGTATATTTCTTTGGCTTCATAGGTTCGGAGTACCCTAATGCAGGTAGAGGTTAACACTTTTTCAACTTCCTTCCCTCTCTTCTTTTTCAAATAAGAATAATACATGGACCTTGGTTTCAAAGGACTTCCAAGCTAATATAAATGATTAAGTATAAATGTTGAAAGTTCAACAACAGCAAGAAGTAAATAATCGTTGGGAAAAGACAGTAAGGGAAAAAGTCACAGGTCAGCACATGGCTACTTGGCAAATTAATAGGTACTAATTGGTATAAAAATTCAAAATCAGGAGAGAAAGACTACTTTGAGCTGGTGAGGTCAGGGGGAACTTCCAGGCTTATTTGTCAGGGAAAGTTGAAGGTTTAGACCTGAGCTCTTGTGCAATTTCCAGGGTTCTAGGTGAGGCAGGGGATAAGAAAGAGAAGGCATTTCATAGCTTGGGTACCAATGAGCAGCTGACAAGAAAGGACATGGACAGATAAATCTCACCCTTCATGCTGAACTTGACTGCAAACTTTTATATATATTCCTGTGAAGACATACGTATCCCCGTGATCTTGGAGCACCTAAAACTTGACAATGTGTTTCTTGGAAAAGCCTGTGAAACGTGAAGTGACAAGAAAATTCTATCTGCAGGTCAGCATACACAGCCTAAGAAGTTTTTCTCTTCTACCAGCCTCCAGCTAAAACCAGGCTGTTTTCACTCTTTTGGTTAAAAGCTAGCTAAATTCATTTTAATATTGCACTGTCAGTATTTTATTTATTTGTCTGGATGCCACATTTCCTCTCCCAAATCTCTTGCATAAATGATTTACTATTTGTTCCTAAAGCTGAAGATTTTATGCCTTGTCTCTTTTTCTGATAAGAGGATATTGCAGCAGCTTTCCTTTTATGTTGCTGATGGTTTTTATTTTGTTAATTCAAAGTTCAGCAGAGTAACTAGTTTAGTAAGGCACAGAAAACCAAGAGGTTCAGCCCTCGAAATGACTAAGACAGTAAATCTTCACTGGCCCATTATCACATAGAACCCTGTTGAATTTGTTTTCCTAAAAAGTAAGTTAGTAAAGTGTGGTTCTTAAAGTAGGTTTTACATTTTCTTAACTCTCTAAACTAAGCATATTTAACTGCAGGACACTTAAGGTCCTTAAGATAAAGTTATGAAAAAACAGTTTTACAATGGAAACCCATAAATCTTGAAAAAAAAAAGAGAGTAATTCTTTCTGAGTGTACCCTTGCTAGGTTTTCACATAGAAACGTAGAGTGGTCTACATTTAAGACAGGGATTAGACAGTTTAAAATTTTTTTTTCCAATTTCTTTTAAGGCAGCGCTTGGGATGTTAATTTATAATAAGAAAGTTATATGCCATAGTCCTTTGTGGTGGTGGTCACTAGACTAAGCTAAAAGATTTAAAATAAAAACATCAACAAACAAACTCACAAAATTAATTCATCAGGTCACTACCAAACTACTGTCCAAACTCTAATTTTACAAAATGCAAGTCAAGAGAAAGTCTATTTCATACTAAAAAGGCTTCAAGCAGAGACCTGACTCCCAACTTTCTTCCCTTGGGATTTGGGGACTAAATTGGTTATTGAACCCCATGCACATGACTCTCAGAATGTTTCATAGTTTCTTGAATTGACTTGTTCTTTAAAAGTTTCTAGCCTATAGACCTTGGAAAGCAACAAATACTCAATGTTCAGGAAAACTGATGAGAAATAAAAAAGAATCAACCTGATAGTTGGGTACCAATGGAGTCCGTGCATTAAATGGAAGGACAGGAAGTGTCAGAAACCTGGTGGGATGTTTTTGTGATGCTATGTAAATGGATTTCTCCAGTTTTAATTAGTTACATTTCTATTCAGGAACTGTGATTACATATATGATTTAGGTTTGGTGCTTTTTCACTCTTGGAAAATTATAGAATAATTCACAGTCTAAAGTAAGACCCACAAAACTCACTATATAAAAAATTATAGGCAATGTATTAAAAAAACAAGTATGTATTAGAAATTCTAATTAATAAATATTGTCTTTTAGGGGCACCTGGGTGGCTCAGTCAGTTAAGCATCTGACTCAATTTCAGCTCAGGTCATGATCCCATGATTATGAAATCAAGCCCCACGTTGGGTTCCACAGTAAGTGTGAAGCCTGCTCAGAATTCTGTCCTTTCCTCTCCCTCTGCCTCTCCCTTGCTTACACACACACTCTCTCTCAAAAAAAATTAAATAAAAATTTATTTTCATATCTATTTCATTTACCACCATGTGAATAAATGAAAGACTAAAAAAAGAAAATGTACACTTTAGTGCATATCTCTTAAAAACTGGCAAATCAAGTCAATGAAAACAAATGTGGATATAAAGAATTGATTAACACAGTTACAAACTAAACCTTATAGCTTTATAGAACTTTATACCATATAAACAGAAAATAAATATTTTTTCCCAAATTCCTATGGAACTATTAAAAAATTGGTCACTAACACAATTAGGCTACAAAAACAGTTCCCATAAAATTCTCGAAGTTGAAAGCATAGATGTTACATTCTCTGACTATATTGCAATACACACACACACACACACACACACACACAGAGACAGAGAGAATAGCCCTGAGCCCAACCATTTGGAAATTTTAAAATAGGCTTCTAAGTGACCCTTGGATTAACAAGAAAGAAACATGATGAGATTATAGAAATTTGGAAATGAAGGACGATGATAATTTCACATATCAAAAGCTTTGAAAGTCAAAGATGTGATATGAGAAACTGCCGTTGAGAACTTTGAAGACAGAGCAAGAGGGCCATGAATCAAGAAGTGCAGTGGCCTCTAGAAAGTAGGAACAACCTTTCGCTTATAGCCGAAAAGCAAATGGGGACCTTAGTCCTACGAACATAAGGAACTGGATTCTGCAACAATATAAGCAAGCACAAAACATATCCTCCCCTAGAGCCTTTACAAAGGAATGCAGCCCTACAGATATCTTGATTTTAACTCAGTGAGACCAGTGTCAGACTTCTAACTTACAGAATTGTAAAATAATAAATTTGTGCTGTTTTGAACCAATATGGTTGTGGTGATTTGTTAGGGACACAATAGAAAATGAATACAGGTTAGGTACCTGGAAATGAGGGGCTGCTATAAAAACACCTAACTGTATGGAAGGGGCTTTGGAATTGGGGGAATTGGAAGCTGGAAGAATGTTGAGAAGCATTATAGAAAAAGTCTAGATTGCATTGAATAGACTTTTAGTAGAAATATAAGTAGTAGAATTTTATAGAAATTTAGTAGAAATATAATATACTTTAGGAAATTGTATCCTGAAGTTATACGGAAAGCAGAACTTATAAATGATGAAATTGCACATTCAGCTGAGATTTCCAAGCAAGTGTTGAAGGTGCAAATGGGTTTCTTTTTGTTGCTTATGGTAAAATGTGAGAGGAAATAAAGAAATTGAGGAAATGACTGTTAAGCAAATAGGATCCAGGATTTGATGATTTGGGAAGTTCTCCACCTATATAGATTAGAAAAACACTAGGGGGGCCGGGGTGGCTCAGTCGGTTACCCATCCACCTCAGTTCCAGTCATGATCTCATGGTTTGTGAGTTTGAGCCCCACATTGGGCACTCCAGATGATGGCTTGCAGTCTGCTTTGGATTCTCTGTCTCCCTCTCTGTCTGCCCTTCTCATGCTTTCTCTCTCAGGGATAAATAATAAACTTATTTTTAAAAAGACGCTAAAATTAAGAGATTCACTGTCAGGGAAGTGTACTCTAAAGAAAAAACTGAGGGTATGGCTAGACAAACTTTTGCTGATACCTTGGAAAAAATCAAAAGGTCTGAGTATTCAATCACATAAAAGGTCCTTTGAAGAGATTAGGATGTGACTCACAGATCTCCCTCAAGCAAACCAAAGAGCTTCTAGGAAGTTTTAAAGACTTTGTCTCTCAGACATCTCAGCAAAATCCAAAAACAGAGATGGAATTATCTAGGAAAGATCTGTGGACGAGCCTAGTCTCTAATAGAGTAAAATCCCTGTGGCATACATGGGAGACCCACAAAGTTCTTGAGAATTTTCTTTCAGCAGAAATATTGTCAGCTTGGACCAAAAGAAGGAGAGAAAGCATGAAAAGAAAGGAGGATGTGAGATTCTCACTATTCTACATGCAGGAAACAGGCTGATAAAATCACACAGCTGCAAACACGTATTTCTTTCATGAAAAAGAAAGAATGACTCATCCCATGCGCCATAGAGGATTATTCCAGAACTTGAAACTTAATGGAGTTTCCCCAGCTGGATTTCGAAACTGCTTGGAACCAGTGACTTTTTTTTAAACCCCATTCCATTTTCTTCCTTTTTGAACTGGAATATGTTAAGTGTTATCCTATGCTTGTCCTACCAGTATATTTTGGGAACAGATAACTTGTTTTTTAGTTTCACAGGTCCACAGATGGAGAGAAACTGTGCCCTAGGATGGATTATACCCTGAGTCTCACCCATACCTGATTTAGATGATGAGAAATAGAAAACTAACACAAGATGTAAGGAAAATGTAATAAAATATATAATTAAAATTACCTTTTTATTTAACAGGTATTCAACAGACTTTCTTGCATGCTCACTTATTCAAACCACTGTACTTAAATACAAAGTCATTTATTTATAGGTAGTAGTTACTACTATGATTTTTAAAGATCAGTATAAATGCAAATCCAAAAATTACCATCTTTATGGAGTTTCATTTTCTTTTCAGAATAAAAATGAGGATCTCAATAATCTTTTCCCATAAAAAGATTATGCTGTAATCTCACATTTTACTGAAGTTATTCTTATCACCAATTAGCAGAAAGTAATGTACATATAAATTTTAGTATAGTATAGTCTCATAAGACCTTAGGGAGATAAAATGAATCTAACAATATTATCCCATTTTGTAGAAGGGAAAATAGATACTACTTGGTGGAGAAAAAAAGCTTGCCTAAGGGAACATGCAAATTAGTGATTGACTTGGAGTAGAAAATGTTCACTGAGTGTGAGTTTTTGCCTAGTGTATCAACTACTGCCATATTTTTCTCTCATGACCTTGATTAAAGTGTGACTGGTCCTCACTCTCAGAGAATGTGTGCTAATATACCTTGGAAATTTTTCCTCTACTTAGGTATTAAAACAATACAATTTTAGAGTTAAATGGTGAGAAACTAAAAGCTTTCCCTTTAACATTAGGAACAAGGAAAAGATGCCCACTCCTTCCATTTCTTTTCAACATAGCAGAAGTGCTAGTCAGAGCAATCAGGAAGAAAAAGAAATAAAAGAATCCAAATAGGAAAAGAAGCAGTAAAATTATCTGTTTTCGGATGACACAATCTTTTATGTAGAAAAACTTAAAGATTCCACATGAAAACCTGCTGCAACTAGTAAGTGAATTTAGCAACATTTCAGGACACAAAATCAACACACAAAACTCAGTTGTATTTCAATACATGAACAATGAGTAGTCTGAAATGGAAATTAAGGAAACAATCTCATTTATAATAGCATCAAAATGAACAAAATACTTAGGAATGAACTTAACCAAAGAGGTGAAAGAGTTGTACACTGAAAATTGCAAAATACTGCAGAAAGAAATCAAAGATTAAAAAATGGAAATACATTCCACGTTTGTGAAATGGAAGACAGTATTTTTAAAATGTCCATAGTACATAAAGCAGTCTACAGATTCAATGCAATCTCTATCAAAGTCTCAATACCATATTTTTTTAGAAATAGAAAAATACACACTAAAATTCATATGTAATCTCAAAGGACCCCAAATAGCCAAAACAATCTTAAGGAAAAAAAGCTGGAGGCTTCAAACTTCCTGATTTTAAAACATATTACAAACTGGGGCACCTGGGTGGCTCAGTCGGTTAAGCGTCCGACTTCTGCTTAGGTCATGATCTCACCGTTCATGAGTTTGAGCCCTGCATCAGGCTCTGTGCTGACAGCTCAGGGCCTGGAGCCTGCTTCTGATTCTGTGTCTCCCTCCCCTCAGCTCCTCCCCTGCTCACACTCTGTCTCTCTCTCAAAACAAAGATTAAAAAAAATTTTTTAAACATATTACAAAGATGCAGTAATCAAAACAGTGTGGTACTGGCATAAAAACAGAGGTAGACCAATGGAACAAAATAGAGAACCCAGAAATAAGCTCTCATGTATAGGGTCAAATAATCTTTGATGGAAGTGCCAATGCTAACAATATGGGGGAAAGAATAGTCTCTTCAAATTGTGTTGGGAAAACTGGACAGCCACATGCAAAAGAATGAAGCTGAATGCTTACCTTACATCATATACAAAAATTCACTCAAAATGGATTAAAGACCTAAACATCAGATCTGAAACTATAAACCCCTAAAAGAAAACACAGGGGAAAGCTTCATGACATTTGATTGGGCAATAATTTCATGGACATGACATGAAAAGCACAGGGAAAAAAAAGCAAAAATAGTCAAATAGAACTACGTGAAACTTAAAAACTTTGTGCAACAAAAGAAACAGTCAACAGAGTGAAAAGGCAACCTAGGGAATGGGAGAAAATATTTGATGTATCTGATAAGGGATTAATATCCAGAAGATATAGAGAATTTCTACAACTCAACAACAAACCAACCCAATTCAGATGTGGACAGAAGACTTTAGTAGACATTTCTCTGAAGAAGATACACAAATGACTAACAAGCATATAAAAATATACTTCATATCACTAATTATCAAGGAAATGCAAATCAAAACTATTATGAGACATTACCTCACACCCATTAGGATGGCCACCATAAAAAACAAAAACAAACAAACAAACAAAAAACCCAGAAAGTAAAAAGTGTTGGGAAAAATGTAGAGAAATTGGAACACTTATGCACTGTTGGTGGGAATAGAAAATGATGCAGTTGTTATAGAAAACAGTATGAAGTTTCCTCAAAAAATTAAAAATAGAATTACCATATGATCTAGCTATTCCACGTCTATGTACATCCAACAGAATTGAAATCAGGGACTCAAAGTGATATTTGCAAACCCATGTTCACTGCAGAATTATTCATAATAGCCAAGAGGTAGAAGTAACCTAAATGTCCAACAACAGATGATCGGATAAAGAAAATATGGCAAATACATACAATGGAATATTATTCATCCTTTAAAAAAAAAATCTTGCCATATGCTATAACATGGATGAACCTTGGGGATGCTATGCTAAGTGAAATAAGCCAGTCACTAAAAGACAAATTCTGTATGATTCCACTTACATGAGGTGTCTAAAATAGTCAAACTCTTAGAAAGCAGAATACTGGCTGCCAGGGGCTTGGGAAAGTGGGCAAAGAGGAGTTGTTGTTCAATGTGTACAGAGTTTCAGTTTTGCAAAACGAAGAAATGCTGGAGATCTTGTTGCATAACAATGTGTATATACTTAACACTCCTCTACACTTAAAAATGGTTAAGACAGTAAATTTTATGTGTCTTTTATCACACAAAAAACTTTATAGTTATTATATTGAACCATATCCACAAATGGCATAATTATAAACCAATCCCTAATTTGAAAATTCCAGAGTTCACATGTTAATTGAAATGGAATATTTAAATTAAATAGCTAGAGCACTACTTCAATAATATTGAATTCAAAATTAGGAATTCAACAATATTGGAGTACTAATAAATACATTAAAGAATGTTAAAAAAAAGTACTTCCTTCTAAAGAGGGATCACCCAAAGATTAACAGTTTATTTTGTGATATATGGAGAATGCTGTTAAAACTAATTAAATCCATGTGTTTAACAACTAACAACATGTGGTTAATTATTATACAGGATTTACTATATAACATTAATTGTAATGAACTATTTTTTTTATAAGAAGAGGAAATAAGTTGGTTTGGGAATATAGTACTTTTGAGATTTTATTATAAGTTAGACTTTAATAAACTTTGGAATTGTATATGAAAAACAAAAAGTTTTCTAAATAAGTTTTAAAGTTGAGTCAAAAATATCTTTTAGGGAATAATCTTTGTAGATTTGACAGCTACATAAATAAAGTCTGTTCCACATTTAAAACATATACTTGAAGCATCGTCTTTATGTAAATCACTATACTTGGCATTGTGAGAAATATAAAAATGAATCAATTCAATCCCTGGACTCAAGGTTCCTGTGTTACCAAAGTAATTTAAAGAATTTCTGATTCCTTAAACTGTGTTCCAATGAATTATTTAACTCCATAATTCTCCTTGATTACTCCCTCATCAAGCAGTCTAAAGGCTTTCTTCTCATGTCAAGGTGGTTCTCAAACCTTGGTCAAAGTCAAATTACCTGATGATTTTAGAAAATACACATGTGAGGACAACATCCCCAGATTTCTGATGCACATAGTCTGCAGTGGGATTTGGACATTTATGTTTTTAAAAAATGACCAGGTACCTGGGGGTAGGGTGGAGACTAGGGAATGTCTGCAAAAGGGTAGAAGTTTTCATTTTAGGGTGATGGAAATACTCTAAAATTAGACTGTGATGATGATGGCACAACTCTATAAATTTACTAGAATTATTGAATTCTAAAATTTATGTGGTAAGTGTTCTGGTATGTAAGTTATACCTCAATCAAGTAGATAGGAAAAAAACCCTCAAAGTGTTACTCAGAGGAGTGTAGTCTTTCTAGATGCATCTATTGGTGAGAAAAAAACTGGTAAGAAATGAACAACATTCAACATAAGAAATTGGAAAAGAACAAAAACAACAAAAATAGAAGGAACTAATAAAGATCAAAACAAAAATTTAATAAAAATAAAAGCTTCAACCCCCAAAGTGCTTCTTTAAAAGAACAATTTAATTAACAAGCCTCTACCAACACTAATAAATAAGAAAAAAAAAACCCACAATAGTAGCACCAATAATAAAACAGGAATATAACCACAGATATAGGAGATATTAAAAATATTAGAATAGTGTATACAACTTTTTAACAATACATTGAGAAACTAGATGAAATGGAAGAATTTCTAGGCAAATATAAATTTGCAAACTACAAGAAAAGGTACAAAATAGATCAATATCCTTAAAGTTTTTTTAAGTTAGTCAAAGATATTCTTTCCCTAAAAAGTTCCAAACCTAGATGACATTGTGAATAAATTTTCTCAAATGTTCAACATACAGGTAACTGTTTTGTAGAATAGAAAGAGATGAAAATCTGTCAAATTCCTTCTATACATTTAATGTGTTTATACCAATACCAGACAAAAATTATACAAAAGAAAGAAACAAAGAAAATATTCTAGCCTAATCTCATTTGTGACTACAGGTACTTAGAATCTAAATTAAATATTAACAAACTAATTACAGCAGTATATGAAAAAACAACACATCATGATCAAATAGAATTTAGAAATGGAAGAATAGTTTAACATCAGTAAATACAATACTTTAATCCATAACATTAATATAGTAAAGGTCATTTGCTCATTTTGATAGGTTCAGAGGAAGCAATACTAATGCTTCACAAAAATTTTAGTAACCTTGGAATAGAAATAATTTGATAGAGTGTCTATCAAGAAGTCAATAGAAAACTTGATATGAAATCTTAAAGCACTAGAGATAGAATGCCATTGGAATTAGAAACAAGACAACACTGCTTATCATCATTAATATTGTTCAATAATGTCCTGGAAACCCTAATCAATGGAGTAAGGCACACAAACTTGCTTCATTCTCTTTCTCTGTAGACAGATAGATGCGCACACACACACACACACACACACACCATACAGATAATACATAAGAGAAATATTAGAAAAGATGAGACAATATTCTATGCTTATGTATCTTAAAAAGATAGAAACAGGGGCGCCTGGGTGGCGCAGTCGGTTAAGCGTCCGACTTCAGCCAGGTCACGATCTCGCGGTCTGCGAGTTCGAGCCCCACGTCAGGCTCTGAGCTGATGGCTGAGCCTGGAGCCTGTTTCCGATTCTGTGTCTCCCTCTCTCTCTGCCCCTCCCCCGTTCGTGCTCTGTCTCTCTCTGTCCCAAAAATAAATAAACGTTGAAAAAAAAAAAAAGAAACAATTTGATTTTGAAAAAGCCATTAAACAAGAGATTTTAGTAAGGAAGACAGGTTTAAGATCAAAATACAAATTATTAATAGCTTTTGTGGATACCAATGGTAACTAATTAGACATCAGGAAAAAGGACCCCATTTGTATTACCGATAAAACTCTCAACTACAGTGGAATAAACTTATCCAAAAATACACAACAGATGAAGAAAAGTATAAAAATTTCTAGAAAGTATTTTAAAAGACCCAGAAAAAGAGAAAAACATACTATGATTCAAGATGGGAAGATGAAATATCATAAAGATATATCACCTCAAATTTAAAAGATCCAACAGGATTTTTTAATGGAAACTGGCAAGGTAATTCTAAGTTTATTTGCATGAGTACATTAGCAATGATTACAAAACAAATTGCAAGAACAAAAATAATGAGAAGGAACTGAATCCTTTAACAAAGCTTACGATAAAGCTATAGTGATAAACAGTGTAATATTGGTACAGAAATAGATCAGTTGAATATAGTAATATTCAGGAACAGATGCATGTGAATTTTAAATTTAGTAAATGAAAAATACATTATTTCAAACCATTGTGGAAATAATGGACTAATCAATAGTTTGAGGTCACCTGGATGACCATTTAGGTGAAAATATTAAAGTTCTCCTCACACCACACATTTTAAAAACTAAATTCCAAAAGGATTAAATAGTGAAATGTAAAAAGGCAAAGCTATAAAAGTTCTAGAACAAAATATAGGAAGTGTTTAATAATACGGGGAAAGATCTTCCTAAGTAAGATATAAAACTCAGAAGCCACCAAAAAAACCAAAACCCCCAAAAAACCCCCCAAAAAACCCAACCAAACAAACAAGAACAAAAAACAAACAGCAATGATTGCATGAAAATAAAAACCTTCATAGAAGACGTAACAGAGAAAGTATTGCTATTCCTAGTATACGAACAGCTCCTATAAAGACAACACCCAATAAGTGCAACAAAATATGAACGAGTAGTCCACAAAAACCCCAAATGCTAATACTTAATAAACATATGAAAAGATGTTCAGTTTTGCTGGCAATTAGGAAAATGCAAATTAAAAATGAGGTCCTATTTTTGTCCATCAAATTACAAAAAGTTAAACATATGGATGAAATCCAAGTTTGCCTAGGATACAGAGAAAGAAAACTCATATGCTCCTGGTACAAGTGTGAATTTTAACAACCTATTTGGAGTCGCAAATCACTGTCAAATAGTAAATACCATCACAATGTGACAATAACTATCAAAATTACAAACATTTTAACCTCAGTTTTAGTGTTACATTCTATAGAAATACTTACACAAGTGTGCAAGGATATATGGATAGGAATATTATTTGTAATAACTCAAACTGTGAGACCTCTATGTCAACAAAAGGAGAATGGTTAAAATTTGGATACTAAAATAGTTGTAAAGTGGAAACCTCTGTGGCCATTTAAAAATTAGAGGTAAGTCTGAATTATTATTATTATGTGAAAAGATTATGTAACAATATGTAAAGTATGATTTTATTTTGTAAAAACAGTGTGTATGCCTAAGTATTCTTCCAAAAAGGCTGGAAACATATCAAAAGCTTGACTATGTTTGCTTCTTTAGGATGGGTGTGGAAAGAGGTGGGGCAATATTGTAAGTGGTTAGAGATTTTTACTTCCTACATTATAACTTATTTATATATGTGTATGTGATCTATAAATAATTCTGTATTCATTGACTTACTTTGCAATAAAAATAATAAAAATAAAATGAACATATGCAAAAGAAGAGGATCAATTGTACAAAATATATTCCACTGAAATTATAATGTAAAGCTGGATAGAATGGAAATAAACTAGAACTCCCCTAAATCCTACACAAGAAGGAATTTGAACCCCACCTCCATTTTTATACATTTATATGAAGTGCAAAACTACTGCAAAATTTAGGGACTTAACTGGCACCAGACCCAAACCTGTATATTTTCTAGAACAAAAATAATGGAGCTTTCAAATATTCATGCATTTTGTTTTGGATCTCGGCCCATCCATGCAAGTGAACACCACCATAGACATTAGTGCCTTGCTTCTGGAGTTCATCTAGATTTTCACCTACCTTTTCATTCCAGGAAAGCTATTCTTCACTCTGAGTTTAGTTGGAGGAGTAAAAGGAGAAGAAGGTGAAGAAGGAAGAAATGGGGGAAGAGGAGGAGGAGGAGGGGATGAGGAGGATGAGGAAGAAAAGAGCTTTGACTTATAATACAAATACAGTTCTAAAACAGAATAACCACTTACTCCAAAGCACACAGCTAGATCTATAGATCTAGCTTAAAACTGCAAGTACATTTGGTCCCAATTTGGACTCCAGATTAACATTAAATAAGGTGGCTTTTGCTTTCATTTTGATGCTGGTAGGCTGGGTCCAGGACCTGGAAGGGGTCCCACAGGACAAGCCAAGAGGGGTCCTTGGCTTCATGCAGAATGGAAATCAAATGTGAGCCAGCAGGGGATGAAAACAGAGTTTACTGAAGACATAGAGCAGATAACAGACTGAGTATCTGGGAGACTCAGAAAGGAAAAGAGGGAGTCTCTCCTATATTCAGGATCTGGGGTTTTTACTGGAGGTAGGTAGTCTTGTGCATGTGTCCTTTCAGGCATCCAGGAATCGGTGAAAGCAAAGACAAGGGTCAGGTGTCATTCCTTGGAGCCAGGGGGTCTTGGCATTGAGATGTCTAGCTTCCAATGGTCTGGAATCTGCATGTGATGGCTTCCTCAGGTCATTCTCACTTAGTCCTTCTTTAGATGTTTTATATCCTAGAGAACCAGTAACTCCTTGTCTCTTACAAGAAGGCTATTTACAACTCATGTGTTAAGTGAGGTCCTAGCATGAATAGAAGCAGGAAAAGGAGCAAAAAGCAATTTTTATGGAGTCCTTCAGTTTCCTGGTCTCAATTTCAGTAGTTCCTTCATTCCTTCCTTCCCTTCCCTTCCCTTCCCTTCCTTCTTTCTTTCCTTCCTTCCTTCCTTCCTTCCTTCCTTCCCTCCTTTTCTTTTTATTTACTCTGAGCTACAGAGAGAGAGAGAGAGAGAGAGAGAGAGAACGAGCTGAGGAGGGGCAGAGAGAGGGAGAGAGACAATCCTAAGCAGGCTCCACACTGTCAGCACAGGGCCCCGATGTGGGGCTCCAACTCATGAACAGTGAAATCATGACTTGAGCTGAAATCCAGAGTGAGATGTTTAACCAACTGAGTGAGCCATCCAGGTGCACCTCAGTAGTTTCTTTGAAAAAGTATATATCTTTTTTACAACTAGGCAGATCCAAACAAAGGCCAGAATTGACTAGATAGCCATAACATTTAGTATAATGACAGGATTAATGTATTAGTCTCTAAAATATCAGAAATTTGGCATTGCTTTCAGTTCAATGAGCTTTTCTTAAGTCTGAGCAACTTGGCTAGAGAGGATTTATTAATTCAGTTTGTAATCTAAGGGCAGTTGAAGAAACTTACAGCATGGGTAATGTTCATCAAAACTTATGAATCCCTTCTCTAATTGTGATGTTATTTCTATTGAATAGTCATATAATGTTCCAAAATCTGATTTCACTGAGCCAAAGGCAGTTTTTCAATGTGAAATAAATGAGGACTTCAGGTAACATCTGTAAAATTGACATGGTCAGTTTGAGTCTCAATACCTGTACCTCCTTGAACAAATAAACATATTTGTTTTTCCTTTCCCAGATTTAAGTTCCATTTCCTCACTTTCTGGCCACATCAGTAAGAAAATACAATTTTGTGAACCACAATAGAGATTCTCAAATTGTATCTTCAAGGCATTTAATTCCCAAAGACCAAGAGCCAAGAAAACTTGAGTTAAAAAAAAATCAACTAAGTTTCCTTGATTTAGCTCTTCAACTGCTTTAAAATAAACAAATATTGCTTCAAATTTTTTCAAATATCACCTACCTTGGTAATAACGAAAGGCATTAGACAAAGAAAAAGAAAATTCACATTCTCCACAACATATGACAATGTCTCACACTTGAAAAGTTAAAAGCATGAATACCCAGAGATTGAAGAAAGAATAAACTGATGGACCCTCTTTTCCTTTGTCTTACAGGTGTCCTATCTGTGCCAAATAAACTCATTTTTCTCTGGGGTAACATGTAGAATTAAGACAAAGTAAAGGGAAATGGGAAGAAAATATAATAACTCAAGAGACTGTCCTATAAGGTAATAGGCTTCATACTTGCCAATGGCTGGCCATCTCTGCACGCAATTACAAAAGAGGACTTCTAAAATATTTTATCTGCAGTGGCCCAAAACTTTCACATAAGTGGTCAAACTTCCAAAATGACTACTTTAAAAATAATACTCCTTTTGGATAAGATTGTTTTTAAAATAGCATCACTATCTTATCTTTGCCTGATAAATTTAATTCTTTAATATTCTTTCAAATAGCTGGCAAAGGAAGAAAATCAGAGCCATAGTAATCGTTACAATTTTTTTTTAAGTTTTTATTTTGGGGTGACTGGGTGACTCAGTCAGTTAAGCAGCCAACTCTTGATTTTGGCTCAGGTCATGATCTCACCGTGTGTGAGGCTCACAACAGGGAGCCTGCTTAGGATTCTGTCTCCCTCTCTCTTTCTGCCTCTCTATCCTCCCCTCTCAAAAATAAATAAATGTTAACAAATTTTTTAAAACATAGTTTTTATTTTGAAATAATTATAGATTCCTGGGAAATTGCAACTGTAGTATAGAGTCCCATGTACCCTTCATGGTGTTCTCTTATGTAGCTATAGTATAATACCCAAACCAGGAGATTGACATTGGTACATTACTACTGATGCAACAGTCACAGGTGGTATGTTACTCAGCTGCCACCATTTTTTTTAACCTGCCTTCCTTTGTGTATGTGTGGGGGAGGGAGGTATATCTTTATACAATTTAATCTTGTGTATAGATTTGTGTAAACACCATTATATCAAAATTCAGCAAAATAATTCCCTGGTGCTACTACTTTGTATTAGTGCCCCCCCCCCCCCCCCCCCCCCCGCCCACTTCATCCCCTCTGTGTCATCTGGCTACTACTAACCTCTTCTCAATCTCTATAGTTTTGGTAGTTAAGAAACATGATATAAATAGAATCTTACTTCTTTTAACCTTTCGAGATTGAGTTTTTTCACTCAGCATACTGCCCTTAAGGTCCATTCAGGTTGTTATCATGTATCAATAGTTTGTCCCTTTGTATTACTAAGTAATATTCCATTCCCGATGTCATACAGTTTGTTCAACTATTCGCCCACAAAAAAGCTTTTTGGCTGTTTCCAGTGTTCTGCTAGTCAGAATAAAGCTGCAATGAACATCCTTGTAAAGGTTTTATGTGAATATAAGTTTTCATTTTTCTGAGGTTCAGGTCCAAGAGTGTGATTGCTGAAGTATATGTTTAGTTTTGCAAGAAAATGCCAAACTGTTTTCCAGAGTGGCTGTACCATTTCAAATTCATACCTGCAATATGTAATAGATTGTTTCTCTACATCGTGACAAGTGGTATGATCACTTTTTAAAAATTTTAGTCGTTCCGATAGGTATCTAGTGACATCTCATTGTGGTTTTAACTTGAATTTTCCTAATGGAAAAGATGTTGAACATCTTTTCATGTCATTATTTGCCATCCCTATATCCTGTTCTGTGAAATCCTTTTGTGTCTTTTGCCCATTTTATAATTGGATTTTTTATTGTAGTTTTGAGAGTTTAAATTTTTTTTTCAACGTTTATTTATTTTTGGGACAGAGAGAGACAGAGCATGAACAGGGGAGGGGCAGAGACAGAGGGAGACACAGAATCGGAAACAGGCTCCAGGCTCTGAGCCATCAGCCCAGAGCCTGACGCGGGGCTCCAACTCCCAGACCGCGAGATCGTGACCTGGCTGAAGTCGGAGGCTTAACCGACTGCGCCACCCAGGCGCCCCTGTAGTTTTGAGAGTTTAAATACACACAGACATACACACACGATATAAGGCTCTTATCAGATATGTGGTTTGCAAATATTTTCTCCCACAAATTCATTTTTATAAGACAAAAATCAGAACTAGGCCATAGGTGGAAGGACATTTCATTTTGTAGACATAGGATTACAATCAAGGCTATATGACTTTGCTGTTAAATCTCCCCAAAGAGAGACAGGCACTCCCCTGTACAGTTGGTGGGAGTATACACTAATTCAACCTTTCTGAAGGCCAATTGAGCAAAATGGATCTCTCAAAGTATGTGCTACAGATTCTCTTTTTAAAAATACATGCATAGAAAAAAATCGGGAAGTATATGTTAAAAACAATAGTTCTTTCTAGATAATGATTTAAACATCCTCTTTTCTATAATGAGTATTTCTTACAATTTTTTTTCAAAAGTGTATGTCTAAGATAAGAAAACCGGGTACCACTTTTTTCTTTGCTTTTTGTTTCAAGTAAACTCTGCCCAACATGGGGCTCGAACTCAGGACCCCAAGATCAAGAGTCACATGCTCTACCAACTGACCAATCGGGTGCCCTCCAGCTACTACTTACTGAGTTCTGATATGCACTAGGTGCTTTACAGACATTACATAATTTAATTTTTAGAATGACCTTATGAGGTAGGTGCTATTATTCTTACTTCAGAAATGAAGAAGTTGAAGCCCAGAGATGTTAAAAAAAAAAAAAAAACTTTTAAAATGTCATGGCCAGAAAGTGGTACTGAAATGTAAACTCCGTGAGAGTGAGGGTGCTGCCTGTTTTGTCCACTGTTCTATCCCTAGGATCTAGAATTCACTAATTTTTTAAAATGTTTATTTACTTTTTGAGAGAGAGAAAGAGCACAAGTGGGGGAGAGGCGAGAGAGAGGGAGACACAGAATTTGAAGCAGCCTCCAGGTTCTGAGCTGTCAGCACACGGCTCAACACGGGGCTCAACCCACAAACTGCAAGATCATGACCTGAGCCAAAGTCAGGCACTTAACTGACTGAGCCACCCAGGTGCCCTCACTAAATATTTTTAAGTTTATTTATTTTGAGAGCAAGAACATGAGTAAATGGGGGAGGGGCAGAGAAAGAGGGAGAGGGAGAGAGAGATCCCAAGTAGGCTCCACACTGTCAGTGCAGAGCCTGACGTAGGGCTTGATTTCATGAACCATGAGATCATGACGTAAGCCAAAATCAAGAGATGGCTGCTTAACATACTGAGCCACCCAGGCACCCCTAGAAGTCACTAAATATTTTTATTTTATTTTTTATTTATTTTATTTATTTTTTCCATTTTATTTATTTTTATTTATTTATTTTTTCAATATATGAAGTTTATTGTCAAATTGGTTTCCATACAACAACGAGTGCTCATCCCAAAAGGTTCCCTCCTCAATACCCATCACCCACCCTCCCCGCCCTCCCACCCCCCATCAACCCTCAGTTTGTTCTCAATTTTTAACAGTCTCTTATGCTTTGGCTCTCTCCCACTCTAACCTCTTTTTTTTTTTCCTTCCCCTCCCCCATGGGTTTCTGTTAAGTTTCTCAGGATCCACATAAGAGTGAAAACATATGGTATCTGTCTTTCTCTGTATGGCTTATTTCACTTAGCATCACACTCTCCAGTTCCATCCATGTTGCTACAAAGGGCCATATTTCATTCTTTCTCTTTGCCACGTAGTACTCCATTGTGTATATAAACCACAATTTCTTTATCCATTCATCAGTTGATGGACACTTAGGCTCTTTCCATAATTTGGCGATTGTTGAGAGTGCTGCCATAAACATTGGGGTACAAGTGCCCCTATGCGTCAGTACTCCTGTATCCCTTGGGTAAATTCCTAGCAGTGCTATTGCTGGGTCATAGGGTAGGTCTATTTTTAATTTTCTGAGGAACCTCCACACTGCTTTCCAGAGTGGCTGCACCAATTTGCATTCCCACCAACAGTGCAAGAGGGTTCCCGTTTCTCCATATCCTCTCCAGCATCTATAGTCTCCTGATTTGTTCATTTTGGCCACTCTGACTGGCGTGAGGTGATATCTGAGTGTGGTTTTGATTTGTATTTCCCTGATGAGGAGCGACATTGATCATCACTAAATATTTTTAAATGAATGATAAGCAGAACCAGGCTTTGTAGCCAAATATACCCAACTCGAAAACCTCTGTACAAACCCTTGCTCTAAACCAAGGGTTTAAAATAGGAAGAAGTGACCTCATTTAAAATAGGAAGAAGTGACCAAAAAAATGAGAAATGTATACTGAACATGATGATGCTCTAGGGAATATGAAGTCAAGGATTGGGTAACTGTTGTTGTCCTGGTCAATAAATAAATTAGTTTATAGATAAGCTTAATAAACTTTGTATCACATAACATTTATATTTTATTTAATATGATTTGGTAGCCATTTCTAGGAAAATTTGGATATTTGACGCTTAGTTATTTTTTTTAATGTTGTTTATTTATTTTTGAGAGAGAGACAGAGACAGAGCACGAGCAGGGGAGGGGCAGAGAGAAAGAGGGAGACACAGAAACTGAAGCAGGCTCCAGGCTCTGAGTTGTCAGCACAGAGCCTGACATGGGGCTGGAATTCACAAACAGCGAGATCATGACCTGAGCCGAAGTTGGATATCCAACCGACTGAGCCACACAGACACCCCTACCCTTAGTTATGAATTCAATTCTGAATTACTATTTCTATGGAAAAACAAAGTTTATCTCATATAATTTTGACTTCTAGTAGTTTTTCTAGAATCATAGCACATTGGAAGATTGAATATTTTTGATATTGTTATTCAAAATCACAATTTATTCCTTAGTAGCTGCATTGCCTTTTAAATCAGCATGAAATACTACTTTTGGAAGAAACCTGACATTCAAACTATAATTTCGTGATAGGTGTAACAATGTCAATATGAATTAGAATAAAGCTTCAACTTAGGACAAACATCTTGTTTCCAGTTCCTGATTAAATTTTACTAATAGAACCACAATATCATCATTACTAGATCTTGGCCAAAAGACCAAGAAGCATAAGTTAGTCAGTTATTAAATTTATAAAAGGCTAAGTTTTTCATATAGCAATGTTAGATCCCAAACTTTCTGCCATTGCAGTTCCCCCACTCAGTGTTGCTGACTAGGTTAAGGCATGAAGAGAGGTATTTAAGATGATACTACCAAGGGGCACCTCAGTTAAGCATCCGACTTTGGCTCAGGTCGTGATCTCCCAGTTTGTGAGTTTGAGCCCCACATTGGGCTCTGTGCTGACAGCTCAGATCCTGGAGCCTACTTCGGATTCTGTGTCTCCCTCTGTCCCTGCCCCTCCCCTGCTGACACTCTGTCTCTCTCTCAAAAAAAAAAAAAAAAAAAAAAAAAAAACCACAAAAAAAACAAAGATGGTATTACTAGAGAAGTGCCTTTTATCATCATTCTGACTTAATGTTCTTTTGGGAGTTCAGGCCAGTGTAAGAAGAGAGATGAAACAAATCAAAAAGAGAGAAATAGTAGAAGAAACAAAACATCACTATTTGAAGACAATTAATTACATAACCTGACAAAATGCCCAAGGAATCAGCTAATATTTTTAGGCTAAATAGAATAATAAGTGGACAGATAAAATATAAAATATAGAAAAGTCATTAAGATTCTTGGGGCGCCTGGGTGGCTGAGTCAGTTAAGCATCCAACTTCGGCTCACGTCATGATCTCACGGTCTGTGAGTTCGAGCCCCACATGGGGCTCTGTGCTGACAGCTTGGAGCCTGGAGCCTGCTTCAGGTTCTTTGTCTCCCTCTCTCTCTGCCCCTCCCCTGTTCATGCTCTGTCTCGCTCTGTCTCAAAAATAAATAAACATTAAAGAAAAATCATTAAGATTCTTAAATACCAATAAAAACTAGAAAAGCCTAATTTTAAAAAAAGATTCAAATTATAATAGCAATAACATATAAAGAGGAGTAGACTTAATAGGAAGTGTTTATTAAAATAATAAAGCTTATTGGGCAGTAACATGTAGAAAGAATAAAATATTATAAAGATGTTGGTTTCATATATATTATTGTTTAAATCTAGTGCAATCCAAATCAAAATAAAAATGGACTTTTCTTTAGAATTTAAATTTAAAGAATGTTATAATATTCAGTTAGAAAAGTAAAGAGGTGAGAATAACAAAAATATTCTAAAAATAAGAAAGGAAATGAATGAACAAAACAGAAATGTAAGTCAGTGAAACAGAAGCCTCAGAAATAAGCCTAGTTGTATATGAGGATTAAGCAATGACTAAGAGCAGTACAAAACAAGAGAGATGATTTTTAAATACACATTTGTGGAAATTATTAGAAATTTGAATTAAACTATTTTAGATCAAATATTTCATAACACCCCCCCAAATATATTCCAGAAGTCTTAAGAAACTAAATACCTTTAAACTCATAAATAAGCAAATAAGCAGGTCTCAAGAGATATTATAATTTTCTTTGACTTTGAAGCAAAAGAAGAAATTACAAAGGAAGGGATAATGGTCTCATACATAATTTTAAAAACATTTATTCAACTTAAAAATAGGAAAACAAGGTAGAAATTAGAGAATTACATTAAATTTTTAAGTTACTGGAACTTGCATGGCCAGTTGTATTATTCTCTGCACCTTGCACAGTGTCAGGCACGTAGTAAATGTTCAATAGATATTTGTTGAACAAATATTGCAATAATTAACTAAGTGGAATTTGATTAATTGTATAAGACAAGGAAGTGACCCTAGAGTCCAATTAGCCAGCTGCAACTAGGAATGATGAGTGCAAATTAATTTCTTTGGCCCAGATGCATAAGAACCATGGACAGGAGGCTGCCTAATCAGATGTGGAATGGGCAAGAGATGGGAACAACAGGTGGGCTGTGGAGTGCTATCAGGCCAAATCATGTCACACTATAAGCATTAGCTGTTGGAGGGTGATAGCAGCCAACAGCCACACTGGTCCGGGGCAATCAGCAAATGAATGGCTTGACTCAATCATGAAATCTTGTTCAACTTGGGAGGCCCAGAGACCAGGGTGCTGAATGACAGGACTTAGAAACAGCAGTCTCAGCTGCTAAACAAAGGGTGTGATTGTGTCTGGAGAGAAGAGAAAGAGGACCACATACTTCCTGTCAGTCTTTTTTTTTTAGGATAATTATTCAATGGAGTGAAACATCCCTAAGCACTTAGACTTGCTGCATTTTCCATCTGAGACAGTCAGAGGGATTTTAACATGAGTATATGACTGTTCCCAATGTATATATAGTAAAGGAAACATTAGTTCAAAATCGTTTAGTAGTAGGGGAGTCTGTGCAGTAAGGTGTTCCGCATTATTTTCAGTCTACTTTGTGCTGATGGCTCACAGCATTCAATACATTTTTGCTGAATCAGTAAATGAATTGCACATCATTTGGATAAGACTAAAAAATGATCAGCGTGATTTTGTCAAGATCTGGCTTTCTACTTTGACATTGGAAACTGGTGTTGGAAACACAGAGAACTGGTATAACGTTTGCTGTGGTATGAATCTATGTGTTTCCATCTTTTCAGCCCTGTTTTCCCAGGGTGATGAAAATAAACACATTGACAGAAATTAGGAGCATCCAACTGTCCATCTTCACGGCATGTCTGGATCCAGTGTTTCTCTGCTATAATGATGCCCCCATAGGCCTATCCAAAACAATTGCCCACCTGTCACCTAGATTGAAGGATAGTCCTTCAAGATGACTAGAAACTTTTTTATATTATTACTTGACCAGCAGACAGGTTACTTGATGGAATGGGCCAAATAAGTTGGCAAGCCATTCATTTCCTAGCTATCCCTATGGCAACTTCCTGAGTACAAGGAGAGCAGGCTTTTAATAACTATTTGTGAAATAGCGGGTAATGACAGGACCAGTGTTAAGCACATGTAAAATAGATATTTCTACATAGTGGCTGGATGAGAGAAACTGTTATATCAAATACTTCATGATCAGATTGGAATAATATCAAAAGTGATTGTAATCTGAGGCAGTAGAATTCAATTTTCCTTGCATTATGGAGATTTCTCTGAGCAGACCCAGGTTAAATGATTGCTCTGAGGTTGATGACACACTGATTCCTAGTGCCAACAATGACTTCAGCCTGATGGCAACCTTTACAAATTGCTTCCTGTAAATTCTTTGTGAGAATAACAAGCAATTCATTTTGCTTGAGAGTGACTTTTAGCTAAGGGACTCCACCCAACGTTCTGGATTTAATAAAACAAAATACACTTTGGTATTACAAACATCTTTTTTGAGATGTAAGTTCCCCACATAAGTTTTTGTAAAAGCAAAGCATTTCAGTTTCTTACTCAGTGAAAGCCAGATGAATCCTTATGCACAGCCAGCCAACTATTAGTTTATCTGATCAGTTGGTGGGGAAGAGTGGTAGGGGAGGAAAGGCCACTGAAGAGCCACGTGTGTGTTCATGTAAGATATTCAAGTCAATATTTACAAAAGTCTCTAAAGCCGCAGCCAGAACAATAATTGGTCATTAGACCATTTATTCATTCACTTACTCAGCACCAAGTATTTACTGAGTAACTATTGTAAGCTCTGGAGGGTACCATAGTTGAACAAAATATACAATATTTTTGCTCTCATGAAACTTATTCTAGTGGAGGAAGATGGAAAATAAACCAAAAATTGCTCAAAGAAAAAAAATTTTTAAAGATAATTCCATGTATTTAATGGGCAAGGTAGAGGAATTATTTGTTTACAGGAGAGCAGGTATTGGGAAGAATGCATGTCTTTGTGACTAGAAGTAGATAAAATCATATTAGTAAATATTTAAGTTTGGATTGTTCAGATTGTATATAATTTATGGCCTTGTTCCTGAACTCAGAGAGTTTACAGTCCTAACTTGCAAGGTGTTCTTGCATATCACGTAGGCAAAGAGGAAAAGAACCATCAGATATTTTGTGTACCATCTGAATCAGAGCTACATTGTCTTCGTGGCTCACAGTTTAAGTGTGAAGTAGGTTTAGAATCCTTGGGCCCGTTGCAACTTACATAAGAATAGTAATTATTCGACACTCTGTGTTTTTTCTTACTTGGTCAACCAAACCAAACAAAAACCCTACAATCTCATCATTGGCATGACAGGGAAACCGGGCATTTCTGTGTGTGGAAGAATGTCCATTCCACTTTGCTCATTCTACTGAACTATAGTTAAAGACTTTTTAAAAACCTTTTACTTAGGGGTACCTGGGTGGCCCAGTCGGTGGAGCATCAAACTCTTCATTTCAGCTCAGATCATGATCCCACAATTCATGAAATTGAGCCTCACATTGGGATCTGTGCTCACAGTGTGGAGCCTGCTTGGGATTCTCTTTCTCCCTCTCTCCCTGCCCCTCTTCTGCTCATTCTGGCTCTCTCTTTCTCTCAAAATAAATAAGTAAACATAATTTTTTAAAAAGTTTTTATTTAAATTCCAGTTAGTTATCATACAGTGTAATATTACTTTCAGGTGTAAAATATAGTGATTCAACACTTCCATGCATTACCTGGTGTTGATCACAATAAAGGTTTTTTTAAAAAATGTTTATTTATCTTTGAGAGAGATGAGAGCATGTGCACACAGAAGCGCTCACGAGCAAGGGAGGGGCTGAGATAGAGGGAGACAGAGGATCCAATGGGGGCTCCTGGCTGACAGCAGAAAGCCTGCTGTGGGGCTCGAACTCACAAACCGTGAGATCATGACCTGAGCTGAGGGTGGATGCTCAACTGACTGAGCCACCCAGGCGCCCCAAGGCTTTTTTTAAAAACAACTGTAAAAAGAAGGACCTTGGTCTCTATGAGGTAAAGACCATAAGAATTCTTTAGCATAACATCTCTGAAATTTCTTCTCTAACTTCTACTCCCACTTACTCTTTCTTCAACTTTCCTCTTTCAGTGTTCTTTGCCAGCTGCAATCATAAATCAAGACTATGGTTGTTTCTGTCATCTCCAGATATATTGGCCTCAGAGCTCATAAAATCAAAATCACCTTATGCTTCCGCTCTCCTTCTGGAGTCCATCAGAACTACAACACTCACCTCCTCAATCTGGCAGAAGAAATAATGTTCTTTAATTTTTTTAATGTTTATTTTTCAGAGAGAGCAAGTGAGCATGAGTGGGGGAGGGGCAGAGAGAGAGAGGGGACAGAGGATCTGAAGCAGGCTCTGCGCAAACAGCAGCAAGCTTCATGCGGGGCTCAAGCTCATGAACTATGACATCATGACCTGAGCCAGTCACACACTCAACCGACTGAGCCACCGGGGTGCCCCATAGAAATAGTGTTCTTAAAGGCAACCATTCTAATGTCCCCAATCACAGTTGCTTATTGTTCAAAACTATGCCGCCAAGTCTTTTATCTCCTCATAAGAACACTTATTTATCCAACAAACACACGTGGCATAACATGGGGCAACTGGGGCCTACAAAGATGTTGAAGGTACATGGTTCCGATTTTTATAAAGCTTATGGTTGAGAAGAGGGCCATCTACACAGATAGCTATAAAACAAGGGCAAGCACCATAAGAGAGAGACAAATAGGGACGCCTGGGTGGCTCAGTCAATTAAGCGTCTGACTTCAGCTCAGGTCATGATCTTGTGGTTTGTGAGTCCGAGCCCCGTGTCGGGCTCTGTGCTTACATCTGGGAGCCTGGAGACTTCAGATTCTGTCTCCCTCTCTCTCTGCCCCTCCCCCACTTGTGTGCTTGCGTGCTCTCTCTCTCTCAAAAATAAATAAACATTAAAAAAAGTAAATTAAAAAAAAAAAGACAAATGAAGTGTGGTGTTTGCTCAGAGGAAGCTTCTGGTTGGGACCTTAGGGACAGGTAGGATTGTACCAGATCAGGGACAAGCAAGCAGATGTGAGTTTGCCTTTTTATTTATACTTTTTTCTCTTCCGAGTACATTATGCAGCCCTCATTTTTACTTATATTCTTCAAATGAGGCTTTCTAATAAAAAAAAATCTTATTTTAATCTCATAAACTTCTCTTTTTAATTTTCTTTCATGAATATTATTTTAAATCTTTAATGAGTTTGCTTTTAATTGGCTATTTAATCAACTTTACAATGAAAGTTGAATAGGAATGTCTAAGTACCAATAGCAACATGAGCTTTCTTTAAAAAATCTCAAGTTACCATATTTTCACAAGCCCTGAAGACTTTTTCCTTTCTACCACTTGCATAGAAATGATTGTGCATAATTGTTAGGAACCAGGGTTTATATTTCTGAATTATACATTTTTTTTCTCCTCTGCTATTGTTTTCTATAGTCCTTAACTCATTTTTTATGTTTCTCATATTTATCATTCCAGCAATATAATGTTTTATTGTATCAATGTATCACATCTGATTCCCTGCCTTATTTCCCTATAGATACGTGTTGGGGGGAGGCACTTTTTCTAGTTTTTAGATGTACTAATGAGCACTTCTACACATGTCCATATGCCCTTTCTTTCCTTTGAATTACCTCCTCAGTATATGATACATTTTCCAAAGTTAAATAAGGTAATATATAATGTATGGTGAAGAGTGTGAGTGCTGAGAGATTGGCTGTGTTTGAATCCTACCACTTGCCACCTGTGAGAAGTTGAGCAAATTACTTACGCTCCCTGGGATACAGTTTCCTCATCTAAAAAACAGGAATAATAGTAGTTCCCACCTTACATGATTAATGTGAGAATTATAGGAGGTATTATATATGTGGAAATCCTTACGACTGTGCTTAACAGATCAAAAATGTCCAATAATGGTAGTTAATCATTACATATGGTTCTTGGCATACTGTTTGTTGCATTCTAAAACTCAATAAACGCCCATTTCCTTGTTTTCATCAAATTACAATTTGGACAATGTATTGATCATTTCTATTAATCATGGAATTACAAGCTCAGGGTTGTGAAGAATTTTAAAGACTTAGCCTCTGATTCATGTCAGCTGTGTTCAAGATGCTTTCCAGAAAAAGAACATTGGCTTATAGAATCATCAGATGCCTCCAAACTTTCATCTTTGTGTATTGTTGTTCTTATTTTTTTGGTACAAAAATCCTACCTTACATTTATTACACTTGTAGTTTTCCATTGCAATAGGTGGAGCCCTTGGTTTCAAGGAAAAAACCTCAACCTTTTACTAGAAGGAAAGGCGGGAGTATAGCTGGGTGCTTATTTCCTCCCTCTGTCTCTGGCCTCTGCTCTTCTCTGTGCATTGGTTTCATTTTTCAACCTGGCTTCCCCCAACCTCGTAGAAAACCTGGCCACTGGGAGCTCCCAAGCTTCCTTTGACAGTGACTGTATGGCTTTATCAACTGCACATTCCCAGGAAAGGAGTCTTATTGGCCCGGCTTGGGTCAGTTGCTCACTCCTAAACCAGTCCACTGTGGCCAGGGAGTTGGCTGCTGTAACTGGTGGTCCCTGTCAGAGGCATTTGTCTAGAGTGGAAGGAAAAGCATTAACCCAAAGACCAGGTGCAAAACAGAAGGGCTCTGGCCAGACCAACTGATAGATTCCACCAACTCAAGTGATTAGAGGGGCTTGATATGTTTCACATCTGTTTACTGTTATTGTGTGAACCTCTTCCTCTTATGTGAAATGTTCATATATTTGACCATTTGTCATCAAGATATATTTTTCCCTTACAAATTTATGTCATTTCCCTAATGATTTGGGGAATACAACTGTGCAACTACTAAAAAAATTTAGACTGCATCAAGATTATTGAAGAACTACTACGTTTAAGGAGTTGTTCTCTGTGCTATGAAAAGTTCAGAGAGCTGCATTACTGTAGAGAATTCAGTTTCTAATGCAGCTGAGTATAAATAAAAAATGAAATTAAAAAGCTGTACACTGTTGCTCCTCAACTGTGGAGACCATGTTCTTAAGAACTCTGAGGTAGGGGCACCTGGGTGGCTCAGTTGGGTTGAGTGTTGAGCATCTAACTCTTGATTTCAGCTCTGGTCATGATCCTAGGGTCATGGGATTGAGCTCCATATCAGGCTCCACACTGAGTATGGAACCTGTCTCTCTCTCTCTGCCTCCCTCCCTCACTCCCTGTGCCCCCTCCCCGCCTGCTCCTCACACTCTCTTTTTCTCAAATAAAATAAAATAAAATGAAAATGAAAGAATGAAAAAAAAAAGAACTCTGAGGCAGAAGGACTGTGGTTCAAGAACTTAAATCCCTATGACAGAAATCATGTTAGGGGAAATGATATTTGGAGCAAACCTCTGTAAGCCATTAGAATTATATTCTCTTGGGGGCATCTGGGTGGCTCAGTCAGTTAAGCCTCTGACTTCAGCTCAGGTCGTGATCTCACAGTTTATGAGTTCGAGCTCCGTGTCAGGCTCTGTGCTGACAGCTCTGAGCCTGGAGCCTGCTTCGGATTCGGTGTCTCCCTCTCTGTCTGCCCCTCCCCCGCTCATGCTTTGTCTCTCTCTCTCTCTCTCTCTCTCTCAAAACTAAACAAACATCAAAAAATTTTTTAATAAAAAAATAAATATGACTTTTATACATCTTAATTCAGTAATCACAACTACTACATGGATATTCAACCCTTTACTATTTCATACTCACTAGGAAGATACCTTTCAGGGTCTTTTTTCTATAGTTTCATTAAGATATTTATAAATCATCTTGTCACATTGATAAAAATATCCATAGTGATAAAATTTCTTTCTGGGGTTGGTCCTCCTCTGAATGTTCAAGGTCTTATTTTATGACATGATGGTTTCTGTCAGAAATGCCATTGTCCTGTCTGTATTCCTTACACACCAATGGCTTCCTTCAAGTATCTATGACTTTACCAGAGGGCTTCTCCCAGCTGCAGGAGCAGACTTGGTCAGAGGCAGGCTAGAAGTGCTGGAGATGTAACACCTCCAAGAGCAAAAAGAGTTGGTAGAAAAATGCATGTGTTCTCAGCTCTCAGGTGGGATGACTCAAGGTGGGGATCATATAGTGTCCCAGAGGTCTCTAGAAGGATTGGGCCCTAGTTGACCACAGCAATAATGTGTTCATTACTTTGTATTGAACTCATAGGGTAACATCTAAACAGAAAGCTTGCCTTAAAATCCTTGTTTCAGGTTCTGCTTTCAGGGGGAACTAAATCCAGGAGGAAGTATGACTCCCATCTCCTGGTCTTTGCCTCCTACGTATCTGGGTTCTCAAGAAATGTTGGAAGCTTGAGAAAAACCCTTGAGAATTAATCCTCCCTACCAATACCCAGAGATTTGCAGCCCCGCATCTGCCCATTTTAACTTCATGCCAGGTACATGCATTTCTCCCCTTACTCTCCTCACTGAAACCACAGGAAGTGCTTCCAAAGCCCTGGAATGTTACCACTTGTCTTCCTTGGTCCTGCCTAATCTTTTATTTCAAAAATCTCTATGTTATCCATGCTTTAGTTCTTCTCTGTTTTCAACTTCCATTTCTGTCTTTCCCCAGCTACCCATGGAAAAAGTGATCTGCAATTTATAAGTCCCAGGACTGAAATTCTACAACTGCTGATAAAATATAAACCTGTATGTATTAAATAAGAATCGTGCCTAGAGAATGTCATGGTTAGGGATCTTAAAATGGTGTATCAAAGGAAATAGAGGTGTATCAAAGGAAATAGATTAGATAATTCTAGAGCATGGTGCCCCTCTGGAAGAGGGGCAGTGGTGTGTGTGTGTGTGTGTGTGTGTGTGTGTGTGTGTGTGTTTACACGTATCAAAGGAAATAGATTCAAATTAAATAAGAATCATGCCTAGAGAATGTCATGGTCAGGGAGCTTAAAATGGTGTATCAAAGGAAATAGAGGGGCGCCTGGGTGACTCAGTCAGTTGAGTGTTTGACTTCGGCTCAGGTCATATCACAGTTTGTGGGTTCAAGCCCTGCATCGGGCTCTGTGCTGACAGCTTGCTCACAGCCTGGAGCCTGCTTTGGATTCTGTGTCTCCTTCTCTTTCTGCCCCTTCCCCACTCACTCTCTGTGTCTCAAACATAAATAAATGTAAAAAAAATTTTTTTTAAAAAAGAGGAAGTAGAAATACAACCTGAGCAATCAGAGAAGGCTTCACAGAGAAGTTTGCGTCTACTGATCTAGTCCTATGACCCATTTTACAGATAGGAAAACTGAGATCCATGAGGTTAAATGATGGATTCAGAGTCCTACAGCTTACAATTGGTGACTGACCCCCACTTCTCTCCCCTCAGTCCCTTCTGTGCTCCACCCCATGCTGCCCACTCACCATTTGTCCAGAGGCAGCCTTGCCTCTGCCTTCGTCTTTTGTTGGCCTTGAAGTTTGCCATGAGGACAAAGCCTGGAAAAGGATGAGAACAAATACCACATTCTCCTAAGCACTCTCCACAGTGCACAATATCAGTTGTCCTGAGAGGGTTTTGATATGGGTTGAAAATATTGTTTTGTTTTAAATCTTGGAAAAAATTCTAATTGCATGGAATTTTTTTCTCCAGAATTAATCATGGATAGCATACTCTTTATCCTTGTTCTTTGACGAAGCAGAAAACAAAATAGCCATTGTAGGCCCCCTTTGTTTACACCCAGGGGCTAATGACGTTGTGCACCCCTCCCACTGAGCAACTCTCAGATATTTGTCTCTGTGCAGAGTGCTGAGTACCCAGGGTGCTGAGTAAGCCCTCCCCAACTTCAACTTTTTCTAAGGAGACAATTCCTCTGCTGTTTGTTCCTGAGCTTAGTCGTATCAAATATTCTCAACAAGTTCTTCCAATTTCTGTTTTTGAAATAAAAATAAAAAGACCAGCACATTCCTTTTATGTTTGTGCAAATGAAGCAGAGGCAAGAAGCTGGGGGATCTCTAGCAAAAGCCTTTTGATAGTAACTTGAGTGATTGCCTACTGAAGTCCTCAAATATAAATTAAAATATATTTACTTAGCTTCAGCTTTCAAGATTGTATTTTTGGTACTTCTATAGACCATGGAATCAATATTCTAAGATTGGGCCTGTCTTTGTTAACCTCCAGTAATACTGACTCAGGCATAATTGGGGATCCATTAAGATACAACTTTCTTTTCCCACACCATGCATTGTTTTAAAGGGGAGGCATCATTAGCTCACTTAGTGTTCACTAGAGTCTAGTGCTATTGACCATGAAGTCATTTCAGGCAACCCAATGTCAGTTGAGGGATGCACAGACACCAATATCACGCACACTCTATGGCTCTTATTTTCAGCATTGATTCATGTTTGACTTGGATATAATCAGGCATGTCTCACTACAGAAAACACTCTTTTTCTGCAAAGATTTTTAGGACCCGGAATGTGCCCTGATGGAAGACATGAATGTAGGATATGAACATAAGTCCTCAACCTGCCTTGTATGTAGTATGTGTGTCACCAACTAGAAAATGAACAAAACCTCTATTCCATTTCTCCTTCCTTAAGATTGCTCCCCCACCAGGGTCCCTGCTTCTCCTGCAAGGGAATCATTGTAGAAAAAAAAATTAGAGCCCTCTAGAAAATCAGGAGTACCTAAGAGAAAACACAGAAGAAATTATAGGAAGCAGGAACAGCCTTGGGGACTTGATTTCAGGAGCAAACATCCAGCCAGGGATGGGCCTTCTTTTTGGTAAGCATCCCTATGAAGACAAACATAACAAAAAGAGAAAGAGAGAGGAGAAAGAAAAAAAAAACTTCTAGCAAAGCACTGTGGTCATCTGTTATTCTCATCTTAATATAGTTTTGTTCAACCAGATTGCTTTCCTTCTTACAACTAGCTGCACCAAGAAGATGGAATTTTGTTTGTTAGGGAAAGAAAATTAGATAATTCTAGAGCATGGTGCCCCTCTGGAAGAGGGGCAGTGGTGTGTGTGTGTGTGTGTGTGTGTGTGTGTGTGTGTGTGTTTACATGGGCAAGGACACCCTAGGAAAGGTGTAAAAAGGAATTAGAAAAACACCCAAAGTAAACATCATTAATTCAACATGGCCTAAGAAAGGCATTAATTTTCTGCCCTATGTTCCTTCTTCATCTCTTTCTTCTCCTATACTCTCCTTTCTCCTCCCATTTGAGTTTTGAGCCTGTGGCCCTTGTTCCCAGAAATTTAAACAAATGTTATTAGTATAAGAATTTAGCAGCATTATTCATTAAATTGGCTTTTCTGGAAGTATAAACCTAATTGACATAGTAACTCATAATCATATTACTAATGACTGATAATTAATAATTATAATTCTCTTTTGCCTCCTCTTCATCATCATCACCTAAGCTTCTTTGGGGAATTTTATGTCAAGTTCCAAATTTTTGTACACTGCAGCTCCCAGTGTGGACAATGAAAGAGTTCAAGGAGAGTGGGAAAACAGGCAGGGTGCTGGGTTTGGATGGGATTGGGTCCTGTACCTCAGGGTCAGGCCAAGAGGGTGAGTGGAGTCTGAGATCCAGTCTGTGCTCTGCTGTCCATGCTGAACATCTTGGCTGATAGAGCATCTGCAAGGAAGATGGGATGTCTTTTCTCATTTACACAGAGGTTATGGGGCGGCCATGCCTTGAGCCTAAGAGTCAGTAACAGCAGGCACAGGAGATGCCATACCTTTCTGGAGGAGTTCCAAAACCAACAATTGGGGGTGTTGAGGCCAAGTGGAAGAATAAGCATTTTGGGGAATGGAGGGGAGGAGATACACAATCAAATGTTTAGGTTTAGAACTGTGACTCCAGCTGAGGGGCCCCTTTCTTAACTGCTCTCAGGGAGTATTCATTACATTGCCTTTACCTCCGGTGTTTTCAAGGTACTCTTTGGCCTGTGCTGTTAATATTTTACCTAAGATTTTTAGAAACTCAGTTTGGTCAAATGCTGAGTCCTACCTGTATTGAAGGAACTCTTAGAATTTCCTCTTTATCTCCATATATCTCTTTAATTCTCTTATCTTTAATGGCTAAAGTAAAATTTGGTCCTTGAACAAGTAGTCAGATTTGCCTGATTCTTGATTTCACCTGAGAACAGCTCTAAGCAAAGCTTGTTGGAAAGTGAGTTAAAGTGTGGCTTGTCAGTGTGAAGCCTGTGAAGGACGTTACAGCTGCCACAGTGAGACAAGCAGGCTTTGTTTGTATCGAACCACAGCAGTGTCTCATGCTCTTCCTTGCTCTCTGTTTAGCACTTCATCTTTATCTAATCTTTAACAAAGCATAGTCTGTGCAGGCAGTCTGTGGTAAGCATAGTGAATCAGCCTGTCCTCTGGAATGCGGCAGCAGTGAACAATGCCTAAATATTTATTCCAGATATCTATCCTATAGTCCTCTACATCCAAAGATTTTCCAGTTTGAAATATCCTATAAATCATATGGCTTTTGCAATAAGAGGTCATGGAAGTGGACTCAAGCATCACAATCACTGCCAAGCTGGCAGAAACCCCACAGCTGACCCTCCTAGGGAGACCATAGAGAAGGAAGAAGACTGCTTTGAGCAGGACTGCTTCATAAGATTGTGCATATTGCTGGGAGGTCTATTGTGGTACAGGTGGCTATGAATGGACATGTAGGAGACAGAATGGACTAAGTTGTCTATAGTAACAAATAGTCCCGAAGTCTCAGTGGCTCAACACACCAAAAGTTGATTGTTGACTCATGCTAAATGTCCAGCACAGGTAGGCAGGGGAATCCAGTCTGAACTATTCCATCTCAACACATGTTTTTATAATTCCTTCAGCACGGAGATGAAAATATAGTGAATCATGCACTGGTTTTTAAATTGCAAGTGACACATGTCACTTCTGTTTCTATTTCATTGGCCAAAGCAAGTCACATGTCCACATCTAATTATAAAAAAGGCAAGGAAGTGCACTCTTACCACATATCCTGAAGAAGAGCATGGGAATATTTGGAAAAACCCTAATGACTCCTGCAAGGGGTCCATTTGGAAGGACTCCAGTCTTACTCAGTGTTGTGTTCTAGGAGCTCTCAACTAGATCAGGAAGAACTATTTCCATATTTATATGTGTAGTAGCCACCCTTCCAACTCAAGTGTCTTATTTCCAGAGGCATATCTTATAGGCAATTACCTAGAGAGAAAAGCAGTAATTCTTAATTCTTCCAAGCAGGTTCACTATAATTTTCATCTTTAAAATAAAGAATTCCGGGGCACGTGGGTAGCTCAGTCAGTTAAGTGTCCAACTCTTGATTTTGGCTCAGGTCATGATCTCAGGATTCTGAGATTGAGCCCCATGTCTGGCTCTGTGCTGAGCATGGAGCCTGCTTAAGATTCTCTACCCCCTGTATAAAAAAAATACTTAAAATTAATTCAAAACAAAATTAAATTAAATTAAAGAATTCCATAAAACACAGACATCATTATGAGAAATAGCATAAGAAAGAGACTAATTCTCAGGGGCTTCAGAAATAAAACATGCCTCTAGGTAATGGACCCTAATTGTCTGAAGAATCTACTCTTTCTGAGTATTGTCCTTCTTTTCCACATTTGAATCACATAGCGAAAGTGGTGGGAATCTGGCAACTGTTATGTTCAACATGAACCATTCTCCAAGACAACATATTGGATCAGAGTGGACATCTGACCAATGCTAGGCCAGAGTTTCTTCCCTAGGAATTTGGAGTTTGGACCAATAGAAACTACCAAAAAACAAGAAGTTTGACTAATTGGTCTCAGTTGTCTGTTGACAGGAGATGTAACTTGATATTGTTAGTGCTTGCTTACTATCCATTTCTCCTCCCCATTTCCCAGTTTCCCTCGCAGTTAGAATGGAGCCATGTGACTAAGTTCTGGCCACGGGGAGATGGACAGAAATGATATAAGCCATGTTTGGCTTGGCTGTTGAAAATATCCCTCATATCCCTCCACTTTGTTTCCCTACCACAGTGACCTTGGAGGCCACAGGCTCAGATGGCATAGCTAAAAGATGGAGAGGGGCTACCCATCTCATAGAAAATTATGACATGAGTAAGGGAAAAAAATTCTGGGTTAGGATTTAGTTTTTGCTTCAACATATCCTAGATTATTCTAACATAGAACCAGCAAAGGAGTGACTTTGGTCAGACAAGAATCTAAGAAAAGCTGATTTGCAAAGAGAGAGAAAAATGATGTACGTGTGCAGAGGGGGGCAGAATTTAAAAAAAAAAAGGAATCCCTAGGTCCTAATTTCTGATTCCAATCCTTTCTCAAGGGTAAATCACATTTCTGTCCTTGGCTTCTGTGATGCTCTTGTATCCTTAGTATAGTAAATTTCCTGTTTTTTATTAAGATTTACCAGGGTTTCTGTCTTTTGCAACCAAAATAAAAGCTATAAGCTTTATAACTTTTAATACCTCTCATATCTGGGCACCTGGATGGTTCAGTAGGTTAAGTGTCTGACTTTGATTCAGGTCATGATCTTGTGGTTTGTGAGTTCGAGCCCTGCATCGGACTCTGTGCCGACAGCTCAGAGCCTGGAACCTGCTTTGGATTCTGTGTCTCCCTCTCTCTCTGCCCCTACCCCACTCGTGCACTCTCTCTCTCTCTCTCTCTCTCTCTCTCTCTCTCTCTCTCTCTCTCTCTTTCAAAAATAAACATTAAAAAATGTTTTAATACCTCTCATATCTCAGTGCTACAGCTCATTCTTTACTCATTATACCATGAAAACAACTAACAAGTTAATAGGCATGATGCTGACTTAGATTTTTAATTCCTTCACTCCAGGAATGCCAAGAACTATGGCAAAATCTTGTCCAGATGTAATTCCATAGTACAGTCAACCCTTATAACACAATTCCAGAATTAAAGATCTTGTTTACTTATCCAAAATTCAAACAATGGTGGATAATCTTTTTAGTTTTATTGGTTACAAATGACCAGCTGACAGATTACTCAACTTCTGCAATTGTAATAAAATTCTAGAGCTATCAAGAAAAGGCTGCTTGTTCAAGAAGAACAGCTAAGGAATTGATTGGGTCTTCAGAACCTATGCCAACTTCCTTTCTGCGGGCGGGCTTAATAGTGGATACCTTTTATAGAAGGAAAGCCATTATCCTATGAAGAACAACTCTTTCTCTGCCATGAACAAGCTGAATGCAATCACAGAAACTGCAGACAAAAGAGCTTTTGATGACAGATATTGCTGATGCCTGGTGCCTTCAAAGGCATTCCAGGAAAGGTGAATGAATAACTATGACTAACAATAATTCATACTTCTTCCAGGATGTTACCCATTGGACCAATGGATCACTTGAGAAATATGTCAGTGAGTCAATTCGTGCTCAATTTGGCAAAAATGTCCCAGGTCCCTAAGCTGTTTGATTGAACTGAGTAGATTCCAGATGGATACATTCTCTGGGACAAGTAAAGGCAGGACAGCTTTGATAATAAAAAACAGTTTGCTCCTTTAGTATCGCCATGTACCACCCTACCCTATATACCTGAGCAAAATCAAATTATCAAGGCCAATGAAGAACATCTTGAGAACACCCCTCAAAAAGATAAAAGACCCAGGGGAAGGAGAAAGGCAGAAATACCAGTAGAAAGTCTAATAATTCACCAAGCATTTAAAACAACATGAACATAAAGCTGATATTGCAACTTATTTGATGTGAGGATATATCAAAGGCCAGTTAAAATAATAATGGTTGCAAACAAAAAGGAGGTTGTACCAGATGGTCTGAGCTCTTTTGTTTGAAATTCCATGATGAAATGGCTATGTAGATTGGTGTAGGTCAAGGGCCAAACGTGGCCACTGATTAAAATTAACCTATGATAATGGTATTGACATCATTTTTTTTACTGTGTCACATAATCATATGAGTTTATTAAAATATACAGTTTAAAGAAAAATGAAACCCAGCCAGAATGAAACCCAGCCCTGTCTATATATCCATGTACTTACCATCTAGCCTAGCTTAAGAATAAAATCTTAACAATACCTCATAAGCCCCCTGAGCCTACCACAGTTGCATCCTCCTGTGCTTACTCTCTCTTGGTGGTCACCTAAGAGTTACTACTAGTTCACATTCTTATGTTAATCGTTCTCCATTTTCTTTAAGGCTTTACCACCAATGACTATATGCCCATACAACATATTGTTTAGTTTTGAAAATTTGGTAGTTGCATAAAGATCAGAGTTACACTATTAATTGAAAACTCAGGGATAAATGCAACATTATCCAGTGGTGTCAGCTCCCCTGAGAGTTTACAAGAGCCCTTTCTGGGGAATCAGTGAACAAAGCTAGAAGCTAGTCCTAGCAAACACAAAGCTCTGCACAGTCAGGGCATGTGGCAAGGCTGCCAGGTAAGCCTGGTACTGTCATCAGGCAAAAATATGGTCAGAGGGCATGGGATGCTCTCTATTTTCTACCTTACCTCCAGTTCTCAGATGTAGGATTAAGCAGAAAGTTTGGTGAGATGAAATGAGTGTCCTTAGGTGATCCAGGTAGCAAGGCATGGAAAAGAGAGCAGGAACTTTATGAACAAATGGTCAAACCATAGTTGAGAATCTAGGCAAGGCTCATTCAAGCATTCTGTCTTCAGAGTGAAAAGGAGGGTAAAATAACAGTGGAAACTTGGCTATGACAGCCACCAACATGTCTGTCTCTTGAGTCTCATGTTTCTCTCTGAGACAGTTATGCTGGAATCCCTTCACTCTCCTCATGAGGATTCCCTTTGCCTTCCTCCTGAAGAAGATCACCTGTTTCTTGTATCCTGGACTGGAATACATAATTTGTGGGGATGGGTGAAAAGTGAAAATGCAGAATCCCTTGTTAAAAAATTATTAAGAATTTCAAGATGGTGACAGCAGAGCATCAAACAAGTATGGGACTCTTCTATGTGTGGGACCTGTGCAACAGCATGGGTTGATGCCAGCAAAACCAGCCCTGTCTATATGCCATGTCTTCCTCTTTCCTAATTTATTCTCTTATTCTAGTAGAGCACATTCTCCAGTAGTCTTTTTCAAAAAGAGTGTATGGGAAATAAATTTTTGAGACTTAAATGTCTGAAAATGTCTTTGCTCTCTCCTCATACTCAATTGTAAGTACAACATTGTATTTTGAATGTTGTTCCCTCGTGTTGTGTAATACAGTAGCCCTGCTTGACTGATGGTTTGGCTGGGTATAAAATTCTAGATTGGAAATAATTTCCTTCAGAACTTTGAAGATACTGCTCCTGGGGCACCTGGGTCTCTCCATAGGTTAAGTGGCCAACTTCAGCTCAGGTCATGATCTCACAGTTCGTGATTTTGAGCCCCATGTCAAGCTGTCTGCTGTCAGCACAGAGCCTGCTTCAGATCCTGTCTTCCTCTCTCTCTCTGCCCCTCTCCCACACTCTCTCCTTCTCTCAAAAATAAACATTAACAAAAAAAATTTTTAAAAGATATTTCTCCACTTTATTTATAGTGTCACTGTGGAGAAGTCCAAAGTTATTTGGGTCCTTAATTTCCTTTATGTGACCTGTTAATTCTTCTCTCAAAGCTTATATAAATTTTCTTTTCCCCAGAGTTCTGAAATTTCACAGTGTGCCTTTGTGAGGGTCTATTTTCATTGTGCTTAGGACTCTATAGGCCCTTTTGATCTGTCAACTCATGTTCTCCAGTTGGGAGACATTTTCTTAAATTGTTTCATTGGTGATTTTCTCTCCTCCATTTATGTTGTTCTCTCTTTTGGGAGCTTTTATTATTTGGATGGTGTGCCTTCTGGAACAGAATTCTTACTTTCTTACTCTTTCCTCTTTGTCTACTCTGCTTGCTCTACTCTCTGAGAAAATCCGTACTCTTACATTCTAGACATTCTAGGGTTTTTTTTTCATGATTATGTCCTTAATTTCTTAATTTTTAAGAGCTCTTTTTTGTTCTCCAAATATTACTTTCTTATAATGTCCTGTTCTTATTTTGTATTGCAGTGCTCTTTATTATCTGAGGATATAGGAATTCTTGTTTGTCTCTTCCCTATATAGTTGCTGCTGTTCCACATTGCCGCTGCCTTCTTTTTTTTTTTTTTTTTTTTTTTTTAATCTCTATCTTTTTTGCTGGGGACTGTCCTCAGATATCTGGTAATCCTTATTTTTCAGCTTTTGATTAATAATGGGGAACTAAAAAACTGCTTAAAATCAACAAGTAGATGGACTTGATGACTTTGAACTGTATTCTAAAGTGGACCTGGGAGGGCTATTTCAGTATTCAATATTGAAGTCAGTATTTTTACATTTTCTTCTTGTGCTGGTCATATTCCTAGGGAAGAATATTCCAGTCTCCTGCCTTGTGGATGACAGTCTGGCTGAGAAACAAGTGAGAAAAGACATCTGGAAAGTCAGAATATATGAGCTCATTTCCCCCCAGTAAGAAGCCTTGCTCCAATGTGCCTGGCATCCCTCAGCCTCAGACCATCTATATTACCGTCTATACAGACAAAAACCCAGATAGAAATCTGTCAGATGGGAGGACAGTCCGCTGGTACCAGAAAGAGGGAAAAGGAAGTTAGGAATGCTGTTGCTTTTCAAGTAGCTTTTTCTTCCTTATTTGAGGTCTACCTTTTGCCCCAATCCTAGGCATACTTGACTCTGCCAATTGCTGAGCCTCCTGAGGATTCTGCAGTTTTAAGCCAGCTTTCTTGGGCCTGTTGTTTAATCAGTTACTTCTTGTCCATGTGCTTTCCAGCTTCCAAAATTTCCTTGCTCTTACCATCTCTTCATTTTTCCCTGTACTTGTATGTTTAGTCTTTGGTAAAGAATCACTTCAATGTGGGGCGCCTGGGTGGCACAGTCAGTTAAGCGTCCGACTTCAGCCAGGTCACGATCTCGCGGTCCGTGAGTTTGAGCCCCGCGTCAGGCTCTGGGTGGATGGCTCAGAGCCTGGAGCCTGTTTCCGATTCTGTGTCTCCCTCTCTCTCTGCCCCTCCCCCGTTCATGCTCTGTCTCTCTCTGTCCCAAAAATAAATAAACATTGAAAAAAAAAAAAAGAATCACTTCAATGTAGCTATAGAGTGTTTCAAGAGGAAGTGAAATTAGATGCATGCATTCAGTTTACCATTTAAAACCAGAACTCCACTTTCTTTCTTTTTTTTTTTCAGTTTTTTTTTTTTAAAGTAAGCTCTAAGGTTCAACACAGGGCTTGAACTCATAACCCTAAGATCAAGAGTTGTGTGTTCTACTGGTTGCAGGTACCCCATAACCCCACTTTCTTTAAACAGCCTTTTTAGAACTTACTGTACCTTGTTTTTACTTATTCAAATGAATTGATGATGAAGCTGGTACACTGGCATGGCAGGGATAGCTAACCTTCAGATCCCAGGCATGGATTTGGCTAGTGGCTAAATGTGGGAAACATTGATATAATTACCTGCCCTCCTTTTCTCCAAGAGCTTCCCAGTTTGGCCACTCAGCAGCTGACATGTTCTTACACGATCTCATATACAGTTTAGAGTTGATTAGCTTAGGGCAATCCATTACCTAATCTAGACCAATAACCCACTTCTCTGGGATTCTTGGATATCAGCCAGAGAAACCATCCTTGGTACAAGATTCTAAAACATAAATTCCTCCCCTCCTGCCACCCAAATTTTGTTGCTGGATCAAATTTACCTGCACCATTCTTTCTTCAAGATATGTTATCTCTTAAGAGAGTCAAATCGCTTTGCCTCCCACCACTGTAATCCAAAGCCCCTTGCTCCTGCCCAACTTAAGTCCCATACATCCATCATGGAATTAGAGCATGAAGAGAGGGAACTCCAGAAGAGCCCAGACTAGTAGGGGGCAATTGGGAGTTCAGAGCTTTCATCTTCTATAATGCTAATGATTTAGGAGATAGTACACTTTTTTTCCCCCAAAGGAAGTATAATAAAGCACTTAAAAGTATTTTATTATAGGGGTGACTGGGTGGCTCAGCCAGTTAAGTGTCTGACTTTGGCTCAGGTCAAAATCTTACAGTTCATGAGTTTGAGCCCCTCACTGGGCTCTGTGCTGACAGCTCAGAGCCTAGAGCCTGCTTCAGATTCTGTGTCTCCCTCTCTCTCTCCCCCTCCCTCTCTCTCTCAAGAAGAAATAAACATTAAAAAAATTTTTAAGTGTTTTAGTATTATAATGCAACTTTCATCCGTGATTAAAATTTTCCCCTCAGGAAACTCTTAGTGGAGTAGAAAAGGTATTCACTTTGGATACAAAGAGTTTTGGATCTATATTCAAATGCTGTGACTTTAGGCAAGTTATTTGATTTCTTTTACCTCAGTTTCTTCATATGTGAAATGGGATCAAAATCACAGGGATTTGAAAACACACAGTTTTTTTAAAAATATAATTTATTTTCAAATGGGTTTCCATATAACACTCAGTGCTCATCCAACAAGTGCCCTCCTCAATGCCCATCACCCACTTTCCCTTCTCCCCACCCCCTATTAACCTTCAGTTTGTTCTCAGTATTTAAGAGTCCATTATGGTTTGCCTCCCTCCCTCAGTGTAACTTTTTCCCCCCTTCTCCTCCCCCATGGTCTTCTGTTAAGTTTCTCAAGATCCACATAAGAGTGAAAACATATGGTATCTGTCTTTCTCTGTATGACTTATTTCACTTAGCATAATATCCTCCAGTTCCATCCACGTTACTGCAAATGGCCAGATTTCATTCTTTCTCATTGCCAAGTGGTATTCCATTGTATATATAAACCACATCTTCTTTATTCATTTGTCAGTTGATGGACATTTAGGCTCTTTCCATAATATGGCTATTGTTGAAAGTGCCGCTGTAAACATTGGGGTACATGTGCCCCTATACATCAGCACTCCTGTATCTCTTGGGTAAACTCCTAGTAGTGCTATTGCTGAGACATAGGGTAGATCTATTTTTAATTTTTTGAGGAACCTCCACACTGTTTTCCAGAGCAGCTGCACCAGTTTGCATTCCCACCAACAGTGCAAGAGGGTTCCCATTTCTCCACATCCCTGCCAGCATCTGTAGTCTCCTGATTTGTTCATTTTAGCCACTCTGACCAGTGTGAGGTAATATCTCAGTGTTGTTTTGGTTTGTATTTCCCTGGTGATAAGTGATGTTGAGCATCTTTTCATGTGTAAAAAGACACAGTTTAAGAGATGTCCGGCATGTGGCTAAGCTCTGTAAACATACAGTCTTCACCATTTTCCTCATCTGTTAGCAAGAACACTAAGATAATAGAGTTTGTTCTGTACAGCATATATCCCCAAGAGTTTTAAAGGAGGACATAACAGCAAAGGCAAAAATGATCTACCTGAGGCCTGGCGGACCTTTAAGAAAGCTACTCCTTACATATATTTGAAAAGGGAAAAGTAACTGAGGAGTTCCTGGCACTCAGTTGGTACAGCATGCGATTCTTGATCTTGAGGATTCTAAGTTCAAGCCTCATGTTGGGTGTAGAGATTGCTTAAAAGTAAAATCTTGAGGTGCCTGGGTAGCTCCATCAGTTAAGCATCCAACTCCGTTTTTTTTTAATTTTTAAAAAAATTTATTTATTACTTTGAGAGAAACAGAGACAGTGCAAGTGGGGGAAAGGCAGAGAGAGAGGGAGACAGAATCCCAAGTAGGTTCTGTGCTGCCAGCACATGATGAGCCAAAACCAAGAGTTGAAGTCTTAACCAACTGAGCCACCCAGGCACCCCCTGACTCTTGGTTTTGGCCCAGGTTATGATCTCACAGTTCATGAGTTTGAGCCCTGCACTGGGCTCTGTGCTGCCAGTGCAGAGCCTGGTTGGGGTTCTCTCTCTCTCTCCCTCTCTACCCCTCCCCCTTTATTGCTCTCTCTCTCAAAATAAATAAATTTTAAAAAGTAACTGAGAACCCCTATATTTGTTGCAGGGTGAAGGGTTGTTTACCTTGGACTTTTTTTTTTTTAACTTCCTTATTTATTTTAACCATGAAGTCCCTGATCCAAATCCATTTGAAATGTAACACAAACATGATGCCAATATTAGTTTGGTAACATTTTTTGAGTCACTGATCCCTCTGACAATTTTCCCAGAAAAACACATGTGTGTATTTGTGCTAATACAACTATACTTTGCAGGTGTTTGCCCATCTCCTGAAGCCAAGGACATCCCGTTAGTAAACTCTGACCTACAAAAGCACTTTGCACTGCAGACCTTCTCTGCACCCCCACACCACCTGCTGCCAAGAGAGGAGACTGGCAAGCCCCACTGGACTCCAGAAAGGCTGGCTTTTAGCCAGACACCTGGGGATGAAGTTGCAGTAGGGATGGAGCTGGGAGTAGGAATGGGGTGGAGGTGTCAGGGCAGCACGCCCTCCAGCTGTTCTGATGTCCCTGCAGAGCTGAGTAGCAGTGAGAGTGAGTCAGAGTGAGTCATGCAGCAGTAGCCCAGGACAAGCAGTGCTTGGGGAGACAGGGTGTGGGCAGTGCCCTGGAGTGTGGAGGCTCCCACTACCCAGCATCCTAGCTGAAGGGGAGGGGAGAAGAGAGCAAGATAAACAGTGGAGGAAACCCCACCCTTCATGAGAACTGCCAAAGAACAGCAACGTTATCTCCCTGTCGCTTGGGGACAAGATTTTTCACTAGAACCTGGATGATCTTCTCCCTCCTCTGTGAGAAGCTTACTGCCACATCTAGCCAAGGGGCTTCTAGGGCCAGACAGGGGAAGAAAAATAGCTGAGTATTTGTCAGGCATGGTGGGAGGAGTTTTAACATGGACTTTATTTTAAACCGCAAAGTCCTGATTATATTTGAAATGGAACGCACACATAACACCAATATTAAGTAACATTTTTTGAGTCACTGATTTCTCCAACACCTGCTGCATGGTGGGCAGGACCAAAGAGCCAGCCGACCTTGAGCAGTGGATGGAACCAGCCTCACCAAGCATTGGAATTACCTCCAAAGACTCCCAGGGAGCAGCAAGCCTGGGTGGATTTGGGGGCCCAGATCAGCAACTCTGAAGCCTTTAGGGGTATGTTTGAGGTCCAGACTCCTGCCAGAGTCAGGGCTAAGCTGGCATCCGTGGGGGTGGGAGTGAGGAGGGGCATGCTCCACTATCTGCAGGCTGGGGGTCAAGGGGCAAGGGGTCATTATCCCCCTGCAGGACCCTCCTCCCCATATCTAAAGGGAGAATGCAGGCCAGCTATTAATTCCACTAGCTATTCAACATACAAAGGCCTAAAACAGACACCTCAGGCTACCTGCACTAATAAATAACAACTTCATCCCTAAGTCTTTTGGACGGCACAACATGGAAAATTTAAAAACAAGATAAAGGATAAGAGTCATACCTGGTTCTTAGAATTGACTTACCTTCCCTCACTTTACCCTCCCACCCACAGAAATGGGTGTTTTTACCTCCCCTTTTATAAATGAAGAAACTGGCTGAGGTTGCTCGAGGTCACACAGTTAATAAGTGACAGAATCAAGGTCCTAGGTCTGACCTCAGACTGGTATCCATGGTACTGCATTCCCATCTCTGAGGGGAGATGGATGTGTCTTCATCAGGCTTAGCAAAAGGAAGCCCCTCTGTAAATAGATAAAGATGCCACTGCCCAGGGACCTGGGAAAACTGTAACCTTCCCTTCTTCTCTGACCACAAGGCTGTCTTTGCTCTGAGCTGTTTATACACTGTTCCCCCCTTATGAAATGGTTTGCTGAATTTAAGACTGCAGTTTGTGAAGCCCGACTTTTTTCTTGCTTCTTTGAGTCTAACTGGACCTATGATACTCCTAATTGGCTCATGTTCAGACCAAGTGACCCAACCAGGCATAACTGACAAATGGTACACAGTCCCTTCCAATAAACGCATACTGTTAAACTAACTTTAACCATCAATTATCCGATCTCTCTACAGGTATTTAATGAGTAGCTCTGGCTTTTCCATGCTAACCCACTTTCTCCTCTGCCAATTATTTTTTTTTTTCAAACATGGTTAAGATTCAGTTACTCCTTTTGCTTAAAAATCCACTGTGATTTCCCACCCATCTACAAGGATAAAGGCAAGACGTCGCAAAGGGCTCCTTCCGGTCCTTGCAACTCTTAAATTTGGAGACAAAGTGAAATCCTAAAGTAGAGCCAAATGTTTTATGTAGCTGCAAGAGTACTGATTCTCATCCTCAGATCCTGTGTGAGAATCATCAGAGTATAAAGTATAAATAGTAAATAAAGTCAGTCAGCCCACACCGTGCCTACAGAGTTTGGTACTCACAGAGAAATGTGGGCTACTCAGAGTGAGGGGTTCAGAGTTTTCTTTCTCTTTTGACAAACAAACCTGGGAAGCTTTAGAAAAAAGTTAGCTAACTAGAAATAGGAAAGCGGGATCAATGAAAAGGGAAATGTAAATATTCTAGGTCTTTATGGCTTTATGCTTCAGAATTGACTCTGGACCTCCTGATAGGCAGGGCAAAAAAGGAAAGCAGGGCATATTATTTGAATTTTGTTGAAAGAAAAAAAAGGAAACTTACCATTTCTTGAAAAAAACACTATTTTATGTTACTGTTTTTATCTTTCTTCATTGATTTTTAATTTATAAAATTAGTGCATGTCTTTTGTAAAAAACTCAAGTAACACAAATGTTTATACAATAAAAAGCATATGCCCCCTTATATATGCCTCCATTCTCCTTCTCCAGAAGTGAAACTAATCATTTATTTCTAGAGGATTTTTTGTTTTTGGTTTTTTGATGTTGATTTTGTTTGTGTTTTTATTTTTGTTATTGGTGATTAGAGGTACTTAACATAGCTTTCATAGAATGTGGGTTTTGCTTGATTGCTTTAAAAAAGTAACATAAAATCTGGGGTGCTTGGGTGGCTCAGTTGGTTAAGCATCTGACGCTTGATTTCTGCTCAGGTCATGATCTGCAGTTTCGTGAATTTGAGCCTCATGTTGGGCTCTGTGCTCTGTGCATGGAGCCTGCTTGGGATTCTCTCCCTCCCTCTCTCTCTGCCCCTCCCCACTCATGCTGTCTCTGTCTCAAAATAAATAAAATTAAAAAACAATCACTTGCATACAACACCCAGTGCTAATAAAATAAAATAAAATAAAATAAAATAAAATAAAATAAAATAAAATAATAAATCAAATTAGCTATGTTCTTTTGTAACTTGAAGTTTCACTTCACAGTGTACCAGGGCCATCCTTCTATATCTATCTATCCATATATCCAACTCTTTCATTTTAATGACTATAATATTCCATTATATGGAAGTAGCATAATTTATTTAACTATTCCCTTAGTTAAATTTTTCTGATTTTATAATCTTATAATGGGCAACCTTGTACATACACTTCTGTGCAGATACAGGAGTATTTTCATAGAAAATATTTCTAAAAGTGGAACTGAGGGATCACATGGCTCATACATTTAAAAATGTGATGAACTGTCTTTAAGAAGACAGCACCAATTTATAATCTCACCAACAGTGTTCGAAAGTGTCCATTTCCCCCATTCACTTGCCAACACTAGATTTTATCGACTTTTTTCATTTTCAGGCATGAATTTCTGAAAGGAATTTCTCCTACTAAGGCCAGTATGGTTGGTTGGTTTGTTTATTTATTTATTTATTTGGCTTCTTTTATTTTTTTTATTTTTTAATTTTTTTCAACATATGAAATTTATTGTCAAATTGGTTTCCATACAACACCCAGTGCTCATCCCAAAAGGGGCCCTCCTTAATACCCATCACCCACCTTCCCCTTCCTCCCACCCCCCATCAACCCTCAGTTTGTTCTCAGTTTTTAACAGTCTCTTACGCTTTGGCTCCCTCCCACTCTAACCTCTTTTTTTTTTTCCTTCCCCTCCCCCATGGGTTTCTGTTAAGTTTCTCAGGATCCACATAAGAGTGAAACCATATGGTATCTGTCTTTCTCTATATGGCTTATTTCACTTAGCATAACACTCTCCAGTTCCATCCACGTTGCTACAAAGGGCCATATTTCATTCTTTCTCATTGTAAGGCCAGTATAGTTTAATCTAAAAAGGAGACAGAGTAGACTATCTTGTTTCTCTTGTTCTAGAGCAATGGTTTTTATGCTGTGCTCTTTGGAGCCCCACGAATTGTCAGGCACTGGCATGGGGGGAGTGCAAAAGGACAAAGCTTCTACCCTCTTAACCAGGGCCACTGAGGCTTCATCTGTTTTATATTTTGTACTTTGGAAAGAAATTTTATTTGAAGATAAGATTCTGTTGCTGAAAATGAGTTTGCAAACCACAGACCTGGGCCTTGCTTCTTACTGAACCATTAACAGCTTGAAGAGAAATTGAAAACGTATTCCTTCAAGGCAAAGAAAGGATGTCAAACACTGAATCTCCAGATGTAGCCAAAATATGCTCATTTACACATTATGTGTGTGTGCGCACACATGTCTGCTAATGGCCTTGCTTATACGTAGCCTCACCCTATAATACCCTATTGCTATCCTGCAACCAATCCTAAGCCACCATTTCTTTCAAGATTTATATGAAAATTCCCCTTCTTTAACTACCCACACCCCTTGCAAACACACACACACACAGACACATACACACACATACACACACACACACATACACACACATACAACTTGCATCATGTCCCTGTTTACTTGCAGAAACTGGACGCCAGCTGAGGCTTCCTTTCCCCTGCAACTTGGGTAAAATTCCATGGCTCATGAACATCTAAGACTTTCATGAGCTCCTCTGCACCTTAGATTCTTATGGCCTCCTCTGCCTTCTCCTTCTCTGGTGCTGTCTTTGAGATCTGTCATGTAAAACTTAGATCATTCTTTGATAGACACACACACACACACACACACACACACACACACACACACACAAATAGCAACAACAAACTACTCCACCATCCAAAGAATTCCTGAGAGGAGTCCAGTTTACTATTGATAGCATGCTATAGAAGTCAGAGAAAGAAATTTGAGTCACAAGGATACAAACAATTTCAATATGGCATGGTAAGCATCTTGTGGCCTTTTATGGCCCTACCACCTCTTCTTATCTCAGTGGCTCCTGTCTTCACTCTTTCCATTCTTTTCTTTCAGCCACTACCCCCTGGAAAATATTTTCCTGTATCCAGTACTGCAGTTGAAGTCTTTCCAGCTTGTGATCTCCATCTCACAAGGCCAAACTCTTCATAGTGCTCATCTTTCTAAAGGGGCTTTCCATTTTGTAGAATTGATCCTCTCGCAGAGGGAGTTTTCTTTAAAAAATAGTAATAGAAACATTGTTTTTCTTCCTCTATATCCCTGCTATTTCTTCTTTACTGAAACACTGTCATTCTATTTCTTTTGTCCTCTTCTAATTTGATATATTTGGATCCTCCAGCCAAATGGTAAGCAGCCCAAGGACAAGAATTCTGTCTTTCTGTAGCTTTTTAAATGTCCAGTCTCTGGGCACCTGGGTGGCTCAGCTGGTTAAGCGTCCAACTCTTGATTTCTGCTCAGGTCATGATCTCACAGTTCTTGAAGTAGAGCCCTGCATCCAGCTCTGTGTTGACAGTGCAGAGAGTCTGCTTGGGATTCTCTCTCTCCCTCTCTTTCTGCCCCTCCCCCACTTGCACATGTGCATTCACAAGCATTCGTGCTTTCTCTTGCTCTCTCTCCCAATCTCTCTCTCTCTCTCTCTCTCTCTCTCTCTCTCTCTCTCAAAATAAATAAATAAATTTAAAAACAATGCCCAGTCTCTGGCATATGCCTCACAAGTGTGAAGAAAGCAACCACTAATATACAATTAAAAGAAGAGTAAATGATAAATGAATATAAGAAGACTCTTAAATATTTTGTAAGATATGGTAGCTATCTCCTTGTAAAAGCCATAAAATCAGCAATTCTTAGAAGTTTGGTTCAAACATTTAGACATATTTTCAACTTACATTTATCTTTTTTCATCCATAAATGAAAGGTTATCCTACTCAAAATATTCACTATTTCACATTTCTTTCTTATGTTGGCCTTTACTCTTCTAAAGTTTCGTTCCTATTTCTCTTATGAGCTAGATACTATTTTTGTTTATTCCCTTCCCACCTGGCCAGATAGGAAGGAAGTAGAGATGATTATCAATACAATATCTCCTCTTGCTGGGATCCTAAGAATAAAGAATACTATATAAAGTAGCATGCTATGTAAACCAAGGCTTAACACATCCTTTAGTGAACCATTGTAAAATATCACTTGAAATTCCTACAGGATCTTCTGCTTGCTATGTTTAATTCCTAAATCTCATGTTATTAAAAGAAGTCTGTTTGCTCTTTTACCTACACTCACATTATACAATTTTTTTTTTCATCAAAACTGGCTTAGTTTGGAGTGAGGAAGCAGGAACATATGACAAAATAGAATTTCTGATATTTGACCCTTTGCTATAAATTTAAGCCCATGAATAGCTCAAAGCTCAGAAGCCAGGCCCAATTCCTTCCAGTGTGTGTGTGTGTGTGTGTGTGTGTGTGTGTGTGTGTGTTTCATAAATAAATAAATATATTCTGTCATACACACAATAAAACAGAGTATATGCTTTCTGTGGAAAATAAAATAAATTTTATTGGATAATAAAATTAGATAACCTACAAGGATACATTCCTAGAAACATACAACCTACCAAGACTCAATCAGGAAGAAATAGAAAATCTGGACAAAAGAATAATAAATGAGGATACTGAATACATAATCAAATTTTATTTTTCATAGAAAGCGTAGAGTCTGTTTTACTTTGTTTATCTGCATGACAGACTTTTGGCCAAAACATTCAAATGAAAAAAGTTTCTCCCAGTTATATGCTGCCTACAAGAGATTCACTTCAGATTTAAGGACACACATAGGCTCAGAGTGAAGGAATGGAAAATATATTCTGTGTAAGTGGATATCAAATAAAAGCAGGATGAAGTATACTTATATCAGACAAGAGAGACTTTAAGCCAAAAATGGTAACAAGAGACAAGATCATTATGTCATGATAAAGGGGTCAATTCATCAAGAAGAAATAACAATTGTAAATATATACACATCCAGTATTGGAGTACCTAAATATATATTAAGCAAGTAATAATAGATCTGAAGGGAGAAACTGACAACACAGTAATAGTAGAGGACTTCAGTACCCCACTTTCAGCAATGGAAAGATCATCCAGACAAAAGCAACAAGGAAATATTGGACTGGAACCATACGTTAGACCAAATGGACCTAACAGATACTTACAGAACATTCCATCTGATAGCAGCAGAGTACACATTCTTCTCAAGGGCACATAGAACATTCTCCAGGATAAATTATACGTTAGGCCACAAAACAAGTCTTAGCAAATTTAAGAAAATTGAAACCATACCAAGTATCTTTTCCAACCACAATGGTATGAAACTAGAAATAAACAACAAAAAGAAAGCTGGAACATTTACAAACATGCAGAAACTAAACAACACACTCCTGAATAACCAAGAGGTCAAAGAAGAAATCAAAAGAGAAAATTTTAAAATCTCCAAACAAATGAAAATGGAAACACAACACATGCAAACCTATGAATGCTGCAAAAGCAATCCTGAGAGGGGATTTTATAGTGATAAATGCATCTATTAAGAAAATAAAAAGATCTTAATTAAATAACCTAACTGTATACCTCAAGTAACCAGAGAAAAAGGAAACAAACTAAGGCCAAAGTTAGCAAGGGGTAGGAAATGATAAATATCAGAGCAGAAATAAATGAAATAGAAACCAGAAAAACAATGGAAAAGATCAATGAAACTAAGAGCCAAGTGTTTTTTTTTTTGAAAAGATAAACAAAAGTGACAAATCTTTAGCCAGACTAAAAAAAGAGAAATATTTCAAATAAACAAAATTACTAATGGTCAACAAAAGAAAGCCGGAGTAGCCATACTTATATCAGACAATCTAGACTTTAAAATAAAGACTGTATCAAGGGATGCAGAAGGGCATTATATCATAATCAAGGGTCTATCCACCCAGAAGACCTAACAATTGTAAACATTTATGCGCCAAATGTGGAAGCACCCAAATATATAAATCAATTAATCACAAACATAAAGAAACTCATTGATAGTAATACCATAAAAGTAGGAGACTTCAACACCCCACTCACAGCAATGGACAGATCATCTAATCAAAAAATCAACAAGGAAACAATGGCTTTGAATGACACACTGGACCAGATGGACTTAACAGATATATTCAGAACATTTCATCCTAAAGCAGCAGAATATACATTCTTCTCCAGTGCACATGGAACGTTCTCCAGAATAGACCATATACTGGGACACAAATCAGCCCTAAGTAAGTACAAAAAGATCAAGATCATACCATGCATATTTTCAGACCACAATGCTATGAAAATTTGAAATCAACCACAAGAAAAAAATTTGGAAAAGTAAAAAATACTTGGAGACTGAAAAACATCCTATTAAAGAATGAATGGGCTAACCAAGAAGTTAAAGAGGAAATTAAAAAGTATATGGAAGCCAATGAAAATGATAAGACCACAACCCAAAACCTCTGGGACATAGCAAAGGGGGTCATAAGAGGAAAGTATATAGCAATCCAGGCCTTCCTAAAGAAGGAAGAAAGATCTCAGATACACAACCTAACCTTACGCCTTAAGGAGCTAGAAAAAGAACAGCAAATAAAACCCAAAACCAGCAGAAGACAGGAGTAGAAATTAATGCTATCGAAACCAAGAAAACTGTAGAACAGATCAATGAAACCAGAAGCTGGTTCTTTGAAAGAATTAACAAAATTGATAAACCACTAGCCAGTTTGATCAAAAAGAAAAACGAGATGAGTTGCTGCAAGATGGCGGCTTAGGAGGACGCTGGGCTCACCGCACGTCCTGCTGATCACTTAGATTCCATCTACACCTGCCTAAATAACCCAGAAAACCGCCGGAGGATTAGCAGAACAGAGTCGCCGGAGCCAAACGCAGACGAGAGGCCCACGGAAGACGGTAGGAAGGGCGGCGAGGCGGTGCGCGCTCCACGGACTGGCGGGAGGGAGCCGGGGCGGAGGGGCGGCTCGCTGGCCAAGCAGAGCCCCCGAGTCTGGCTTGCAAAAGCGGAGGGGCCGGGCGGACTGTGTTCCGACAGAAAGCGCGACTTAGCGTCTGGGAGGTCATAAATTAACAGCTCTGCTCGGAAAGCGGGAAGGCTGGAGGACAAAGGGAGGGAGAGCTGCTGAGCCCCCTGACAACAGAGCTCAGTTTGGTGGGGAACAAAGGCGCTCGCCAGCGCCATCTCCCCCGCCCATCCCCCAGCCGAAATCCCAAAGGGAACCGGTTCCTGCCAGGGAACTTGCTCGCTCCGCGCAAACACCCAACTCTGCGCTTCGGCGGAGCCAAACCTCCGGCAGCGGATCTGACTCCCTCCTGCTGCCACAGGGCCCCTCCTGAAGTGGATCACCTAAGGAGAAGCGATCTAAGCCTGCCCCTCCTGCCCCCAAGCACCTTGCCTACCCACCACAGCTAATACGCCAGATCCCCAGCAGCACAAGCCTGACAGGGTGCAAGTAGCCCAGACGAGCCACACCACCCCACAGTGAATCCCACCCCTAGGAGAGGGGAAGAGAAGGCACACACCAGTCTGACTGTGGCCCCAGCGGTGGGCTGGGGGCAGACATCAGGTCTGACTGCGGCCCCGCCCACCAACTCCAGTTATACACCACAGCACAGGGGAAGTGCCCTGCAGGTCCTCACCACGCCAGGGACTATCCAAAATGACCAAGCGGAAGAACTCCCCTCAGAAGAATCTCCAGGAAATAACAACAGCTAATGAGCTGATCAAAAAGGATTTAAATAATATAACAGAAAGTGAATTTAGAATAATAGTCATAAAATTAATCGCTGGGCTTGAAAACAGTATACAGGACAGCAGAGAATCTCTTGCTACAGAGATCAAGGGACTAAGGAACAGTCACGAGGAGCTGAAAAACGCTTTAAACGAAATGCATAACAAAATGGAAACCACCACAGCTCGGCTTGAAGAGGCAGAGGAGAGAATAGGTGAACTAGAAGATAAAGTTATGGAAAAAGAGGAAGCTGAGAAAAAGAGAGATAAAAAAATCCAGGAGTATGAGGGGAAAATTAGAGAATTAAGTGATACACTAAAAAGAAATAATATACGCATAATTGGTATCCCAGAGGAGGAAGAGAGAGGGAAAGGTGCTGAAGGGGTACTTGAAGAAATCATAGCTGAGAACTTCCCTGAACTGGGGAAGGAAAAAGGCATTGAAATCCAAGAGGCACAGAGAGCTCCCTTCAGACGTAACTTGAATCGATCTTCTGCACGACATCTCATAGTGAAACTGGCAAAATACAAGGATAAAGAGAAAATTCTGAAAGCAGCAAGGGGTAAAAGTGCCCTCACATATAAAGGAAGACCTATAAGACTCGTGACTGATCTCTCTTTTGAAACTTGGCAGGCCAGAAAGAATTGGCACGAGATTTTCAGTGTGCTAGACAGAAAAAATATGCAGCCGAGAATCCTTTATCCAGCAAGTCTGTCATTTAGAATAGAAGGAGAGATAAAGGTCTTCCCAAACAAACAAAAACTGAAGGAATTTGTCACCACAAAACCAGCCCTACAAGAGAGCCTAAGGGGGATCCTGTGAGACAAAGTCCCAGAGACATCACTATAAGCATAAAACATACAGACATCACAATGACTCTAAACCCATATCTTTCTATAATAACACTGAATGTAAATGGATTAAATGCGCCAGCCAAAAGACATAGGGTATCAGAATGGATAAAAAAACAAGACCCATCTATTTGCTGTCTACAAGAGACTCATTTTAGACCTGAGGACGCCTTTAGATTGAGAGTGAGGGGATGGAGAACTATTTATCAGGCGACTGGAAGCCAAAAGAAAGCTGGAGTAGCCATACTTATATCAGACAAACTAGACTTTAAATTAAAGGCTGTAACAAGAGATGAAGAAGGACATTATATAATAGTTACAGGGTCTATCCATCAGGAAGAGCTAACAATTATAAATGTCTATGCACCGAATACCGGAGCCCCCAAATATATAAAACAATTACTCATAAACATAAGCAACCTTATTGATAAGAATGTGGTAATTGCAGGGGACTTTAATACACCACTTACAGAAATGGATAGATCATCTAGACACACGGTCAATAAAGAAACAAGGGCCCTGAATGAGACATTGGATCAGATGGACTTGACAGATATATTTAGAACTCTGCACCCCAAAGCAACAGAATATACTTTCTTCTCGAGTGCACATGGAACATTCTCCAAGATAGATCATATACTGGGTCACAAAACAGCCCTTCATAAGTATACAAGAATTGAAATTATACCATGCTTACTTTCAGACCACAGTGCTATGAAGCTTGAAATCAACCACAGAAAAAAGTCTGGAAAACCTCCAAAAGCATGGAGGTTAAAGAACACCCTACTAACGAATGAGTGGGTCAACCAGGCAATTAGAGAAGAAATTTAAAAATATATGGAAACAAACGAAAATGAAAATACAACAATCCAAACGCTTTGGGACGCAGCAAAGGCAGTCCTGAGAGGAAAATACATTGCAATCCAGGCCTATCTCAAGAAACAAGAAAAATCCCAAATACAAAATCTAACAGCACACCTAAAGGAACTAGAAGCAGAACAGCAAAGGCAGCCTAAGCCCAGCAGAAGAAGAGAAATAATAAAGATCAGAGCAGAAATAAACAATATAGAATCTAAAAAAACGGTAGAGCAGATCAACGAAACCAAGAATTGGTTTTTTGAAAAAATAAACAAAATTGACAAACCTCTAGCCAGGCTTCTCAAAAAGAAAAGGGAGATGACCCAAATAGATAAAATCATGAATGAAAATGGAATTATTACAACCAATCCCTCAGAGATACAAACAATTATCAGGGAATACTATGAAAACTTATATGCCAACAAATTGGACAACCTGGAAGAAATGGACAAATTCCTGAACACCCACACTCTTCCAAAACTCAATCAGGAGGAAATAGAAAGCTTGAACAGACCCATAACCAGCGAAGAAATTGAATCGGTTATCAAAAATCTCCCAACAAATAAGAGTCCAGGACCAGATGGCTTCCCAGGGGAGTTCTACCAGACGTTTAAAGCAGAGATAATACCTATCCTTCTCAAGCTATTCCAAGAAATAGAAAGGGAAGGAAAACTTCCAGACTCATTCTATGAAGCCAGTATTACTTTGATTCCTAAACCAGACAGAGACCCAGTAAAAAAAGAGAACTACAGGCCAATATCCCTGATGAATATGGATGCAAAAATTCTCAATAAGATACTAGCAAATCGAATTCAACGGCATATAAAAAGAATTATTCACCATGATCAAGTGGGATTCATTCCTGGGATGCAGGGCTGGTTCAACATTCGCAAATCAATCAACGTGATACATCACATTAACAAAAAAAGAGAGAAGAACCATATGATCCTGTCAATCGATGCAGAAAAGGCCTTCGACAAAATCCAGCACCCTTTCTTAATAAAAACCCTTGAGAAAGTCAGGATAGAAGGAACATACTTAAAGATCATAAAAGCCATTTATGAAAAGCCCACAGCTAACATCATCCTCAACGGGGAAAAACTGAAAGCTTTTTCCCTGAGATCAGGAACACGACAAGGATGCCCACTCTCACCGCTGCTGTTTAACATAGTGCTGGAAGTTCTAGCATCAGCAATCAGACAACAAAAGGAAATCAAAGGCATCAAAATTGGCAAAGATGAAGTCAAGCTTTCGCTTTTTGCAGATGACATGATATTATACATGGAAAATCCGATAGATTCCACCAAAAGTCTGCTAGAACTGATACAGGAATTCAGCAAAGTTGCAGGATACAAAATCAATGTACAGAAATCAGTTGCATTCTTATACACTAACAATGAAGCAACAGAAAGACAAATAAAGAAACTGATCCCATTCACAATTGCACCAAGAAGCATAAAATACCTAGGAATAAATCTAACCAAAGATGTAAAGGATCTGTATGCTGAACACTATAGAAAGCTTATGAAGGAAATTGAAGAAGATTTAAAGAAATGGAAAGACATTCCCTGCTCATGGATTGGAAAAATAAATATTGTCATAATGTCAATACTACCCAAAGCTATCTACACATTCAATGCAATCCCAATCAAAATTGCACCAGCATTCTTCTCGAAACTAGAACAAGCAATCCTAAAATTCATATGGAACCACAAAAGGCCCGGAATAGCCAATGTAATTTTGAAGAAGAAGACCAAAGCAGGAGGCATCACAATCCCAGACTTTAGCCTCTACTACAAAGCTGTCATCATCAAGACAGCATGGTATTGGCACAAAAACAGACACATAGACCAATGGAATAGAATAGAAACCCCAGAACTAGACCCACAAACGTATGGCCAACTCATCTTTGACAAAGCAGGAAAGAACATCCAATGGAAAAAAGACAGCCTCTTTAACAAATGGTGCTGGGAGAACTGGACAGCAACATGCAGAAGGTTGAAACTAGACCACTTTCTCACACCATTCACAAAAATAAACTCAAAATGGATAAAGGACCTAAATGTGAGACAGGAAACCATCAAAACCTTAGAGGAGAAAGCAGGAAAAGACCTCTCTGACCTCAGCCATAGCAATCTCTTACTCGACACATCCCCAAAGGCAAGGGAATTAAAAGCAAAAGTGAATTACTGGGACCTTATGAAGATAAAAAGATTCTGCACAGCAAAGGAAACAACCAACAAAACTAAAAGGCAACCAATGGAATGGGAAAAGATATTTGCAAATGACATATTGGACAAAGGGCTAGTATCCAAAAACTATAAAGAGCTCACCAAACTCCACACCCAAAAAACAAATAACCCAGTGAAGAAATGGGCAGAAAACATGAATAGACACTTCTCTAAAGAAGACATCCGGATGGCCAACAGGCACATGAAAAGATGCTCAACGTCGGTCCTCATCAGGGAAATACAAATCAAAACCACACTCAGATATCACCTCACGCCAGTCAGAGTGGCCAAAATGAACAAATCAGGAGACTATAGATGCTGGAGAGGATGTGGAGAAACGGGAACCCTCTTGCACTGTTGGTGGGAATGCAAATTGGTGCAGCCGCTCTGGAAAGCAGTGTGGAGGTTCCTCAGAAAATTAAAAATAGACCTACCCTATGACCCAGCAATAGCACTGCTAGGAATTTATCCAAGGGATACAGGAGCACTGATGCATAGGGACACTTGTACCCCAATGTTCATAGCAGCACTCTCAACAATAGCCAAATTACGGAAAGAGCCTAAATGTCCATCAACTGATGAATGGATAAAGAAATTGTGGTTTATATACACAATGGAATATTACGTGGCAATGAGAAAAAATGAAATATGGCCTTTTGTAGCAACGTGGATGGAACTGGAGAGTGTGATGCTAAGTGAAATAAGCCATACAGAGAAAGACAGATACCATATGGTTTCACTCTTATGTGGATCCTGAGAAACTTAACAGGAACCCATGGGGGAGGGGAAGGAAAAAAAAAAAAAAAAGAGGTTAGAATGGGAGAGAGCCAAAGCATAAGAGACTGTTAAAAACTGAGAACAAACTGAGGGTTGATGGGGGGTGGGAGGGAGGAGAGGGTGGGTGATGGGTATTGAGGAGGGCACCTTTTGGGATGAGCACTGGGTGTTGTATGGAAACCAATTTGTCAATAAATTTCAGAAAAAAAAAATAAATAAATAAACATTAAAAAAATTAAAAAAAAATCTTAAAAAAAAAAAATAATAAAATAAATAAATAAATAAAAAGAAAAAGGAAAGGACCCAAATAAATAAAATGAAGAATAAAAGAGGAGAGATCACAACCAACACAGCAGAAATAAAAACAATAATAAGGGAGTATTATGAACAATTATATGCCAATAAAATGGGCAATCTGGAAGTAATGGACAAATTCCTAGAAACATATATAGTACCAAAACTGAAACAAGAAGAAAAAGAAAATTTGAACAGACACATAACCAGTAAGGAAATCAAATTAGTAATAAAATATCTGCCAAAAAAACAAGAGTCCATGGCCAGATGGCTTTCCAGGGGAATTCTACCAAACATTGAAGGAAGAGTTAACACCTATTCTCTTGAAGCTGTTCCAAAAAATAGAAACAGAAGGAAAACTTCCAAACTCTATGAAGCCAGCACTACCTTGATTCCAAAACCAGACAGAGACCCCACTAAAAAGGAGAACTATAGACCAATTTCCCTGATGAACATGGATGCAAAAATCTTCAACAAGATATTAGCCAACTGGCTCCAACAATACATTAAAAAAATTATTCACCACGACCAAGTGGGATTTATACTTGGGATGCAGGGCTGGTTCAATATCCGCAAAACTATTAACATGATTCATCACATCAATAGAAGAAAGGACAAGAACTATATGATCCTCTCAATAGATGCAGAGAAAGCATTTGACAAAATACAACATCCTTTCTTGATAAAAACCCTCAAGAAAGTAGGGATAGAAGGAGCATACCTCTAGATCATAAAAGCCATATATGATGATATAATATCATCCTCAATGGGGAAAAACTGAGAGCTTTTCCCCTAAGGTCAGGAACAAGACAGGGATGTTCACCAGTGTTATTCAACATAGTATTGGAAGTCTTAGCCTGTGCAATCAGACAACACAAAGAAATAAAAGGCATCCAAATTGGCCAGGAGGAGGTCAAACTTTCACTCTTTGCAGATGACATGAATACTTTATATGGAAAACCCAAAAGATTCCACCAAAAACCTACTAGAATTGACTCATGAATTCAGCAAAGTTGCAGGATATAAAATCAATGCACAGAAATCAGTTGTATTCCTATACACCAACAATGAAGTGGCAGAAAGAGAAATCAAGTAATTGATCCCATTTACAGTTGCACAAAAAACCATAAAATACCTAGGAATAAATCTAACCAAAGAGGTGAAAAATCTATACGCTGAAAACTATAGAAAGCTTATGAAAGAAATTGAAGAAGACACAAAAAAATGGAAAAAGATTCCATGCTCCTGGATAGGAAGAACAAATATTGTTAAAATGTCGATACTACCCAAAGCAATCTACATATTCAGTGCAATCCCTATCAAAATAGCACCAGCATTCTTCACAGAGCTAGAACAAATAATCCTAAAATTTGTATAGAACCAGAAAAGACCCTGAATAGCCAAAGCAATCTTGAAAAAGAAAACCAAAGCAGGAGGCATCATAATCCCAGACTTTAAGCTATACTACAAAGCTATAATCATCAAGACAGTATGATACTGGCACAAGAACAGACACTCAGATCAATGGAACAGAATAGAGAACCCAGAAATGCACCCACAAATTTATGGCCAACTAATCTTTGACAAAGCAGAAAAGAGTCTCCAATGGAATAAAGACAGTCTCTTCAGCAAGTGGTGCTGGGAAAACTGGACAGCAACATGCAGAAAAATGAACCTGAACCACTTTCTTACATCATACACAAAAATAAACTCAAAATGGATGAAAGACCTCAATGTAAGACAGGAAGCCATCAAAATCCTTGAGGAGAAAACAGGCAAAAACCTCTTTGATCTTGGTCGCAGCAACTTCTTACTCAACATGTCTCTAGAGGCAAGGGAAACAAAAGTAAAAATGAACTACTGGGACCTCATCAAAATAAAAAGCTTCTGCACAGCCAAGGAAACAATCAGCAAAACTAAAAGGCAACTGACAGAATGGGAGAAGATATTTGCAAATGACATATCAGATAAAAGCTTAGTATCCAAAATCTATAAAGAACTTATCAAACTCAACACCCAAAAACCAAATAATCCAGTGAAGAAATGGGCAAAAGATATGAATAGACACTTCTCCAAAGAAGACATCCAGATGGCCAACTGACACATGAAAAAATGCTCCACATCACTCATCATCAGGGAAATACAAATCAAAACCACAATGAAATACCACCTTACACCTGTCAGAATGGCTAACATTAACAACTCAGGCAACAACAGATGTTGGCGAGGATGTGGAGAAAGAGGATCTCTTTTGCATTGTTGGTGGGAATGCAAGCTGATGCAGCTACTCTGGAAAACAGTATGCAGGTTCCTCAAAAAACTAAAAATAGAACTACCCTACCACCCAGCAATCGCACTACTAGGCATTTACCCACAGGATACAGGTGTGCTGTTTCGAAGGGACACATGCACCCCCATGTTTATAGCAGCACTATCAACAATAGCCAAAGTATGGAAAGAGCCATTCCATTGACAGATGAATGGATAAAGAAGATGTGGTGTATATATATATATATATATATATATATATATATATATATATACACATACACATACATACATACAATGGAGTATTACTCAGCAATCAAAAAGAATGAAATCTTGCCATTTGCAACTATGTGGATGGAAATGGAGGGTATGATGCTAAGTGAAATTAGTCAGTCAGAAAAAGACAAAAATCATATGACTTCACTCATATGAGGACTTTAAGAGACAAAACAGATGAACATAAGGGAACGGAAACAAAAATAATATAAAAACAGGGAGGGGGACAAAAAAGAAGAGACTCATAAATATGGAGAAAAAACTGAGGGTTAATGGAGGGGTTGTAGGAGGGAGTATGGGCTAAATGGGTAAGGGGCACTAAGGAATCTACTCCAGAAATCATTGTTGTACTATATGCTAATTTGGATATAAATTTTAAAAAATAAAATAATAAAATCAAATAAACAAAATTAGAAATTATAGAGGAGACATTACAACTAATACCACAGAAATCCATAGGATCATAAGAGACTACTATGAACAATTATATGACAATATAATTGCATAATATTATTGAATAACCTACAAGAAATGATACATTCCTAGAAACATCCAACCTACCAAGACAGGAAGAAACATAAAATCTGACAAAACAAATACTGAGTAGGGATATTGAATACATAATAAAAAACCTCCCAACAGAGAAAAGCCCAGGACCAGATGGCTTCACTGGTAAATTCTACCCAACATTTAAAGAGGAATTAACACTAATCCTTCTCAAATTCTTCGAAAAATTTTGAAGAGGTGGGAACACTGCCAAACTCATTTTACAAGGCCAGCACTACTATGACACCAAAGCCAGATAAGGACACTACAGGAAAACTATAGACCAAAATCTGTGATGAATATAGATGCAAAAATTCTAAACAAAATATTAGCAAACTGTTAGCAACATATTAAAAGGATCAAACCCCATTACCAAGTGGGATTTATGCCTCAGAAGCAAGAGAGTTCAATACACACAAATCACTACACACAATACACCACATAAAAGTATGAAGTATAAAAATCATGATCATCTCAATAGATGCAGAAAAAGCATCTGACAAAATATAACATCCTTTCAAGATAAAAACTCTCAACAAATTGGGCATAGAAGGAACACACCCCAACATAACAAAGGCTATATACCATAAACCTATTGTTAACATCATTCTCAACAGTGAAAAACTGAAAGTTTTTCCTCTAAGAGCAGAGAGAAGACAAGGGTGCCCACTCTCACTGGTTTTATTCAACATAACATTGGAGGTCCTAGCCAGAGCAATAAGGCAAGACAAAGAAATAAAAAGCATCCAAATCAGAAAGGAAGAAGTAAACTTGCCATTATTTGCAGATGACATGATCTTATATGAAGAAAATCCTAAATACTCAACCAAAAATACTGTTGGAAATATTCAATGAATTCAGTAAAGTTGCAGGATATAAAATCAACATACACGGAGGGAGGGAAGATGGCGGCTTAGGAGGACGCTGGGCTCACCGCGCATCCTGCTGATCACTTAGACTCCACCTACACCTGCCTAACTAACCCAGAAAACCACCAGAAGACTACCAGAACGGAGTCTCCAGAGCCAATCGCAGACGAGAGGCCCACGGAAGAGGGTAGGAAGGGCGGAGAGGCGGTGCGCGCTGCACGGACTGGTGGGAGGGAGCCGAGATAGAGGGGCGGCCCGCTGGCCAAGCAGAGCCCCCAAGTCTGGCTGGCAAAAGCAGAGGGGCAGGACGGAGTATGTTCCGACAGCAAGCACGACTTAGCATCTGGGAGGTCATAAGTTAACAGCTCTGCTCAGAAAGTGGGAAGGCTGGAGGACAAAGGGAGGGAGACTTGCTGAGCCCCCGGACGACAGAGCTCAGTTTTTTGGGGAACAAAGGCGCTCGCCAGTGCCATCTCCCTCGCCCATCCCCCAGCCAAAATCCCAAAGGGAACCAGTTCCTGCCAGGGAACTTGCTTGCTCTGCGCAAACACCCAACGCTGTGCTTCTGCAGAGCCAACCCTCTGCCAGCGGGTCTGACTCCCTCCCGCTGCCACAGGGCCCCTCCTGAAGTGGATCACCTAAGGAGAAGCAAGCTAAGCCTGCCCCTCCTGCCCCCGTGCACCTTGCCTACCTACCCCAGCTAATACACCAGATCCCCAGCACCACAAGCCTGGCAGGGTGCAAGTAACCCAGACAGGCCACACCACCCCACAGTGAATCCCACCCCTAGGAGAGGGGAAGAGAAGGCACACACCAGTCTGACTGTGGCCCCAGCGGTGGGCTGGGGGCAGACATCAGGTCTGACTGCAACTCCGCCCACCAACTCCAGTTATATACCACAGCACAGGGGAAGTGCCCTGCAGGTCCGCACCACTCCAGGGACTATCCAAAATGACCAAACGGAAGAATTCCCCTCAAAAGAATCTCCAGGAAATAACAACAGCCAATGAACTGATAAAAAAGGATTTAAATAATATAACAGAAAGTGAATTTAGAATAGTAGTCATAAAATTAATCGCTGGGCTTGAAAACAGTATAGAGGACAGCAGAGAATCTCTTGCTACAGAGATCAAGGGACTAAGGAACAGTCACGAGGAGCTGAAAAACGCTTTAAACGAATGAAAATAAAATGGAAACGACGATGGCTTGGATTGAAGAGGCAGAGGAGAGAATAGGTGAACTAGAAGATAAAGTTATGGAAAAAGAGGAAGCTGAGAAAAAGAGAGATAAAAAAATCCAGGAATATGAGAGGAAAATTAGAGAACTAAGTGATACACTAAAAAGAAATAATATACGCATAATTGGTATCCCAGAGGAGGAAGAGAGAGGGAAAGATGCTGAAGGTGTACTTGAAGAAAGAATAGCTGAGAACTTCCCGGATCTGGGGAAGGAAAAAGGCATTGAAATCCAAGAGGCACAGAGAACTCCCTTCAGACGTAACTTGAATTGATCTTCTGCACGATATATCATAGTCAAACTGGCAAAATACAAGGATGAAGAGAAAATTCTGAAAGCAGCAAGGGATAAACGTGCCCTAACTTATAAAGAAAGACCTATAAGACTCGTGACTGATCTCTCTTTTGAAACTTGGCAGGCCAGAAAGAATTGGCACGAGATCTTCAATGTGATGACCAGAAAAAATATGCAGCCGAGAATCCTTTATCCAGCAAGTCTGTCATTTAGAATAGAAGGAGAGATAAAGGTCCTCCCAAACAAACAAAAACTGAAGGAATTTGTGACCACTAAACCAGCCCTACAAGAGAGCCTAAGGGGGATCCTGTGAGACAAAGTCCCAGAGACATCGCTACAAGCATAAAACATACAGACATCACAATGACTCTAAACCCGTATCTTTCTATAATAACACTGAATGTAAATGGACTAAATGCGCCAACCAAAAGACATAGGGTATCAGAATGGATAAAAAAACAAGACCCATCTATTTGCTGTCTACAAGAGACTCATTTTAGACCTGAGGACGCCTTTAGATTGAGAGTGAGGGGATGGAGAACTATTTATCAGGCTACTGGAAGCCAAAAGAAAGCTGGAGTAGCCATACTTATATCAGACAAACTAGACTTTAAATTAAAGGCTGTAACAAGAGATGAAGAAGGGCATTATATAATAATCACAGGGTCTATCCATCAGGAAGAGCTAACAATTATAAATGTCTATGGGCCGAATACCGGAGCCCCCAAATATATAAAACAATTACTCATAAACATAAAAAACCTTATTGATAAGAATGTGGTAATTGCAGGGGACTTTAACACTCCACTTACAGCAATGGATAGATCATCTAGACACACAGTCAATAAAGAAACAAGGGCCCTGAATGAGACATTGGATCAGATGGACTTGACAGATATATTTAGAACTCTGCATCCCAAAGAAACAGAATATACTTTCTTCTCGAGTGCACATGGAACATTCTCCAAGATAGATCATATACTGGGTCACAAAACAGCCCTTCATAAGTATACAAGAATTGAAATTATACCATGCATACTTTCAGACCACAGTGCTATGAAGCTTGAAATCAACCACAGGAAAAAGTCTGGAAAACCTCCAAAAGCATGGAGGTTAAAGAACACCCTACTAACGAATGAGTGGGTCAACCAGGCAATTAGAGAAGAAATTTAAAAATATATGGAAACAAACGAAAATGAAAATACAACAATCCAAACGCTTTGGGACGCAGCAAAGGCAGTCCTGAGAGGAAAATACATTGCAATCCAGGCCTATCTCAAGAAACAAGAAAAATCCCAAATACAAAATCTAACAGCACACCTAAAGGAACTAGAAGCAGAACAGCAAAGGCAGCCTAAGCCCAGCAGAAGAAGAGAAATAATAAAGATCAGAGCAGAAATAAACAATGTAGAATCTAAAAAAACGGTAGAGCAGATCAACGAAACCAAGAATTGGTTTTTTGAAAAAATAAACAAAATTGACAAACCTCTAGCCAGGCTTCTCAAAAAGAAAAGGGAGATGACCCAAATAGATAAAATCATGAATGAAAATGGAATTATTACAACCAATCCCTCAGAGATACAAACAATTATCAGGGAATACTATGATAAATTATATGCCAACAAACTGGACAACCTGGAAGAAATGGACAAATTCCTGAACACCCACACTCTTCCAAAACTCAATCAGGAGGAAATAGAAAGCTTAAACAGACCCATAACCAGTGAAGAAATTGAATCGGTTATCAAAAATCTCCCAACAAATAAGAGTCCAGGACCAGATGGCTTCCCAGGGGAGTTCTACCAGACATTTAAAGCAGAGAATACCTATCCTTCTCAAGCTATTCCAAAAAATAGAAAGGGAAGGAAAACTTCCAGACTCATTCTGTGAAGCCAGTATTACTTTGATTCCTAAACCAGACAGAGACCCAGTAAAAAAAGAGAACTACAGGCCAATATCCCTGATGAATATGCATGCAAAAATTCTCAATAAGATACTAGCAAATCAAATTCAACAGCATATAAAAAGAATTATTCACCATGATCAAGTGGGATTCATTCCTGGGATGCAGGGCTGGTTCAACATTTGCAAATCAATCAACGTGATACATCACATTAATAAAAGAAAAGAACCATATGATCCTGTCAAATGATGCAGAAAAGGCCTTTGACAAAATCCAGCACCCTTTCTTAATAAAAACCCTTGAGAAAGTCGGGATAGAAGGAACATACTTAAACATCATAAAAGCCATTTATGAAAAGCCCACAGCTAACATCATCCTCAATGGGGAAAAACTGAGAGCTTTTTCCCTGAGATCAGGAACACGACAGGGATGCCCATTCTCACCGCTGTTGTTTACCATAGTGTTGGAAGTTCTAGCATCAGCAATCAGACAACAAAAGGAAATCAAAGGCATCAAAATTGGCAAAGATGAAGTTAAGCTTTCACTTTTTGCAGATGACATGATATTATACATGGAAAATCCGATAGACTCCACCAGAAGTCTGCTAGAACTGATACATGAATTTGTACAGAAATCAGTTGCATTCTTATACACTAACAATGAAGCAACAGAAAGACAAATAAAGAAACTGATCCCATTCATAATTGCACCAAGAAGCATAAATTCCTAGAGATAAATCTAACCAAAGATGTAAAAGATCTGTATGCTGAACACTATAGAAAGCTTAGGAAGGAAATTGAAGAAGATATAAAGAAATGGAAAGACATTCCGTGCTCATGGATTGGAAGAATAAATATTGTCAAAATGTCAATACTACCCAAAGCTATCTACACATTCAATGCAATCCCAATCAAAATTGCACCAGCATTCTTCTCGAAACTAGAACAAGCAATCCTAAAATTCATATGGAACCACAAAAGGCCCGGAATAGCCAATGTAATTTTGAAGAAGAAGACCAAAGCAGGAGGCATCACAATCCCAGACTTTAGCCTCTACTACAAAGCTGCCATCATCAAGACAGCATGGTATTGGCACAAAAACAGACACATAGACCAATGGAATAGAATAGAAACCCCAGAACTAGACCCACAAACGTATGGCCAACTCATCTTTGACAAAGGAGGAAAGAACATCCAATGGAAAAAAGACAGTCTCTTTAACAAATGGTGCTGGGAGAACTGGACAGCAACATGCAGAAGGTTGAAACTAGACCACTTTCTCACACCATTCACAAAAATAAACTCAAAATGGATAAAGGACCTGAATGTGAGACAGGAAACCATCAAAACCCTAGAGAAGAAAGCAGGAAAAGACCTCTCTGACCTCAGCCGTAGCAATCTCTTACTCGACACATCCCCAAAGGCAAGGGAATTAAAAGCAAAAATGAATTACTGGGACCTTATGAAGATAAAAACCTTCTGCACAGCAAAGGAAACAACCAACAAAACTAAAAGGCAACCAACGGAATGGGAAAAGATATTTGCAAATGACATATCGGACAAAGGGCTAGTATCCAAAAACTATAAAGAGCTCACCAAACTCCACACCCAAAAAACAAATAACCCAGTGAAGAAATGGGCAGAAAACATGAATAGACACTTCTCTAAAGAAGACATCCGGATGGCCAACAGGCACATGAAAAGATGCTCAACGTCGGTCCTCATCAGGGAAATACAAATCAAAACCACACTCAGATATCACCTCACGCCAGTCAGAGTGGCCAAAATGAACAAATCAGGAGACTATAGATGCTGGAGAGGATGTGGAGAAACGGGAACCCTCTTGCACTGTTGGTGGGAATGCAAATTGGTGCAGCCACTCTGGAAAACAGTGTGGAGGTTCCTCAGAAAATTAAAAATAGACCTACCCTATGACCCAGCAATAGCACTGCTAGGAATTTACCCAAGGGATACAGGAGTACTGATGCATAGGGACACTTGTACCCCAATGTTCATAGCAGCACTCTCAACAATAGCCAAATTATGGAAAGAGCCTAAATGTCCATCAATTGATGAATGGATAAAGAAATCGTGGTTTATATACACAATGGAGTACTACATGGCAATGAGAAAGAATGAAATATGGCCCTTTGTAGCAACGTGGATGGAACTGGAGAGTGTGATGCTAAGTGAAATAAGCCATACAGAGAAAGACAGATACCATATGTTTTCACTCTTATGTGGATCCTGAGAAACTTAACAGAAACCCATGAAGGAGGGGAAGGAAAAAAAAAAAAGAGGTTAGAATGGGAGAGAGCCAAAGCATAAGAGACTGTTAAAAACTGAGAACAAACTGAGGGTTGATGGGGGGTGGGAGGGAGGGGAGGGTGGGTGATGGGTATTGAGGAGGGCACCTTTTGGATGAGCACTGGGTGTTGTATGGAAACCAATTTGACAATAAATTTCATATATTGAAAAAAAAAACAAAAACCAAAAAAAATAAAATAAAATCAACATACAGAAATCAGTTATATTTCTGTAAACTAACAGCAAATTATCTGAAAGAGAAATAATGAAAACTATCCATTCACAATAGCATCAAAACCAATAAAATATTTACAAATAAATTTAACCAAAGAAGTGAAAGAGCTATATGATGAATAATGCATGATTTTGATGAAAGAAATTAAAGCAGATACAAAAAATGGAAAGATCTCTTGTTCATGGATAAGAATTAATATTATTAAAATGTCCATGCTACCCAAAGCCATCTATAGATTCAATGAAATCTTTAACAAAATTCAAATGGCATTTTTCATAGAAATGGAAAAAACAAACCTAAAATTTCTGTGGAACCACATAAGACCCCAAATAGTCAAAGCAATACTGAGAAAGAACAAAACTGAAGACATCATACTTCCTGATTTCAAACTCTACCACAAAGATGCAATAACCAAAACAATATGGTACTGGCTTAAAATAGACACACAGACTGATGGGACAGAATAAGAGAGCCCAGAAATAAGTCACTACATATATGGTCAACTAATAATTGACAAGGGAGCCAAGAACACTCAATGAGGAAAGGGTAGTCTCTTCAACAAATGGTGTTGCAAAAACTAGATAATCACATGCAGAAAAATGAAATTGGACCTTCATTTTACACCACTTACAAAAATTAACTTGAAATGGGTTAAAGACTTAACCATAAAACCTGATACCATAAAACTCCTAGGAGGAAACATAGGGAAGAAGCTTCCTGACATTGGTCTTGGCAATGAATTTTTGGATTTGACATCAAAAGATTAGGCAATAAAAGCAAAAACTGACAAGTGAGACTGTATCAAACTAAAAAGCTTCTGCACTAAAAAAATCAACAATCAACAAAATGAAAAGGTGACTTACTGAATGGAAGTAAATATTCGGAAAGCATATATCAAATAAGGTACTAATATCCAAAATATATAAAGAACTCGTACAACTCAAAAAAACAAAACAAAGCAAGCAATCTGATTAAAAATGGGCAGAGGAGGGGCGCCTGGGTGGCTCAGTCGGTTGAGCAGCCAACTTCGGCTCAGGTCACGATCTAGCAGTCCGTGAGTTTGAGCCCCGTGTCGGGCTCTGTGCTGACAGCTCAGAGCCTGGAGCCTGTTTCAGATTCTGTGTCTCCCTCTCTCTGACCCTCCCCTGTTCATGCTCTGTCTCTCCCTGTCTCAAAAATAAATAAAACATTAAAAAAAAATTAAAAAAAAATGGGCAGAGGACCTGAATAGACATTTTTCCAAAGAAGACATGCAAATGGCCAACAGGTACACAAAAGGATGCTCAAAACCACTAATCATGAGGGAAATACAAATCAAACCCACAGTGAGATATCACCTCATTCCTGTTAAAACAGCTTTACCAAGAAATCAAGAGATAATAAGTGTTGGCATAGATGTAGAGAAAAAGGAATCCTTGTGTACTGTTGGTGGAAGTTTCCCACTATAGGAAACAGTATGGAGATTCCTCAAAAAATTAAAAATAGATCTACCATATGATCCAGAAATTCCATTTCTGGGTATATAGCCAAAGGAAATGAAAGCAAGTTATTGAAAAGATATCTGCACTTCTATGTTTATTGCAACATTATTCATAATAGCCAAGATAAGCAAACAATCTAAGTGTTCACCAACAGATGAGTGGATAAAGAAGATGTATACACACACGTACACACACACACACACACACACACACACACGCGCGCGCACAGGAATATTATTCAGCCATAAGAAAAAAGGAAATCTTCTCCACTATGGACCTTAAGGGTATTAACGCTAAGTGAGATAAGTCAGACAGAGAAACACAAATACTGTATGATATCACTTATATGTGGAAACTAAGAAATGCTGAACTTATAAAAACAGAGTAGAATGGTAGTTATCAGGGTCTCAGGGTGGGGGAACTGGGAAGATGTTGTTCAATGGTACAAGCTTGCAACTGGTAGATAAATAAGTTCTAATAATAATAAGTAGATAAATAGGGTCTAATACACAGGCAACAATGATTACAGGCAACATTATATTATAAACTTCACAGTTGCTAAGAGAATGGATCTCACCACAAAAAAAGTTCTCACCACAAGAAAAGAAACTATAATTATGTGAAGTGATAGAGGTGTTAACTAATTCTATGGTAATACTCACATTGTAATATATACTGTATCAAATCAACAAGTTGTATACCTTAAGCCTATACAGTGTTATATGTCAATTATATCATCTCAATTTAAAAAATAAAGTTCCTATAATTTAACAAACTTGTTTGGTATCATGTAAGAGAATGATTATAACCAGATGTTTCACAGCTAAAATATCATCCAGGCACTTCTAAGTCTAGTGAAAAAGGTTGACCTGCTTACTTGATGACGTTCAGCCCTTATCTGCTATCATTTCAGCTGTCCCGTCAAGCCAATAACAGTAGAAAAAAAGTGTTATAAACCAAAAGCAACACACAAAAGAACAAAAAGGCATGTTCATAAACAAGATGTGTGGGCAAAACGAATTATTTCATTTTAAGCCTTGTGATTTCTGTGGTTCTCACAATAAATATGACCAATAAAAAGACTAAAAATTAAAAATGTAAGCAGAGTATTTTAAGATGTGGCTTAAGAGTTGCCCCCGCCTGGGTTTGAATTCTAATTCTACCACTAAGCAACTGTGACCTTGGGGAAGTTGCTTAACTCCCTTAGCTGTTTGCTCAGCTCTCAGTTGGAGGTAATAGCTTTCTTGTATTGCTACTGTGAGGAGGAAATGCAAAATATGTGCTTAGTAAGTGGTAGCTGTTTATTGTAATTATTGTCACAGAAATTTTCTATGTTGCACTTTGCCATCCTAAATTAAGCTTTGCATTTGTGTTTCTCTTTGAGCTTCTTCAAAACACTTTTTAAAAAAATATTTATTTATTTTTGAGAGAGAAAGCGTGCAAGCAGAGGAGGGGCAGAGAATCCAAAGCAGGCTCTGTGCTGACAGCAGAGAGCCCGATGAGGGGCTAGAACTCACAAACTGCAAGATCACAACCTGAGCTAAAGTCAAACGCTCCACTGACTGAGCCACCCAGATGCCCCGAAAATACTTTTATATGCATCATTTTATTTGAATCTCATAACAACTTGTGAAATAGAAGAGACACAATTAACCTCATTAGAAAACCAAGATCAATGTTTGCCTCAGTCATCCAACATCTGATACAGTTGGGACAAGAATCCACATCTTATCCTTATCTTCAAGAGCAATCCTCCAATCTGGTCTCACAGCAGTTGGAGGGAGCTCTTAACAGAACCACTTGATCATCTGACCCTCTGCCTTCCTGTCCGCTTCCCCTCTCCTTCGTTTCTCCTCCCTTTTTCTCTCCCTCTCCTTTGAAGTTGCTAGTTTGGATGGAGCACCTGGCCGACTCAGTCGGTGAAGCGTCTGACTCTGGATTTCAGCTCAGGTCATGATGATCTCACAGCACATGAGACTGAGTCCTGCATGTCAGGCTCTGCATCTCTCTCTCAAAATAAATAAATAAACATTAAAAAAATAAAACAGTAAAAAATGACGTTTCTAGTTTGGGACTGGTCCAGAAAAAGAAATTCCTGACTTTAGCTCAACTGGTTCAATCTTCACATAGGAAAGAAAACCTAATGTCCTGTGACCTCAGTCCAGAGAAACACCAGAAAGAAGGAAAGAGCAGGTGACTAGCAACCTAACTAAACTACAAGAGAATACTTAGCAGCTTTCTCTGGCCTACTTCCTTCTACTTAACTCTCATTCTGCATTCTGAAAAGGTCAGAGGGCCCTCCACTTAAATGCCTCTGCTAGGAAACAGAAAGCAAAATAGCAGGAGAAAATTCTTTGGGCAAAAACATTTATACTCATTTTCTTCTCAAAAATGTTGTGGCTGAAAGTATAAGAAGAAAATACAGAAATACATGAGGCACTGCAAATATGCATCTAATATCCTAACATAAATTTGCTGGAGATCAATGACTTCTCAACATTTTCAGAGTTGGAACATTATCCTGTAAGAGTTTCATACTGTTTTAAAAATTAAATTCAATTAAATCAATTTGAATAACTCTGACTCCTCTTTAACTGATGTTATAAGACCATCACTGCTTTATACTGAAATGTAAAACCTTGGAGGTTTCAAAGATGACCATAACTGTGATTAAGGTATTATGAGGATAGCATTTAGCAGGTTACTTTTATCCACAGAGGAAGCAGGTAGACATCTGTACAATGTGACACAGTGCATGTTGAAGGAGGAAGTTTCCTCTCAAAACCCATTTCTCCCTCTCCTCCTAACTCTGTCACTAACATGTTAACTTTCATTATTAAAGGTCGTTTTTTTTTTTTTTAGGTAAGCAATACTGTTCAGTACCACATTTATCAAAACAAAGATATAAACAACTATAAGATGTACCACTATTTTATGTGCCACTAAGAAACAAAAACCAATGCCAATTATGATAAAATACTATCAACTGTAAGAGGCATCACAATTTCAGAAACACTAGCATATGAAAAATGTGTGTGTAGGGGTGTCTGAGGGGCTCGGTCGGTTAAGTGCCCAACTTTGGCTCAGGTCATGATCTCACAGTTTGTAAGTTTGAGCCCCATCAGGCTCTTGGCTGAAGCTCAGAGCCTGGAGCCTGCTTCAGATTCTGTCTCCCTCTCTCTACCCTCCCCACCCCAAAAGTAAAAAACACATTTAAAATTTTTTCTAAAAGGAATACACTCACACCTGCCCCCCAAAAGAATACACTCATACCCTTATAAACAACATGTTAAGTGAAAGGATCCAGTCATAACTACATGTCATACGATTCTATTTTTTTTAAGTTTATTTATTTATTTTGAGAGAGAGAGAGAGAGAGAGAGAGAGAGAGAGAGAGCGCGCGCACAAGCAGGAGAGGGACAGAGAGAGAGGGAGAGAGAGAGAATCCCAAGCGGGCTCCGCACTGTCAGTGCAGAGCCTGATGCGGGGCTCAATCCCACGAACCATGAGCTCATTACCTGAGCCAAAACCCAGAGTTGGAGGCTTAACCAACTGAGCCCCCTGGGTGCTCCTATATGATTCCATTTATATTAAATGTCTAAAACAGACAAATCCATAGAGGCAGAAAGGAAAATAGTGGTTATCAGTGACTGAGGGGAGGGGGAATAGGACGTGGCAGCTAAAGAGTATAGGGTTTTTTTAGGATAATAAAATTAGAATGTAATAATGGTTTTACAATTCAGTGAATATACTAAAAACCATTGAATTGTACACTTTAAATGAACGGATTTTATGGTACATAACCTATACTTCAATAAAGATTAAAAAAAAAAAAAGAATACATTCCCATGGGGCGCCTGGGTGGTGCAGTCGGTTAAGCGTCCGACTTCAGCCAGGTCACGATCTCGCGGTCCGTGAGTTCGAGCCCCGCGTGGGGCTCTGCGCTGATGGCTCGGAGCCTGGAGCCTGTTTCCGATTCTGTGTCTCCCTCTCTCTCTGCCCCTCCCCCATTCATGCTCTGTCTCTCTCTGTCCCAAAAATAAATAAATGTTGAAAAAGAATTTTTAAAAAAGATTTAAAAAAAAGAATACATTCCCTTGTTGAAGTCTAGAACTAAACTTTTAAAAAATTCACTTTACTTTTTAAAACAATAAAAACAACTGAACACATTTAGAAAAATGAATGTATCAACTTACCTTAAATTATGCTTAAGTCACTAAAACTCACAAAGTTCACTTAAGGTTTTCACTTTATTTTCATCCACTACATATAAAAATGGCCAATTCAAACATGGTCTTCAATTTTTTGAACTTCAGAAGATTTAGCCACAAGGATAATGATTTAGCCTCTGTCATGAGCCAACATGCATTGTGTAGTGGCGATGCAGATGAACTTATATCCTGGATGAAGTCAGGCACTGAATAAACAGAATGGATGCCAGCTAGAGGCCCCCTTCCCTTAGCTGCTGGAATCTGGGGGAATTTGAGGACCCAGGAGGAAGGGCCAGGTAAATTGAAAGGTGTGGGATTAGGGAATGAGCATACTTGGAAGCTCCAGCAGGGGTGTTTTTAATAAGAGAAACAGAAGATTTCAATACTTTACCAACTGGTTATGGCTGTTCCAGGGTGTATCTGTCTACCTTATCTCTGGCATGCCATCAGAATCCTCACCTGGCTCTCCAAATACGGCCTTAAAGTGTAGAGATGATGTTTTCTATTCTTGACATTTGATAGATAAGAAAGCCAAGGTTTAGGAAAGGCAAGTGGCTTGCCCACCATGCATGAATGGTAACAGAGTCAGAATAAAAATCCATGTCTCCAAAGTTTCAATCCAGGTTAGATGCGGTAGGGAAAAATGGGCCAAACATCCTCACACTAAATTAACTTGTCCATTCATAATTTTTTAACCATTTCCAAAGCAGAGTTGCAATTTGTTTTCTAGCTGTATATTCATTAGGAAAGTAAAAGGCCTTGAACATGGAAGACAAAGGAGCAGTGGGTCCAGACTTCTGGGTAATTATTTTTAAATTATGTTAATGGAGAGCATCATGATATACATGTAGCATCTCTCAACAGAGTCCATGCATCGTTGCCAGAGCAAATTTGAAGAGAATAAATCAAAGGCATTTAAAGTAAAATGCACAACTTTTGTCTTCCTAGGTATTAGAAAGAAAAGACCAGAAAAGAAATAAGAACTGATAGACAAAAATGATCCTATTCACCTTAAGTCTGAGTTAGTGAATTGCCAATAGAACGCGACAGGATGACTTTTTGGATGCTGAGGGTTTTGTGTTTATTGAAGGAGAGATGAGTGTATTCATTCATTCATTCATTCATTCATTCATTCATATTTTAATAATAATTACTGACCTTTGAATGGCCCTTTACAGTTTTAAAAGCGCTTTCCATAAACAAGCAAACAAATAAGCTTTCCTAAACCTGTAACAGAAGACTATTGATGTGGGAAATATTTTGCAATATATAGCTAAGTGGAAATGCAGGCTACAAAAAAGTCTGCACAGTTAAAATGCTATTTTTGAGTAAAAGAAAGTATGTGCTGTGTGTATGTGTGTAGGTGCATGCATAGAAAAAAGATTGAATATATATTGTAATATGCTCTGTTCTCCCCAGTTGGTATAGGTACTTGTTTGGTGTTTTCCTTTGTCCTTCTTTTCTCCATCTCAGTTCTCTCCATTTTGGACATGTATACTTTCATAATTAAGAAAAAATTTTAGGGGCGCCTGGGTGGCTCAGTTGGTTAAGCATCCAACTTCAGCTCAGGTCATGACCTCGCGGTTTGTGGGTTCGTGCCCACATCAGGCTCTGTGCTGACAGCTCAGAGCCTAGAGCCTGTTTCAGATTCTGTGTTTCCTTCTCTCTCTCTCTGCACCTCCCCACTCATTCAGTGTCTCTCTCTCTCTCTCCTTTTCCCTCAAAAATAAATAAACATTACCAAAAAAAATTTTTTTTAAAGAAAAAAATATAAAAGTACTTCTAGGTATATTTTATTTTTATTTATTTTTAAGTTTATTTATTTATTTTGAGAGAAAGAAAGAGAGCATGAGTGGGGCTGGGGCAGAGAGAGAGAGGGAGAGAGACAAGTCCAAGCAGGTTCTGTGCTGTCAGCACAGAGCTGCACATGGGGCTCCATCTCACAAATCATGAGATCACAACCTGAGCCAAAATCAAGAGTCAGACGCTTAACTGACTGAACCACCTAGGTGCCCCTTCCATGTGTATTTTATAGTCATTGATCTCCTCACAGTCATGTGATGTATAATACCTCATTTTATATAAGAGGATACTGAGTCTCGGAAGAACCCAGTGACCTACCAGTAGACAGGTAGCAAGTACCAGAGCTTGGGTTTTCATCTTGGCCACTTGACTCTAAATCTTATGCTCTTTCCTCTACATTATAATGCTCCATTTTTAGAGTTGGCTTATGTGATGACTCACTGTGGTGCATTCCGGGCTATCTTTATGTTATCCCTGCAGTAGAGCACCATCCACTCATTTGTACCTGTTAGTCATCCTACAGAAAGCAGTTCTCCATTAAAATAGTAGCTGTTCTCGAAGTGGCACCAAAGGCTTGAAGCAATTAATTTCCCACAACAAATTCCTGCAGCTTTATTCATTTGAGTGGCCATTATTTCAAAGCAGTACACTACATGCAGCTCTCAGATCTTAAAAGCTTCCTGGAGTCTCTCCTAGACCCTGTCCTCTTTATCTATATCCAATTTCCACTCCTATCAGTTTTTCAAGGTATGTTTGCTTCTGTGATCTTTTCCTGAAAAGCCACGTCTTGTTTCCTAATAGGCCCCGTTGCGCTGTGAAAAAGCAAGGACGACTGTGGGAAAAGTAGATCCGTAGAGCGAAATGTGACCACAAGCTCTGCGGCAGCCCTGACGATCCCGCCCATTACGCCATCGCCACCGTGGGCTCAGAAGGCTGCTGCTGGTTTTCTGGGCAGGGAAAGAGTTCCCAATCAATTGAAAGTCTCGGCCCTAGGATTTCCTGAACACTCTTTTACTTTTCACACAAATTTTGCGGCATCAGGTAAATGTTCTGAACAAGGAAGATTTGGATTGGAAGTTCTATAACCCTTGGCGAGCTGCATAGGGAAGTTATGGATGGAGCCGAAATATTTTGCATTTTGTGTAGCTTGCCAGATGAAACTCTACTTTCATCCTGCAGAGCTGAGCTGTGTTGTTCTGGGCTCAATGATGATGGTTTCCAGGTGTTTGTTTCTTTATTCTGCTTTTTAAAAACAATGCATGTCTTCAGCCAGAAGAGAAGTTGCTGACATCTAAGTAATGTGACCCACCCATGCCTGGGCCTAAGAGGCAGCCCTGTCCTGGGCTCACAGACTCAGCACTTCTAGATTCAACAAGAACAAATTTAACTTCCTAAAACATTAACAAGAAGCATGGATTTTACTGTAGATTTCATGGAATGATACACGAAATGGTTATAATCAAGTCCCACATGACAAACTTTAATAGAAATCCTATTAAACATCTCAGTTATCCCCATAAAGTCCCTCTTGGCTACCACTTCACACTTTAATCTTGTCCTGACATAGGCTCTAAGTTTTCCCTGGTTCTGGATTTCACAGCATTGTCCCTTGTCCCTGCCCTTCCCCTCTACTTCCTGCAAAAAATAATAAAAAATTTCTAATGCAGATAAATTCAGTGAATCTCAATCTTGTATCCTCACATCCATCATTTTGTTCAGCAAACAAAGAACTTCCTTTGGAATTAGCTGGGTATTTATACTTACAATTTATACTTGTGATTATTTGTGACCGAGAATTCGACAACTTTCCCTTGTCACAATAGTGTTGGTCTTCACTACTTAGTAAGAAATGCAACTCAAAACCACAATATTACCTCACACTCATAAGGCCATCATCAAAAAAGACAAGAAATAACAGATGCTGGTGAGGATGTGGAGAAAAGAGAAGCTTTGTGCCCTGTTAGTGGGAATATAAATTGGTACAGCCATTATGGAAAACGGTACGGAGGTTCCACAAAAAATTAAAAATCGGGGGTGGAGGGAGTTGGTGAGGACGATGAGTGAAATAAGTGAAGTGGATTAAGAGGTGCAAATTTCAAGTTATAAAATAAATAAGTTATATAGACGAAAAGCACAACATAGGGAATATAGTCAATAATACTATAATAATGTTGTATGGTGACAGATGGTAACTACACTTACCATGGTGAGCACAGCTTAATGTGTACAGAACTGTTGAATCACTATGGTATGCACCTGAAATTAATATAACGTGGTATAATCAAATTTTTTCTTAAAAATAACAATGGGACGGGGGGCACCTGGGTGGCTCAAGAGTTAAGCATCCAATTGCGGCTCAGGTCATAATCTCACAGTTTGTGATTTCGAGCCCGTGTCAGGCTCCACGCTGACAACTCAGAGCTTGAAGCCTGCTTCAGATTCTGTGACTTCCTCTCTCTCTCTACCCCTTCCCCACTCGAGCTTGCTCTCTCTCTCTCTCTCTCTCTCTCTCTCTCTCTTTCTCTCTCTCTCTCTCTCCCCCAAAAATAAACATTTAAAAAAGAAATAAAGGGGCACCAGGGTGGCTCAGTCGGTTAAGCATCCAACTTCAGCTCAGGTCATGATCTCATGGATCTCACAGGTCCATGTGGGGCTCTGTGCTAACAGCTCAGAGGCAGGAGCCTGCTTCGGATTCTGTGTCTCCCTCTCTCCCTGTCCCTTCCCTGCTTACACTCTGTCTCTCTCTCTCTCAGGAAATGAATAAACATTTTTTTTAAAGTTTTTTTTTTTAATTAAAAATGGAACCAACAAATGGCCCAGCAATTCTGAGTATATATCCAAAGGAAATGAAGTCAGTATCTCAAAAAAATATCATGTTCACTGCAGCATTATTGACAATAGCTAAGATACGGAAACAACCTAAGTGTCCATCAACACATGAAAGATTTAAAAAATTGCAGTATATATACACAATAGAATAAATACTATTACACTATTTAAAAAGAGAAGAAAATCTCATCATTTGCAACAATATGGATGAATCTTGAGGGCACTATGCTTAGTGAAATGTTAGAAAAAGGCAAATACTGTGTGATTAAGTATGCTTAGTGAAATGTTAGAAAAAGGCAAATACTATGTGGAATACCCCCTAAGTTCCCTGTCTCTATGAATAGCTCCACTATCCACTCAGTTGCCTGAGCCAGAAAACTGAATAGCATCCTTGATAGCACTCCCTCTTCCATACCCAACACCTAACCCATCAACCATCAGGCCCAACAGAAACTAACCCTGCATTATCTCTGGAATCTGGCCACATCTCGCTACTAGCACTTTGGCTCGCTTAACCCTGGGGACCCCCATCTCTGACTTGGAACAGTCTAATAGCCTTCTCCTCTGGTTCCCCACTCTGCTCTTCTTCATTCCATTCTCCACCCAACAGCCAGAATGGGCTTTTAAAAATGGAACTAGTGTTTTCTGCTAAGCAAAAGAAGTCAGTCATAGAAAGACAAATATATGATTTCACTCATATGTGGAATTTAAGATACAAAACAGATGAACATAGGGGAAAGGAAGCAAAAATAAGATAAAAACAGAAAGGGAGGAAAACCATAAGAGACTTTTAAATACAGAGAATAAAACTGAGGGTTGCTGGAGGGAGTGTGGGGGGCGGGGAGGCTGGGCTAAACGGGTGATGGGCATTAAGGAGGGCACTTAATTGTTAGAATGAGCACTGGATGTTATATGTAAGTGATGAATCACTAAATTCTACTCCTGAAATCATTATTACACTATATGTTAACTAACTTGGATTTAAATTTTTAAAAAAAGATTTAAATTAAAAAAGAAAAGAAAAGAAAAGAAAAGAAAAGAAAAGAAAAGAAAAGAAAAGAAAAACTGACTGGTTTGCCCTGTGTTTCCCATAGCTGTTAAGTTAAAGACTATATTTCTTAAGATAGCTTACAAGGTTTCTCTAACTTGCACTCCACACTATAGAGTTAATACATTTTTTTCCCCCAATTCTTCAAGAGAGCCATGGTCTCTTTGACTCGCAGGCTTTTCCATATTCACGTACCATTTCCTGAACACTCCTACTTCCTTGCTTTTGCTTTGCTAACACTCAGAAGCCTTTCTTGACTCCCTTTCCCCAACACACACACACACCTAGTTATCACAATACATGTTAATTAATTGCTGCCCATCTTTCTACTAGACTACACAGTCCATGAGACAGGTACATGCCTATTTTTACAGTTGTTTCCTGCACCTAGCACAATGCTTTGCACACAAGAGGACTTCCACCGATATTTGTAGCATAATGAATAAAAACATAAACGTGTCACCTCTTTGCATTAGCAGCGATATCACTATCCTAAGCCTATTTTATTTGCATGCAGTGTAAACTAATTACTGAATCCAGATAGTATTCTAGTTCTGTTTTCTTTTTGTAAACCTACCTTTAGGCAGTGGAACTCTTTTTTCAAATAAAATGTGTGTTAGAGCTCAATTTATGTAAAATGGACAAAAACAGAGATGCTCATATTGAAAGTGGGGTGGGAAGTCCCATCTACTTAGCACTCTTGATCCTGAGGGATATCCAAGAAACCCGTTAGGACGCTCAGAACTTAGTTTGAGAACCACCCATCCCACCAGTAGCACTGCAACTAGGCAGAAACATTCATATCACCTGAGACTTTGCTTCTAAAATCTTCTGAGAAGTATCCATTAGCAGGAGGAGGGGCTTATCTAAAGAAATAAGGAACCTAACAAGAGACCCTCAAGTAACTCTATTTCAGCTTTCCTGATAATGCTTTTCTAACCTGGAATGAAAGAGTAAAATACTCTTTCAAAGATTTAGAAGCTCAAAGTACTTCAGGGCACAGATTGAACACATTTTACCATGAACCTTGACATCGGGGGCTGGTTCAGAGTGAGTTAAAGCATAAGAGGATTTACCCTGATGCCGTCTTTGCTTTGGTTGGAGCCTGAAGTCAATGACACATATAGAGGTCTAATCCTTGTGCACTTGTGCTTTTCCTTATGCTGCTGATACTCAGCACTGAAATCTAGGGTTCTTTTCATTAGAATTTCTTTCTTGTGAATAGTGTTTTCTGCCGAAGGGAACAAACTTGCTCCAGACAGAGCAGCGTTTAGAAAAGCACAAGAAAGACATTTGTCAATGGGAAATCACACAATGAATGTCTCTTGAGCAGATAAGCCACAGTTTGAAGAAGCTGAGAGGAAAGTCTAGTCAAGGTCCACACAATACACTGGGTAAGGCCATGGCACACACTACTATCAAAGGGCCACAAACACTTAATGTACCAGTAGAAGCCTTGGTCTCAAAACCATAGAGAATTTCCTCTAGATTTCTTGGGGGGAACAAATGGAAACACTTTCATGCTTATAAATACTATTTATTTTGACTGTAGGCAAAACATCAAGTATGAATAAAATTCTCAGTATTCTAATGAGTATATGATTGGGAAGCATATGATTGGAAAACATGGAACAACCTCTGTTAGACAAAAGTATGATTAAAAATTTATTACTTTCTTTCACTGAATATAATGTTAAGAAGGAATCAAGAAAAATAATCTATGTAACTGTGATTAAATTTAAGATCTAGTGCCATTGGAAAGAGGCTACATCTAATTTTGCTTATGTTTAGCACATTGCTTGCAATAAACTCAACATAACAGTACTATAAAAATTTGTTCTTTGCTGAGGCAGATGAGGCAAATAGGTCATTTTCTTAATAGTACAGTCAAAGCATAAATACTTAAGGGATGTTCAGTTCAGTTCCTACCTCAAAACTTGCAATCTAGCTCTAGTCTCAGAAACAGGCAACTAAATGAAGAATTGTAGAGTGTATGGTGGGTGTTGCAATAGCAGTAAGGAGAAGAACGCCTAACCCAGGAAGGGCCTCAGGGGAGGCTTTCTAGAGGAGGTGACACCTAGGTTGAATCTTGAAGGATAAGTAAGATAGAAGGGAGAGGAAAGGAGAAAGGACAGTGGGAATGGAATGGGGTAGGAGTTCTAGATGAAGAAACCAGCATGTTCCAAGAAAAGAAAGCATTGCTTGTTTAGTAGTGTTGCATGGTTAGAACACAGAGTGTTTGTGGGGGGTGGCAAGAGATTGTCTAGAAAAGTAGGCAGGACCAAGGCCATGAAGGACAAGAAAGTATCAAGCTAAGGAGTGTGAATATCAGTCCCTAAGGTTACAGGGAGCCATTAAGGGAAATAAGCAGACAAATAACATGATCAGATAAGCCAATTTGGAAATAATTTATCAGTAGCAGCATGGTGTCAAAGCATAATTTTTTAAAAAGTTAAAAACATGAGTCTCACGTTAATATAGAGTGGACATTGGTCAAAGATTTGAACTCATTAAATAATAAGGGAACCAGTAATTTAGTTAAGCTGGTTCCAAGACACTTGGGGAATGAAAGTTTATATAGGCCATCAGGAGAGAAGTCAAAATTAGCTTTTTATTCTTTTAAGTTAAAGACATATCTGCTTAGCATTAGAGCAATAAAATCTTGGGATTATCTCTTCTATGGGACAGAAATGTTTGCATCTCTACCAGGCAAAAATCTGCAAGTTAACATGTAACTGCACAGAGTGTGAACCCTTAATTTATAAATTCCAATAATACTAAAAAACTACAATGGTGGTACACTTCCCCGATGAAATCATTACTAAGTAGACCTATTGAACAACCTTCACATCAAAAGGACTTACTGGACTGTCTTGAGCTTGGAGAGTGTTCATATGAAGGGATAATCAACCTATAAAGGCATCTCCAGCATGTGGGCCTTGTCGCAGAAGACCACAACGGAGACTCAGATAAGAGTTATTTGCATACAGGTAGTAAAGTGCACATGACCATTTCACTTAACACAAATCCTACTATTCACCTTGGGAAAACAAAAAGGATAAAGAAAATCAATAATTAAAATGACAGAAGGACTCTTCTCACCATTCCTTTCATAGAGCATATGTCCCAAAACAAACATGATAAGAGAGACAGTACTCTTAGCAGTTTTCAGATTCTCTGGGCTGAACATTCTTCCATGCTGAGTGTTGGTCTCTTATTTAAAGATATACTATCCCTATTTTTAAAAAGTAATCTTGGGGCTCCTGCGTGGCACAGTCGGTTGAGGGTCCAATTTCAACTCAGGTCATGATCTCACGGCTTGTGAGTTCAGGCCTCGTGTCAGGCTCTGTGCTGATAGCTTGGAGCCTGGAGCCTGCTTTGGATCCTATGTCTCCCTCTTTCTCATTCTGCCCTTCCCCACTTGTGCTCTCTCTCTCTCAAAAAAAAAAAAAAAAAAAAAGTAAAAAAAAAAGTAATCTCTATACCCAACATAGGGCTCAAACTCATGATCAAAAGTCGGATGCTTTACCAGCTGAGCTAGCCAGGTGCGCCATACCAATTTTTTTAACAGCTATGGTGCTAAACCCAAGTCAAGTACTCACCTAAAATTCAATAATCTCTTCCAATGCTGAAGGAAAAACTCTGGACTTACAGGCGATGGTGTTGTATTGTGCTCATGGGCTATTCAAAGGATTTTAATTATATTATACCTTGGCTTGACTTTAGAATCTTCCCTCCCTGAAACTTGTTGTATCAAAATGTGACCCCACCATAGGTAAAGCCAAGCATTTCAAATGCCACCCAAATAAACTGGAAAAGGTGAGGGGAAGGAGATTCTAGGATGTAACCCCAGAGAACACTGACATCTAAGCAGAGTCCAGGGGACTTGAAGTTCTTAAAGGAATCTGAGGAGTACTGGCCAGCAAATTAAGAGGAAGGTAAGTCAGAAGAGGATGAAAGTTAAAAAAGGAGTTCCAAGAATGGAATGATCTATAACTTCAAATAACCATTGACTAGACAAAGGCAAAAAAAAGTCCATTTGATTTGGCAATAAGAAACCATTGACTTGGGGTACCTGGGTAGCTCAGTTGGTTAAGTGTCTAACTCTTGATTTTGGCTCAAGTCATGATCTCATGTTTGGTCATGGGATTGATCCCTGCATCGGGCTCTTTGCTAAGCCTGGAGCCTCCTTCAGATTCTCACTCTCTCCCCTGTCCCTCTCCTGCTCGCGCGTGCTCTCTCTCTCTCTCAAAAAAAAAATAAAATAAAACAAAAATTTTTAATGTCAAAAAACAAAACAAAATACTGTCCTTAGCACCAAACGTTACAAAGAGGTAGTAAGGGCAGAAGCCAAATTGCAGACAGTTAGAAGGTGAATAGAAAACAAAGAAGAAACAGCAAATGTAGCTTTTCTCTTTTTTCCAGGAAGAGTGATCATAAGGGAAGGAGAGAATTTGAAGAGAGCCATTCCATGTGGTTGTTCAGTCTGTGTAGTCCTCAATCCTAGGAGACCTTTTCCACTTTGTTGATTCTGTGAATGGTGCCAGGGACATGCAATTCACAGTAGGATAAGATAGCCTGGTTTTGAGAGGGATACTGGGTTTGAGGAAGTGTTGTTTGCGTGTTCATTTGTTTAGCATTAACAATTCTTAACTTATTTTTTGGGAGGAAAGAGTATTCAGAGAGGAGGAATTGTAGAAGGGTGTTGGTGTCAGAGAGAGAAAGAGAGGAGGGAGGATGATTGAGAGCATGAGGTTTCTGATGAGGCAGGAGGAGGTTTAATCGGAACACATTAGAGTATTTAAACACAGGTGAAGAACACTACTTGAGGTGAAATGGAATGAAAGGGTAGGAAAAGATAATTTGAAGATGGTAAGAATCGGGGGTTTATCAGGAAGTTGGGGTGTATGTGCGAGGAAGGAGAAAAATTCATTTATTGTAAATAGGAGAAGGGAATAACTTTTAGCAAAAAGATGAGGAAAGGAGTTTGAAGTTTGAAATAGCTACTGAAGATAATGAGAGAGGGGGGATTACTCAGGACCCAAAAAGATAAAGCAGTTTTGAGGGTCCAGCTGATATAGAAGACCATGACTTTGTGGTGTACATAACCCTTGACAGTTTGAAAACAAATCCTGAACTAGTAACAAGGAGTAAATGATGGAAAGTTTCCATTTAAGCCTTTTTAGTGTGTGTGTGTGTGTGTGTGTGTGTGTGTGTGTGAGAGAGAGAGAGAGAGAGAGAGAGAGAGAAATGAGTGGGATTTATAATCTACTGAGAGATGAAATAGTATAGAAAAAATACTACAGTCATTCATTATGTCCATAAGCAGACTATTTAACAGTCAACCATAAAAGTGAAAGAGGCAATGTTACATAGACATCAAGTATCCAGGGCTACCCCTAGAGTATGTGGGGCTACAGTAAAAAAAATTTTTTTAGCCAGGTCCTGCCTATATACAAAACCTGATTTTAAACTTGCATTACAGGGGTGCCTGGGTGGCTCAGTCAGTTGAGCAACTGACTTTGGCTCAGGTCATGATCTCATGGTTTGTGGGTTCAAGCCCCGCATCGGGCTCTGTGCTGACAGCTCAGAGGCTGGAGCCTGCTTCACATTCTGTGTCTCCCTCTCTCTCTGCCCCTCCCCACTCATGCTCTGTCTCTCTCTGTCTCAGAAATAAATAAACATTTAAAAAATAAATAAATAAATAAAATTGCATTACAAAATTTATGGGTCAATCTGAGGAATAGTCCTTTATAGATGAAGATTTAAAATAATTGACAGAAAAGGCATAAAGTATTTGTGTATTGTCCAATCAGTACAGATGAAGATTCCTCATAGAGTTCAGATACCATTTCTCCATGTTCTTTATTGTCAAATGAGTTGTTCCTGGTTAATTTCATATGTCCCACAGGGAAAAAGGTAGCAACAGTATTATTATTCACAACGCCATGGCTCTTTGGAACCTGCTAGTATTTTTTTTTTCTATTTTTTTATTTATTGAGAGAGAGTGAGAGTACACACAAGCAGAGGAGGGGCAGAGAGGGGAGAGAATCCCAAGCAGGCTCTGTGCTGATAGCACAGAGCCCAGCAGGGCTCAGTCTCACAGACTGTGAGATCATGACCTGACCTGAAATCAAGAGTAGGTCACTTAACCGACTGAGCCACCCAGGCACCCCTGGAACCTGCTAGCATTTAAACAATATGGATTTCTTGCCTCTGCAGTTCCCTAGTGCCATTTACTGTATTTAATACTGGTTATATAATTACTCATGAGGCTGCGTCTTCTATCACGTCACTTGTGAATACTGGCTGCTAGCTATTCTCTCAAAAGCTGTTTCTGGTGCTTTGTTGATGATGACTACAAATGTGAGTCCAGAGTATGCAGAAAGATGTGAACAGTAATTTGTTTTCTATAATTTGTTTATCGAAAGGAATTTTGCAGCAAGAACATAGAACATCTGATCTTGTCTTCTCTTAAATCCATTAGGATTTAATGACCACATGTGGCCCAGAGTCTGTGGTAGAGGTGGGGTGACAGTGATGAGGGGAGGAGGGTGGGCCATAAGGTACAAGATGCCCACCACCACCCCACTGCCCTCAGGTGCTATATACTGGGTGGAAACACACATGGGTGAGAGCCAGTGCAGGGATGAAACATGCAGCTCAAGTCCAAGTCAGTGGTGGACCATGGGTACCCCTAAGTTCCAACCTTGTCCTTAGTCCAACATGAGTAAGAATCTCCCAAACCAGCATGTCCACACCATTCTGGTGGCCCTGTCGTCCACGAAATGGCTTATCTCCTCATTTAAGTCTCTTTTAATGTTTCTTTAATAAAACTTTACACTTTTCTCCATAAAGGTTTTATACCTATTTTGCTAGATGTATTCCCAGGTACTTGATATTGTTGATACTTAAGTGGTGTATTTCAATTTTATATTTTTAAATCATGTTGTTGCTAGTGGATAAAAATGTAACTAATTTTTGTCTTTTGATTTTATAATCAACAATTTGGCTAAAATTTCTCATTAATTTTCATCATTTGTATGTTTGTGGGATTTCTGCATGTAGATGGTCACATATCATTTGCAAATGTTATATTTTGTTCCTTTTAGCTATGCACATATTTTTCTTGCTTTTATTTTTTTTAATTTATTTTTTAACTTTTGATAGAGAATGTAGACAATGATACTTTTATTTCTTTTATTCTTGCTTTATTGAGCTAGCTAGGTTTTCCAGTACAATGTTTAAATAGAAGCAGTAATAGTATTGTCTCTTTCCTAAGCTTATAGGGAATATTCTCAGTGTTTCACCATTAAGCATGCTCTTTGCTGTATATTATGGTAGATATCCTTTATTACAATAAGAATTTCCTTCTATTCTTAGTTTAAGACTTATTATTACCTAATATATGGAAACAACCTAAGTGTCCACCAATGGATGAATAAATAAAATGAAAATGTGGTATGTGTGTGTGTGTGTGTGTGTGTATAGGTATATGTATATATATGTAATGTAATATTGTTCAGTCATAAAAAAAACCTTGCCATTGCAATAACATAGATGGACCTTGAAGGCTTTATATTAAGTGAAATAAGTCAGACAAAGATAAATACCTTATGATCTCACTTATACATGAAATCTGAAAATAAAAACCAAAACCAAGCTCTCAGATCTAGAGAACTGATTGGTGGTTGCTAGGGGGAGTGGTGGATGGGCAAATTGGGTGAAGAGAGTCAAAAGGCACAGACTCCTAGTTATAAAATAAATAAGTCATAGAGTGTAATATACAACATGGTAACCACAGTTAATAAAAAATTTTTGTCCTATTATTTTCTATTTCCTCTTGAAAAAATTTTGGTAAGTTAAATTAAATAATACTCTATTGCATATTTGAAAGTTGCTAAGAGAGTTAAGCAAAAGTCCTCATCACAAGAAAAAATAAATTCTTTAACTATGTATGGTGGCGGATGTTAACCAGACCTACCGTGCTTATCATATTGCAATATATACAAATATAGAATCATTCTATTGTAAACACATGAAATTAATATAATGATGTATGTCAGTTATACCTCAATTTATTTTTTTAACTTTTTTTAATGTTTATTTATTTTTGAGACAGAGAGAGACAGAGCATGAATGGGGGAGGGTCAGAGAGAGGGAGACACAGAATCTGAAGCAGGCTCCAGGCTCTGAGCTATCAGCACAGAGGCTGACATGGGACTTGAACTCATGGACCATGAGATCATAACCTGAGCCGAAGTAGGACACTTAACTGAGCCACCCAGGTGCCCCTCCTGATACATCTTAATTTATAGTATTTTTGTTGTCACACATTCTTTTCATTTTAAGGTTACTTATTTACCTACTTTGAGAGTGAGAGAGAGCCCAGGAGGGGCAGAGAGAGAGGGAGAGAGACAGCATCCCAAGCAGGCTCTGCACTGTTGGCACAGAGCCTGACGTGGAGCTCAAATTCACCAACCGTGAGATCATGACCTAAGCCAAAGTCAGATGCTTAAACAACTGGACCACCCAAGTGCCCCTGTTTTCACACATTCTAAATATCTTCTAATTTCCATAATTTCTTCTTTGACCTCAAGTTAGTTAGAAGAAGATATCTTAATTTTCCACATATAAGCTTTTTCTAGTTACCTATTATTGATTTCTATTTTAATTGCATTATGGTCATAAGCTAGGCTGTATGATTTCAACTTTTGAAAATTGTTGATCTTTGCTTTACAACTCAGCATGTAGTCAATTTTCAAAAATTGCTTGAGAAGAATGTGTATTTTGTAGTTGTTAAGTGCAATACCCTAAGTATTTATTTAGTTAGAGTCAGCTTATTGTGTTGTACTCATCTTTTACCTCCTCTCTGATTTTGCCAGTTTGATCTAAGTTCTCACAAGTTTAGAGAACTCCTTACATTTTCTTGTAGAACTGAACCTTTTATCCTTATGAAATGATTCTCTTTAAACTTTTTTTAAAATTTTTTTAATGTTTATTTTTGAGAGAGAGAGAGAGAGAGACAGACAGAGACAGAGCACAATTTGGGGAGGGGCAGAGAGAGAGGGAGACACAGAATCCTAAGCAGACTACAGGCTCCAAGGTGTCAGCACAGAGCCTGACATGGGTCTCAAACCCACAAACTGTGAGATCATGACCTGAGCTGAAGTCGGTCACTTAACCGACTGAGTCACCCAGGCACCCCTAAACCTTTCTGTCTCAAGGCCTATTTTGTCTGATACTAATATACCAACACCAACCTTTTTGTGGTTAGCGTCTGTATGATATTTTTTTCACATTCTTATTCTCAACTTTTCTGAATCCGTATGCTTTCTTTTCCTTCCTTCCTTCTTTCCTTCCTTCTTTTCTTTTTTGAAAAAATTTAATCCTTGTATTTTATTTATTTTTTTAACTTTTATTTATTTTTGAGACAGAGAGAGACAGAATATGAATGGGGGAGGGACAGAGAGAGAGGGAGACACAGAATGGGAAGCAGGCTCCAGGCTCTGAGCCATCAGCCCAGAGCCCGATGCGGGGCTCAAACTCACGGACCGCGAGATCGTGACCTGAGCTGAAGTCGGACGCTCAACCGGCTGAGCCACCCAGGCGCCCCAATCCTTATATTTTAGATGAGCCACCCAGGCACCCCAATCCTTATATTTTAGATGTGACTTAAATAAACAGAATATAGCTGGGGTGTCTGGGTGGCTCAGTCAGCTAAGTGTACAACTCTTGGTTTCAGCTCAGGTGGTGATGTCATGGTTCATGAGTTTCAGCCCTGCCTCGGGCTCTGTGCTAACAGCGGAGTCTGCTTGGGATTCTCTCTCTGCCCCTCCTCTGCTTGCGCTCTCTCCCTTTCTCGAAATAAATAAACTTAAAAAAAAAAAAAAAAACAAAATATAGCTGAATTCTTTAAAACAGAATGTACATGTATACAACACACGCATACATACACACACCATCTGTAAATCTCAGGTCTTATAAGTTGGGCAGGTAGTCTATTTTTGTTTCTTTTAATTCCTGATATATTTGAATTTATTTCTCCATCTTATTTTTTCCTGAACATTCAGTATATTTTTTCTGTTCTCATCTACTTCTGTATGGATTATTTTTTACTTTTTTAGTTATGGTGGTTTTATGCTAGAAATTTTAACTTGGATATTTAATATCTGTATCATTTTCCCAAACAATGAAAAGAACATAACACTTTAACTCTGACCATTTCCCTCCAAACTTACATGCTATAGATGGTTGTGTACTTTAAAAAAATGTTATTTATTTATTTTGAGAGAGAGACAGAGAGAGTGTGAGCGGGGAAGAGGCATAGAGAAAGGGAGAATCCCAAGCAGGCTGCACTCTGTCAGCACAGAGCCCGACACGGGGCTCAATCTCACAAACTGTGAGATCATGACCTGAACTGAAATCAAGAGTTGGACACTTAACTGATGAGTCACCCAGATGCCCCACTATTTCATTTCTAGCTATTTTTTTTTAACCTCTTAAGAGATTATTGTTGTTCTTTTTAGCCAATATTTACAGTTAACCACATATATTGCATTTTTCTTGATCCTCATTTCTTTTTTTTTTTTGGATGTTTACCTTTTTAAAAACTTTTTTTTAATGTTTATTTACTTTTGAGAGAGAGAGAGACAGAGCGCCAGCAGGGAAGGTGAAGACAGAAAGGGAGACACAGAATCCAAAGCAGGCTCTAGGCTCTGAGCTGTCAGCACAGAGCCCAACGCCCTGCTAAACTTCCTGAAATGCAAGACCTGAGGTGAAGTTGGACACTTAACTAACTGAGCCACCCAGGTACCTCTCTTTTTTTTGTTTTTTCTAAGTTTTTTTTACTTATTTTGAGAGAGACAGAGACAGTGCCAGTGGGGGAGGGACAGAGAGAATGTCAAGCAGTCTCTGTGCTGTCAGCACGGAGCCTGATGGGGCTCGAAATCATAAGCCGTGAGATCACCACCTGAGCCAAAACCGAGTCAGATGCTTAACCTACTGAGCCACCCAGGCGCCCCTTGATCCTCATTACTTGATTCATCTCTGACCCTCCCTCTGAGCTCACTTTCTTTCTGCCTTTAGAATTGCCTTAGGTCTTTTGGTGGCAAACTCAGCTTTTGTTTGCTTATTTGAGAATGCCTCCTTTTCCCATTGTTCTTGAAAGATAATATACAAATTAGGTTGACAGTAATTTTCTTAGAGCACACTGAAAATTTGTAACCTTTTTCTGGCTTCCATAGTCGTTAAGAAGGCTGACTCCTGTCCTGTTGAAAATAATCTTTTCCTCTGTTGCTTTTAAAGTTTTTCTCTTTGTTTATGGTATTCTGAAATTCTGCTAGAGTGTGTAAATTTTGTTTTATTTGTCCTTATTAGGATTGCCAGGCTTTTTGAATCTGTGGTTTGTCATTTCTTCGAAATTCGCAACTATTATCCCTTCAGTTGTTGTTTTTATCCCTTCTGTCATCAACTGCTCGCCTGGAATTCCACTTAAATGATTGTTTTATTTCTTATATATGTCTCCACGATTTATAATTTCTTTCATATTTTCCATCTCTTTTGAGCACATTATGTAAAACTTTTTTGATCTCTTTTTCCTAACCCATTCTCCAGCTATAGTTATTCTGGTATTAAATCCATCCACTGTGTTTTTTATTCCAAATATTATAGGAAAAAAATATTGTTTTATTGCACTTTATTGGCTTTGCAGATATTGTGCTTTTTAACGAACTAAAGGTGTGTGGCAAACCTCTGTTGAGCAAATCTATTGGTGCCATTTTTTCCAACAGCATTTGCTCACTTTGTGTATCTGTGTCACATTTTTGCAATTCTCAGAATATTTCAATCTTTTTTATTATTATTGTATTTGTCATGGTGATCTGTGATGTTACTTTGTAATTGCTTTGGGGCACCATGAACCACTGTGTGTGTTCTGACTGCTCTACTGAACAGCCAGCCATTCCCCCATCTCTCTCCCTCTCCTTGGGCCTCCCTATTCCCTGTGACAATACACTACTGAAATTAGGTCAATTAATAACCCTACAATGGTCTCTAAGTGGTCAAGTGGAATAGTTATATGTCTCTCTTTAAATCAAAAGCTAGAAATGACTAAACTTAGTGAGGAAGGCATGTCAAGGGCTGAGGTAGGCCAGAAGCTAGGCCTCTTGTGCCAGTTAGCCAGGTTGTGAATGGCAAGGAAAAGTTCTTAAAGGAAATGAAAAGTACTACTCTGCTGAACACACAAATGATATGAAAGCAAAACTGCCTTATTGCTGATATGGAGAAAGTCTCAGGGGTCTGGATAATAGATCAAATTAGTCACGGCATTCTCTTAAGCCCAAACCTAATCCAGAGCAAGGCCCTAACCTCTTGGATTCCATGAAGGCTCAGAGGGGTAAGAAGCTGCAGAAGAAAAGTTGGAAGCTAGCAGAGGTTGGTTCATGAGGTTTAAGAAGCCATCTCCACAACATCAAAATGCAAGGTGATGCAGCAAGTACTGATGGAGAAGCTGCAGCAGGTTCTCCAGAAGATCTAGCTAAGCTCATTAATGAAGGTGGCTAGATTAACAACAAATTGTCAATGGAGACAACACAGCCTTCTGTTGGAAGAAGATGCCATCCAGGATTTTCATAGCTAGAGAGAAATCAATGCCTGGCTTCCAAGCTCCAAAGCCCAGGCTGACTCTCTTGTTAGGGTCTAATGCAGCTGGTGACTTTAAGCTGAAGTAATACTCATTTGTTAACCCAAAAATCCTCGGGACCTTAAGAGTTTTGCTAAATCTCCTCTACCTGTGTTCTATAAACAGAACAACACAGCCTGTTTGACAGGTTTACAACATGGTTTACTGAATATTTTAAGTCCACTGTTGAGACTTACTGCTCAGAAAAAAAGATTCTTTTCAAAATATTACTGCTCATTGACAATATACCTCGTCACCCAAGAACTCTGATTGAGGGAGGCCTGGCTGGCTCAGTGAGTAGAGCGTGTGACTTGATCCCAGGGTTGTGAGTTCAAGCCCCACATTAGGTATGGAGGTTACTTAAAAATAAAACAAAAACAAAAAAAAAACAAAAAAACCCTCTGTTTGAGATGTACAATGAGATATACGTGTTGTTTTCATGCCTGCTAATACAACATCTATTCTGCAGCCCATAGATCAAGAAGTAGCTTCAGCTTTCAAGTCTTATTATGAAAGAAATACATTTTGAAAGGCTACAGCTGCCATAGATAGTGATTCCTATGATGGATCTGAGCAAAACAAATTGAAACCTTCTGGAACGCATTCACCATTCTAGATGCCATTAAGAACATTCATGATTCATGTGAAGAGGTCAAAATATCAACATGAACAGAAGTTTGGAAGAAGTTGATTCGAACCCTCATGGATGACACTGAGAGATTCAAGACTTCAGTGGAGGAAGTAACTGCAGATGTGGTGCAAACATCAAGAGAACTAGAACAAGTAGGGGAGCCTGAAGATGGGACAGATTTTTTGCAATCTCATGATAAAATTGGAATGGATGAGGAGTTGTTTCTTACAGATGAGTGAAGGAAGTGGCTTCTTGAGATGGAAACTACTCCTGGTGAAGATGCTCTAGAGATTGTTGAAATGAAAATGAAGGATTTAGAACACTACATAAACTTAGTCAATAAAGCAGTGTCAGGGTTTGAGAAGATCGCCTCCGATTTTTAAAGAAGTTCTACTGTGGGTAAAATGGTATCCAACAGAATTGCATGGTAGAGAGAAATTATGAAAGGAAGAGTCCATTGATGTGGCAAATTTCATTGTTGTCTTATTTTAAGAAATTGCCACAGACACCCCAACCTTCAGTGACCACCGCCCTGATCAGTGAGGCGCCATCAACATCAAGGGAAGACCCTCCACCAGCAAAAAATATTACAACTCACTGAAAGTTCAGATGATGATTAGCATTTTTTAGTAATAAAGTATTTTTAAATTAAGGAATGTATGCTAATTTTTTAGACAATGCTACTGTGAATGTAATAGACTATAGTATAGTGTAAACATAACTTTTATATGCACTGGGAAAGCAAAATATTCATTTGACTTGCTTTATTGCAATATTGGCTGCTTGAGGTACTCTGGAACCAAACCACCATATCTCTAAGGTATGTCTGTATTTTAAACTTCTAGAAGGTCTTTTCAGTCTTTTTCAAATCTGCTGGGTCATGTATATTTTCAATCCCTTCCCTTATTACTTTAAATATATATAACATATTTTATATTCTGTGCCTGGTAATTCCAATAGGTAATGCTTTGCAGTCTGACTGTTGTTTCTGCTGGACTTTGCTCATGGTATATTATTTCCTTTTGTATTTTGTAATTTTGACCATGAACACATATTTCTTTAGGATTTACTGATGGGAAATCTTTGAAGGCTTTTTTGAAGTTAGGTACCTTTAGAACAGATTTGCATCTGTTTCTGCTAGGTGTCTAGGAACTACACATTAAGGTTTACTTTAACTCTAATTCTTGACTTGGGTTTTTTGGACTCCCAAGTATAGTGTGAATTTGGGCTTCAAGCCTGTGTGAGTTCTGGCTATGTTACAAATTCTCAGTTTTTTTCTCTCCCTTCATTTAGAGTCAACTCTCAAGGCAGGTAATTTTCCTTGCAATTTTCTGGGGACTGTGGGGAGATGGAGAAGGTTTCTTTGTATTTCATCCTTACACAAAAAGAGTAGTCTTTTGGGGACCTAGCTTTAAGCAGAGGTGGAGGGATCTATGCTCAGACTTCTTACTTTGTGTACACCTTAACCTTTGCATTCACTTGTTTGGCAAATGCCCTCAAAGCAAAAGCCTCTCCAGGTTTTTTGCTTATTTCCTGGGTCCTCATTTGCATTTAGTTCTTGGCCTCTAAGTACTCCTTACTTTGCTGCCAGCATAAAATGTATTTCAAAAGATTAAAAAATACTTTGTCAACTATTTTTAGTTGCCTTCAGCAAGAAGATTACTCAGGATATCGAGTCTGTCCATATTGCAGAATGGGAATATTGGGAAGTCTCTCTGCTTCTGTCTGAATCTCAGAGTTGATCTCCAGGGTCCCTTCTTGGGTCCTCCTATCTCCTTATCCTACATGCTCTGTCTCTAGACAATTTTATTCATTCCTACTACTTTGATGCTTCCTGACAATTATTCCCTGAACTCTACCTCTGTATTAGTTTCCTATAACTGCTGAGACCACTTTACCACAAATTTGATGGTTTGAAACAACACACATCTGGGGCACCTGGGTGGCTCAGTGCTGACAGCTCAGAGCCTGGAGCCTGCTTCTGATTCTGTGTCTCCCTCTCTCTCTGCCCCTCCCCTGCTGGTTCTCTCTCTCTCTCTCTCTCAAATATAAATAAACAAAACACATTTATTTTCTTACACTTCTGGAGCAAAAGTCTGAAATCAGTTTCACTGAGATACAGTCAAAGTATCGGCAGAGCTAGATTTCTCCTGGAGGCTGTAGGGAAGAAGTCCTTCCTTGCTTCTTCCAGCTTATGGAAGCTTCTTGCACTCATTGGATTATGACCTATTCCTTGCATTCCAACATCTTGCTTCTGTCATTGCTTCCTGTTCCCTCTTCTGTAGTCAAATCTTGTCTGCCTCGCTTTTATAAAGATACTTGGGATTACATTTAAGGTCCACCTGGATCTCAAGATCCCTAACCTAATGGCATCTGCAAAGTCCCTTTTGCCATACAAGGTAACATTCACAGATTCCAGAGTTTAAAATCTAGATATCTTTGGGGGCCGTTATTTAGCTACCCACGACTTCCAATCCTGATCTCCAGACTCAAACCACCAGTTTCCTTCCCTTCTCCTACTGGTTGCCTCCCAGGCATTTTAAACTCGTTTTATCTAAAACTGAACTATATTTGCCAGCTCAGTTAGTGACATCCTTCTCCTCCCTAGCATCCAATTTCAAAGTAGGTATATGCTGCTTCTCCTTCACTCTACATCCAATTGGTCACTGAATTCCTGTCCAGTCTACTTGTAACAGGGCTCTCAAATCCAGTCCTTTTCTTTGTCCCAACTGCTACTTCCAGACCTTGTTACCTACTGTAATTGTGACCTAAGTGAACCCCTTACTTCTGTTTTTCTCCCACCTAAAATTACCCTGTTGTCACTAATTATCTTTCTAAAACCCAAAGGAGTACACTACTCTCCTGATAAAATCTCCCCAATGGTTCCACCTTTTCCTACTCATTAAAACCCAAAATCATTCAAGGCCCTTTGCCATCTTGCCACAATGGGTGAGAACACCCTCATTATTGCCATGCCCGACCAAGTATCACGTGTGTTAACCACTCAAACCATACCATTTCCTGAACAAGCCATGCTGCTCCAGTCTCAGGACCTTTACACATTCTATTCCCTCTGCCTTGTGAAAGGATTTAACTCTAAAATGGAACCAGAGAATATGATATGGAGAACCTCACTCATGCATCCTCAGGAAAACAAAACTTAAGGACTGAGAGACTGATTTCCCATAAATGTCTGATATATACAAAACTGAAACTTATCCCTTGGCTAATGAACATCCACCAAGAACCCCTCCCCATCCTCAAGCCAATGACCTTGCTAATTGGACTCTAGCTAAACTCCTGCTTCTTTGCACTCTTTTCCCATAAATATGGCCTGCCCTAAACCTGCAAAAGACTCACCTGTAGATTGCTAGTTTGAGTGTCCCAAGTTGCAATTCCTGAATAAACTCAACTTTCAGTAATTTGAGCTTGCCTCAGTTTACCTCTTTTATATAAATTGACAGTTTGGAAAAATCTTTCCTTATCACCAACCTAGAAAAGTCTTTCAACCCTTCAAGAACCAGCTGAATTCTTAATTTTTCTGAGAAGTATTGTAGGACTCTATCACACAGGATGAAGGCTCTGTTAACACTTCAGACATTGATTTGATATTTATTGAGAGCCAAATATGTCAAGGATACTATGGAAAGCATTGTGTATAAAATGGTGAATAAGGTGTAAATAGATTGTTCTCGGGGCGCCTGGGTGGCTCAGTCGGTTAAACGGCCGACTTCGGCTCAGGTCATGATCTCGCGGTCCATGAGTTTGAGCCCCGCGTCGGGCTCTGTGCTGACAGCTCAGAGCCTGGAGCCTGCTTCCGATTCTGTGTCTCCCTCTCTCTCTGCCCCTCCCCCATTCATGCTCTGTCTCTCTCTGTCTCAAAAATAAATAAACGTTAAAAAAAATTAAAAAAAAAATAGATTGTTCTCTCACAGGACTCATAGTCTGTAGGGGAATACAGATGAGTAAACCGGCAGTTACAATTATCACATAAGGGCTCTCAGAGGAAAAGCATCAGATGATGTAGGAAAAGACAGAAGGAGAAACAATATCTGTATATTGAGGAGCATCAAGAGGTGACAGCTAATCTGAAACCAAGTTATGAGTAAGAATTAATGAGGAAAAAGTATTGGAGAGAGAATTCCTCCAGGAAGACATGCACTGTGGTCTAAATGTTTGTGCCCCACCCTCATTCATATGTTGAAATCCTAAACCCTACAGGTGATGGTTTTAGTAGGCAGGGCCTTTCAGAAATGATTCAGTCGTGAGGGTAGAGCCCTCATGAATAGCATTGGTCCTTTTATAAAAGAGATCCCACAAACTCCCTAGTCTCTTCCACCATGTGAGGATAAAGGGAGAAGTCTGCAACCCAGAAGAGGGCCCCCGCCCAATCATGCTGGCACACAGATCTTGGACTGCTGCCTCCAGAACTGTGGGCAATAAATTTCTGTTATTTACAAGCCACTGAGTGTATGGTATTTTCAAATAGCAGCCCAACAGACTAAGACACAGCATGTAGAAAAACCTAGATATAAAAGAAAACATGGTACACTCACAGAACTGAAGAAAAGGTCTATAAGGCTGGAATGTAGACAACGGGGTAGGGAATGTCAAAAGATGAGGATGGGGTATGAGCAGGAATCAAATCATGCAGGGCCCTGAAGACCATATTCAGAAGTTGGGTCTTTGTTCTAATAGTAAAGGAAAGCCACTGAAGAGCTTTAAGCATGCGAGTAACATAATCCAATGAATGACTTAAAAGATTATTCTGTATGCAGCAAGGGTGATAATGTAACTAGGACAAGAATATCAATTAGGAGGTTACTGCAGAAAGCCAATTAAAAGCTCTCCTCTCAGACAGGGGTGCCTGGGTGACTCAGTCGGTTAAGCATCTGACTCTGGATCTCAGCTCAGGCCATGATCTCATAGTTCGTGAGATCATGCCCCACATCAGGCTCTGTGCTGACAGTGCTGAGGCTGCTTGGGATTCTTTCTCTCCTCTCTTTGCCCCTTCCCTGCACGCACATGCATGCTCTTGCTCTCGCTATCTCTCTCCCCCTCTCTCTCAAAATATTTTTTTAAAGAGCTTACAGATAGCTAAGCAAGGCAGTGCTAGTGTAGATGAACAAAAATCAGATGGAATTGAAAAACGTATAGGACGTTATGAAGAAGACAGAGTCAAAGATGCTGCCCACGTGACTGGTTTGGGCAGCTGAGGGGATGGCGGAGCTAGTTCCTGAGAAGGGGAAACAGAAAGAGGGTGAGCCTCGGGTAGTCAGTTCAGTTTTAGCATCTTGTTGAGCAATGCTTTTTGTGTCCTGCTCTCCATCTCCTTGTCTCACCTCTGATTTCCATGCAGCTGTGGGCAACAGGTGCCTGCACTCTGACAAAATCCCACCTCTTCTTTTCTGCTTCACAGCTTTCTCTGGAGCTGGGGAAGTCCATTCAACTGGCAAAGGTAGAGCCTCAAAGTACCTCAAGTTACCATTTCCTGGGAGCAATCTTCAACAAATGGGTGCTGGGAGCTGGTGGATAATGCCCCAGCCTCCCTTCCTTGAGAGTGACCATTCTGAGTCACAGAGACAGTGATTACTAGTCTATGTTCACAATGATTACCAGTCAGTAATGTCCTTTTATCAGCTTTTTCTCCCTCTCTTACTATTCCTGCTCCCTCACTCCTTCTTCCTGGAATTGTCTTTCCAAATAAACTTCGTTCATCTAAGCCCTTGTCTTAGGCTGTACTTGAGGGAAGGGGAGCCAAACTGAGCTAAGCATCTACAGGACTTCAAAGTGAAGATGCAAGTTAGACCTTCAGGAGAAAAGATACAGGGTAGAAGCATAAATGTGTGTTTTATTCCCAATGGAGGCTGCAAACATAGCAGTAGATGAAATCATCCAGTGAAAAGAGAAACAGGTCTGTGAAAGAAACTTGAGGAACAGTAATGTTTCATGCACAGGCAGAAGAGACCAGGAGACTGCCAGAGAGAAAGAAGAACCAAGAAGGTTTATAGACATGGAAGCCCAGGGAAGAGAAAGATTCAAGAGAAAGGGAGTGGTCAGTTATGTTAAATGCTACTGAGAAGTAAGAAGAAAAGAAGCACAGAGAAGGAGTCATCAGATTTATCAAATAGAGGTCATTTGTAACTTGATGAGAAAGCAACTCTAAAACATGATGAGGCTTAAGCAAGGTTACAACGTGCTGAGTGTTTGTGGGGAAGCAAGAATACGAAGAAAGTGAATATGGGGAACTCTTTCAGGAAGTTTGGTTTTAAGAGGGAGGAGAAAGTCTAGGAGATAGCTGGTTGAATGAGGTAGGGGTGCATGTGTGTTAAGATGGGAGAAACTTGAGCCTGTTCCCACTATTTAAGCTCATAAGAAGCTAGGCAGAAAAAAGCAGCAGCAGCTAGGCAGAGAAAGAGAGTGAAGGTAGGGGAGAATGAGGAACAATGAAGGTAATGAGTTTCTGAAAAAGAAAGTCTGGGATGAATTCCAGGTAGATAGATTAGATTCCGTCTGAAGGAAGGACCTGCCTTCCATTGAAATGGTATTGTGGTTACTTGCCTATTTCAGAGATGATACAGAGAATTCTAAAGCCTGGCTACACACTCCTTTTGCTCTACATTATCCTTATCTAATGAACTTCAATTTATTTTAACCTTTGACAATATTTGATAACAAATACATATACATATATATGCCCATCAGCTAATTTACTGGATGCTGCTATGAAGTGAAGACTGAAGTCCCTCAGGATGTTACATAGGTATTTGCTTGACATCTGTGAAAACGGTGTTTCTCAGGCGAGGGAGAGAAAGAGAAGCATTAAATTTCAGTCTAGCAATTTGGCATCATAGGATTTCATCTGCCTTTTTTTATAGGAAGTCAGCAAGTCATTTACTGCTTTGTGGTCAGTTCCTCATAAATTCACACTAGCATAATAGGTATTACGATACAAATTATTCCTGGATATTGGTTACAAGTTGAGCTTCTTTAAGTTAAACCTTTATTACCTATAATGTTATAAATGAAGATACTATTCCTGAAGACCCAGTTTATACTATAAAATACCAAAATCAATCATGAAAAGACAACTATAGCGACAATGATTTTTTTAAGTTTGTAAAGAAAAGGTCTGTAAGTTATAAACCACTGGGTTCTACTCCTGAAATCAATACCACACTGTATGTTAACTAACTTGAATTTAAACAATTTACTCTAAAAAAAAAACTCGCAAAAAATTTTTTTTAAGTCAAAGTTTTAAATGATCCTCTTGGAGGATTCTTCTTTATCAACCGGCTGAGGCTTCTTAAAATACAAATCCAAAAAAAATTCTAACTAAAGGTATTTTATTTTTCTGATAAATCTCCCTGAAGCAAGTAAATGGTTCAGTGCTCTGAAGACCTTCAAACTGTGATCAAAATTAGAGCCATCTGTCTAAAAACTATCATGGCAGATTCAGTGGGTAGAAATTTCTTTGAACGTTAACATTACTTCTATTGCAGTGGTCTCTTCCTTTTTTCCTCCTCCTACACCTCCTCATTCTCTTCCCATCTCTGCTCCTGATTTTATCATCATTAAATACTCATAGCACACAGCAGCCTTCATCTTTGGCGGACTTTGTGGGCAAATTACGTGATGCTACTCTACTGTTTCTTGTGGCTTCTTCTCTGAACAGTTAATGTTTTGCCAACTATCCTCTGAAAGTGATCCAAACCGCTTTTACTTGCGATAAAAACTTCTTCCTTTGAGGAATGTCTCGATGTAGCTCTTTTTCAATATAAATGAACAATGCCTCTGCAAGAGCATTGGCTAATTCAGATGTGCATGGATTTGCTTCACCTACACTTGCGTCCATAAAATCAAAAGTTTTTGTACGTCTAGCATCAATCGACATAAAAGCAGCTTCAGCTTTCTTATTACCTGTAGGGAGAGTCACAGTCACATGGCAAGATTTGGCCAATACTGGCAGAGTAATGTTTATAATAATAAAGGTCATAGAAGCAAAGGTCAGAGTGAAGCAATTTTGAGTCAGGAGCCATCTGTACCCTTCATCCATGTTGATGGTGAGGATTAAGAGCATCAAGTGCTTTAAAAACTGCAAAACCTTATACAAATGGGAGGAATTATTGTAATCCAAACCTGTGTAATATACACAAAAACACACAAACCAAACATCACTAATGCATGGCTCATACAGGTCTGTGTAGTTAGAATTTGAAGCATTTCTTTTCTGTAAAAATCACAGGCTGCTTCTCGTTGCGTTAAAGAAGCATTTTGGTCACCACAGAAGAGTAACCCAAGTGAACAATGTACCTATAACTAGGAAAGGGGGCCCTCCTCCTCCAACCTCCTCCCTTGTCTCCCTCCATCCCTGTGAATCAACCACTGTCTATCTCCCTGGCCTTTTGCAGAGCTCACTGCCTGCAACTTGGGAATGACATCTCTCGCCTCAGAGTTTTGGGGCTTGAAAAATTCTGACAGACACCCATGAAAGCACAAATAGCACTGTACCATTCAAATCTGAACCAGTCTTCTACCTCAGTGACAGACTGTTAAATAAAAAAGTTTGCCCCCCCCCCAAAAGCTTTTAAAGGATCAGTGTTCCTTTTATTTAAGTACAAAAGAAGGAAAGAAAAACCGAACTAACTTGCTATAAACAAAGCAATTTGAAATTCTAGTCACATTCTGAAAAAAGTCAAGAGATCACTTTTCCACAGGAACCCCCTATTAATGTCTTGTGTGACTTTCGGGAAGGCTTCAGGCAGTAGAAGGCATCAGAAATTCAATCTGGGTTTTGCTGTCCCACCTACTCCTGTAGTGCTGAAGTGCCAAATTGGCTCTGAGAAAGGAGGCCTCAAAGCAAGTGCCAAGCCACTTCTGCCTTAAATTTCCAAAACTTAACATAACGTGGGGATGTTGGATCCATTCATATGCATTAATTCAGTAATGCTTATTAAGTCCCAACCACACCTACGTATATCGTCCCCTTGTCTTAGCTGCCTCTGATTGGCTTCTCGTGTTTCTTACATCGCTAGAACAACAGCTACAATAACAACCACAGGAATTTTCATTAGAATAAACATGATCAGTAGCCCTTAAAATGCTCCATGGAAGCTTAAGAAAAAAACAGAGAAACATGAGCTATGTCTCCCTTGAGTCCTACCATGATTCATTTCCATGCTTATTTCCATCATTAGTTAACTTAAAAGATAGTTTATATATTTTTTGAGTTCCCATCAAAGACAAACTATAAGATAGACTCTTGGACCTGACTTTGGTAGGATACTTCCTAGTTTACAGAGCACCTTTGTGCTCTTGATATCCTCTCATCTACACAATAACAGCTGTTGGGGATGTATTCTTGTAGATGAAGAAATTGAATCTCAGAGAATTCAACAGTCACAGTTAGGAAATAACAACACTCAAAACCAGACCATCTGATGCTTTCCATCACTCCATGTCTCCTTAGGTAGATGAATATAAAGATAATAAGACATAAGGAATGATAATACGTGAAATGTTCAACTATAAAGAAAATAGATCAAAAAGTGAGAGGATAAGAAAAAACACATTAAAAAGACAATCCTGATTTTTATATACACACACATCACTGTTCATAATTTTTTAAATTATATTCTAGTTTTCTTCTAACAGCTCTGATGGTGTTAATGCATTGAAAAAAAACGAAACAAAAACCACTTTAACTAATGTGTGTTTCTATTGATTTATTTGTGGTGGTGTTAACAGTGGAGCTGCTTGTAGGCTGTCTTCTCACACATAGTAATTATTATTTACTGATGGCAAAGCTCTGTGGATGCAACCGAAGTGTCAATGACATAAAGAAAAGCCTGTTTAAATGATCTGCAGAGCAGGGCCACAGCTGTATCTTTGCCCTGGCAGAGCCTGTCAAGTAAATAGCATGATCTTTTCAAACACAGCCATATTATTTTCTTCCTGGCATTTGTAATTTGCTAAAACTCTCAGTGTGCATGCCTTTCTTCCTAATAACAATGGCAAATGGCCAATCTCTTTACTTATCTCTTGCACACACATTACTTCTATGTATATTTGATCTAGTTTCTATGTTTGAAGGAGATACACACACACACACACACACACACACACACATACATATATGAATGTACCTAGCTGTAAGTTTTATATAGCATTCTGTGAATGGTATGATATAACCTATAACTCAGTGATGTAACACTCAAAATTTCCAAATAAAACTATTTCATATGAGATGCTATAAAAGTAGCCCAAGATCAACTGCTGGATCTGCTTAGAAGGAAAAAAAAAAAACCATGATGTTTCAAAACTGCTGATATTTGATTTTGTAAGACATACTCCATCTGATATTTATAGGCTTAATTTTATTGCCAGAGCCACAAGAGCGTCTGTCTGGGATCCCAGCCATTGTCTACCAACTTATTTGTACCTTGGTAGATATGTGAATATCCAACAGCTTTCTAATTTAGAAATGATGGGTGGATTTTCAGTAACTTTTATTTTATTTATAACTTAGAGATTAGATACTAAAACAGGAGCCACCTAACATTACTGCCAAAAAAAAATTGATCTTTAATATAAATCCCTTTAAGTGTGACTTTTTTCCACGTAAAATTATACAATCTCAGAATTTGACAAAATCTTAAAGGTTATTGAAGCCAACCATTCTTTCCAGCCAATTCAGTACATTGGTTAAGAGTTCGGGTTCTGGAAACAGATTGCCCAGGCCTGTTACACTTACCATCTATGTGATACCAGGCAAGACTTCAGACTCTCCAAGCTTCTGTTTCATTTGTTAAACGGGGTTAAAATAGAACGTCCCTCCTTGTGTTGCCATAATTAAATGAGATAGCACGTGGCTTAGTACATGCACACAGTGGGTGTTCAAGAAATGTGGGCTTTGGGGTGCCTGGGTGGCTCAGTTGGTTAAGCGTCCGACTTCAGCTCAGGTCTGATCTCACAGTTTGTGAGTTCAAGCCCCACATTGGGCTCTGTGTTGACAGCTCAGGGCCTGGATCCTGCTTCGGATTCTGTGTCTCCCTCTCTCTCTGCCCTTCCCCCATTTACGCTCTCTCTGTGTCTCTCAAAAATGAATAAACGTTAAAAAAATTTTTGTAAAGAATTAAAAAAATTAGATTTAAAAACAAAGAAACGTGGGCTTTTTAGTTCTTATGATACGAGGGAATCCTACAGTTATCTTAACCACACAATCACTCAGCCTTTGGTTAAAAACCTCCAGTGACAAAGAATTTTCCACCTCCTAAGGCATAATTCTCCCAGTTTTGAAACACTTGGACACTCAAAAGTTCTGCCAGAGCTTATATCTCTCTTTTTCTTCCCTCTTACTGACCTTGATTATACTTACTTGGGCATTTCAGGAAAAAATAATAATTTTTGTTCTGCATAACAATTTTTCCTTTAAGTAGCTCAAGACAAGGTAATTTGGCTCTTTTTTTCTTCCTGTGAGTCTTTTCCCCAGTGGAAATAGTCCCAAAAGTTCCCGCCTTATCACTATTCTGATTATTCCCATGTAAATCTCCTTTAGCTTATGTCCATACAATATTCTTAGAAGGTGATACACACAGTTAATGAAATAGCCCAGGTAAGGACTAAGTTAAAAGCATATGAAATTCTGATCCCGAATAGTGACAGTTTTATTTCTTCATTTCGAATCCTTATAACTTTCTTTTTACTTCCTTGACTGGTTCAGTACTGCATAAAACTGGGGGTGGGGGTGTGGTTTGCGGGCAGTAGTAAGTATCCTTGTCTTTTTAAGTTACTTACTTACTTATTGATTTATTTAAAGTAAGCTCTACACCCAGCCTGGGGCTCAAAGTCACAACCGTGAGATCAGGAGTCACATGTTCTACCAACTAAGTGAGTCAGACACCCCTGTTATTTTTATTTTAAAAGGAATGCTTGTATCAGTAAGTCCTACTATGTCAAGCACATGTTGGCAAAACTTGTGCTAGGCCTATTGGAAATGGAAGTGGAGATACAGGAGGCAGAGAGATTTTCTGAAAAATATATAATGCCTTTGATGTTTTTATCAGACAACCTCAAAGAAAACCAAACTGTTGAAGCTGTATTTTGTATACTTCATTTCACTATGAAAATTGTCTGTCTTCCATTGAGGATGAGGATGTATTTTTGATTACAGATTCCTCAACAACTGTTAAAATATTAGCCAGTAAAATAAACAATCTCAAGCACATCTAAATCAAACATACACTGACGCTTGATTCCTTTGACAGTGTTGTGGCACTATAGCTTTCCTGGTTCTACACCCGAAGCTTTAGTAACAAAGCCTAAGATCCCAATAGGTTTTTTTGGCAGCCTTAGCACACTGATGCTAGCAACCTCTAAGCTCCTTCATCCAGAAACTATGTAACTGTTATTCAGAACCCAAGAGCTTGTCTGTAATCTATTCATGTTAAATATTATATGATGGAAGATACAGGTAAATAGTTATATAATTGGAGGATATCTTTGTATCCTACTTTGTAAGTAGGACATGAAAGGCAAAAACAATAAAATGATTGATGGACTTAACTTAAAAATTAAAATCTTTGTGTCAAAAAAATAAAGTTCATAAAATACAAATGGCAAACTTGGAAGAAATATTTGCAACGCATACTTCAAAAAATTGGTTAATGTACTTAACATATAAAAGCTCTTAAGGGGTGCATTAAGTAGCTCCGTTGGTTAAGCATATGACTCTTGATCTCAGCTCAGGTCATGATCTGATGATTCGTGAGATTGAGCCCCTCATCTGGCTCTGTGCTGAAAGTGCAGAGCCTGCTTGGGATTCTCTCTCTCCCTGTCTTCTCTCTCTCTCTCAAAATAAGTAAATAAACTTTAAAATAAATCTCTAAAGAAACATTAAGATATACACTCTAGTTGAAAAATTAACAAAAGACATGAATATAAATGCCCCAAAATGATAAATATAAATGGTCAATATAGGTATGAAAAAATGTTCAGCTTTACTATTATTCAAAGAAAATAATAATGAAGCAAGACTCTAATTTGTGCTTATAAAATTTTCAGGAACTTTGAAAATCATAATATCTGATAGTGAAGCAACAGGGAAATGGGCCAAGATTCTTACACACTGCTAGGGGGCTATCAAAAGTAATAACTATAATATTTTTCCAAAAATAATGCCATAAGAATACTTATGGTAATCTTAGAGAATATAGTGGTGGGGGAAGCATTCTAATTGCCTAACAGCATATTGATTAAATAATAATGGTACACTCATCCAATTGAGAGAATAATATTTAATGATTTGGAAAAATGCTTATAATTTTTAAGCAAAAAAAAAAAAAAAAGTTTAGAAAGTAGTATTAAAGCATTATCCTGAGAGGAGATTGGGTAAATAAATGATGGTATATTAAAACAATATTGCAAAATAATATTTAAGGATGTGGAAATGTTTATGATATCTAAGTGATACTGCTTAAAAAATAGTATTATTATCCTAATTGTAGTTTTCACAAAAAAATAGTCTGTAAAAAAGAGCATAATTTTCTCAATAATTGGCAATGAGCGTGTATTATTTTTGTAATAAAGTTTTTTTAATGTTATCTTGTTAGCCTTAACCATTGTTCCAATTTGTAGGATCCTGCTAAACAATGTGTTTTTCCTCAGTGAATGTGATAAGCATATTTTCAACAAAGATGGTGATAAAAATGTTAAATAGAATAAGGTCAAGAGGAGAACTTTGTATTAAAAACAAAAGCAAAAGTAAAAATAAAAACAAAATCAATCACCTCAAGGCTGGAGCAATTCATTAATTAGTATCCTTTGGGTATACTCACTTAATAAATTTCTAACTCACTAATTTACACTCCCATTTAGTGAGAATATCTCAGTCTTGGCCAAAGGTACTACATGTCTTAATGAAATACTTTGCTAGAAGGAAACGCTGGGTATGATAGGCACTGTAACTAATGTGTCTGATAATACAGATTTGCTAGTTCCAGCAAAGAAGAAAATGAGGTTACAATGACATGATTTGTTCATATTAAACACACTCTGCCTAATAAGCACTAATTTTGCTTTTAAATAAGCTCATAGACTAAAGCACAGAGAAGAAAGAAGACAGAAAAGACATCTTCTTTTTTTCTTTCTTCTTTCTTTCTTCCTTTCTTTCTTCCTTTCTTTCTTTCTTCCTTTCTTTCTTTCTTTCAGAGACAGAATCTCAAGCAGGTTCAATGCTCTGCATGGGGCTCAATGTGGGGCTAGATCCCATGAACATGGGATCATGACCTGAGCTGAAATCAAGAGTTGAACACTCAACAGACTGAGAACACCCAGGCACCCAGAAAAGAACATTTTAAAAGCATAAGGGATATATGGAATGTAGTGAAAAGTATAATTTTAGATGTAATTGGAATTCTAGATATGAAAGGGAGAAAGAGAAAATGGGAAGAAGTAGTATATGAATAAATAATGGCCAAGAATTTTCTAAAAATTGAAAATATATCAGCCACAAGAAGTGCTATGAACCTCAAGAGATATGAACTTTAAAAAATTAAAAATTCACATCTACACACGTCACAAACCCTGGAAACCAAAGGCAAAGTAAAATCTTCAAAGTAGTCAGAGAAAAAGATACAGTATCTTCAAAGGAATAAGAATGAGACTGATAGCTGACTTCTCATCAGAAATAATGGAATGGTAGGAGAGGCAATGGCACATCATCTTTAAAGATTCTACCAACTGAGAATTCCATACCCAGTGAAATATCCTTCAAAAATGAAAGTGAGGTTCCTGGGTGGTTCAGTTGGTTAAGTGTCTGACTCTTGATTTTGGTTCAAGTCATGATCTCATGGTCATGAGATAGAGCCTCACATCAGGCTCCTCACTGAGCATGGCACCTGCTTGGGAATCTCTCTCTCTCTGCCTCTCTCTGATCCTCCCCTGCTCACACACATGTTCTTTCTCTTCCCCACCCCCCCCCCCACCTCTTTCTCTCCCTCTCTCCAAAATAAACATTAAAAAAATTTTTTTAACTTTTATTCAGTTTTGAGAGACAGAGAGACAGCATGAGTGAGGGAGGGGCAGAGAGAGAGGGAAACACAGAATCCAAAGCAGGCTCCATGCTCCAAGCTGTCAGTCAGCACAGAAGCCTAATGTGGGCTGGAACTCACAAACAGTGAGTTCATGACCTGAGCCCAAGTCGCCTACTCAACCGACTGAGCCACCCAGGCGTCCCCCTACCCCCAAAATAAACATTTTAAAAAATGAAAGCAAAATAAAGACATTCCAGACCAACAAAATCTGAAAGGATTTATTACTAGTAAACAGATACTGAAAGGAAAAGGGAACACAATCCCAGAAAGAAGCATAGAAGTGCAAGAAAGAATAAAGAGCAATAGCATAAAAACCTGGGTAAACCTAAATGAACATTAACTACATAAAACAGTAATAGTAACAACAATAACAACAACATATTGTGGGACTTCAACTGTATACATAAAGTATGTGACAATATAATATATGTGACAAAAGGCAGGAAAGGAGCAAGTATAGTGCTCTGAAGTCCTTACATTGTCTGGAAAGTGATAAAGTATTCATGTGTATTACATTCAAGGATATTTTTTATCTCCAGGGTAACTACAAAAGGAATAATAAAAATGTATACCCAACAAGCTAATAGGAGGAGGTATAAAATAATTTAAAATAAATCCAAAGAAAGCAAGAAAAGAGAAGAAAGGGAACATAGGAAAGTGGGAAAAATTGAAAACAAATAAGATGATAGATTTAAACCCAGGTATTTTAGTAATTATTTAAAATGTAAATGGACTAGGGGCACCTGGGTGGCTCAGTCAGGCAAACTTCCGACTTTGGCTTGGGTCATGATCTCACGATTGGTGGGTTCGAGCTGGTGTCTGACTCTGTGCTGATAGCTCGGAGCCTGGCGCCTGCTTCGGATTCTGTGTCTCCCTGTCTCTCTGCCCCTCCCCTGCTCATGCTCTGTCTCTCTCTTCTCAAAATAAACATTTTAAAATATGTCAATGGACTAAATATTCAATTAAAAGAGATTATCAGGTTGGATTAAAAAAAAAAAACCCTATATACTGCTTACAAGAGATACGCCTTAGGAACACAAAGTGGTTGAAAGAAAAAAGATGGAAAAAAATATACTATCAAACATTTACCAAGAAACCTAAAAGAGCACACAGTAAAGCAAAAGCATTTCTAGAGTTAAAGAGGACATTTCATACTGATAAAAGGTCAATTCACCAGGAAGGCATAACAATCCTAAATTTCTAAGTTCCTAAAACATTGAAAACGTTTTGAAAACTTTGAAAACTTGTTTTTAAAATATCATAAAGAATATTGACAGAACTAAAAGGATAAATGGACAAATTCACAGTCAGAAGGGAAGATTTTTAACACACCTTTCTCAGTGACTGACAGAACAGACAGAATATCAGATTTTGGAAGATTTGGCTAACATATTTAATAAACATGACTTAATCGAACTGATACAAAATGTTTCTCTTAGCCAGGGTTCTCCAGAGAAAAAGAATCAATAGGACACAGAGATAGAGATATATATGGAGATTTATTATAGGAATTGGCTCACTCAGAATTATAGAGGCAGAGAAGTCCCACAATCTGCCATTTGTAAAACAGAGAACCAGGAAAGCCAATGGTATAATTCAGTCTGTCTGAAGTAATTCCGGGAAGCCAATGTAAACTTGAGTCCAAGGTCAAAGGCTTAAGAAAAGGGCCACTGATACAAACCCCAGAGTCCCAAGACCTGAGAACCAGGAGTTCTGATGTTCAAGGACAAGAGAAGACGGATGCCCCAGCTCAAGAATAGGGAGAGAAAAGTCACCTCTCTGTCCCCCTTTTTGTTTTATTCAGGCCCTAAAACTGGTGAAGGTGGATCTCTTCTTTCAGTCTACTGAATCAAGTACTAATCTCTTCCAGAAACACCCTCACAGACACACCTAAAAATAATGTTTTACCAGCCATCTGGGCATCCCTTAGGACAGTGAAATTGACACATAAAATTAACCATCACAACACTTCATCCACTCACTGAAGTAAACGCATTCTTTTCAAGTATACCTGAACATCTCTTAAAATTGACCATATGCTGGGCCATAAAGCAAATCTCAACAAATAGCAAAGGATTGGAATAAGGAAATTGAGTATGCTTTCTGACCATAATGGAATTAAGCTAGAAATCAATTACAAAATGATAACTACAAGTTTTCTAATGTTTGGAGATAAAAACAATATACTTTAAAAAAAATTTTTTTTAACGTTTATTCATTTTTTTTTTAATTTTTTTTTCAACATTTATTTATTTTGGGGACAGAGAGAGACAGAGCATGAACAAGGGAGGGGCAGAGAGAGAGGGAGACACAGAATCGGAAACAGGCTCCAGGCTCTGAGCCATCAGCCCAGAGCCTGACGCGGGGCTCGCACTCAAGGACCGCGAGATCGTGACCTGGCTGAAGTCGGACGCTTAACCGACTGCGCCACCCAGGCGCCCCACGTTTATTCATTTTCGAGAGACAGAGACAGAGCATGAGCGGGGGAGGGGCAGAGAGAGAGGGAGACACAGAATCTGAAGCAGGCTCCAGGCTCTGAGCTGTCAGCACAGAGCCCGATGCAGGGCTCAAACCCACAAACCATGAGGTCATGACCCAAGCTGAAGTTGGATGCTTAACTGACTGAGCCACCCAGGCATCCCCCCAAAACAATATACTTCTAAATAATCCATGGGTCAAACAAGACAGCTCAATGGAAATTAGAAAAAAAAATTTTTTTTAAGTAGGGTTCATGCCCAGCGTGGAGCCCAATGCAGGGCTTGAAATCATTACCCTGAGATCAAGACCTGAGCTGATCAACTCCACGCTCAACTGACTGAGCCACCCACGTGTCCCCAAATTAGAAAACATTTTCAACAAAATTGTAACAAAAATACTACATAGTCAAAATTTGTAGAGTGCAGTAAAAGGAAAACGTATAACTTTTAATGCATGTATTAAAAAATAAGAAGGTTTGAAAAACAATGATTTATATATTCATCTAAAAAATCATATCCAAAGGAAAAAAGGAAAATTAAACCCACAGAAAGTAGAAATAAGGAAATAATAAACATAAAATACATATACAATAGAGAAAACCATAATGACAAATGTTGGTTCTTTGAAAAGACAAATATAGTTTTAGACCTCTGTCAAAACTGATGAATAAAAGAAACAAAGAAGGAACAAAAAACCAGTATCAAGAACAGGAGAGAAATCAGTATAGATCCTACCAGCATTAAGAATATATACCTCACACCTATCAGAATAGCTATTCTCAAAAAGACAAGAAATCACAAATGTTAGCAAGGATGTGAAGAAAAGGGAACCCTGGTGTGCTGTTGGTGGAAACGTAAATTGGTGCAGCCACTATGAAAAACAATACAGAGGTTCCTCAAAACACTAAAAATACAACTATCATATGATCCAGCAATTCCACGTCTAGGTATTTATTTGAAGAAATCGAAAACACTAAGTTGAAAAGACATATGAACCCTCATGTTCACTGCAGCATTATTTACAATAGCCAAGACATGAAAGCAACCTAAATCTCCACTGATAGATGAATGGATAAAGACAATGTGATACACACACACACACGAATATTATTCAGCCATAAAAAAGAATGAAATCTTGCTATTTGCAACAATAAGGATGGAATTTGAGGGCACTATGTTAAGTAAAATAAGTCAGACAGAAAAAGATAAATACCTTATGATTTTACTTGTATATGGAATCTAAACAAACATACCAACAAACCCAAGCTCATGGATATAGGGAACAGATTGGTGGTTGCCTGATGCAAGAGTGGGGGATAGGCAGTATGAGTAAAAGGGGTCAAAATGTACAAATTTCCAGTTATAAAATGAATAAATCACAAGGATGTAATGTACAACATGGTGACTATAGTTAATAACACTGTATTGCATATTTGAAAGTAGGTAGGAGAGTAGCTTGAAAGCTTTCATCACAAGGAAAAACATTTTAACTGAGCATGGTGATGAATGTTAAGTTGTGACCTGGAGTTATTGTGGTGATCAATTTGCAACATATACAAATATTGAATCATTACACTGTACAGCTAAAACTAATATAATGTTATATCAATTATACCTCAATTAAAAAAAATAATAATAATTATAGGGGCACCTGGGTGGCTCAGTCTGTTGCGCTTTCGACTTTGGCTCAGGTCATGATCTCACGGTTTGTGGATTTGAGCCCTGCATCGGGCTCTGTGTAGACAGCTCAGAGCCTGGAGCCTACTTCCAATTCTGTGTCTCCCTCTCTGTCCCTCCCCAGCTGGTGCTCTGTCTCTGTCTCTCAAAAATAAAAGTTGAAAATAAATTAATTAATTAATTAAAAGGATATAGTAAGAGGACATTATAAACAACTATATGTCAATGAAATGAACAAATTCCTAGAAATATACAATTTACCAGAGTGGAAAAAGAGGGGGAAAAATCTGAGTAGTTCTGTATCTATAAACAAAAATCAAATTCATAATTTTAAGCTTTCCCACAAATAAAACACCAGACACAGAAGGCTTCTCTGGTGAATTCTTCCAAACACAACAGGAAAAATACGGGTGTTACACAAAATCTTCTAGAGAACAGGAAAGGAATACTTCTATTTTGGGAGGTCAGTATAACTGTGATTTCAAAAGTTGGTGAGAACATCATAAGACAGGAAAATTACTCTCTCGTAAACATAGATGTGAAAGTCCTAGATAGAGTATTAGTAATTAAGTTCAGCAGCACTCTTTGTAATAGCCCTTAACTGGAAAAAAAGCCAAATGTCCAACACCATTTGTATAAATAAAATTCATGGTATATTAAAACAGCAAAATATTATGCTGCAATGAAAAGGAATGGTTTTTATTTACTTCTATACACAACAACATGGATGCATCTCACAAATGTAATGTTACTTGAAAGAAGTAAACACAAGATATATGATGTAGAACTTCATTTACATAAAAATAAAATCAGGCAAAATTGACCTACAGAAATCTGATAGATATAGAGATAATAGAAACTTTATTTTTTTTTAATTTTTTTTAATATTTATTTGATTTTTGAGACAGAGAGACAGAGCATGAACGGGGGAGGGTCAGAGAGAGGGAGACACAGAATCTGAAACGGGCTCCAGGCTCTGAGCTGTCAGCACAGAGCCCCACACGGGGCTCGAACTCACGGACTGCGAGATCATGACCTGAGCCGAAGTCGGCCGCTTAACCGACTGAGCCACCCAGGCGCCCCGAGATAATAGAAACTTTAGGAGGAAGAGGGAGATAGTGACTGACAGGTGACTTAAGTGGTTATTTCTGGGGTGGTGCTCTATTTCCTAATCTTGGTGCTAATTTCATAGGTAGGTTCACTTTGTCAAAATCAAGGCAAAACACGGTATGCTTTTTTTGTATGTATGTTACAATTCAACTAAAAGAAAAAATAAAACCATTCTAGTCTCTTACTTGAATTGGTATCAATCTCACCAGTCTGTGTTATTCGGAATCAACCATCCCACTCTCATAAAAATCAGAACTCTATTTTCTTTTGTAACTACTTCTTTTTTTAAAAAATTTTTTTAAATGTTTATTTTTTTTAAGAGAGAACAAGACAGAGCACAAATAGGGGAGGGACAGAGAGGGAGACACAGAATCCAAAGCAGGCTCCAGGCTCTGAGCTGTCAGTACAGAGCCTGATGAGGGACATGAACCCACAAACCACAAGATCATGTCTTGAGCCAAACCCACAAACTGCAAGATCATGTCCTGAGCTGAAATCAGACGCTTAACCAACTGAGCCACCGAGGCACCCCTTCTGTAACCACTTCGTTAAGGACTCTGAATTCGTCAGGGTATAAATTTGAAATGGCTTTATTTTTCTGATAATCCCCACCCCCCACTAATTGTGCTATGGCCCTACCATTTTCTTACTGGGTGTAAACTTTCTTAATATCACACTTTGGCTTGATTCCATTTATCAGCCTCTTCAAGTTATTAGGATCATCTCATTCTGGCAAGTAAGGTTCAGTTCTGTTCATTTTCAATTAAGCTTCAAACTGAATTAAAAATTATTTTTCCTCCCTTCCAGAGAAAGGCAGACAAGTTTGTCATTAGTGGCTTGGAGTATGTGTGAGGGGTGGGGGAGGAAGTGACTTTGAGAACAGGAGTGCTCATATCTTTACACCTTTCCCTCTCCTTCTTTCTGGTACTTCCCTTCTGATGTGAGGGCAAGAGTTGGAACGGGGAAGTAGCTCTCTTATATGGCTCCTATATAGGAAGGTTGCAATTCCCTCTCTATAGGATGCTGCTGCTTCCCTAATTAACCGTATCAGACTTCTGACACTCTCTATACTGGAGAGGATCCAAGTTCTGGCCCCTTCACTGGCAAGGATCCCTGGGGCGACTTCCTGCTGCCCAGTCCCTTGAAGCATACCTACTTGCCCTCTTCCACAAGGGGTCCAACCAGCAGCCTATCTTAGAGAGGGCTGAGGGTACTGTCATGTCCCTTCCCTCCTCTAGGCCATCTCTTTGCTGCTCCCTCTCCTCGTCCCAGAACGTTAAGTTGTGTGGTCCAGGAGAGGTAAAAAGTGCAATATCACCCGTCTCCAACCTAGTAAAGTGGGAAGGTTGAGCATCTCTAAACTTTATAAGCAATTCGCTTAAGGTCTCTTCTCTAGACTTTGAGAGGAGGAAATACCTCTATCTCTTCCCTTACAGTGAGAACGGGATGAAGGAAGGGAATAGGGTAATATTCTACTTCAAATATTCTACTTCACAAAAGGCTTCTCTGCTGATTTTTTTTAATGCTTATTTATTTATTTTGAAAGAGAGAGAGAGAGGCAGAGAGAGGGAAAAAGAGAATCCCAACCACGGTCCATGCTGTCAGCACAGGGCCCAACATGGGGCTTGATCTCACTAACCATGTGATCATGACCTGAGGAATTTCAAGAGTTGGCCACTTAGCCAACTGAACCGCCCAGGTGCCCCAACTCACTCTTGTACTTCAGGGATTAGGAACGAGGTGGTTTGGGGAATGTTTGATGGTAGGCTGCTTCACTGTACTAACATTTCTTAGTAGGCTGGCCTAACCACGGGTGGTTGCTGAATTTAGAATATGTGAACTTACCACCTTCTGTGCACAGTTTTGGGACTTAGCCAGGGCCCAGGACATCCTATTACATTTGTCTCCAACCACCTGGAACTTCTGTTAATTTTCACAGCATGCATTGGAAAAAAAAAAAAAAAAGAACAATTCTGTATTAACTAAAAATACAGTAGGAAAGGGAATAGGATACAGGAATAATTGCAATGATTTTCTATTTTTCTTTTTTTTTTAATGTTTGTTTGTTTGTTTGTTTGTTTGTTTGTTTATTTATTTATTTATTTGACAGAGAGACAGAGACAGAGCATGAACGGGGGAGGGGCAGAGAGAGAGGGAGACACAGAATCCGAAGCAGGCTCCAGGCTCTGAGCTGTCAGCACAGAGCCCAATGCAGGGCTTGAACTCACAGACTGCAAGATCATGACCTGAGACGAAGTCGGACACTCAACCAACTGAGCCACCCAGGCACCCCTATTTTCTATTTTTCAACTAAAATTTACCTTCAAGCAAATTTGGAGAGTTGTGTTATTCATCTACATAAATACAATAAATAATTCAAATTTATTTGAACTCTTTACCTATGCGTACACTTTGTTTTAATACTTAATTGTCCATTTACAGGATTTCTACTCTTACCTTGATGTGATTGGGGGGTCATAATTGAACGTGACTCAGCAATGTGTAGCATGCTCTTGTAGACAAAGTGTGCTGTGTTAAAAGCACAGAAACACAATTTGTAAGAAGTTACGATATATCAATATTTAGTGCAGGGGGCAATAATATAGTCCACAAAAGGTACAGATTAATTTTATTCTGGAAGGGGGAACATAATGTACATTTTACAGTGTAATATAAAAATATTAGTACAGTAATACTATCATTACTAAAAATAGAACTTATTACTTATTCAATAAAATGGCCACTTGCTTCTAATCAGTATCACAATTCACTTGACAGATCTGAGGTTTCCCCAAGCAGGTATTGCTTTGCTGATCTTCCCAGGTTTGTCATTCCCATCTCCCACATAGTTTGATGTATGGAACAACTATTTGCCGAAACAGATGAGCAGTGTGCTTATCTAACACAAAGAAATGCCACAGAATCCAAAAACTGTAACATAATCAGCACTTTAAAAGGGAAAGAATTTTCTAATAAAAATGTTCAATGGGGATGTCTTCAAAGACAAAATATTAATGTCAGCCTCCAAATATCACTTAATATGGTAAGAAAAATTCTTTTCACGAGGTTTCAATTCCTATGTAATTCATAGCCTGATTCTTTCTTACAAATTTTTGAAAAATGTTGCAAATGGAATATGTTGTATGTGGGATTCAAAAAGCTTTTGCCCATCCATTAACAACTTCAAGATTATAAGATTACATTTCAGGTAATTTATGGTAAGGTTTTTAAAATGTGGATGCTGATGTGGAATCATATTTGAGTATGTAATACCTAAATATATAATTTATCTTTTAGATTTATATAAATTCTTAGAAATGTCTCACAATTCATTTCAATGCAATAAATTGAGTAACATATTCACTGTAAAATACTGTTTCTAAAGTCTTTATTAGCATGAAATGGTAAGAATTTATATCTTTATTATGCCAAGGAGTGATTTAAATAACTCCCCAAGTCAGTTTCCTTGTAACATAGAACACATTATTACCAAACAACTTTGCTTCTTGTTAAAGGGAAAGAAACTATTCCACTAGGCTAAAAATGTTTGTGAAAATAAATATTTAGGAAAGTAAGCCATACCTGTAAATAACTCCAAAAGAAAAACATGAAACAATTATTGGAGAAGCAGCTATTACTCTGACCATCAACATTGGTATAAACAGTAAACAGTTTAACTTTATACGTTAATTTATTTATCTTGCTGAGAATGATTCTCTTGGTTTTAAGAACAAAGTCCCCATACTTCTTTCTTGATTCTGAGTAATAATAATATGGGAAACTCATATTAGTCTCTTGATTCTACGAAAGTAGATTCCCTTCTTTGTTCCTCAGTATTTCACTAATGTGATTGCATATAAATATTGTGAACATCAAGTAACAAAATAGTATTTGGAAGGTTTTTTTTCAGCCCTTTGGACCATTTGTGACATCAATAATGACAGGATTCTTTTTAAACCGTAGTTTTTTCCTCTTAAAACTCTTCTGTATATATTTTTGTGCCATCGTTGCCTCTTCCTTTCAATTTATTTTAATAAGATTTATTTCAAACTATGAAATGTGTGATTATGGGAAATTTAAATACCAAATAAAATCTAAAGGAAAAATTCCCATAATTCTATCAGTTTTTTTCTCCAGGATTTTGATGAAATAATTGCAATTGGAACAAGATGTTCCATATCTTTTTTTCAATGCTAGGCAAACTATTTAAAAGAATTCACTTGGGCTTTTGATAAATTTTGTTAACGTGCTTGTACTGTTTTACGGTTTATTGCATCCACTGTCTTTCCTAGGAAAGCAGTGGAGATATTGCCTCACAGGTACAATCGAATTCAGAAAATCAAATGCTGGCATGATTTCACTCCACTGTAGGGGTTTCCTCTTCACAAACATCATTTTAATAGATATGTCAATAATAGCTATCACTAATAGAAATCCTTTTCTATTGATATAATCTTCACATCAACCATAATAGTAAGTTACCATTATAATCACTTTATAAAACAAAAGTCTGAAGTCAATTGTACAGCTCTCAGGTGGTAAAGTGAGAATTTCAGTGGATTTGAACCCTGCTCTCTCTGCCTCCAAGGGTATTTTTTCCACTATAACCCAAAACCTCACCGTGAATATCATATTCTGCTCAGCTAGGCTTGTGGCACATCCAATGTTCCCTCACCTTCTTTTTTTGTTTAACTAATATCAATAATGTTGGAAGTAACATCTTGGTATATAAAACTCTGTTTATAGTTTTTATGATTATATCTCCAAAATAGTGTCTTAAAATTTTATTGTGTTAAAGGCAGAAATATTTTTAAGACAATTTGTACGTATTGCTAAAAGCTTGTAAGAAAGAATCAGGCTATGAATTACATAGGAATTGAAACCTCGTGAAAGGAATTTTTCTTACCGTATTAAGTGATATTTGGAGGTTGACATTAATATTTTGTCTTTGAAGACATCCCCATTGAACATTTTTATTAGAAAATGAGACTGTTCAAATTATAATTCAATCAGCATAGCATTAGGCTTCCTACTTCACTTGTCCTTTATAAAAGTCTTGGCTGGGTTAATAAATGAAAATGGATTCTTTGTTGCTAAATTTTAATTTTAAAGAGATGCTATAACTTTACTGTGTTTTAATCTACTAATTCTTCATTCTGTAGAGTGAACCCTATATAAGGACTGGCTAAGTCCTTGGACTGGAAATGGAAAGATATGGTAGTGGTTTTTAGATCTTAGTCCCTTTTTTCATTCAGTAGTTATCTAGCTCCCACTTGAGGTCAGGCACTGTGCTAGTGTTCAGGATATAAAGGTGAATGATCACCCCTGACCTCAGCCCATGAACTAGCAAGAGAAACAGACACAGATAGACGAATGCTAGTACACCATGACTAACACCACAACCAAAGTAACACAGAGGAGCCACTTAAGTCAGCTTCAGGGAGGTCCTGGAACCTTTTTGGAGATGATGAAGCATAAGCTCCATCTATCTTGAAGAGAAGCAAAAATTAGTCAGCTTTTCCCTAACATCCCCAGAGTTAATTGCTTCCTCATCTTTGTTCCTTTGTTAAAATATATCATACTTATTTGTTTCCACATCTCACCTTTTTTTCTTAATGTTTATTTTTGAGACAGTGCGAGAGACAGAGTGCAAAGAGCGGAGGGGCAGACAGAGGGAGACACAGAATCTGAAGCGGGCTCCAGGCTCTGTCTGAGCTGTCAGCCCAGAGCCTGACGCGGGGCTCAAACTCACAAACCGTGAGATCATGACCTGAGCCAAAGTCATACACTTAACCGATGGAGCCACTCAGGCACCCCTCCACATCTCACCTTCCTAACGGGCTGAATTTTGGTGTGTTTGGTTTTTGTTTCTATTTGGTTTTGTTTGGGTTTTCTTGTTTGTTTTTTTGTTTTGTTTTGTTTTTGCTGAGCTTCTTGATGGGGAGGATCTATATCCCTAATTAGCTTAGTACAATGTCCCAAGAATAGCAGGAATGCAATAAACATTTGTTGAATTATTTTGAAAGTCTAGCCATGTAGCTATTTCCTCCCCTACCTTACTAAATATACCTTGACATTTATATAAATGTTTGATTTTCCTTTTGATTGTAAAAGTAATACTGTTCAGCATACACCACTCAGAATGACTAGGAGAAAACGATGGAAAAATAACAAGCGATGGCGACAGATTTGGAGCAACAGGAATGCTTATACATTGCTGGAAGCAGTAGAAATTGGTACAACCACTTGGGAAAACTGTTGGCACCATCCATAAAAGCTGGGTCATACTTTATAAGCCAGCAATTCCACTCCTAGGAATGAGCTCAACACAAACACATGCATATGGCCACCCAGAGGCACATTTTTACCAGAGGTGGGATTACTTAGAGCAGCTCCCAACTAGAAAACACACAGAGGCTCCTCAACAGTAGAATGGATAAACTTATCGTGGCATGTCACCCACAGCAAGGAAAAAAAACCTACAGTCAACAACATGAAAGAATTTCTTAAAAATTATTTTGAGGGCAAAGAGGCAGATTTTACTTTTAAGAAGCACTTACCATATGATTAGTTTTACATAAAGCATACAAATAGGCAGAACTATTCTATACTATTAAAAGTCAGAAAGGGTCTGTTAGAAGTGGAGGATTGGTGATTGTAAGGGAATAGGAAGGGGAAGCTTCCAGAGGTGCTGGTAAGGTTCTGTTCCTGGATCTGGGAGCTGGTTACATGTGTATATTCGGTTTGCATCCTTTCTGTAAGTATCTTACACTTAAATCGTTTTTTTTTTTAAATAATACATCTTATTTGAGAAAAACCTGGAAGACACAGAAATATTTTTAAAAATTTTAATCACCTACACCCCACTACCCAGAAATAATTAACATTTTGGATTTTCTACTAGTCTTTTTTTGGTTTTGAAGCCACAGTGTTTGTGCCACCTCCTCCACCTCTGCTCCTCATATATTCTCTCTCTCTCTCTCTCTCTCACACACACACACACACACACACACACACACACACACACACACATTTTGCAAAATTGGGTTCACTTCTACTTAGGTTTTATTTTTACTTAAAAGCTAATCCATACAATCAAATATTCGTTGCAAGCATGTTTTTTAAGATGCAGCAATGTATTCCATCAAATGTGCGTGTGTGCGTATACATCTATCCACAGTTCTAGGAATGTATATTATATACTAAGAATATTTTATTAAAAATATTGTATGTATACGCATACACACTATATATTAATAATAAAACTTTTCAAATGTATACTCCTAAGAAAGAAGCCACCGGGTCATGAACATTCTGTAAGTTCTACATTCGTTCTATATTTCTTTCCAGAAAGCTTGCATCCCACTGACGAGGTGTGACGGCTCCTTATATCACAAACCAACCTCGGCTCATTTATTATTGTTTCTATTTGTTTTTAAGAATGATGAGGCTTATAACAGGACTAAGGAATCTGCCGTTTCGCACACGAGGTTGCGGCGCTCGCCAGGACACAACTCTCAGCACACCTCTCCTTTCCAGGCGTCCGTGCTCGCGACCTGCGCTTCTGCCCCGCAGTGCGGCCGCGCGCGCCTGGGCCCCAGCATCTCGCGCTGCCCGGTTGCCGTGGGAACGGTAGAAGGAGGCAGCGTCCGCAGACCTAGCTGTAAGCCGTACCGAGGCCCGGCCATGGAGCTGCCGGATCCGGTCCGCCAGCGGCTGGGAAACTTCAGCCGGACCGTGTTCAGCGACTCCAACCGGACCGGGCCGGAGTACAGCGAGGGTCCTGGTGAGTGGCCGAGGCCCGGCGCAGCGGGTATGGCCTGCGGAGGACCTGGCGTGGGTTTAAGGAGCGGCCAGAGTTTGCCCGGACCTAAAATGGCGGCCTCGCCTTCAGCTGGTTTCCCGCAGTGCGGGAAGAGAGCCGGAGGAGGGGCCCACCCCTAGGTTGGGGTTGGGGCTGGGGCTGAGGCTGGGACGCTTCCAGTCCCGTATCCCTAACGGTCCTGGCCGGCGAACTGTAAGCCTAGCCGCTGAGGTGGCAGCGGCCTTCCTCAGAAACTAAAAATATAAACACTGCCTTCGCAGCACACGTCCGGTCCCGCATCCTCCGCGAAGGCCGGCGGTGTTTTTCCTCAGCGACTTCCGTTCTGGCGTTTGTGGCCCAGCTGGACTGAAAACAGCCCAGGCAGTCTCCCCTTCCCACTCCCCACTTTGGTTAAAATATCTTCTCTTCTCCTTTACTCGCAAAACGACCACGTTCCACCGCAAGTCCGTTTTCTGGCGGAAGAGATGGAAAGATTTTTTTTTTTTTTTTTAACGAGTCCTGTTAAACCGCTATCCACTCCAGAATGGTAGCTGCCACAGTAGAATCGCTTTCAACAAAGCTCGCCCCCTTCCCTGCCAGCTCCACATTCCCCTCACCATGTACAACTCTTTCCCTAAATCGCTAACAAAATACCACGATACAGCATTCAACTTGACGGCAAGTGGTAACTCTGTTTCCTCCAGAACAGTTTCCCTCCTTAAATCATGATGATAGACAACATACTGTCATCCAAATCCATGTGGTTTTTATCACTGAACTCTGCTGGGGAAATAGAAACCTTTTCCTCCTGCTTGGTCTAGGGACTTTTAAAAGAGCACAGAGACAAGTACGTTCCCATAGTTGCATTGTTTTCACCCTGAATTTAGGCCTCTTTAAGATTTAGGATGTACAGAGAAAAGTATAATGTGAAAAATTAGGTCAAGTCTCTGATTCTAAAGCGAAGCCTTAACAGGCACTAAAGTCTGGTGATGCAAGCTATCAGAGGTCAGCGGACATTTTCTGTAAAGGGCTGGTAACAAATATTTTAGACTTGCAGGCCATAGGTCTCTGTGGCAGCCATAGATAATGGTAAATGCATAGATGTGGCAGTGTTCCAATAAAACTTTATTTATGGACACTAAAATTTGAATTTCATGATTTTCAGTGTCACAAAATATTATTCTTTGATTTTTTCCCCCAACCATTTAAAAATGTGAAAAACCATTTTTAGCTCACTTGCTATACAAAAAACAGGCAGCTGGCTGGTAGTTTGCCTACCCCTGATTTATATAATGTTTTAATTTAAATTCCGTTTACAGAACTCAACTGGTACTTTTGCAAAATTTAGTAAATTCATGTCTTGTGCTTTCAAGGTTCATTTGCATATTAACTTGATTTTCAGTTGCATGATTATAAGTTTGAAATGCCGTATAGCTATAGCGTAATGCTTAAGATGCTCATGTACACAATTTCTAACATAAAAACTCCTTAGCAAAATTTGACTAATTTCTGCTCCAAAGGTATTAAAATTTTCAGCTTAATTTATCATTTCCTTCCCACATTTTCTTCCTTGTGGATCCGAAGTAGGTTTGATTATTTGCACTGTAATTACAAGTGTATATACCATTACCACGTCCACTGACCTAGAGTTGTACTGTTATGAAAAAAAGAATCCTAGGCTGGTGAGTTGCCTTCAGGTTTAACAAATTTTAAGAATTCGTTCTGTTATCACTGATAATGTAAGAAATAGGTACAAGCAAAAAAAAAAAAAATTAAATAGGTACAAGCAAAAAAAAATTAAATAGGTACAAGCAAAAGTAGGTCATAATATCGGAGTAAAAAAAAAGTAGATTAATAATCAGGCAAATTCTTGGAGCTATAGGAAACCTTACTCTGAGAGACCAAGATTATTTCTTATATTTTAAAATTATTGAATGGCAGATATACTCAGCTGTGGAGAGAAAAAAAGTTTTTAAGAAATTTATTTTAGGGCCTTTATAAATTGTTACATTTAGGGCAATTGATTTCAAAATGCATTATCCTAAACTGTTAGAATTTAGTCAAATTTAGAATGTATTTGTAGGGCTTAATTTAAAAAATCAAATTCTTAATTTAGGACCTTTCTCTCTTACATAGAAGCAAAAGGTATTAGGCAATCACCCTTGGATAAATGAAGCTCATGAATCACATGTCTACATTGATGTCTTTATGACAGTATGTTTCCATTCTTTCTGCTTGTACATATTTGGTATGCAGCATGTGTATGGCAAGATTTTAGGTTCTATGAGTATCTCAAATTAGGGATTTGTGCTTACAATGAGTCTGTGTATTAAGTAAAAGAGAAGGAAAGGGGACTAATGTTATTGACTGCCTGCTACGTACCAGGCATGGTGGTAGGGTAAAGTAATTAATACTATCTCTAATCCTTGCAAGCAACCTGTGAGGTACTTTTAATGTTACCATTTTACATATGAAGAAATTGAGACTCAAAGAGGTTAAATAATTTATCCCAAGTGTGGCATTGAAGATTCCAGGGGTGTTTGAGGAGTTATGGGTTTACTTGGACTCCAAAGCTCCTGATCTCTCAGCGCACTAGACTGGCTAGAGCAGGGGGATGTTCTTTGCTAACACTTTCTTACGCACGGGTTAGAAGTAAATACCTAGAGGGGAAGAGATTTCTACCAGGGTGGGGGAATAGGATCAAGAAAGGACTTATGGACAAAGTGGCATTAAATTGGGTATTAGTGAATGGATGGGATTAGAGTATGCTGAAGAGAGGTGTGTGAAAGGTAAGTTTTTATGTATTTTATGTGTTAATTTTATAGGCTTTTTACATAGAACTCTGCAAAGGAGGTTATGATCATTATTGTTACCTGTTCAATAGGATTCAAATTGATATTCCACATTTAATCTACACCATTAGTGTGCAAAAAATCAGCAGACTGTAATGGCAAATTGATGAAATAATTGAAAAATACGAAACATACCTCTACGAGGGGTGCCTGGGTGGCTCATCAGTTGAGCCTCTCTGACTTCTGCTCAAGTCATGATCTCACGGTTTTGAGCTCGAGCCACAAGTCACAGAGCCACAGGGCTCTGTGCTGACAGTGAAGAGCCTACCTGGGATTCTCTGTCTGCCCCTCCCTGCCCCCCCTCAAAATAAACAAACTTAAAAAAAAAAGAAAGAAACATCCCCCCATGAAGCCAGTATATGAATTAAATAGTACTATGATAGATATTTCCTTTTGCTGTCAGTGATTATAAATTGGCTTAAAATCTGGAGTTTTGTTGAACCAACACTATAGATACTAATTTTAAGAAACTAAAGGACATATAGGGCATTGACCAGAATTAGGAGCTTGGTTTTTTTTTCTGTTTCTTTTGTAGATAATGAAATGGTTTCCAGTTTGGCATTGCAGATGTCACTTTATTTTAACACTTACTTTTTCCCACTTTGGTGGGTAAGCAGCATTATGATGCTTCAGATGAAGGTAAGTCTGTGCTTTACTACTTCTGCTGAGGTCTCTTCTGCCCATTCCTGGCATTGTTACATTGTCAATAAAATTAAAGTTTTTAAAATTTATTTTCTATCTCAGGTCAGTTTTACTCTATGTGAGATTTTACAAACATGTTTATTTTTGTGTCCTTTTTGTTGTTTTTTAGTATTCAGTCTTGCCTGATTACTACAAATTCATTGTGGTCACTGTTATCATCATAATAACCTTAATTGAAGCTATCAGGTTGTATCTGGGCTACATGGGGAACCTACAGGAAAAGGTAGGCTCTTCTTTCCTTTCTCTCAGTGCTACACCTAAAGACAATACGGTTTTCATAATGAGGAAAAGGCAGGGAGCTGTGGTAGAAGGAGCAAAGGCCTGCCTCCAACTTTACTAATTCTGTCCCTGTAGTCTGTTCAATCTCCAGAGCCTGGCTTTCTTTGTATATAAAATGGGGGAAATATTTACTTCAAGGTTTGTTGGGATTAAATGAAATAATTTATATAAAATACCTGAAGATAGGGGCGCCTGGGTGGCGCAGTCGGTTAAGCGTCCGACTTCAGCCAGGTCACGATCTCGCGGTCCGGGAGTTCGAGCCCCACGTCGGGCTCTGGGCTGATGGCTCGGAGCCTTGAGCCTGTTTCCGATTCTGTGTCTCCCTCTCTCTCTGCCCCTCCCCCGTTCATGCTCTGTCTCTCTCTGTCCCAAAAATAAATAAACGTTGAAAAAAAAAAATTTAAAATACCTGAAGATAGTAAGCACTTAAGAATTGACAGTTTTCCCTCTTCTCCACCTGCCTTGAAAATACATGGTCAATTAAACATGTTTGGATCCTGAATAAGAAAATGGGAGAGATTATAAACTCAGGAATCCTAGGCCAGACACGTTTTTCTGAATCATTGTGTTGCCTAAGCATTTACAGTCACCACAGCTTAGGGATAATGCTTAAAGATTTCTGTGGTTTTCTCAGCTCTTCAGAATTAGGCACCTACCGGTCTCACTTGTTATTTCTAACCCAAGCATCCATTCCCCCAGACATGTTGATTCCTGGTCATGCTTTTCTTTGCTTACTTACCTTCTCGCCTCTTCTTCCTTCTACCCAACTTCAACAGCCTACATGCTTGGACTCTTTCTTTCACCTAATCACTGTTGTCTTATTTCTTACAGTATTTAGTTCATGCCTCTTTGTGATGCATTCAATTATTTATTAATGTATATCATTCTAGCATTGCCACATAAGTTAGTTTTCACTTTTAATCTAGACTGTAAGCCTTTGAGGACACGGACCATTTTCTACTCCTTTTGAATTACAGAGCTCATAATGTAGGTACCCAGTACTGATGATCTATATAAATGAAAGACTGTACTTTACTGATCTGATTTACTCTTACTGTGTGTCGTTGCAGGTTCCTGAATTGGCTGGCTTTTGGCTTTTGAGTCTTCTGTTGCAACTGCCTTTAATTCTATTCTTGCTCTTTAATGAAGGCCTAACGAATCTGCCATTGGAAAAAGCAATACACATCATCTTCACTTTGTTCCTTACTTTCCAAGTTGTTTCAGCCTTTGTTACCCTGAGGAAAATGGTAAATCAGTTGGCAACTCGTTTCCACCTCCAAGACTTTGACCGGCTCTCCGCATACAGAGGAGGCACGAGAAGAATGAGATCCTGTATAGAAGAGATTTGACCCAGTGCTGTTGAGTGAAAAGCTGAAAGATCCTTTAGCAAGACTGTAAGAGGGACATATCAGAGATCTAGCATGAGAGAAAGGACAAAGCAAGTGTTTTGAACTGTATATTGTCTAGCTCTGAAATTCCAAAGCTGGGGGCAATGATAAGACTGATTGTACAGTACACGAAAGCAGTAAGTCAACCCTACAGCCTAGATACTGTCCACCTGGTGGACAAATATCTTAATATTTTTGTTTTTGACTTTTTCAGGTGTATAGAAATCTGCGTTGGTAGTCACAGTTTACCAGCTTTACAGTAATATTTCTTGTTAGCACCTAAAACTAGAAACATGTATATTTCTTTGAAGCTTGTTGGCTCTTCATGTCTTGGCAGTACATCTGAAGCACATGGCAATTCTTGTCAATATCCTGATGTATTAACTGTATTTATAAACCAAGACACCAGATTTTGATGTGTCCTGGGTTAAATTCTAACCCTACACTTAGCTTTTATATAGAGGTTAAAAACAGGTGGGTTATCATGGTATTTAGGAAATCATAAAATTGCAACTGTTATAAAACCATGTTAAGTATTTATAGTGGTTGTGTACAAAAATGTCTTTATAATAAATTATGAAATATTTATGTTAAAGTATCTACAACAAATCATTCCTGTCTTGTATAGCTCTTTTGGGCTATGGGTTTATTATTTTTATTACAGAGTTGCAAGGGAAGGAGATAGATAGATAGATAGATACATAGATACATAGATAGATAAGAGAGACTTTTATGTAGTAGGCACTGCACTAGGCACATTTATTAACCCTTGTGATCTCAGCTATTAAATCACTGTTCACTGAAGAATGCATAACCATTAGATTTACATGAGGCTTGATTTGAAAAGCAGCGTCCCTGTTAATACACAGTGAGAGCTGAGATGGGCAAAAGAGATTGCGCTCATGATCTTAAATGAGCATGTTTCCTTGCTAATAGAGCAAACCTTTTTAAAGGAGTTGTTAAGAACAAAGCTGCATGGGTGTACCTCAATATTATTTTTAGTGATGACTGAATTGTCTTAAGGGTTATAATATTTTCTTCTTAGCTATAGGGAAATGTGCCTTTTATAAGTGATGCATTTTACTGAGAACAGTTGTAGCTACATTAAAAAGTGTTCTTTCCAATTTTCCTTTTCTGTAATTCAGGCTCATCCTAGTATCTCCCTGTTTTGCCTTATTCATTCTTACATTGCTTAATTTTTGAAAATGTTTTCACTCGTAATTACACCTGCCGAAACTAATCATGCTAATTTCATTATTTCTGCTTCCTATTAATATATATAAAATTCAGTCAAAGATTTCTCCCCCGATGCACAGGCTGTTTAACTTCTCCCTTGTACCAGAGAAGTTACTATGTATATTCCAATACTTTGAAATCCAAAATAGAATTGTTTGGTTATTTTTTTAAAACTTACATTTGTTTGCATTTGTTTCCAGATGGGGATAAGTGATTTTTTTTTAATTGTTTTAAGTTTATTTTGAGAGAGAGAGAGAGAGCAAGCTCATGAAGAGAATCCCAAGCAAGCTCCACACTGCCAGTGCAGAGCCCAATGCCGGGCTCGAACTCGTGAACTGTGAGATCATGACCTGAGCCGAAACCAAGAGTCGGACACTTAACCAACTGAGCCACTGAGGCACCCCAGGGATAGGTGTTAAAGAAAATATAAAATAAGAACATTAAGTCTATATAGCAGATAAATTAAGGGGATGATTAAGCAAGACTGTTTTATATAACAGTTTCCAGAGTTTTATCTTAAATATCAGAGCCTCTGATACATTCATACTTTAATTTATATTAAAGGATTAATAGGTAAAATATTAGAGTCATAGTCAAATTTTAAAGGCTATAAAAATTTGGGGAAAATGAATTTGATTAAAATTTTCTACAAAAAAAATTGTTTTGGTTGTACTATCTATATTGCTTAAAATGCAAATATAATAAGGGTGGGAAAGAAGAAAGTAAGAAAATCAATTGAGAACATTACCAAGTCATTTGTTTTCCATCTAGACAACAAAACCATGATTTTGTGTTGGGCCGAACCAGTATTTTCTGTCGGAGTATACCCTGTTCCCTATAAGTATATGAAAATTGAGGTAGAAGAAGATATTTACATGTCAGCACATTTGGAGTTCCTGCAGTCCTTGTTTGTGTTTTATTTGAATAAGTTCGTCCATTCTTAATTCCTGTTACATCTATCTTTCTAGGGATCCACAACACAGTTCTGAAAATTTCTAGTTAGGATTTTGACCTTCACAAATATTTTGTCTTTCACATATTTTTTTATTCCAGAGGCTTTGGCTTATCACGGACAAAGTGGACGCAAATTTCTGTAAATCAGAATGTATTTTGAAAATTGGATTTTAATCAATGGATGCTTGAATGTCTAGTATGTACAAGGGAATAGTGGAGGTTCACAGACAACTAAGACTGCTCCCAGTTCTCAGGTATATGATGTGGGAGGTACAATATTTGCAGGACACCCTTAAGACAAAGTAGGGAAGTCCAACTTCATCAGGGTGAGATGCACTGAACAATTTCTACCTGATGGGTACCTGATAGGATAACAGTCTTTCACTTCCAGCACGTCTCCCCAGTTTGTTCCTGGCATCTAGTGTCCAGGATTATTAGCATGTTGGCCCTTCATCAGCATTACTGAGCACCCACTATTCATCTCACTGTCAGAGCACAGGCAGGGGATATGTTGAGGGGTGTGAGGAGTGTGGTTAAACACACACACGCTGGCCTGTGCACTATTAACAAGTACACTGTCTGGTGGGAAAAGCAGACAAGCAAATCAATGATCATACAATATAATGGGCACTGTGGGATTACAGAGAAGGGGGTTACAGAAGATGAAGAATCTGTAAAGTCTTTCCAAACAAAATAACACTTGAGATTTGAAGAATGTGTATTAACTGTTCATTTCAGTATTAAGAAACCGAAATAATAGTGACTCTGAGTAGTGTTTCAGGTATTATATATACTTTGGTAAAGCTGGTGGGGAGGGTACATGAGAAGAAAGGACACAGAATAAGGTAGAGAAGCTTGGGAGTAGCTAGTAAAGTAAGCTAAAGATTTTAATGTTCTCAATCCCTGAGCGATTTATCAACAGGGGAATATCACAAACAGATTTAGGCTTCAGAAAAATCTCTCTGAAGACAGTGTGGAAATAGATTGAAAGGTTGGACCAGATGTTGATTTGATGAAGTAACTTTGGAGAGAACAAAGTTTTAAAAAAAATCATTTTATATTTTAAAATAGGTATTGAAAAATTTTTCCTAATTTTTTTGGGATTATGCACAATGTTAATAACACACTCACTGTGTTATTGCCCCTTTGCCAGTCGTTAGATTGTGATTAACTTAAATAGAACTCTATTTGAAATAGTCTTTTATACATTTTACTTGGCATAACCTAAATGGTTCATAATTTGCATCAGTTGAAATTATGGCTTTTAAAAACTTTGAAAATAAATTTAATCAAGATTTTGAGAGTAAAGAAAAGTCATCTGTAAATCCACAACCCTAAAATAAGAACTATCAGCAAATGTCATGCTTCCTTGCTGTTTTCCACTTGTAAATGCTTTTTAAAAACATAGTTGTGGGGCGCCTGGGTGGCTCAGTCGGTTAAGCGTCCGACTTCAGCCAGGTCACGATCTCGTGGCCGGTGAGTTCGAGCCCCGCGTCGGGCTCTGGGCTGATGGCTCAGAGCCTGGAGCATGTTTCCGATTCTGTGTCTCCCTCTCTCTCTGCCCCTCCCCCGTTCATGCTCTGTCTCTCTCTGTCCCAAAAATAAATAAATGTTGAAAAAAAATTTTTTTAAATAAATAAATAAAAATAAAAACATAGTTGTGATCATTGACACTTATAATTTTGCACCCTGGTTTTCTGAAAACATAAATATCCATCTTTCTACCTGGTCAAATAACCATCATCTTAAATGATTGCACAATATTCCCATCAAGGAGATAGATGCTAATTGTTTTTAACTTCTCTCCTATTGGATATTTGCACTGTTCTCTTCTTTTGCTTTTATACAAACATTGAATGAGCATCTCATGTAGACTGTTTTTTTTCCCCATATCTTAGATGATTCCTTTTAATTAATAAGCTAGACCCTCAGCAATGAAATGGCTGGTTCACAGGACATGAACATTTTTAAGGACTCTTGATGCATAATGCCAAGTTATCCACTTTCTGCCATTTACCACTCACACTTCTAAAGATAATACAATGAAAATTTTGACAAGGACAGACTTATGGACCTTAGTTAGCCATTCATTTTGGTGTCTCAGTGTGGCTACCACAGGAACACTGAATCTCCTAAGGAGGAAGAAAAACCTAAAAGCTGTGAAAGAAGTGCAAAGAATTAAAAAAAAAAAAAAGATTTTTGAATTAAGGGAAAACTGATAAGGGACAGGAAAAGGATTAGGCAAGCTGGTCGCAGTCAGCAACAGACAGGGAGATGCGACACAATAAAAACTGGGTCATTGAGTTGGGACAGCCCTAGGACATAAAAAGACTGAAATGAAGTAAAGCTCTGGATTACTTTGTTCTTGAATATTGAATTTTTTCAGAAGCATAGAGCATGAAATATTATAGTGATAAGCCAAGATTGGAAACATAGCCAAGAAAAAGAGGTCTTTAAGGGATTGTTTAAAATGTGCTGAAGGAATAATTTGGTTTGGTCTTAAACAGCTCAAAGAGTAAATTGACATAAAGCTTTTGCATAGCAAAATAGGCATGAAGGCAGAAAACAATGAGGCAAGGGGAGCAGGGTACCCTATTCATAAATTGGTTCCAACGTGAAAATTAGATTTTGGTCCTAGAAAATGTTCATCAGAATACTCAAACGTATTTTGAAAGTGCTACCAGCATTAATTTATTATGGGTATATATCTTCATTCTAGTTTTAAAAGATTGCTAGTTTGAAGGTTTTAAGTCAATAAAAAATAAAACAGTTAATTGTAAGAATCATTCTAAAAATCTCCCCCCCCCCACTTCCCCTCCCCACCCCCCCACCCCCACCCCCCCGCCCAGTGTTGAAGCATTAAAAACATTCAGGTCCTAGAAAGATGTGTTTAAATACACGTTTAACCACAATGTTTAAATTTATCCTGGTGCTTACATAGATTTACATCTTTCTAAAAATGAGACCAGTCAAGAAAGTATAGAACTCTTATAAAACAAGATGAAAAACTGAGGATAAATGGAACATCTATTCTATGAAAAACCAAAGACACTTGGCAATTTATCTTATCAACATGCTCAGTCTAAACAAGTTCCACAGCAACACTCTTGGCTGGAAGAAGCTTTTTAACGTAGTGAGGTATATAAAATCACAGTGTGTATATCACAGCTATATATCCTTCATGGCTCCACAGACCCAAGTGTTTAGCGCTAGGTCACATTAAAAATATAGACTTTTAGGGGCGCCTGGGTGGCGCAGTCGGTTAAGCGTCCGACTTCAGCCAGGTCACGATCTGGCGGTCCGTGAGTTCGAGCCCCGTGTGGGGCTCTGGGCTGATGGCTTGGAGCCTGGAGCCTGTTTCCGATTCTGTGTCTCCCTCTCTCTCTGCCCCTCCCCCGTTCATGCTCTGTCTCTCTCTGTCCCAAAAATAAATAAAAAACATTGAAAATTTTTTTTAAATATAGACTTTTAAAAACAATCAACCAAGAAAGGCCTTCAAATTCTTTACAACTATAATAGCACTGTATTCAGCTGATAGGGAAGTGGTATTATCAATTAATTTTTGAAGGTTTTTAGTTCCTGATCTTGAGTTATTATATTCTAATCAAAAACATGATAGAGACACTCCTCACTAGTATAGCTTAAAAGAGAAAAATGTCTGATACTCAAATTCAAATTCAAAAAGTGATGTGCACATTTACTAATTGTTTTTATAAATGCTTGATTCATTAGTGTCTAGAATTCTAGTACTAAAATGATCACTAGAGAGAGTGGAAGTTTAGGACTTTGCTTCAATAGCTTTCCTAAAAAGGAGAGATAGAGTCAAACTTTTTTGCTATTCTAAAATCTTAGAGCTTCCTATGGTCAATAAACCTTTGCTAAGGAAGGCAGCAGTGCAGTTAACTGTTGACTGTTCAGTAATTTACAAAGCAGAGCAACAAAGGATGTTCATGCCTTTTATTTTTAGCATGCTAAGATTTTGTTCTGCAAAGTAAATGTGATTTAGTTAGCTCCAACAATGTAACCATCCATTATGTTTGATATTTCAAGGCAAAAAGACAAATAGGATTGAGTTCTGCCCTTCCAACCAAGGTCGGAAGGAGACAAATTTAAGGTGATTATAATGGCTTATGATAATATTGTCATAGAGCAATGTAAAATATGAATATAAGTGAGGAATCCTGTCTAGGGGGCAAGATGGTCTTTAGGATAGATGGAACAGCATAGGGAAAGTTACAGACATTTGAAAACATAAGGCCTGAACAAAACCAAAAGTAGTTTGATGTGAATAAAATGTAAGGTGTGTAGAGAAGGTCTTGAGATAAGCTGGCAAGATTGCATCAAGATGTTATCAGTCTTTTATATATTATAATAAAGAGTTTGAACTTTATCCTGTAGACAATGAATAGTGGTATATCTATATTGAAACAGAATTAGAAGACATGGTTGCCATATTTGAAAATGATAGAAAACTGAAGGAGAGCTAATTTGATAGATGATACAATCTTCGTTTCAAAAGAATCTCACAAGAGGGCTGAAATTCTAGGCACGAATACATTTTACACACACACAAACATCCTCCAACATACACTGCTCAAAAAAACACGTCCATAATTAAGGAGCTTGTTGTGTGCTATTTTTCAAGGGAAGAAATCTGGGTGGTCTGAGGAGAGCACAAGCATGTACTGTATTAATAGGAATATAATGACCAGATCATACAGAGTAACATCTCACTGTACTCCCGCGTTGCAATAGTGTCTTGACTTTTACAGTACTTTCCCTACCGTTGTGCTTATTGAGAAATCTAAAATCAAACCTAACCATGTTGCTACTCTCCTTAAAATTCCAGGGCGCCTGGGTGGCTCAGTCGGTTAAGCGTCCAACTTCGGCTCAGGTCATGATCTCACAGTTCGTGAGTTCGAGCCCCGCGTCGGGCTCTGTGCTGACACCTCAGAGCCTGGAGCCTGCTTCACATTCTGTGTCTCCCTCTCTCTCTCTGACCCTCCCCTGCTCATGCTCTCTCTCTGTCTCAAAATAAACATTAAAAAAAAAAATTCCAAAAGACTCTCCATTCCCTGCAGCATAAAACCTGAACTCCCTAGTGTGGCATGCAGAGCCTCTTCACACCTGTCTGGTCTCATCTGGCCACCTCTCCAAACCAACAGCTGCAGCTCCTCAGTCACCATTCTGGATTTTTGCCTACGGACATTTTCCCTCCACACCACTCTTTTTGCCTGAAGTAATCTTACCCACATGATGAAAGTCTACTTACCGTTTAATGCCTAGCTCAACTGTCCCATCCTCTATGGAAATTTTCCATTGTCCCCTATCTACTTCTAGGTAACACCTGTACACATTTTTTGTTTTTTGTTTTTGTTATCTTATTGCTCATATCTTATGACTGCAACTAAAACAATTTATTATATGTATGTTTATACACTCCTGCTACTTAATTGTAAGGTCTTCATGACAAGTGTTTTATTCATCTTGGTATTTCTAATGTTTGACACAGTGTAAGTGTTCAATAAATATTTGGTGAATAAGTGAATGAATGGATTTAGTTGATGGAATCAGTGTTGCATAGCGGTTAAAAGCATGGGCTTTGGAGGCAGATAAACCTATGCTTAAGTCCTTTCTCCATTTGTCAGCTTGGCCTGATATTATTTGACTTGCCTAATCTTTAATTTATTCATCTTCAAAATGGGTGCTTGTATAGCCAAAGTATGGAAAGAGCCCAAATGTCCACCAATGGATGAATGGATAAAGATGTGATACACACACACACACACACACACACACACACACACACACACACACACACACTGGAGTATTACTTGGCAATGAAAAAGAATGAAATCTTGCCATTTACAACTACATGGATGGAACTAGAGGGTATTATGCTAAACGAAATTAGAGAAAGACAAATATCATATGACTTCACTCACATGAGGACTTTAAGATAGAAAACAGATCAACATAAGGGAAGGGAAGCAAAAATAATATAAAAACAGGGAGGGGGACAAAACATAAGAGACTCTTAAATATAGAAAACAAACAGAGGGTTACTGGAGGGTTTGGGGGAGGGGGATGGGCTAAATGAGAAAGGGGCATTAAGGAATCTACTCCTGAAATCATTGTTGCACCATATGATAACTATTTTGGATGGAACTTATAAAAAATAAAATAAATTTTAAAAATAAATAAATAAAATGGGTGCTTGTAGGACTTTTGCAAGAATCAAATGAGATAAACATAAATATTCATAAATGGTAACTGTTCTTATTATAATTTAACATTCTTAATTTCCTGGACAATTTAATTTCTTCTAAGTCATTCAAACTCACTTTGTTGCTTTTTAGGACCAGAAGCTTTACCCCCAGGTTTGATTAGGCAGAGATTTTGATTATCTAAACTGATAAGAGACTTGCTGATATTGTTTAATAGGAACTATATCTGGTCTGAGCACCCTAAATACCGGGGCACAGGCATAAAGCTTGCCTTTCCTGTGGAGCCAGATCCATTTAGGAGATCAAATTATAATTGCAAAGGCTGCTTAGAAAGCAAAGCTTCAAAAGAAAGAAAATTAGATATTGTTACAAGCATGTTTCTAACAAGTGAATATGTATCTGTTAGGGACATTCCACTAGAATAAGTCACTTTCAAGTGTTTGTTTGTTTGTTTTCCTCCCTTTCTCCTGAGGCAGTGATGATCTCAGAATTGTAAAAGATCTTTAGAAGTCATTGTTGATGTAGGGAGGTGAGATAAATACATTGTCTCAGGAGGCCAGCTAATTACTTTGATGTTGTCTACGTGGGTTTAGCAGTTTTATCCTTGGCTTTCTATCCAGAAATTAAATTTTAACTAAGAGACTCAAAAGGAGTGACCATGTGACCATAGAAACTAAACTCATAAAAGACTGATGTATAAACCAGGGTTTATCAATTTATAATGCAAACTACAACTGCTAGTATATTGTCTTCCTATAAGAAATCTATTTAAAAAGCCAAATTATAATCAAAGTTATTTATTAATCATGAAATGGAAGAAATGGATGTTCATATCATCTAGCTATGCTAACTTGAGGTGCTCACCTCTATTCTAGAGATGTGTCTGCCTAGGAATTGGCTACCTGAATCCATGCTGATCAGGGCTCCCCCTCCCTAGCACTGGGAGATGCCATGAACAAAGTTAGGGAGGCCAGAAATTTCACAATATGTGTAGAGAATGACAAGCAGGGTGTGCAATGCTCAATGTAAAGAAAGAGAAAGGGCAGGGGGTGCCTGGGTGGCTCAGTCGGTTAAGCGTCTGACTTTGGCTCAGGTCATGATCTCACAGCTCATGAGTTCAAGCCCCACGTCAGGCTCTGTGCTGACAGCTCGGAGCCTGGAGCCTGCTTCAGATTCTGTGTCTCCCTCTCTCTCTGCCCTCCCCCACTCACATTCTGTCTCTCTCTGTCTCTTAAAAAAAAATAAACATTAAAAAAAATTTTTTTTTAAAAACAGAGAGAGAAAGGGCAAGAGACATGAGGCTGAAGAGGTAAACGAGACCAGATCATGGGATATAGAGACTGGTAAAAGGAGTGGCCAGGGCCACAAAGATTTATTAAGAGCTGAGCTGGGCTATGTGCAGCTGTTTCGACCTTTGCAATTGGATCATCTTCTACAGCTATCTGGGTCATCTTGGACAGAAGTTAGATAGTTATGCTGATCCGGAGTTAGGCATATATAAAGCAAAAGCACAGATATTTCTAGGTGTTGCTGTGGGTGGCAGCAGGAATGAACCGTGGCATCTCTACTAGATAGAAGGGTAAGGGAAACCATGAGGGCTAATCATCAAACAAGGGTGCAGCAGAGGTCCTGATGAGGTAAAAGGCAAGTCTGAGTACCTGTCTCCCTACAGTCAAGGAGCATCTTGAGGACAAGAATCAGGTCTTATCCACTGTATCCCCAGTGCCTAAGACCATGCCTGGCACACTGTAGGCTTTGAAAAATATTGACTGAATGCAGAGATGAATGAATAAGCCAGCCATGTTAGAACTCAGAGCTCCTGCCTCCTGGTTTTAATATACAGTCATTTCTTTAATCAGTAAACTTGCTAGAAATTAGAAATGTCACATTTACTCATGCCTATCTTGGGGGCATGAAAAATAATTCTAATTTTAAAGCCAACAACCACTCCTACACTAAGAATAAACCTACAAATTTGGCTGGATTCCCAAAACGAATACAAATAATGATCATTTCATGGAAGGCCTATAATTTTTCAGATGCTATGCTGGGGCTTTATCATGATCTCATTTGATTCTCATGACAAATCTGTAAAGCAGGAATTATTACTGTTTTACAGAAGCTGAAACCAGGAGTTGGGAGAGGTCTAAGGAACCTGTCCAGAGTCACACAACAAGCAAACAGAAGACAGGATTTAAACCTAAGCCTGTTGGGCTCTAAAAACCATGTGCTTCTTCACTCATCAGTGTTCCCTCTCCCCAAACACATGCTCTGGAGATGTATTTGGGTTCATTTAGACCCATTTGAACTAGAAACCAAAGCAGGAGCAATAGCACCATTTCTCAACCCTGCACCCGTAGACCTCTAGGGAACAAAGAAAGTAGTTTAAAAAAGTGGGGAGGGGAGGCACAAGTTCCTGTCATTTTTTTTTTTAATTAAATAACATGTTTACCTATACAAAAGCTGAGTAGGGCAACTAAAAATCTGAGTTTTAAAATTTGCTTGGAATTGCATTCAGTACAGCCTTGGTCATTTCTGGATCATCAAAGTTGAGTGGATATTAAAGAGATGTGTATTTGATTAATTTTTTAAGTGGGGAAAACTTTTGGTACACTAATTAAAAAGATGGTCATTTTCTGAAGTAGATCCTTATGAAAGTGAAGTACTTTCCATGCACTACCTTATTTCTCCAAGGAATTATAATAATTGTATTAGTACATTATATATTAATTATAATAATACCATCTTTCAAATAAGAAAAACTGAATATCAGAGAGGTCTAATAAGTGAACCAAGCTCACATAGCCTGGGATTCAAGTTGTGGAATGTCCGATTCCAAAGCTTTATCATACAATTCAGTTCTACAGACCAATTGAGGTCCTGTTGTTTGGCAGGCACAGAGGATTGATTCCAGGATGAGGTAGATACTGTCTAGTACAAGCTTTCAAAACATGGAGGGTAGGAGAGATTAGTAAAGAGGTGCTTGGTGGGGGAAACTCTGGGGCCCACTGGAGGGGATTCTGTCCCATTTCGGGGAGCCAAGGGGTACAGAGCATGAACCCACTGTTGGAGCCAGGAATCAGCAAGGCTTTCAAAGCAGCTTGTCATGCACATTTTCTTCCTCTTCCCTCTTCCCTTAGAATAAACCTGAAAGCTACATTTTATAAAGCAAGATTCCTATAAAAGCAAATTAATGAAGTACAACCTGAAAGCTCACACAGAAGCCGACAAAGGAGAAAAGTGGTTATGCAGGGTGGTCAGAAATGGATTCTGAGACAGGCAAACTGAATCATTAGTGGGTCTGTGCCAGTCAAGGTACCCACATACTTTTCTGCTTCTCTGAGTAATGGGTTCATAATTAAAATTAACTTGAGTCCTATGAAACTATTACTCAGTGTGTTCCTAAATTATAATCTTTAAAATATGGGGCGCCTGGGTGGCGCAGTCGGTTGAGCGGCCGACTTCAGCCAGGTCACGAACTCGAGGTCCGTGAGTTCGAGCCCTGCGTCGGGCTCTGTGCTGACAGCTAGGAGCCTGGAGCCTGTTTCCGATTCTGTGTCTCCCTCTCTCTCTGCCCCTCCCCCGTTCATGCTCTGTCTCTCTCTGTCCCAAAAATAAATAAACGTTGAAAACAAAAAAAAAAAAAAAAAAAATTAAAATATGAGAAGTTGCCAGATCTTACTCTGTTTGCACCTCCGCATTTATAAGTTGTTGTTGTTGTTGTTGTTTTAATATCACAGTTAAACATTTCCTGAAATCAATTTTTGGTCCTACTGAAACAAAAAGGAACTCATTGGTTCTGGATTTCATAGATGTAAACACCATGAAGCTCAAATGTACAAGCTTACCTAACAACATTTCGATGGAGGCTTTTTGTTTTCTTTTGCTTTGATTTTTAAACTTAAAAAAAAATAGAGTTAACGGTGAGGCACGTGCTCGCTTGCGGTGTTATTGTGTGCTCCATATCAAACAAAATCTTAATAACACCTATGGCTTGCCAAATTTCTTTTGAAAATGTCAGTCTCCTAGGTTATAAAAACTGTCTCCAGTAAGCTGCTGCCTTTACTGCATGAAATGGATTGAGCCAAATATTTCTTCCTTTTGCAAACAAGCCCAAATCAGCACAGGAATCGAAGGGTGAAAAAGACACAACAAAAAACACAAGAATAATCAAGCCCCTCACAAAAATGCCCACTCCGACCGCAGGGCACAGGCAATCACAAGTCAATGTGATCCTCACCAAACACAAAAACAATTTGCACACAGCAAAGGCAGCTGCAGCTAATAACATGAGGAATACCAAGAGCAGATCTGAATGCCCACATGCCAGGGAAGAGATTTTCATGATTTCAGTAGAGAAAACCCCACCTTCTACCCCATTCAGGGCCAAGAGCAGAGTCAGGCAAATGGAAAATATGCTGGAAACTGTTGGGACTCTCCAACAAAAACATTCCTTCCCTTTTCATTTTAACTATTTGAGGCAGCCACGCTTTGGAGCCCAGAAGACGTAGAATCAAAGCCACCACTCACCCCGGGGGCAAACCCACCCTAGGAGTGTTTTACTATAATTGCTTTCTGAGATGCTGGGCCCCTCCACGATTTATTTACCATTACCAAACCTCAAGGAATAAGTGTCCGATGTATGCTGCTAAACTCCAATCACCTGGTAAAGGTATCTGCTCGTGAAAGCACATGGTTTTCCAGTTTAATTCCTGCCTTAACAGTATAAACCTCTGTATTATTGATTAACAGATGGCCAAACGCCCCAATAAGGCGTCTCAATTGTGTGTGTGTGTGTGTGTGTGTGTGTGTGTGTGTGTGTGTGTTGGGGGGGGGGTGGGTATTGGTTTTGATATTTTTAAGTTTGGACCCTGAGCAGAAAAATTGTGCTAAGGCTGGGCAAAGTCTGTCATTTCGCTCCAAAATAAATAAATAAGAACAGAATAAAACACAGAGAGTGTCAGCAAGCAGGAAGTCAGGGCAAACCTTTTAAATCCAGCCTCTTCGAGGTTAGGGACTTTGTTTCTTTTGATTTCCCTAGACTCAGGATGCAATTCCCGAGCTCCGTAGTCAAACCGCAAGAGGAATTTAGCTGTCAGGAGAACTGCATAACCGGTCCCATCTATCTGAATGGCAATCATGGAATGGCGGTCAGAACTCCTCCTTGCCAGTTGCTCTTAGGATTGCCCTAAATATCATAGGTTTTCTGATTCTTTTTCAAAAAGCTCATTCGTTATTTAAAAAGAAAAAAAAAGTTTGTCCATACGTTGATTGCTCGAATAGTCTAGTCCTCCTTCATGGAAAATTCAACAAGGTCAGTACCAGGGCTGTGGTTTTAATTCTCCATCAGCATCTTTCTCTGACATCTGTTTTAATAAATATGAATAGCTTTGCATCTGGGTCACACCTTTCTACAGTAGCTGTCTGTGTGAAAACTATCATCTTGGTCACTTAATAGGGCATCACAGAATTGGGAAGAGGAAGTGACATAGCCAGGTCAAGTTCGTGCGAGTGCAAAACGTGAATCTGGGTCTGACAGCTGGTCATATAAGGCCACAGTTTCTCCCCCCCCCCCCCCCCCACTCCTTCTCTTTACTATGTACTGTCATCTAGAGTTACAGCCTGGAAATGAACTGAATACCATGACCTGCATTTTAACTATCTCCCATCATGTATTTAAAAGTAAACTTAGGGTGAGATCTGTACAAGTTTTGTTTACCTTGGTGTTTTGACAAGTCCACCCACTCACCTATCTTATAGGCATTTTCAGGATCCAAGGAGGTCTGTAAATGCCTTGGGAAAAGGTGAGGTTTCATTATTAATTAAAGTGGGCAGAACAATAGTCGCCCAAAGATGTTCGTGTCCTAATCCCTGCAACATGTGAACAGGTTAGGTTACATGGCAAAGGGGAATTCAGCTTGCAAATGGAATTAAGGTTGCTAGTGGGCTGATTTTAAAAGAGGGAGGGACGCCTGGGTGGCTCAGTTGGTTAAGCATCCAACTTCAGCCTAGGTCATGATCTCCTTGTTCCCGAGTTTGAGCCCCCCCCCCCCCCCCCCCCAGCTCTGTGCTGACAGCTCAGAGCCTGGAGCCTGCTTTGGATTCTGTGTGTGTGTGTGTGTGTGTGTCTCTCTCTCTGCCCCTCCCCCACTCATACTCACTCTCTCTCTCTCTCAAAAATAAATAAAACATTAAAAAAAATCTTTTTAAAAAGGGAGCATTATCCTGGATTAGCCAGGTGGATCCAAAGTATTTACAAAGGTCCTTAAATGTGGGAGAGGGTAGCAGAAGGGTGTCAGAGGGGTGTGATGTGAGACTCAACTGGCCCTGCTGGCTTTGATGATGGAAGGGGGTGTAAACCAAGGAATGTGGGCAGCCTCCAGAAGAGGCAAAAGAAAACAGATTCTCTCCTAGAGCCTCCAGAAAAGAACACAGTCCTGCCCACAATCTCAACCCAGTGAGATCCATTTGTGTTATTTAAGCCACTAAGTGTGTGGTATTGTTATGTATCCATGGGAAAGTCAGGCAGCTAACAAAATGACTGAACTTCTAAGAACTGAAACAAGCTCTAGAGGGATCATGAGAGCTGAGTGAAATACAGCAAGTTGCTGGCAGAATGTCTTCCTTGTAGGTCACCAAAACAAATCTCATAAGAGAGACAGCAAGACAACAGGGCTCACAGGAGCATACAGCCAGCCAGGGGTGGTCAAGTGCAGACTGGAGCTGCCCCAGGATAACCTGTGTGGGAGCATGTGTAAAAAATGACAGGAGGTTGCAATCTATCCCATCTGTTAGGTTAGAGACCCTCACTGTCACCAAAGTAGGCAGATGATCCTCCCCTTGTCCCCACCCCCAACCACCCAAGCTGCACCCACTTTGTCTCTTTTGGTTCCCTGCTACCCTCTTTAATCCCCTCTAGGCCACTCTCAGCTCTCATCCTGTGGCAGGATTTGGAGCACTGTGATCTGCTCTGGAGCCCCATTCCCAGGAACACCTCTGGTGGTCAGTTTCCAGATTCAGGGATGGAGCAGAGTAACTGAGCAACTTTATCCTTATTCTATTCTTGCTGGAAGATCATTCCTGCTTCACAGACATCTTATCAAAGGGCCTCCAGGGACGAAGGCAGAGCAAATGCCAGATTTTAAAATTATTTCCCTCCAGCTGTGCATTAATATTTTATTTCAATCTTGCCCCAAAGCCTGCTCAAGATGAAAAGCTTGAGGGGGTTCCAAAGGTGGATCAGAGCCAAACTGATTTTTGTCCATGTCTCCAGGCCCCAGCTCTCCCCCACCTACAGCAGCCATATCATTAAAATGAAAATCCTGCCCTGGAGAATCCTCTATTCCTGCAGATTTGCACACACCTAGCACCCAAGCCAGGCCTTTGAGGCACTTTCCTGGTCACTTCAGCTTCCATGTGAGCGTCCACTCTGACCCACATTCCTGGAACAATTTCTTGTGCAAATCAGCAGGTCTTAAGCAAACAAGGGCACATTCAGGACATTGAACTACGCAATTAGCTGAGGGTAAATTTGGCAAAGCATCTGGTCTACTCACCAAAATGGAAATACAAAAAAAAAAAAAAAAAAAAAAAAAGCACAGCTTTTAAAATTAAACATTAACTGTGTAAGGTTAATTCTGTGCAAGTCTACTTGGAGTGGCACAGAGAGGCATTGGCCCTGTACAAGGGGTAGAGGGACTGGGACTCCTGGGGCCACTCAGGAGAATCATCCTCCAATTGGGGCAGATGCTGAACATTGAGCCAAATGTAATTTAGCAGTGCCAGAAAATGCAAACAAACAGCCAGTGATCTTTTGTTGGCATCTCCTAAAGTCAGCTTTCAGCAGGGTTTAGCTTTTACTAACTGTGAGCATTAGAATTGTTAAAAGGATACACTAGATTAATTGAATTAAAGATACATTCCCTGATCTCTTGGAACACATATGTAAAAGCCTGTCCCACTCTTATATAACAGGAGATCAAAAACGCAGGTCAATGAAACAATAAAAGGGCAACAGAAAGAAGAAAGTGGTGGTGGCAAATGTACTCGCCATTAGGCCCTTTGAGCCATTACCGTTTCGTAATTCCGTTTAAGTTCCATAATCTCCCAGCTCTGAGAATCAGAAAGACCAGTGTGACATAATATTTCCAAACACTAGAGTAAAATAATGCATAAAAATATCAGGAAGATTTGGGGCACCTGGGTGGCTCAGTCAGCTAAGTGTCCAACTTCGGCTCAGGTCATGATCTCACAGTTGGCGAGTTCGAGCCCTGCGTTGGGCTCTGTGCTGACAGCTCAGAGCCTGGATCCTGCTTCGGATTCTGTGTCTCCCTCTCTCTGCCCCTCTTCCACTCATTCACTCCCTCTCTCTCTCTCTCTCTGTCTCTCTCAAAAATGAATAAGCACTTAAAGTTCTTTTTTTAAATCAAGAGTCAGATGGGGTGCTTGGGTGGCTCAGTCGGTTAGGTGTCCAACTTCGGCTCAGGTCATGATCTCACAGTTCATGAGTTTGAGCCCGGCATCTGGCTTTGAGTCAGCACAGAGCCCAGAGCCTGCTTTGGATCCTGTGTCTCCTCTCTCTGCCCCTCTCCCACACACATTCTGTCTCTGTCTCTGTCTCTCAAAAATAAATAAATGTTAAAAATAAAACAAATCAAGACTCAGGTGCTTAACCACCTGAGCCACCCAGGTGCCCCTCGTCTAAGGAATTCTTATGTAATTAATTCTCCACCAACTGACTTTGCAATACAACCATCTTTTTTGGTGAAAGGCAAACTATTCTAAACAATATGAGAAAAAGGGGTAGAAAAGAGATTTCAGTAGTGATACAGACTTGGAGATGTGAAAAAATATCAAAGCACTCAAATAGAAGCTGGAAATTCTAAAGAGTAAAGTGTCTTAGTGGACCAGTGAGTGAACAAAAGTCGGCAGGTCTTTAAAGGACTAGGATAATACTTGGGAGGCCAGAAATGAGATCAGAAGATATATGTGCTATATACAATTGGGGGAGTTAGCTACATGTGACTGTTTAAATTTAAATTAATTAAACATAAAAGTTCATGTGTGAGCTGTGGAGGGTAGAAGTGAAGCAACAGCCAGTTTGCAGTTCACACATGTTGTCACTTATCTGCTGGCTCACCTTGTCAGTGTGTGGCAGCAATCTAGCCTACCTTCCCCCAGAATCTTCTTCAGCTTCTCTGACTCCTGGGCCAGGTGTGTGTTAGTTCTGCCATGGAGGATGCCATCTTCTGTAGGACTCTCATAGCACCAGTCAGAGGCAGTGAGAACTAGCTTGGGTTTCAGCCCTTCTTGGATCTCACCTCATGCCTATGGGTTCTAGCTTGTGTTTGTCCTCTTCCACTTTACACCCACCTTCCCTTCCCAACTATCTTCCCTGGAGACTTCAAACTTGAGCATTAGACAGCCTTACAGAGATTCCTTAACAAGCTCCCATAATTGTATAAGGTCACATTCCTGTCATACATACACTCCCAAGTGGTTTTGCCTCTTTCATGGGACCCTGGGACTGATGAAACCAGAACCTCATTTTTCTTGGGACGCTTGGGTGGCTCAGATGGTTAAGCATCTGACTCTTTTTTTTTTTTTAATTTTTTTTTTTAACATTTATTTATTTTTGAGACAGAGAGAGACAGAGCATGAACGGGGGAGGGGCAGAGAGAGAGGGAGACACAGAATCAGAAGCAGGCTCCAGGCTCTGAGCCATCAGCCCAGAGCCTGAAGCGGGGCTCGAACTCACGGACCTCGAGATGGTGACCTGAGCCGAAGTCGGACGCTCAACCGACTGAGCCACCCAGGCGCCCCAAGCATCTGACTCTTGATTTCAGCTCAGGTCATGGTCCCAGGGTTGTGAGATCAAGCTCTGAGCAGGGCATGGGGACTGCTTAAGATTCTCTCTCTCCCTCTCCCTTTGCCCTGCCTCTGCTCACTCACACATGCTCTCTCCCTCTCTCTCTCTCTCAAAAAATAAATTATATACATATATAATTTTTCTAAACTTTCCACTATCTCCCTTTTGGGCTTAAAGACAATAAAACTCTTTGGAAATGGTTTCATGAGAAATGTAAATTAGTATAAAACTAGAGCTGACAGTTAAGGTAGGCTTCAAAATAATAATTAAAAAAAAAAAAAAACAGAAGGCTGGGGCAGGGGGGAAATGACACAGCACCAACCACATTCTAACTTCCACCTCAGAGGCACAACAGATATAATAAATGGGATCAGCAGCCTTTGTTATTGATCCTGATTATTGGCTCATGCTTGCCCAAGGTCAAGGGCAAAACCCATGCAAGAGGCAATGAGATGCTTGGGCCAAGAAGAGGAGTTCAATTACTTAAATAAAGCAGTAATCCTTTTCTGTCTACTTATATATAAGCTTGAGGCCAGTGAGTGAGGGTGTCTGTCACACTCATGTAGAAGCACCATGAGAATTTCTTGCCATGTACCTTTCTGTGCTTGGAGACCTGGCTGGGTCCCCAGTGGCAGCTGCCTAGAACAGTGTTCCCTGGACTTCCTCACTCTCTTCCTCTCTACAGGAAGCGACAAAGCAGTACATGCTGCTCCCTTCTCTGCTGTGGAAGAAACTCATAACAGGCAATGCTGGCTAAGAAAGGAAGCACTCCCATCCCGTCACATGAACGGAGGTGAGTTTAGGAAAAAGTGAGCTCACTTTGGGACTACATCAAGGCATCCCTCAGGATAGGAAAATTCGCTGGCTTCTTGACACCCTCCCTCCCAACTCTGTCTACAAATATCTCTTTCTTGGATGTCCCCACCTGAATTTTACCACTAGAGTAATTTATCTCAACCATGTGAGCTAGTTTAATTTTTCCTTGTAACAGTAAGTAGAGACTCTCCCAGCAGAGAGTGGGAGGGTTAATGGCAGCTGGTGGGGTGGTGGTAGATAATAGGACCCAGGTAGTAGTAAGGCAGGGGATCTCTGAAGAGAGGGGACAATGAATGGTAGCTCTGGGAGCCACCATAGCATGAGTGCCTTGGGTTCCTCAGTGGTGTGCAGGGCTACAGGTCAGAGGGGCTCATCAAGGTAGAAGAGGGCAGATAAAGGAGTGTAGAAAGGCTCTGGGCTTCCCTCTGCTACAGCTTGGCCTGTGGCTACTATCCTTCCCCCACACACCAGTCCTGTCTTTGTATCTCAGTCATTTCAAAGGTCAAGTCAGGGGTTTGGCCCATGTTCTCTGTGATGGTAGGTCAGACGCCTTTGGTTTCTTGCCCCCCATCCTTGGCCTCATCTCTGATTCTAATGACAGCCTGTGCTGGCCTCACCCTCATAGCCACTTGTCTCAAGAGCTGGCCCGTGTTCTTTGCTTCCTCTATTTGGGGATTTCTATGATGATGTGGACACTAGTGGGAGCCCACTCAGCTCTCACTTGTGTACAAACCTGACATGTGGGGGAGTGAATGCCTCCATTGGAACCCTGAAACGATGGGTGAAGGGAGCTGATGGATGAATGCCTCTTCTGGCTGACCACCAGGTGGACAGTCCTGAGATTATACGTACACGCTCCTCAAAATGTCCTGGGTGGGATTAAGCTCCACTTGCAGAGTGATGACCTTGATAGCACACTCATATTGCCTTTTCTTCCTTCCTTTTTCCCAGTCCCACACTTCTACTCTCTGGGATCACCTCCCCAAAAAAACGACCTCTATACGATCTTTTATCTCAGGCTCAGCTATATAGGGGGGACCCAGGATAGAAAAAATAACTTTTCTCTGTAATTTTAATAAATCCCAGGGCCCCCATGAGGCTCAGTCTTGGCAGGAAGTCCAACACACAATCCAGAAAACAGTAATGGCATCACAAAAAGGAATTTCAGTCACTGGTATTTATAAAGATCAAAGAGAATCTAGCACTTTCTAAATTCTCCTTATCTGGGCCCCAAACCATCTTTCCTTTCCCTCATTCCTTTCCAGCTACTCCAGTCCCCTTCCCTTGCCACTTTTTTTTTTCTTTGAGAGAGAGAGAGAGAGGGAGAAAGAGAATCTGAAGCAGGCTCCGCACTGTCAGCATGGAGCTGGAGCCCAGTGAGGCTTGAACCCATTAACCATGATCATGATCTGAGCCAAAATCAGGAGTCAGACACTTAACAGACTGAGCCACCCAGAAACACTGGGCAGTGTTTCTCCCCCCTGGATGTACATTGAAAACCTTGTCATTCTTCATCTTATTCTTTTCCATTTTTTTTTTAGTTGTATGAATTTATTTTGCTTCTCTAGTTTAAATTAGTCACATACACATACCCCCTTTCCATATCTCTACAGAAGCTATTCTGGTCAGGCTTCCCAGAAGAGCCAGTAGCAATCATCTTTGCTGGTGGTGGAGGTCGTGGTGGAATGAGGGATTCCTATTCCCTCCCAGTGCCCTCCCTCTTTGGTTCTGGGATAAAAGACTGCAAGCTTCCAGGGCATAAACACAGGAATAAACACGGGCCTACATGGTGCCTAGATAGACGCCAACAGCAAACCTGCATAGAGACAGCCTTTTTCTTGTCACAACACAAATGGAAATGGGCATTTTTGTACCATATACTCAGGTAAATTGATAAAATTGCCATCCCAAAGGCCAGGAGTCTCTCTATCTTGCTTGGTACAGTGTCACCCATTTGCAGTGTCAGACCACCCCAGTTGGAAAATCTGTGGGGTACGCAGGCAGTGACCAGGACCCTCCACACTGTGGTAGGTCCTGAGAACATGTGGAGAACTGGTTCTCTCTCAGCTTCTAATGAACACAAGCACTTGCTTGACATTTTCCTGTACATTCTTACATTTTCCAACTGCCTCCCTGCCCCCATCCACACATTCCACAACATGGCGATTAATTGTTCTCTGCTGTTCAGCAGCATTGGTGTGCACAGCCATGACTGTAGTCTTGCTTTGTTCCCAGTTTAATCAGTGGCTGCCCCTGGCTGTCCCTCAAAAAAACAGACAAAGCCAACCAGCTGCAGACCCAGCTGTCAGCAAGCCCCGACACTGGCATTCAAGTGGCCACAAGAGAGCCCACACAGTGCCCAAAGAGAGCCCATTCTTCTCCTTTCTCCTCCTCACAATTGACAGGCTCTGAGGAAGGAAACCATGAGCTCTGGGCTTGGCAGCGGGGCAGGAGGATCTTGTTAACAGCTTGCCTTCCTGTTTATACGGGGTCTGGCAAAACTGTTAATTTCTCTCACAGAGGTGACAAATGGGAAAACCAGGAACGCCAAGGAGTAGCAGCTTGGAAAACTGCCTCAGAGGGACTTCATGAAGCAAGGCAGGGGCTACAAGTGTGTGGGGGGGGGGAGGACCATCTTGGGTTCCAGTCCCAAGAAGAGAACATCCCTCCAAAAAGATACACTGAGTCCCACTGTGTGGGCATGCCCCACCTGCTGTTCTGCTTCCCACCAATGTGTCCCACAATAGACTAAGGTCCCTGCAGAGTAAGCATATGGACTAGGACCTACAGGGTCTCATGCCTATCGTCCACAAGTAACTCTAATCTGGCCCTGAAGCTGAAACCACTCTGGGAAATACAGGATTCAGTGACCCCCTTTCTACTGCTTCCTCCGGGCATTCCACACAAAGGGCAGTGTTTCTCCCCCCTGGCTATACATTGAAAGCCCTTGTGGGAGAGTCTGATTTAATTGTTCTGAGGGACCTGGGCCCTGATCGTTTTTAAAAGCTTCTCAGGGCACCTGGGTGGCTCAGTCACTTAAGTGTCCAACTCTTGATTTTGTCTCAGATCATGATCTCATGGTTTGTGGGATTGAGCCCCACATTGGGCTCCATGCTGACAGCTTGGGGCCTGCTTAGGATTTGTGCTCTCTCTCGCTCTCTCTCTCTCTCTCTCAAAATAAATAAGTAAACATTAAAAAAAAAAAAGCTTCTCAAGTGATTCTAATGAGCAGGCCAGGGTTGAGAATGTTGGGAAGGAAAAAAACTTTTCCTCTACCCTCTTAGGTTCAGTAACTGAGAGACTGCAAATTTAACCATCAAAAGATTAAGAGGAGAAAAGGAACACAAATTTATTCATATTTTACATGCATGGTAACACACATAGAAGAAGCAGCAGTTAGACTCAGAGTTTATATGCCCTTCTTAACAAAGGAAAGAGGGTTTGGGCTTCAAGGGACAATAAATTATGGGGAAGTGACTAGGAAATATATGGGGGGAAACTAATGTCAGATAAGGGTAATTTTAGTAAGGCTTGTTAATGCAGACTCATCTCAGTGCTGACTCCAGTGATAAGAGTTGTTTTTATTTCCTGGCATGGGAGGGGAATACATCTTCAAAAGGGAAATCTATGCCACCTCCACAAAGGGAAATGTATGCCCCACTTTTAGGTGGATAAGGGGAGAGCAGAAAACTCTGCCTGCATCTATTGCTTCTCAATTGCTTTTAGCTCCAAATAATCCTTATTCCAAAATGGCATATTTTGGGGTGGCATAATCTCCTTCAGTAACTATTGTAAAGGATAGATTGTTATTGTGTTGTTTTCATTATTATTGTAAGTTAAATGCTAGCTTATTTCAAAAGGCTGTTTTATAGCCGGGGGTGGGGGGGAATGGAGGCGAGAAATGAGAAGAGTAGCAAGGCACCCTCTGCTAGGGTGACCAACCATCCTGATTTGACTGGGCATGGGCTTGGGAGAAATGCTCCTTGGATGTGGATCTTTGGATGCCAAAAGTTGGGAAGTCAGTCCCCCTAATAGACCCCAGAGCACCATGGACTGCCTTTTACATGGATCTTGAGCCTCTTGAAGGCAGGGGTGGAATATGACCCCATTTGTATTCCCTAGGATGTGCCATACAGCAGGTGCTCATTATCCAGTTCCTGAATTTGTAGCCTTCTGTTTAATAGAACAGAGGTCCCTAGCTACTGATAGTTTATGTGGTAATGTTACCATGTTTTCATGGCCTGAAGAAAGACATGATGTTATTTGTTCTAGGGAGAGAAGCAGCTTCAGAGTGGGTGGGAGAGCAGGTTGGAGGCTGGCTCTGGGAGACTATTTGCAAGCCTGTCGACACAGAACGCTGTGGCTGCAAACACTGCAGAGGAATGGAGCTATTCTCAGCACAGATATAGAGCTCATTTAAATATCCCTATGCACACAATTCCATCAAAGGGGCTGGAGTACAAAAATTAACCATTTTGGAGCTTTTTACCTCTTATAGAAGGAAAACCAAGATATATTTTCCCCTCCCCTTCCCCCACCTCTCTGCTTCAGTTTTACATGAAGAGGGTAAAATGAGGATTGGTAGATTTGTGGAGAACACTGCAGCCTTCTACTCAGGCTCTCTCAGGTTTCTCAAAGCCTGACAGGCCTTCCAGGAGCTAATAGCGAAGGCCTCCCCATCCCACTTCACTGGCCCCCTCCAATCCTTAGTGTGGCCATTTTGGGGTTTCTACACAGCCCTGGAGTCCTGCTCTTTTGTTTGGGAGGCTCCTACCCAGCTCCTCATACTTCTCCTTCTGCAATGGTTGGCTCAAGCCTAGACTCCTCCAAGAAGTCCCACCTCCCTCTCTCTCTTCCAGACATTTCTAAAGCAGGCAGAGTCCATATCACACTGTCAAGCATCCCTCCGTGTTCCCTTCTGGAAGTAACATCTCTCTTGCTGATCTATTCTCTGCCTGCATACCTCAGTCTTGGTATTCCTTGGATTATGTGGAAGGAAACCTGGGTGGCTCTGATCTGCTCACCATGATAAGCAATGAATAGGAAAGAAGTTGGAGGTTGGAGGGCATTGGGTTGGCTTTGCAACCATGAGGCCTTGGGTGTGAGTTCTCCCATGTGGCTGCCTTTCCTGATTCTGTGTTGTGGGTATCCCTCCAGAACTTCCAGGACCACAGGCTGTCTCCCTTTTCTGTTGCAGTCTCCACTATGGCCTGGGCTCCTAAATCCTGGCCAGATCCTCAGTTCAGCCCCACTGGGAGCAGCTGAGTTCTGGCCATGTGGTTAGACCCTCCCAGTATCTTAGTTTACTCATCTATAAAATGGGGATAAAAATGGTGCCTACTTTGCTCGGTTATTGGCAGAATCAAGTGACCCACTTTTGTTAAAGCAATTAGAACAGTACCTGAGACACAATAAATGCTGCCTATTATTTAATATTACTTTAATGGAAGGGAAGGAGACACCTGATTAATAGGAGTCCTGTGCCCCTAGGTTGTCCCATCCATCTTTGGGTTTGGTTCTTATTGTCAGAGGTAGTTCTGTGTCTCTAGCAACTTCTAACCCCAGCCACTCTTGGGTTTCTTTTGTGCTATACTATGCCTCCCAAAGAGACCAGCCAGGGCCAAGTTCTAAAAAGGTTTCCTTTATTCGCTCTGATATAGTCCATTTCTAATTTTTTTGAATGTGTTAGTTTTGATCTCTCAAACCTCTGTGGGCTTCTTGGGGCAAGCAATTCTGTCTTCTGTAATTTATCTCCCAACTATGCCTAGCACAGTTCTAGGCACTGGTTGAGTGATACATTAGAACCTGGGAGAACTCAAAAGCAATTTTCTACCCTTGTTGCCAAGTGTCCATGAGACCAGAGAGAACACTGAAGGGAGTCCCCTACCCTGCCCTCTTACAACTTCATCTGGAACAGGCTGGTTAACACCTGCCTTGGACTTGGGTAAGTGGGAATTATGGAGCAAGAATTAGGAGAACTTCCAGTCCTAGCCTCTGTCTACTCCCTGAGGTTTAGAATAAGCCAAAATAGTTTTATTGGGAGGCAGACAGGGGAGAGGCAGCCAAAGTCAATAAATAGACGTCCTCTCACCCTCATTTTTATTTCCTCAGCAGTGCACTGTAATAATGCTGAGCTGAGAGTCTGCGGTAATAAAATAGACATGGGCCAGGAAGGGGCAATAATTCTAGGCTACAGGGAAAGCCCCCCAGGCTCTGCTGTTGTCCTCCATGCCACCCTCCATGGTCATGGCGTCTCTCAGGTCCTTCTGGCATTTTAGAGCCTTTGTTGGAAAATGCTTGTATATTAGCATTAAGTCTGTGTTATCCTTGAAAAGTCTGGCTGAGTAATAAGTGAGCTAACCTATTTTCCATAAAGAACTCTAAATTCTCCCTCTTGTCTGAACAAAATATCTATATTCCCACCCACACTCTCCACTACCTGCTGCAGAGGCTGAAACCCCAGGTTTTACTTTAGCACTACTGCTCCTGGGGATGCCGGCTGGTGCCCCATTCCAGCCAGGGTCCTCCTCTCTCTCAGTACTTGCTCTGCTCTGGTACAGATACAGGTGTGTCAATGGGGCCAAGAATTCCTCTGCCAGATGGGATAAAACACTATAGACTTACAGTCAGCAACCCTTAGAGGAGAGTCCAGACATTAAATGCTTTGCTGTGCAGAAACTGTCAGCAAACAGCAAGGCAGACCAGCCCCAGCCCACCATGCACATCGTATTCCTGCCTGGGTGTCCAGGCTCAGCCCGTCCCTTGCCTGAAAGGCACTCCCTTCTCCTAGGCACCAGACAATCCTATTATCTTTCAACACTCAGCCCTAGTTCCTCCCTCTCTTCTGTCCATTCATTCAGGATGCATTTATTGAACACCTGCTGAATTCCAGGGAGTAGGCTAGGGATGGGGATACCAACTCATAGGACCTACCTGCAAGGAGCTCCCAACCTAGGAAGCCTTCTCTAACAACTCCAACCAACAAGCACATGCCCCTTTTCGAATTTCTTTGAACATCATCTGATTGGTCCAGCCTTGGCTTTCACTAATATTATCCCCAACTTACAGATGGATTAAATGTGTCCCTGGGAGGTTAAGAGCATTGTCTAAAGTCACTGAGTCAGCTGAGTCAGTTGGTAGTCCTTAAGCACTCCACCTATCTCTGTGTTGGTCTTATTTCCCCAACTGGCCTCTAAGTTTCCAAGAAGGTGGACAAGACACTTTAGATTCTCTACCCATAGCCTTTCAATCAATTCCTTTGCACACATGGAGAGCCCAATAAAGGCTGATGACTCGGTGATTGCTCTTGGGCCAGCTCAAGGTCATGGGGCTTCTCTGCCTGGGACAACACAAACTCTGCATCTTGAGAGGCTGAGTTTGTTCTCCACTGCTCTGGCCTCGTATTCACATTCCGTGGTGCAGCCTCCTTTTGACAAGCAGTAGCTTTCAGCCTCTTGTAGGGTATGTGCATCTCACTGTTTACAAACACCTTTTGCTTGTTTACAAGTGCTATTCTCAAGACAGGCAAGAAGCCCTTAGGACAGGAGAGGTTTGCTTAAATAGAGGTTTTGGTTGCAGTCTTCTTCCTCAGAGAAAGTCACATAACCCTGGTCTCTTTTTTCCCCATGAGCCATTTGTGGGGAACAGGAGATAAAGAAGAAAGCTGAATTGTCCTCCTGAGGAAACTTCCAGGGCAGCTCCTCATGAGGGGCTGTGGTCTGGCCAGGAGAACACAATGTGAGGGAGGAATTGCTGGAACTTTGTAGGAAGCTCAAGTGGACCCACCCCCCACCCCCCTAACGGTGGGCCAGCCACGGTCAGGTCACCGAGGACCCTGTGGACTGCGCCTCTGACCAAGACGGGTAAGCCTGGTCGTCATCCAGCCAAAGGCTGCTGCGCCCATGAAAATGTTCATCTGTAGACACAGGCTCACTTGAAATCCACAGGCTGTGGGCCAAAGTCTGCCTGTGGGTGTTTGTCCCTCCAAGGGCGGCCAGAGCAGGCCAAGGGATTTTGGAAGCAGGAAGTGAGGACTCTGCACAGGAATGTTTAGATTTCAGGATTCAGGTCAGAACCTCACTGAAGATTTGTTTGTTGTCTTTGTGGAAACGTAAGGGTCCATCTCTCCAGAGCCAGCTCTAGAATCTGGTGAGCTGGGAGAGAGGCCTCAGGGCCTTGGAATTAAATCCTGGGCATAGAGAATCAGGGAGGGAAATGCTCAGAGACAAAAGTGCCCCCCACCCATAGGTGGTCAGTGTGGTAGAAGAATCTGACTAATAAGACCTAATTATGCCGAAGGGAAACAAACCAACTGTAGGGGCATCCTCCTAGAGCTCGGAGACCAGGGAGAAGGAGCAACCCACAAGGTGACCTTGTTTTAGGGGGATTGAGAGGACACACTCTGGAAGAGTATATTCAAGGCCCTGAGAACATCAGGATACAAAGGTGGAGGTCTAAGGGCTGGGCTAGGGATGGGCTTTCTCAAGGGCAGGGGATGGGAAAGACATAGGACATCTTGAGACAGACTCATAGCCAGTCAGCAGGACCCAGACTGGCTGGGTGGCTGACAGCCAGGAGACAGCCTGCTTCTAGGGCACCAGACACTGCCTCTTCCCAAAGACCATGAAGTGTCAGCCAACAAAAAATCCACCTGGGCCTTCTTGTGCATTTCCCTATTCTCAGGAGCCAGGAATGTGCCACTTCCTTCTGTTTCCCTGACCTCATCAACTACACTCAGCAGAACAGCTGGATATCCTCCAGAAGCTATTTGCCTCCCATCACGTGGCAACAGGCAGACTGAGTAAACATCACCTTTAATTTTTGTTTTCTTGAAGTGAAATTCCTTAGAAAGAGCTCTGAAAATGAGAAGAAATCCTAATTTGGTAACACCGTTGAACGTTTCCATATTTCAGAGCAATTCAATCTCTGGATTTTTAGAGAAAGAAAGGAAGGAAGGAGGGAGAAAGGGAGAGAGAGAAGGAAGGAAGGAAGTAACTGAAAAAGACTTTCACAAGAAACTAAATTAGCCCATGCAGTTTGATAATGAAGACGAAAGCCTTAGCAAGGTTCTCACTTCCCCAGATCACACATGTGACAGGGCCAGGTGGCATCCCAGCCTCGCTCACCACATCACCTGACTCTGGGCCCATTTTGAGGGAAGAAGAGCTTAGCAGTCTCTCTAAGCCCTACCACTGCTATTGGGCCTAGCCTGAGGCTGGAATATGCCACTCACCAATTCGGGGAAGTTCACTCTTGTATATTAAAAGTTGCCTATATGGCATATGCAAATTAAAAACGAAGTATGCTTGAAATAACAAAGCGCATTTATACATTTCCTGGAAAAATAAAGGTATTCTTTGGCTTGGCCCTCCAGGGCTGCCTGCTATGGCTGACCCCAGGGTCCACATCCAGAGATGGGGTGTGGGGCTCCTAGGTTACCACCTACCCTGTTCCAAGGAGAACACCTAGTTCTGTCAGACTCTCCTTGCCACCCCCGGCAAGTCCCCTCCCACCCCCGACTGCTCCTTGATTCAGCTCTCGAACAGCCACATTCCACGAACTCCTGTCCTGTAGGTCAGATGGCTGGCACACAAGAACATAAGCATCTTTGGATCTCCCCATGTGTACATGCCTGTTCTGCCTCATCAGCTGGACTGGAAGGTTCTCGTAGTGAGGGATTTTACTCTCCAGTTCTCCCTGTTTATAGGTGTGTCTGGGATGAACAGTCTCCACTCTGACAACCCTCCACCCCCAACACCCATCCATACACACACCAGTTCCACACCCAGGAACTTGGAGATTTAAACATGGAGGTGACAAACACAGGAACAGCCTAAGTCAGGGCCCCACTTGGAGTTCTGCTGGAAGCTACTGGTTTTTTAAGGTGACAAATGACTATGCTTTGGACTTTTGACTAAATGTCAAAGATGTAGAGTTCCTGATTCTTTCGTTTGGGGGATTCTTTTGCCCCCCACCTTGAGCCTCTGACAGGGTGAAGGCCGGTGTGACAATGTGAGTCACCTCCCACCCCATACGGTCTCAGCCCCCACAGCAGCTTCTTCAGGAAGAGCACCCCGGCCAGGGATGACATGGAAGGGACCTTTCATAAAAGGAAAAGAGATAACTGTAGCCCCTGCATGTTGACCAGGGCCGCTTCAAGTCCAGGCTCTCCTCAGCTCTCAGGCTGTGGTGACCACGAGTGACCCCAAGCCTTCAGAGCTAGACCTGGCCGACCACCGCACTGAGGGCGCTGACAACTTGCTTCCTCTCAAAGAGGTCCCAAGTCATACACACCTGGTTTCACCACGAGCACATGCTCTCTGGATGGAAAAGAAAGACAACAGACACGGCACGTAAAAGCCCAGCAGCAGACAGGACAGGCACACCTGTCACTCACTACCTGAGGCCCTGCCTCCTGGTCCTTGGGGAGCATGAAGCTCTGGGAACATGTGGCCTCTGTGCCTCCAGAGCTGAGGGAGCCACGTGGGCCAGAAACCACCCCTCTCCCAGCCCTGAGCCATCATCGTCCCACCTGGTCCCGCAGGCAGAGAAGAGAACCACTGAATTTCAACCAAAGTGCAGAGAGCTTGAGAGGCTCCAAGCAGGGCTATTAATGAGCAGTCTTGCAATGAGATGAAGCAGAACTCTGCCAGGAACCAGAAGAAAATACACCTTCAGCTGGCACCTGGGGCAGAGGCCCATTCTGCCTCTGGGAGTCGTTGGCCTGGCACCAGGGTGAGGCTTCCCGGAAGTGTTTTGACAAGAATACACCAAAGGTCTCTGGAGTGCTGCCAAGTTCGCATGTGCACAGATTGTTAACATAGGACGGGACCTCTTGTGGAATGTTTGTAAGTCCTTTCTCCTCTCCGGGCCACAATTTGCTTATCTGTGCAATGAAGTCCTTGGACTAGGTCCATGGGTCTCAACTCTGTCTGTATACGGGAACCACCTGGGTGCCACAACCATGAGCTTGTGATTTCTGAGATTGCTTCCAAGTAATCTGGGGAGGGGGGATAGGTGTGAGGGCAGTCACTGGAGGGAGTGCGGTCACAAAACTGGCTAAGACTTGTAAATTGTTTAAGCAGGAAGGTGGGCAAATGGAGGGGGGACATTATTCTGTACACTCTATTATTTCCAAGAATAAAAAAGTTAAAAAAAAACAAAACTACTGACTGGTGTCCTAAAACTGTCTATTCTTGATTCTCACCTGGAATCTTTTAAAAATTAGAATGTCTAGAGGCTGAGCCCCAGGCATCAGGGTTTTAAAACGGAGTCCCCAGGTGATCCTAGTGTGCAGCCAGGTTGAGAGCACTGGCTACACACACATGCACCTAAGCAGCTGAGCCACCCACACCTTCCACCGGACCTAGCAAGTCACATTCAGATCTCATTTGCTCTAAATGTCCACTGCTGGAGCCCTTCCTCTCAGAACAAGATGGGAAGGCTTCAAGCAAAGGCCCCCAACTGTACTTCGAGCAGGGAGCCCCTGTTAGGCTGTAACCTCACGTCCTCTAGTCCACTCTGCCCTCAGCCTCAAGTTGGCTGCTCCCTGAGACCTGCAGAACCACCTGTATCAGCTCAGGGAAGGTGGAGAGCTGTGCCTCCCAGTGCACCAGGAAGTTCTGGACAGGTCCAATGCTTCTCACTCATGCAAGCGAGCTTGACTTGGAACTTCATTTTCAGTCTCCTCATGTGGCCGAACGGCCAGGCCTCCCGCCTCTCTGAACACAGCAAGTCACATTCCTATCGCATTTGGTTTGACTTCCCAGCAGACACTGAATGAATGTTCCTGAACTGCCTCCCAGCATCCTTTCTTTCCCTGTTGCACTGCAGCATCTGGGACAGGAAGCAGCAAACAGGCTCAGTTTGGATTTCCCCTCAGGATGCTCAGATTCCTGGGGCTCCTGAAAGGTTCCACCTTCTTTCCTTGCCCCCCCCCCCCCCACCACCTCACTCCAGAGCACCAGCTATAGCCCCCTGGGCCTCCCACCCTAATCCTATGCTATAGGCTGGATTTTCCTTCACTCTCCCCACTGGTACAGACCTTTACATTCCACACTTAGCAAACTTCTCAGAAGTTTCCCTCTCTCTGTTGGATCCTTTGTCCTTTGTTCATGACCAATCAGCTCCGCAAGGCAGTGGGACCCCCTTTTTGGGCCTTTCTGAAATGTGGGAACTTCTTAGGTTATATTGCTACTTTTTTATATAGGTACTTCCTACTGCCTTTTGTCTAGCTGAAGTTGTTTCTCCAGTTTGGCATTTGAGGCCTTTCCTGTCTCATTTCCCACTATTTCTCTATGGGAAAAAAAAAAATTTTTTTTTAAGCCTTCTGCTTTGGTCTGGCCTGTTTATATCTCCCAGATGTTCCTTGTACTTTTAGGTCTCACTCAGGCTAATCCTCCTGCTTCGAAGAGTGGATTGCCCTATTCTCTACCTTAGTATTTGTCAAATCAAACAACAATAGAGGTTAAAACTTGTTGAGCACTGTGCCAACACTACTAAGCACTATATATCATTTCATTTATTCCTCATAAAATCCTCAGTCACTTTTAAAAAAATTTTAATGTTAATTTTTGAGAGAGAGAGACAGAGCATGAGTGAGGGAAGGGCAGAGAGAGGGAGACACAGAACTCAAAGCAGGCTCCAGGCTCTGAGCTGTCAGCAAAGAGACCGACATGGGGCTCAAACTCACAAGCCGTGAGATCATGACCTGGGTTGAAGTTGTATGCTTAACTGACTGAGCCACCCGGGCACCCCAAATCAGGCTCTTTTAAAAAAAATTTTTTAAAAATCAATAAAAAACAATAAACCTTGACTCCCAGAAAAGTTGCAAAAATAGTACAGAGAGTTCTGTGAAATCTTCACCTAGCTTCCCCTAATGTTAACATCTTACACAACCATAGGACAATTATATTTTTTTCTTTGTAATGCCCACTTTCTGGTCAAGGATCCCTTGTTTAATTTAGTTGTTGGGTCTCCTTGTTCTCCAATCTGTAAACAGTTCCCTAGTCTTTCATGGTCTTGCATGACCTTGCCTCTTTTGATGAGCGCAGATTAGCTATTTTGTAGAAAGTCTCTTAATCTAGGTTGGTCTGATGTTTTTCTCTTGTGCCAATCGAGGTTATGTGCTTTTGGCAAGAATACCCCAGAAGCGATGTTGTGTCCTTCTCAGTGTACCATACCAGGGGGTTCATGATGTTGATTCGTCTTCTTACAGGTCATGTTAACCTTGAGCACTTGTTTAAGGTGGTGTCAGCCAGGTTTCTCCATGGTAAAGTTACTCTTTTTCTCTTCATAATTCATAAGTACCTTTGGGGAGATACTCTGAGACTGTGTAAATATCCTTTATCTCCTCTAATTTCTGAGCGCTGAGTTTAGACCCATCCATGGATCTTGCCTGCAGCAATTATTACTGTGATGTGGGTCTAAAGGGGATTTTGTATTTCATGAGGGTCTCTGTTTTCTCCACTTCATAGAGGGTAACACAGTGGCTCAGATCTATAATGTAAGCTGCCGAAGGTCCCAATGCTCCTATCGCTGGGTCAGAACTGAGGTGCCAAAACTCTGCTTCTGACACTCTTTATCCTCCTCATTGAGGAATGAATCACGTTCTGTCCCATGACACCCCTTATAGTCATTCGATCTTCCATGTGTGGACTCCTCCCCCAGCACACCGTTGATATCTGGCAGGAAATGGGTCTCCTATCTGATTCCTCCAGTCTGCTCAGGGCAGAGTCTAGAGTTCGGCAAGTACTCGTGGACTGAGTGGTCCCAGAAGATTGAAGAGGTCATGTGTAAAAAGAGGAGGAGGTAGAACCAAAAATGCTTGGCGTCTTTCCTTTTTCCCAGCCTGAAAGGTACTGTGGCTGCACACACACACACACACACACACACACACACACACACACACACAGACCCAGGTCTGTGAACAAGGGGATAATGGTGGGAAGGGTTTCCCTGAGGGGCAGGGGCTCAGAAGAGCAGACACCTTCAGGGGGCATAAGCCTCAGGCAAACTGGTGGAAAGAGGCGGGAGAAAGTTTGAGAGAAAAGGCAGAGGGAGAAGAAGGGCCCATCTTATCAGGTCCATCATTTTACAGCTGAAATGGCCAATGCTGTGCTCTAGGGTCTCACTGGTTATCATCAGACCATCAAGTGCAAAGTTATTCAGGAAAGTTTACTGAACTCACTGGTAGCAAGTGCCTCCCCTAATTATTAGCATCTCTGTGCCTCCAAGTTCACATTTTTCCATAATACCACAAATATTTCCTGATCGCCTTCTGTGTGGCACCACTGTGCTAGCCGCTGGGAATAAAACTGTGAGCAAAACCAGGCTCCCCTGGCACAATGGGAGGGGTTGGTTTTGTCTGACTTGTCTTTTCCGGGCTGTGGGTGGACTAACTAAGCTAGAAGAGGAAACCAGAAGGACAAACATAGTAAATGATGTCTTGTACAGGCCAGAGAGGGTCAAGGACTTGTTCAAGTTCACACAGAGCTGCAACTCAGATCTTGCAATGCCAGTATCAGGGTTTTCCCTGTACCAACATGTTCCCCGTTGATCTTTGCTCACTTTTTGATGCAGGGGCAGAAGGTAGAAGGCCTTGAAGCCCCAGTGGCAGCAGAAGGTCAGGGGGACCGCAGCACGGTGTGGGAGTTTATGATGATGTGCCTGCACATAGGGTTTTGGCCAGGTAGCTGGACACATGGGAGGACCAGGGCTGAATGGAAGAGAGGATTGTTCATAAAGAAACTACTGGGTAAAAATACTGACAAACAGTCTTTCAGGCTTTAGTTTCCAACTCCTAGTTTCTCTGCTCCTATAGGAACCATCAACCCACTGATCTGGCTACCAGGCCAAATGTCCAGGTCTTCACAGTGAAAGTGTGGGTCAAAACCAGTGGTATTGAATGTGGTGATGAGCACTGGACTAGGAGTGGTCTCGGGGTCTCTCCCTAGCTCAGCCAGAGCATCTGTCAGACTCCAGTCTACTCACTAGATGCAAAAGGAGGGCTGGCTCACAGGTTTTCAGTCCGAACCACCCAGAGAACTTATGACACAGCAGATCCCAGGCCCACCCCAGAGATGGGGTAACAGGGTCCTGGAAGCAGACTCAGGGACATGCCTTGTAACAAGTTCCTCCAAGTGACTCGGATATTCTCTGTCCTGGGCTACCATTCAACCGACAGTGCACTTGGTCACCTCTGTGTTCCCTCATAGCATTTCCCTGAAAAAGCAAGGTTCCTCGGGCCAAGTAGAGACGAGGCCACATTCTCCTTACCTGTCAGTGTAGGATAAGCCAGCAGAAGAGGCTGCGCTGTCCCCACCAATCAGGCAGGGGTAGCCAGCAGGACACTGGCCTACAGGAAACCAGCACCACCAGGACCAGCAGTCAAGTGTGGCAGAGCTGCAGGGACAGAACCTCCAGATGAGGGCACACTCTGCTGTCTCTCCAGGTGTCAGAGGTCATGTTCAACTCCATCTCCCCTTCCCAGGCCTGGCCACTGTAAATCCCAACCGGGCCAAAGCTCGAAGCAGAGTTCAGGGCCCGAGTCCTGAACATACTTTGTGTTTTCCTAAACTCCAAGAGATCAACAAGTTGAGGAGACTTGCCAGGAATCCAAGGGACTAGCCAGAGACCCTAAGACCCAGTTCCTGTGTGGGAAATCACATACTTACAGATGGATAGTTGTGAATCTCAGTCTGCTCTCAAACCTCCATCTTTCAAGGGTTTCTTCCTCTACAGAGCTGTCCCTACACCCCCCGCCATAATTACCTTTTTCTTCTACAGCTGGGCTAGTCATTTTAGTGCCCATCTGTGACACCAGCTGGAAGTAGGAACTTCCATTTTTGGGGAAGAAAAATGGGACTTCCCATTTTTTTCCCCAGAGAGTCTTAGCAGGTGTTTAGCAAATTGAAAATAGAATTGAGGGGCCCCTGGGTGGCTCAGTCAGTTGAGCACCCAACTCTTGATTTCAGCTCAGGTCATGATCCTAGGATCAAGCCCACACATTGGGCTCTGCACGGAGTGTGGAGTCTGCTTCAGATTCTCTCTCTTCCTCTTTCCCTCTGCCCCACTCACAAAGAAAAGAAGAAAAGAATTGAATGAGGCAATTTAGTCTTCCAGTTCAAACATTATAGAAATTATTGTGTGGTTTGTTATTATTTTATTTTTTTAATTTTTTTTTTAACGTTTATTTATTTTTGAGACAGAGAGAGACAGAGAATGAACAGGGGAGGGGCAGAGAGAGAGGGAGACACAGAATCCGAAACAGGCTCCAGGCTCTGAGCGGTCAGCACAGAGCCCGATGCAGGGCTCGAACTCACGGACCGTGAGATCATGACCTGAGTCGAAGTCGGACGCTTAACCGACCAAGCCACCCAGGCGCCCCGATTATTTTAGATAAATCATTAATGTTAAAGATTGCCAGAGTTTATTAAGATAACCATTTTGCAAATAATGTGCTACATTTTCTAGCAATAGTAAACTATTCACAAACTGATTTGGGGGGGAGATCTAAAAGCTGAAAAGATGAACTACACAAAACAGTAATGGTGAGTTATGGTACTTAGCATCTAATTTTTTTGACCTTCAAACTGAGTGAATGGTATTCTACCTTATAAAACAAAAGAGGATGGAACTATTATTTTGGTAAGTGGGAAAGGGATTTCTCTCAGAAAGACACACAGAGTCACACGATTGCACGCACGGCTTGGAATTATGTCGGAGGAATGACCTAAGACTAAGGGAGTTCCCTTAGACTTAAGGACTCCTCTCTCTCACAAAAAACAGAGACCATTAAGAGCCTTGATGTAGGAGTGCTGGTGGAAGGCCAAACCTATTCACATCTGGATGCGAGATGGTGGTGCCTGGCAGCGAGGGAGGTTTGGGGACACAGAATTCTGCAGGCTAATGATAGTTCCGCGAGTCAGTGAGACTGGGGAGGGGTATCTGCAGCCCATACCAAAAGGGCTTTATCTCAGAGAAAGCACTATTTATGGAAATAAGGACTGAAGGGTGCATTTTTTTCAGGAAACCATACTAGTTCCTGGGTCCACCTGACAGAGCAACTTCTGAAGAAAGTGGAAGAAAATGAAAGAAGATGCGAACGTGGTCTATTATTCAGGAGTGAGGCTCAGGCCAGATAACTGGCTTCCAGGAGAAGAGATGCAAAGGCAAAATCTCTAATTAAAAACAGGAGGGTTGGGGGGGGGGGGGGGCCTGAGGGGTAACCAATGGCCCTGGCATATTTATGACAAAAATGCAGGAACAGTGTGGCAGAAAGAAACCTAGAAGCTCAGTGACTGAGACAAAGACCCACAGCCGCACCAAGTGGGCACTCGGCCCTTGATTGGCTCGCCCCAACTACTAAATTGCAGCAAAGGGAAGAAGGACTAGCCTGCTTCAAGGAGCCTCAGTTTTGTCATCTATAAGACGTATACAACAACCTTTCTACCCATTGGCGTATTCTGAGAGTTAAATCAGATCACAGTAGAGCTAGTAAATGCTTTTCCTGCGACCACAGCAAACAGAATTCTGGTTTGGCTACATAATAGGTAATTGTTTGCATTCTAGTATGAAAAACAGGACTGACCATTATAACTGAATAGGACATGAACCCCATCTCCCGCCATGTTTGTGATTTTTTGGTTTTGTGATTTGTCTTTATCGCTTTGCTTATTTAAGGAGAACTATTTCATCAGGACTTGAGAAAAATCTAGCACTCAACAATGTTTATGACAAGACGACATTTTAAAAATAATATTACAATGGCATTTGGGCTGACTGTGAACATTCTCTTCTCCCTCTGGTTAGAAGCTTATGCAGACCACATGAAAATTCAGTTTAGCAGTACAGTTTGCTTTGTAAGTTTGTTAGTGTGTAAGGCAGTTTTGGCATTGTTTGTGGAAATGAAGTGTTAGCCCTGGTTGATTGCTTACAGAAGTCTCTTGTTGTGACAGGCTGAAAAATGAACTAGATGAGAATGTTTATGTTCCACAGATGGACTCGGTCAAGAGAATTGGTCAGGAAGCAGAAACACGGGCATTGCATGAATGCCACGTGTCTATGACCCAAGGACAATTTTCAGTAGAAGGCCTCTAAATTCTGAATAACCCGCCTTCAACCAGTGCTGACAATAAGGAAGTTCCAAACAGCCCCTTAAGCCCAAACTGATAGAGATTTCAGTGACATACAATAAGGGCCTGAGGGGGCATGCCAAGGCCTTGCCTCTCCACAGGTGTAGATGTCCTAAACAGCCCCCAGCTCCCCACACACAGATACGCTATTATTCACAAAAACAACCCACTGGCTCCCAGTAATACCTGTGGCATTCTCCCTACTGTCACATCTGATTGAAATCTCTCCCGTGAGGGAAGCAATTCTCCAACTAGCTTACACTTTCAATCAGAAATTCTACAAGCAGGGAAACCACATGGCCTGAAAGCTACACCCCTAGATATCCATCTGAGAGAAGTGGAGTTGTACAAAGTTGTATGTGAATATTCATGGCAGCTTTATTCACAACAGGTTGTACACCATTCTTAAAAACTGAGGTTACATTTACTTTCCAAAGCAGAATTTAGTTTCTCCTCAACCTGTCTGCAGGATTCCATAATGGAAGTGTCTGAAGGTGCCTCTTGAGAGGGACTCTCTGAGTCAGCTATCACATTCACAGATATCCAGGAATCCTAAAAGCACCATCCCGGCCCCGAGTTTGCTGCAGACATAGGCATGTGACCAGCAGTTGAAAAACCTGTCCAAAAGGCCCAACTTATCTTGGGTTTTCTGCTGTAAACATCTTCTGGCCTCAGTAGCCAAACCCTAGTGTTCATCATCTGGAACCAGTGTTAGGTTGCTGAGGGCCACATGGCTGGCTTAGCAGCATCACACACATCACCTCTTGATCTTTATGATGTATCGAGCCAGTAGGTTATGTTATGCCCATTTTGCAGATGAGGAAGCCAATCCCCCCAGAGGTAAAAGTAACTTAGCCACGGCTGCATAGCTGGTCAATCTTGGGCTGGGATTGAACACAGGTGGTCTGTTTCCTGCGATAACCCAAGTTGCCCCCTCACAGGTGGAATGAACCCCTGGAGATGATCTCTGAGCTGCACCAAAGCGTGAGGGTCTTATCCCATGCGGGCATACACTGCTGCACACTGCTCCATCAGCTTGGCCCGGCTATACTTCCCATCATGCATTGTGTGCTCACCAGGCCTCCATACACAGAAATTCCATCTCCTATCAGCTGGCCTGGATACCCTCCTGGGATGTCCAGACGAAGAGATGGGGTTTTAAAAGCCTTGAGTTCTAACCTTAGCCTTTTACAAGTACTAACTGATTCCTCCAATAGCCCTGTGCAGGAAGTTCTTGTTAGCATCCCCATTTAACAGGCAAGAAGACAGAGACGTAAAGGGGTGAAGACCTTCCTCATCATCTCACAGCTAATAAGCAGCAAAGTCAGATCTTCGCCTGACACCAGATCTGGGCTCTGATCTGTCTTCTCAGAGGTTAGAGAAATAAGCCACAGGGGGAAATGCTGGTGCAAGAAATGAAGGTCTTAGCTCCCTAGCGGCGGCAAAGCAGTGATCAGCCAGAGGTTGCTGGGGGGCAAGCCCTCAGGTAAGGCCACAAATAAGCAGGGGAGAAGCCAATAAGATTAAGGCCTTAATCATAAGCTTGGCTCAGAGCCTCCTAGCAAAAGCTTAGGGCAGCCTCCTACTGTGCCCCAAGGCTAAGAAGTTCCCACTGAGCTAGTTCAGCCCATCCACGCAGCCGCAGACACCTAGCTCGTTAAAACCACAGTGAGACACCACTTCCACAAGCATGGCTAGAACAGAAGAGACAGGCGATAAAAGAGGGCAGCTCTTCCACTTGGAACCATGGGGACTTCGGAACCAGACAAACTGGCCGGGAATGTAATGTGCTCGATGAGAAACTCATTCCAAATCTCACAGCCTGAGGCCGCCGGAGCTCTCTGAGCTCTCAGGTCACAAAGAAACTGAGGCCCCTGACCCTTCCGCCTTTGTTCCTCGGGCCCTACCACACCCAGGCCCACACCCTTCCTCCCCCAGCCTTCAGGCAGGGGCGCTCCTCCTCCAGGCCCAGGTGAGGAGGGAGCCCCTTCCGTCCTCGCCCTCCGGCCGGCGCTCGTGGCTGCCACACCCGAAGGCCGTTCTCCGCCTTCTCTCGGGTTAGAAGCCAGGCGGGCCACCGACAGGCGTGCTAGGGTGAGAAGCAGAAAAGACACACATGGCTGTGCGGCCCAGGCGGTGACGCAGCAACGCGAACTAAAGGTGGCTGGGAGAAACGCCGGGGAGCGGGGAGCCCCACCTTCCGGCGGCGGCAGCGCCGCGAAGTTTGCGCGGGGAATGCTGACCCCTGCTGGCCGCATGCGAGGACGCAGCGGGGCTGTCGCCCTAACCGTGACCTGGGAGGGGCTGAGCTCTCGGAGCGGCCGCAGCCCCGCGACCCCGCCTGGAGGGGAGGTGGGGAAGAGGCAGGGACGGGGAGGACCTGGGCGTCGGAAGCCCTGAGTTCTCATTCTGTCTCCAGCGCCAGCCGGTAACAGTGCTGGCCGCCTCAGCCCCTCTCAGCTCTTAAATGCTGTCAACTCTTCAAAAGTTCTAGGAGGAGATGAGCAAGAAGAAAAAAGGAAGTCTGTCGTAGAAATAGCTCTAATATCCCTCCAGGGCCTACCTGTGCTTCTAAAGGCTCGCCTGCTCAGGTCTTCCTCAGCAGCCACCAACTCCAAGGCATGAGCCATGAGGCAGTGATGGTTACTGGCTGTAGTCGCTGAGTCCCGGCCCCTGAAGATATCCAGGTCCTAATCCTTGGAACCTGTGAATGTTACTTTAAATGGCAAGAGGGATTTTGCAAGTGTGATTAAATTAAGGGGGTTGAGATGGGGAGGTAATCCCGGATTATTCAGGTGAGTCTTAAATGTAATCACAAGCGTCCTTACAAGAGGGAAGGAGAGGGAGATTTTACTACAGAAGAGAAAGAAAACGGTATTACAAAGAAAGGGGGGGGGGGGGTGGAAGGAGGAGATTTAAGAGGCTACCCTGCTTACTTTGAAGATGGGTAAGGGGCCAGAGGCCAAAGAATGCAGCTCTAAAAACTGGAAAGGCAAGAACATGGATTCTCCCCTGGAGGCTCTGTTGATACCTTGATTTTGACCCAGTGAAACTGATTTCAGATTTCTGATTTCCAGAACTGCGAGAGAATAAACGTGTGTTGTTTTAAACCATCAGGTTTGTAGTAATTGGTTACAGCAGCCATCAGAAACTAATATATGACCTCCTACTCTCAACTCTTGTGTTGGGCGCTTGAGATAAAGCAGTTAAAAAACAAGATCCCTACTCCACCCACCACCACCAACCCCCAACCAGGGAAGTTTATAATCTTCGTCCCTTGGGATTTTAAGAAGCAACAGCCAAAGAGACATTTCAACACAGAAATAGTGAATGACCAGTAGGCACATGAAAGATGCTCTATCAATAGCATTAGGGAGGGCAGGCATCATTAAAACCACAATAAGATAACACTTCACACCCACTAGAATGGCTATAATAGAAGAGATAGACAATAACAAGCTTTGGTAAGGATGTGGAAAAACTGGAATCCTCATACATCTCTGGTTGGATGGTGAAATGGTTCAACCACTTTGGAAAATAGTTTGGCAATTTCTTTTAAAGTTAGACAAAAATTGTGTGACCTAGCAATTTCACTACCAGGAATCTATCCAAGGTAAGTGAACATCTATGTCCAAAGACAGGTACACAAATGTTCACAGCTGCGTTATTCATAGTAGCCAAAAAAATAACTCAAGTGTTCAGCAGCAGTGAACGAAAATGTGATAAACACAATGAAATATCATTCAGCAATAAAAAAGCAGATTACTGACATGATACAATATGGGTGAACCTCAAAAACATTATACTAAGTGAAAGCAGACACAAAAGACCGCATATTATATGATTCCATTTATATGAAATCTCAAGATTAGTGGTTGCTGAGACTGAAGTTGGAAAGACAGAATGGCTACAAATATGCAGAAGGGATCTTTCTGGGGTGATGACGGTGTTGTAAAACTGGATTGCGGCTGCACAGCTCAGCTAAAAATAGGTGGATTTTAGGGTGTGTAAATTACGCCTCAGTAAAACTTATTTAAAAAGAAGGTGCAGCCCAAGCACAGAGCTGATGAGGGCTCAAATCTCTTAGGAGTATTTGCATTCTAAAAGGGGCTTATAACGGGGCACCTGGGTAGCTCAGTTGGTTAAGCTCAGGATCTCACGCTTTGTGAATTTGAGCCCCACCTCGGGATCTCTGCTGTCAGCACAGAGCCTGCTTTGGATCCTCTGTCTCCCCCTCTCTCTGCCCCTCCTCCCTCCTCAAAAATATATAAACATTTAAAGCCAAGAAATAAAAGGGGTTCATAAAGAAAAAGATTTCAAAAATCTCGAGTATGATGGAAGGCCAGGTGACAGCCTCCAGCACTTCTTCAGGTCATCCTGGTAAGCTGTGTCCTGCTTCACCAGCAGGTGCCCCGGTGTACTGGTGCCCTCCTTTACACTCTGGAGCAGAATGAGAACAAAGCCACACACTCATCTCCCATCTCAGCTGGGGTCCCATGTGGAAGCCAGTACCTGCCTTATGTAGCCACGTGCGTGCAGCAGTACCCCGGCTTCCAGGCCTCAACTCTCCACAAGGCAGGCATGGAACCTGCTCCAGCCCACCCCCCACAGCCAGTTCGGTCCAGCTGGAGCAGCTGAGACCCCCATTCATCCCACTCCTTCTTCTCAGAAGGTCCTTGCACCTCATTCCACCCGACTCTTCCTGGGCTCCATACAGCTGACAAGGCCACTCTTGGGAGAGGTTAGGATGAGGAGGCTAGGGCCAAGACCAGGGCAGAGATGCCAATCCTATTGAGCCTCGTATTTCCCCAAGAGCATGAGGTCAGTTTCAAAGCACCCCTTATTCTGCAGCTTTACTTCAAGTAACGAGCTCCTCCTACAGACCAGGCCCATACCTGGCACTGCAGATAGAGTGGTTCTGCTTCTACAGACTCAGAACTTAGCATGCCTCTAAGTTTTTCTTCTAGTCAACTTTACAGATTTCTCCCACTGTTACCTTTATAGGACACAGGCACCTGCAAGGACCTATTCCTTAATGTGTGTTCATTCCCTTGCCCATTTAGCTCAGTGTAATAAAAGCAAGCATAGTGGGGGCAGGAACCGTATCTAAGACTTCTCGCATTCTCTCCAATGTCTCCCCCACAACATGTCAAGTGTAGACAAAGATCTAAGGAATGTACCATATAATAGCTTAGAAGTATAAGGTGACCAAAATACACCTGTCAAGGTATATTTGGTCTTCATCCACAGTTCCTGAAAATGCTTCAGGGATACCAAGGTAAAATGGGTGTCTTGTTATTAAGGAAGTGACTTTTGGGTCCCACCGAGGTCAGGGGTTGGTTGCCAGGAAGACCAGCCATGTGATTAGGGAGATAGAAATCTCAGTTCCACCTCTCATACCCCTGGGAGGGGAAAGTGTCTGGAGGTTGAATCAGCCACAGTCCAATGACTTAGTCAAGCATGACTAGTGATGGAGCCTCTATAAAACCCAAGGGGACAGCTTTTGGTCCTTTTTGGAGAGCTTCCACACTTAGGGAGCCAGAATGCTTCCATGTGACACCAAGACAGGTCTCAAGCCCCATGAGGTCAGAAGCTCCTTTTTTAGGGGCCTGGCTCTATGTAACTCTTCATCTGACTGACTGGTGATTTGTATTCTTTATCATATCCTTTAATAAACTGGCAAATGTAAATAAGTGTTTCCCTGAGTTCTGTGAGCAGCTCTAGCAAATTAATCCAACCTAAGAAGGAGGTCATTGGAACCTCCACTCTGCAGCCGGTTGGTCAGAAGCACAGGTCACAGCCTGGTGATTGGTATCTGAAGTGGGGGTGAGGGGCAGTCTGTAGGACTGAACGCTTAACCTGTGGAATCTGATGGCATCTCCAGATAGGTAGTGTCAGAATTCCGCTGGATTCTGGGATACCCTCCTGGTGTCTGAGAATTGCTAGGTGTTGTATATGGGGGAAGTCCTGCACTGGACTTAGGTCTAGGAAACTTTAAAACAAATGGTGTTTGGGGAGCCTGGGTGGCTCAGTTAGTTAAGCATCCAACTCTTCATTTTGGTTCAGGTCATGATCTCATGGTTGTGGGATTGAGCACGTCAGGCTCCTCCACGCTGAGTGTGGAACCTGCTTGGGATTCTCTCTCTCTCCCTCCCCCATCTCAAAATAATAAAAAAACATAAAAAAGTCGTGATCACCTCATTTTTAAAAGACAAATAGCCTGGGGTGCCTGGGTAACTCAGTTGGTTAAGCATCCAACTCTTGATTTCAGTTCATGATCTCAAAGTTGTGGGATTGAGCCCCATCTTGGGTTCTGTGCTGAGAGCTGCGAACTGAGCATGGAGTCTGCTTAGGATTCCTCCCCTTTCTGTCTGCCTCTCCTCCGCTTTCTCTCCCTGTCTCTCTAACACACACACACACACACACACACACACACGACAAAGAGCTAAACCTTAGTGGTAGATTTAAAAAAGATGATCCACAGAGTTGTATTTCTTTTAATATATAAAAGGTCCCCTTTTTTTATTTAGGGTCAAACTGTAGGGCTCTGATACCAACCTGGCACATGTAGTAGCCAAAATAGATGAAGAACAGAAGACAGAATCTCTCCATAAATACAATTTTATAATCCAATAAAATGCAACCAAGTATGAAGGAAAAAGAATCAAGAGTTCTCACCCACTACTTTTAGGGGAGTTTCTTTTCCCATACAAAGGGAGAAAAGTCCTGAGGTTGAGTTTTCTAAACTATGTTAACAGTTCTCTAATCTGTCCACTGATAAACTCATTCAACTTTGGAGGTTGGTACCATGTGCTTCCTGATGCCCTGGACACTTCCTGTGGACCACACTCATCACCTGAAGTGTCTGGGTCACCGGAAGACTACCTCAGTCCATTGCTGGAATTATAGGCTGAGTCTTGAGGCAAGATACACCCCCTCCTCTGCCCCCCAGCAAATAGGCCTTCTGCCCAGGGAGAGTCAGGAACCACAACACAGTTGGAATCAGAGAACAGAAGTGACAGAATCAGAATCAAGGTACTTCTTCCTAAGTTCATGAGTGTGTGATTTGATGGCACAGTGAAGTTTCTACCTCCAAAGGACAAGGTCTTCTACTCCCACCCTTTCTAGAGGCAGCAGCCACCCTCAGAACCTCTCTGATTGCTCTGCCCACAGCTGCAGTTCCCTGTTCTGAGAAACATTCTTGCCTTGAGCACCATGTGGAACCTCGGCATAGGGCTTAGGCTGGTAGGGGTTGAAGGGAAGGTGTTTGCAGAGGTCCATCAGGTCAAAGGCAGGTGCTATAGGCAGGCACTCCTGTGGTGCCACATTCTGACCCAGAGAATTTTCCTTCTTGATGTAGGTTCTAGTCACAAGCCACATGAGACCAATAGTCAACATGAGCATGACTGAAGGGAACCAGCAACTCCAACCAGCAGGTCCAGGTCAACTCCTGAAATACAAAGAAACATTTTTTTTTTTTAAAGAGAACTAAATGATGGGCTTATATTCCATTACCTAATGGGCTCTTAAAAGTGCCTTCAGAGATTTATACTTTTATTCCCTGTCCCTAGCATATTGCCTGACACATTAGTAGGTACTTATTTTTTGAGAGAATAAACAAATGAACTGTTAATATTTTATCAAAGCCAAAGCTAGACTTGGAACAAAACGAATCAGGTAATGTAAGGACCTTTCACCAACTTTTGCTACATAGCTCCCTCAAGAACCCTATTCATACGCAGAGTTAACTTTGAAAAATGTCCCACATCCTCTTGTGATATGGAATCTAAATTGCCTAAGAGCTAATGACTAAAAGTCTTCCATGTTAGGCATATCAGAAATTTATTTTGTCTATTTTCTCTAAGTAGGCTCCATGCCCAGTGTGGAGCCCAAACAGGGCTTGAACTCATGACCCTGAGATCAAGACCTGAGCTGAAATCAAGAGTTGGACACTTAACCAACTGAATCACCCAGTCACCCCTAATTTTGTCTATTTTTAAAAAGACAGAAATCATTAAAGAGACCAGAGAAGAACAAGAGCCAGCTGTATTCCAAAATGTATTCTATCATCATGTAACTTACTATAGATCCAAAGAACTAGAACTAGTTTGCATACCATCTAGAAACTATCGTTGGAGCAAAATCCACAGATGTCAGATTTCCAAAACTTCAAGATGGCTGCCTCACAGAACTTATTTCAACTTAACTCTTGTCACTGCCTACAGTGGACTGAATGCTTATATCCTTTCCAGATTAATACACCAAAATCCCAACCCCCAAGGTGATGGTATTAGGAGGTGGAATTGGGAGGTGATTAGATCATGAGGGTTGAGCCTTTGTACATGGGATTAGTATCCTTATAAAATAGGCCCAAGAGACACCCTCACCCATTTCCTCTGTGTGAAGACACAGCAAGAATATGGCTAAGAAGTATGAAGCAGGTTCTCATCAGACACTGAATCTGCTAGAGCCTTGATCTTGGCCTTCGAGCTTTCAGAACAATTTCTATTGTTTATACATCACCCAGGCTATTCTGTAATAGCAGAGTAAATAAAAACATTGCCTTATCTGGATACTTGGAGGGTGCAGGAAGAGAAAAAACATGAAAAAACTACAAATTGTCAGTCACAAGTAGATTCCTAGCCATAAGAAATCCATACTGAGTCTGTATTTTGTGACATATTCAATCTTCCTTTGAAATATGACAACTAAGAAACACACACACACAAAAAAACCCAAAGAACTATGCAAATAGCATTGCAAGTTCACCCACCTGCCCTTGGGGTCTAATGGCATCTTTGCTGAAATGTCAACATCTAATATGCAAAGAGCTAGACGAAACCTTTGATGTCTAGTTGAATCCTTTGTTTCACAGGGATATTTGAGAACCAAAGACCAAGGTCCCACAGCAAGTTAGCAAGTTGAGAAATAGAAATCATGCCTATTGACCTGCTTGTGGCAGCACCAGGAAGTTTATATTATTTCAGAGGTCCCAAACGAATTACCATCACCAGCAATAACTCCTTAAAAAGGCTAAGGGCATCCACTAGTTCATTACCAATTGCTTTATGCCACACCTGTTCAGAAGAAGCTCACTCAATCCTGTGCAAGTTCCTGCCCAATTTCATCTTTGGTAAGAAAATGTCTAAAAGGCTGAGTCTTGAGGCAAGACACACCCCCTCTGCCACCCCCAACAAATAGGCCCTCTCCCCAGGGCATGACAGATGGAGCTCTGGTGAAACAACCAGATGTTCAAGTTAAATTCTACACACAACTCCTTTGATCGGAGTCAGGAATGGAATCCTTATGGAAGTATTCCAAAGCTAAAGCTTGCAAAAGAAAAATCAGCACAATGAAGATCCTCCCAGTAAGTGCTTTGATACCACGTTCCAAGCTCTAGAACAGTTTCTGGACTTTGTATGCTTCAGAGAATGTTTGCTTTGGTGTTTGTGGCCAGAGGCATCAGAATGAGAGCTCAACCCTGACCTGAGGATGCTACAGGTCTCACAAGTGATCCTGGCAGCTTATAAGCATACACACAAGAGGGCATCTGGGCAACCAGTGCCTTTGTGAGGAGTGTGCACACACAGTGTGCCAGGCTGCATGGGGTATGGTCTTCATACTCCTTTTGGAAGTGACATTAGTAAGAGCCAGATCTGTTCACACATTCTGCTCCATCATCACAGAGCTCCAGGCCAATTTTGCACTCATTCGCATCTAAAAATAGAAGAATAGACTACTCTGGTTAGTCTCATTATCTGGTCCCTTCTGCTGTACTATCCTCCAGACTATTCCAAAGACTCATCTTCTGCCTTTTTCCCACTCTTGTTGGTCTAAGCCACAAGCCTGCCTCAGAGCCTCAGCAACATCTATCTGGAGGCCTCTTCACCCTGCTGGCTAGCTGCACAGCTCTCTCCCACATGCCTTCTCAACAAGGTTTTCCCTTACCGCCTTCAAAGAACATTTCTCAATAGAGCAGATCAACTTATCAACTAATATACTCTGCAATTTTCTTGCTTGTCTCCTAGCTAGACTGTAAAGTCCATCGGGAAGGAATTAGTCTTTTAGGTTACTGTTGAACTCCAAGTACCCAGGACAATGCCTGATCCATAGTAGGAGTGAAATAAAATATGACATAATTAGATGAACTAATACAGCCAACCCTTCCTTAGGCCGGAAGGCAAGCATAACTCTCCCATGATGATGACTGAGAAGGAGCAGCTCTCCATGGGAAATGACATGGACTAGCACTGGGGGACTTTTCCTATTTACTCAATCCAGGCTGAATCTTGCCTAATCTTCCAAGCATAGTAAATACTGACTGCCACCAGCAGCCAAGAGACCCATCAACAGCTTCAAGAAAGGGGAATCTTTTCTCCACCTCATGGGTTCTTAGTGCATCCTCGATGAGGGTCCTTAGCTGATAAGACAGAGAATCAGGCACACTCACTGCTTGAGATCTTAATTAAGCGTTACCAAAAAATATATGTGATATTCACGGCATCTTTTCTAGGAATGTTTTAGAAGAGAAGAATAGAGGGGCCCCTGGATGGCTCAACTGGCTAAGCATCCAACTCTTGGTTTCAGCTCAGGTCATGATCTCACAGTTCATGAGTTCAAACCCCACATTGGGGGCAGTGCAGAGCCGTCTTGGGATTCTCTCCCCCTCTCCCTCTCTGCCCACCGCTCTCAAAATAAATAAATAAACTTTAAAAAAAATAGAGGGGAAGAATAGAAAACACAATCTAGATACCTCTTGGTAGAGAAATGTTAGTTTTTGAAGAGACTAAGATTAGACCATAAAATTATAAAACTATATCGTAGACTGTTGAATTCATTAACTTAGTTTGTTATCCAAACTCTAGTCCTTTCCATCAGGTAACAAGTCTTTGTTCTTGTCTGTATAAACATCTCTCTCTCCCATGAAAATTTAGCCTGAAGAGGTGGTTTTTAATTACATTCCCTGGGATGTTAATGGCTCTAGTTTACTGTATTTTACCAGGTTGTTCTCCCATTTACAACAAGGCAAGGGAAAGTTGTGTCAAAGTTTTATCTAGCACTCTAGTTTTAACACTTGATAGAATTTCCCCCATTTCGGGTACTTGGACTATATGTAAATTAATTAGGCTCCCCCTCCCCTGCCCCAGATGGAATAGCTACATATCAACACATCTCGAATAAACAACCAAACCTCCTGAACATACTTTTCCATTCCAGTCAGCCTGCCCTCCTCATTTGGGGATGAATAGTAGTCCTTTTCTCCAAAGATCTGTAAACAAAAGCAGAGATTGTATGAGACCACCTTATTACAGCTGGTCAAGACTCAACACATTCCTACCAACTGATTACGGAGGCTGCCTTCAGCCCCAGAACACAAGGGAGTGTTGTACCCAAAAAATCTGGTGCACCGCAGCCCTAGGTAGATAGCTGTGGCTTATTTCTAATGAAGTGTCTTTTTCTGAGTAAACTTTAAGAACAGGAGTTAAAGGCAACTAATCTGAGAAAAGAACCGCTAAGTGATAATTATCATTAAAGTCAAGTCTTCCGGGGCACCTGGGTGGCTCAGTTGGTTAAGCGTCCGACTTTGGCTCAGGTCATGACCTCGTAGTTCATGAGTTTGAGCCCTGCATCAGGCTCTGTGCTGACAGTTTGGAGCCTGCTTCGTATTCTGTGTCTCCCTCTCTCACTACCCACCCCCCCTCTTTCAAAAATAAATAAACATTAAAACATTAAAAATAAATAAATAAATAAATAAAGTCAAGTCTTCCTGAGATAAGGAAAGAAACTTATTATCTTGTGCTCCCATTTTTTGACTATCTTTTGCATCTGCTACAGATCTCCTCCTTTTTAGTTATGAAAGAAAAGGGAAAACCCACAATACTACACATTTCACACTTCAGTGTGTGCACTTCATTTCTCTTATGGAGTTACGTTGTATGCACACAGGTTTGCAGATTTTCAGAGATTTGTATTGCTATAGTCTTTTAGTGGCTGTAAAGGAGTCAAGTAGAGGGTACCATAATTTATTTGATCTTGCTCATCACTCATATTTCTAACTTTCATTGTGATAATCTTGTGATAAATATAATGATGTATGAGTTTTCCAAGTTCCATCTTTCTGGGATTTCCAGAAGTGGGATATGTGGGCCTGAGAACCATTTGTTCTCTTGATATATGTTACCCTGTCTTCCAGAAGGGGCATGATCATTTATAGTCCTCTGAGCAATGTCTCATAACCACTAACACTTGCTAGATTGTATTACATGCCAGGCACTGTTTTAAACTTTTCATATTAACTCATTTAATCTTCATAACAATCTTATGAAGTAAGTACTATTATTCTCATTTTATAGAAGAGGAAACTGGGGCACAGAAATTATGTCAGATCTTTTTACAGGAAGAAAATTAGTTAGAGGAAGAATCATATTATCAACTGAAGGTGAACAAAGCAGAGTTACCACAATCACTGAGGTCTATTAACAGCCTAAGGCTGTATCCAGCCTTAGGAGACAAAGAGTGTGAGATGGGTACTCCTTTGTACCATCTCAGTAGCTACGGTCCTTCCCCCAAACAGCTCAGCAACCAGTTGAGAGATCCGGCAATAACACAGATATAGTAGTAGTATCCCAGTCAATTTAGGTCTTAGTAAGTTAGAAACTTTTAGAACTGGAAACTTTGTTAAACTCACATGCGGACTTTATAGAGCTAAGAAAACAGATTTGGAATGGGGACTTTGTCCAAAACTCTATTAGGGATGCAGCTGGAACTAGAGCATAATCACCTAAACCCCGGTCTGACATCCCTCTTTCATGTGTCCCCTGATCCCAGCCAGAAAGCAGTCAGGGTATGGAGCACAGCTTCCCACCTGGGGGAGGGAGAGGAGGGCGGTGGGCTGGGGAAAGGAGGATGGAGTGGGGAGAGGGAGAAAGAGAAAATGAGAACGTGCAGGGGTGGGGATCCCCACCAGAGACTGCTGACCTTGTCACTAGAACAGGAAGGGTCTGTGGGCACACAGGTACTTAGTCCAGGCCTCATCTCCCTTCCTGCTTAATTTCTCTCACCACAGATTTTAACACTTTGGAAGGGTCCCCACTCAAAGACTCTTTGAGGAGCTCTGACTTAACCATCACTTTGACTAAGACGTCTGCCAGAGAGAGGAAACAAGAAACCCCTATCAACAAAGCATACCAATAATGCTTTAGTCTCATGAGCCTCATTGGGACTTTTAGCCCCGCCCTGCACCCCACCACCTGACCAGAAGCATGCTCTTGTTTGCATTTATGTTTGCGTTTACACTAGACTTGGGAATGGATTCTGAGACAATGGCCCCAGGGCCATGCTGCTATTCAGTTTAAACCTGATAAATACAAAAACTTAGACCCAATACACTAAAAAAGTATTGAGTTTGAGTATTTGGAAAGTTGAGGGGGGGGGTGGTGGCACATAGCTTGAAATCTGGATCAGAAAGGCTGATTTCTGATCAATTTCCTGATGGGACTAGTGAAAACAATTCTTTGTGAATATTCCCAAATATACGGCCTCTCTCCTGCTATCAGCTTACAAGATGGCTTTGGAGGATTCAGGTCTGTAAACATGATTCGTGGGTTTAGAATATATCTAATACTCTTCAATTTTGAAACCTCACCTCTCGGATTATGTTGAAATGCTAGAACAGAGCCATTTCCAGAAAGGGAGAAAAGTATCATTATATCTTCATGAGTCACGAGAGAAAGTAAAAGAGAAATTAGTTTGACCTTCCTATTTATATGAATCAAATTCCTATAGTGTTTCAAACTTAGTGCGGACATTGATAATGGTTTAAATAACAGATGAAACATAGACAACTCATATTCTGTGCCAGGGTACTAAACATTCAATATGCTCTGTATAATTAAATCAGTTAATCCTCACAACCCTATGAGGTGCTATCATTTCCATTTTACAGAGTATAAAACAGAGAGGTTAAATGACTTACCCAAGGTTGCACAGCTAGCAGGCTCCAGAGCCAGAATGTAAACCCAAGCTGTCTGGTTCCAGATGCTGCACTTAAGCCAAAGCACCTTGTGAGATTATACTTGTGCTTGACTTTCTTCTCAGCCTCGGTTACTTTACATATAAAATGGAGAGCCTATCACCCAATGTCAAGATTCTTGAGGGATTAGCAGCAGAACAGTATGAACATTTTATATAGTGGAGTCTCACTTGGAATTCACTCTTTCTCCCATGATTAAGATTTATTCTTTATTTCTGAGAAAAACTGAGTCAGAGAAACAATCATGACAGATTGGAAGAGACCCAAGAACCTGCCTACCACAACCACCCTTCTTCCCTTGTCTGGAAGGTCAAACTCCTTTCTCTGCTTTCTTTGGTCACTTATAGCAATGAGAATGCTGCTCACAGTGCAGTCTTATCCATTTCAGAATAGGGAGGTAACTTTTTCAACAGTAAAAAACAAACAAACAAACAAACAAACAAAACTTCCAACAGCTTTTCAAATACAACAGCTGCCAAGTTATCCCTTTCAATAATTTTCAAGACTCTCCTCTCCCCTTGATAACACTTCCTGGGTTCCAGCTTGACAAAGCTTGTCAAAGTTACTTTCAAAGTATGACATTCAGGCAGGGTATAAGTATAGCAAAATAAAGGAGGATTATCACCTCCCTTGATCCACATCTTCTACTTCTATTAATATGACCTAAGTTTGTGTTCTCCAAACAGTGCTAAAATAGCCATGCCTGTGATACCATATCTCAACTCCTAATCCCAATGACCTTACACCCACTAATGTTGCCTCTTGATACTAACTGACCAAAAAGAGGCTTTTGAGAAAATAAACACAGCAATAGCTCTCTAGGCCAAAGCAGAACATGGCCATGAAACCAAACTGTTATGGCCCTCAAGCCCAACAAATGATTGAAACAATCACAAGTCAGCATCTCAAAGGTTTGAACTGTTCTGAAGTCCAATTCAGTCAACTCCTGTTGCTAACTTTGAGGCTGATCTGTTTCCAACTCTTCCCACCTTCAGACTCTATAAGATTGTACTCCTACCCCTCTTGTGTTTGGGCATGCTTGAGCATCACTTCTGGACCACAGCACTTAATGGTCTATGCAAGGCAGACCCCCCACCCCAGAACTCTTCCTTTTTAGTGAGGCAACCAACAGCCATCAGGCTGGGTACCTGAGGGCCTACGATAAGCAGAGGTCACCTCACCTGCCCAATATGACAGACTATAGCCTCAGTGAGAAATATATCTTCCTTTATTTTTAAGCCACTGAGATGAGATGGTGGTGGTATTTGTTACCGCAGTATAACTTAGTGTGTTCTGACTGATACAACTCCATTATTAAATTATTAAAAGGAATGGAGTATCCCCCCAACATTTCCTAGATCCTTCTTATACCACCTAGTATCTCAGAAGAGCTGACACCACCAAATACTTTTCCTTCTTTTTTTCTCATTGGTCTTAATAGTTTTCTTGGAAGTGAAAATGCTTAGGATTATAGAAGCCCAAGTGTTAACTGATAAACCAGAAGGAAAACCTCATCCTAAGGTCTTAGACAACAGCTCATTCCAGCAGCTGTAGCAACAACATAGGCTATTACCACCCTCTGTGAGTCACTGCCCTCCAGCCTGAGAGATGAAGGGGCCACCTGACCCATGAGCCCAGAGCAGGGAAGGATAGTTGAAGAACAAAGGGAGAAAGATATTGTCAAGAAAAAACTAAAATTCTATCTGGCCCTGCCATTAAGTTAAAGCTGTCTCTAGAAATAGCTCTCAACTGGGTGAAACTAGTTCATGGCAAGGAGAGCCGACCGGGAAAATGAGAAATTCCATAAACAGCCTCCCAGCAGAAATACCTCTAGCCACAGATGTGCAGTCACTGTTCTCATACAGGGCATGATGGGAAACAAATAGTGCCAACTTATTTAAAAAGTTACCAAATGTGGGGTGCCTGGGTGGCTACGTCAGTTGAGCGTCTGACTTCAGCTCAGGTCATGATCTCATCGTTTGTGAGGTCTAGCCCCGCATTGAGCTCTGTGCTTACAGCTCAGACCCTGAAGCCTGCTTTGGATTCTGTGTCTCCTGCTCTCTCTGGCCCTCCCCCACTTGCACTCTGTCTCTCAAAAATAAAGAAACATTAAAAAAAAAATTTAAGTTACTAAATTGCTATAATTTTGCTTTCTGCTCTGCAGAGTCCCCAGAATGCCCAAGTCACAGGACTGTGTGGGGTTTGCCTTCCTTTCCATGAATTACATAGTCACTTCAGGGGAGAGACCCTCCTCTATCCCCCCACACTTGGGGAGTCTAGAGTATTCAGCACTTACATGGAGTACAATCAGCTTCCTGGGCTCCCCTCTGACCCCTGAAATGCCCCAATTTCAAACCATGGGATTTGAGGGAAAGAAGTTGAAGTTCAACGTGATAGGATTCTAAAACCTACTATTTTGGCAGGATGGGGTAGGGAGTTGTCAAAAGATGGAAAAAAAAAAAACCCAAAAACCTGTACCTATTTTCCAGGAAGATATTTGGGAGGGAATAACTGGTACTCATGAACTAATTGGATCTCCCTGATGGAAATACACAAAGCATCCAGAACTGAGAAAATGCCTCTAGAGCATTTTTAAAAGACTTTTCCCCTCACTCAAAGACCTTCTCCACCAGGATTCCACAAAGTCTCATCATAAGCTCTTACTCAGTTGGATTTATCATTGTATTTCCTGAAGTTCCTAAGAAGATACTCCAAGGAGAGGGAACATTCATCCAACTGTTACAAGCTATGAGCCAAGAATGTTCTGGGCCCTAGCAATAGATACACTAGTGAACACATCAGGTGACCTGTCCTCGTGACACTCACATTCCAGCGAGGCACACAGTAAACAAGAAAACTGCTGATAGCAATGAGTGCTCTGAAAGAATTAAACAGGGTGATGTGACATTAACTGTTGGTGGCATCTGAGCTGAGACCTAGAGGGACAAAAAGGAGTCAGACAGGTGAAGGGCTATGGCCACTAACAGAAGTCAGGAGGTTAGGCTCAGTGCGGGACGTAGCACAGGTACGTTTTCAGGAAGGGAAGGGAAGGCAAGCAAAACCTCGGACCTAGTCCTCTCAGGCATGCCTCCTGCAAAGCAGCACTTCAAACCACCTGATGTGAGGTTTTCGACCTTGAGTAGCCCTTCCACGATCATGCGCAACAGGATGGCAGTCCCCTGTGGCCAGTCCTTCCCACTTGCCGCTGTCCACAAGCAAGACTGTGAATGAGAAGGCATCAATGATTGAATTCTTCACCACTCAGCTGGGGAAGGAAGCACTGGGGGTTTGTGCCTTGTGTCCTGGGCTTGTGTTGGGACAAGGGTGTGGTCCCGAAAAGGACTGCTGGCGCGTTACCTGCGGCCCCACGGAGCAGGCCGTGGAGCCGGGTGACAGCCTGGTACTTGGTACCACCAGCTAGAGGGGCTGGTCCTGTTCAGTTTGATGTCCAATCCCGACTTCCTCAGCACTTCTCTCCAGGGGCTCCTCTTGGAGAGATCTGCTTCCCCAGAGGTTAGGTGAGGAGTCCAGGCTGTCTCCCATGGTTGACCTGTACAATCTCTAAGCCATTTCTCTAGCATTCTCTTCAAGGGCAGCTGCAGACCCTAACACTGTATCCTCCATACTTGGAAGGAACGGAGAGGACTTTGAGGGCCATTCTGAAGGAGCTGACAGCCGACAATTCACCAAACCATCTGACATAGGTTTACTCTACAATTTGGGGTTCCAGAAAGCAGTAGTGAGCAGGACTTCCGTTAGACCCCTTTCTCCATCCAATGCCTTGTTTAGCTGTAGCCTTGGGGCTATTAAGGTTTCATCTATGAACAAAAGATCTTCCCCATCAGGTAGAAGGGGAAAGGGGGACAGATGTCCTCTAGCCCCCAGGGCTTCCTCATCCGTCATCCTAGCAGGCCCCTCTGCCCTTCTGCTGCTCAGCCCCATGTTGGTGACACTTGTGTCTGAGATGGTTTCTAGCTGCCACTTTGGGGTCAGGACAGAGTGAGGTTGTAGGGAGTAGGAAGAATGAAGAAGGAACCAGGCTGTGGAAGACCCAGCTAACGAGTCATAGAGAAGAGCACTATAAAGGCAACCTTATTCGGACAATGGGCTTGTGCTTTAGGGACAAAGCTACTCACTTTTCAGAAGGCTCTCAGCTGACGTGTCACCACCTCCAGAAACTTCTCACCTACTTCCGCCAAACTCCTCCCTTCTCTGGTTGACCGCAGCGCCCTGTGAGGCCTTGCAACGGACAGTAGTCACACAGTATTTGTCATGTTGCTTTTGGGCATCACTGGGTTGTCTCTAACACCCTCCTGTGAAAACCTGACAGTAGAAACTGGCTGCCTCCCAGTGGCTGCTGCCCAACAGCACACTCAAATGCCTGCTGGGTGGAGTGTGGCTGTGCAGTGTTCGCAGCCTCTGCTCCAGAACAGAGAGGCAGAGATCTCAGGGGCTGATTGTGCACTCATTTCCCACCCTGACTCACACCTGGGAAGGTGATGAGGGAAGCAGACTACCCAATCCAAGGTTTATCAGCAAGTAAGGCAATGGTAACACCTGGAATACATGGCAAGGTCTCTAAGAGGCTCCTCATGGGCCTTCCACCATCCTGACGCAGGGTAGCATGTGAGTCTTTGCTGACTTCATCTACCATTTGCCTCTTCCTTACCTCTGCCCCTTGTCATATTTCCCTGGAGCCTCTCACCATGGCCTCAGTTCTCAGAGACCTACACTACTAATCCTGGCACCAAGTAGCTTTGAGAGAATAGGCACGGCCCAACATCTAGGCTGTGTGAGAGCCCATCTCTACCGTGCAGTGAAGCGGGTCTAGGCACTCCAGGAAGGAATCCCCAGACACCTGTATAGTGCTGAAGCAGAGCACCCTGAAGAAAGCTGGCTACAGCCTGATCTCCTCACAGACACTGGGAGTTTTATTCAATTCTGCAGAAGTTAGAACAGCCAAGTTTAAGCAGACATAGCAGGAAAAGTGAGAGAATACGTGCCTCTGGCACTCTGGCTAACCAGGAGCTCTGAAGGACTGCCCCACTTACAGAACCAGATCCTGAGTAGTGCAGACACAAAATTTCTCATTTGGAAGGAGGGGGGCTCTATGCAACCCTGCCCTGCCTTACTCTCCAAAGAAAACCAGGAAGGGGTTAGAACAGCAAGAACTTACTAGAGACATGTTGTCCTGAAAGGGGTTATGGACACTCCTGGCACAGCAGCAAGGTGGGGACAGGAGTCTGGGACTCCTGCTATGAGGAGAGCCCTGGAGGGGCTGGTGTGCTTCCAGGTTGGTACATATCAGCCTACAAACAAAAGTGCATCTTCTTTGAATGAAGGCCTGCCTGCTTAGGCCTAGAGCAGGAGTCCACAAACTGTAGCCCTAGGACAAATCCAGTTGCTACCTGTTCTTGTACATAAAGTTTTACTTTAGAGGCACCTGGGTGGCTCAGTCGGTTAAGCATCTGACTTCGGCTGCTGGCAGCTGGAGCCTGCTTCAGATTCTGTATCTCCCTTTCTCTCCCCACACCTCTCTCTCTCTTTCTCTCTCTCTCTCTCTCTCTCTCAAAAATAAACATTAAAAAAATTTTTTTTAAGTTTTACTTGACTACATTAAGCCCATTCATTTATATGAATGTTGGAAGTATTCTACAACTTGTCCTGCCCTATGCAGTAGCCACTAGGGACTCATCACTACATGCTTGCCCCACTTCATCTCAGACCAGAAGCAGAAGGGCAAGCCCAGGTTATGAACATTCCCTAGGAGGGCTCAGAACCATGGCTGGAACAAGATGCCACACAACCTGCTGCTGTGTGCCCCTACTACCTGGGGATGATGTCCAACCTCAGGAACTCTCAGCTCACTAAGTATTCCTCGGGGGTATCTAAGGAATCCCAGGACAGGACTTCATTCTGGGTCAGCTGGAGACAGAAGGAAAGGACAGTAGAAAGTTCACTGTCTACCTCCATGGCTTCTAAATCCAATCTTGCCAGAAAATACACCAAGAGCTGTCTTCTCTTTTGTCCCTTCTCCTAGGGCCAACACAACAGATGTCCAAGGCAGAGTGGGTACCAGAAGCCAAGCAGTTGAGGGTCAGCCCCCTCATGCAGCCACCAGATGGCCATGCAGGTGAGGACAGTGGTCCTCAGCACTGGCTATGCCTTAGAATCATCTGGGAAACACGTAAACATCCAAATGCCCAGTCCCCACCCCAAACTAAGTCAGGATCTCTGGGCATGGGACCCCGGCCTTGGGACTTTTAAAGCTCCCCAGGTAATTCCTATGTTTAGCCAAAGTTGAGAAAAGCTTCTGTATTCTCTCCTGACTTCAGCCTCTTAGAAAGGTCAGTGTGGACATGGTAGAGTTCTCCATCTTACCTGAATCATTCATTTGGATGATGGTCTTAGTGCTTGGTTGTCCCAGGTTGCTCATCTCTGAGATACAACCCCATACAGTAAGAATACTTATCATGATACCTCTAAGACCTAACTGGAAGACTTTATCTCTGCATTGAATAGTGTTGTCAGCTTTGAGTTTCTTTTTTTTTTTTTTTTTAATTTTTTTTTTCAACGTTTATTTATTTTTGGGACAGAGAGAGACAGAGCATGAATGGGGGAGGGGCAGAGAGAGAGGGAGACACAGAATCGAAAACAGGCTCCAGGCTCTGAGCCATCAGCCCAGAGCCTGACGCGGGGCTCGAACTCACGGACCGCGAGATCGTGACCTGGCTGAAGTCGGGCGCTTAACCGACTGCGCCACCCAGGCGCCCAGTCAGCTTTGAGTTTCTAAGAAAGCCAAGAACCATGCCCCCAGCCCTGACCCTTATGACAGAGTTTGGTTGGAAGCAACACTGTGTTGGAAGCTGGTGGAAGTTCCTTGGGGGACAGAACAAGGAGACTCAGCGGTCAACAGCAGGGCTTGGCAGGGCTCTGATTTTTAGTTCCTCATGATTTCCTGCAGTTTGGGGGTAAAGACAGAACTAGAAGACACCAGAATAAAAGAATGGATCCTGGTCTTAGGGGTGTCATGACTTGATGACTACCTCCTTGCTCATTTCCTCAAAGGCAAAAGTCCCCAAATGTTGTGACAACATAGACTTTGTACCCATTTTGTGAACACACCTGACTTGTTTGTGTCCCTACAGTGTCATGCACCTGTTCTTCAAGAGCTCTTCTGCCTGTGGCACTATTTCTCTGCCTGACGTGTTAGCCTGAGGTCAGTGGCTAAGCCTTACTGGGCTGTACCTCCTGGAGCCATAACTCTGGAGGGGCTCCAGGAGCATTGAGGGGTTGGTAAAATATACAGGCAGACATGTTTGGAGAAGAGGAAGGCTATTCTTCCCCTCTCTCAGGGCTCTTTTGAGAAGTAAACACGATTAACGGGATGGTGGGCAGCATGCTGCAAGAGTTCAACTTGGAGTAGATATTACGAGTGTCACTCACCACTATCCAGGGGCTGGAAATCCACAGGAGACATGCCTCACAGTAGGAACAGGAAGCACTTGTTTTCCACAGAGGCCTTTTCTCCCCCTTCTCCCCCACTGCCTCACTTCCCCACTGATTTATCTAGCAAATACCCCCAGGAACCTACCACTCTGCTTCACCCCCCCTTGTCTGGGGTAACTAAAGGGGCTCTGAACAAGTTGCTGATAATGCTGTTTGGAGGTCTGAGGCCAGCCCTGCCCCTCACTCGAGCATAGCCATGAACCACCCACTCCTGCATGGCCCCTTCAACCCAGGCTTCCTAAGAGCAACTGGGTGGCAGGCGGGCTCTCCCTGCAGCAGGAACTGGATGGTCCCTGCATATTCACCTCCTTCTCCTAGGGCCTGAATGCCTGGCCAGACGTGGGGCTGGATCTGAAGCCTGATTGTGGACATGGGCCCGGCCCTGGCTCTGGGGAGCTTCAATTCCAGCCATCAGGCAAGAGAGGGAAACCCAGGGGAGGAAGGTGGGGGTGGGGGCTCCCCTACCTCTCCAAGCAGCAGAGGCCTGAGGTCAGACACAGCCTCCACTAGCTCCTCCTTTCAGGCATCCTTGGCCTGAGGGGTGACTAATGGGGCACCTGTTCTGCATGATCCAGCAAAGGGCAGGCTGCCCCTCCACAGGTGGACTTAATCAGTATGGGGGGAATGTATGTCAAGAGCCACGGGGGATCATGTCAAAGCTAAGGGAGTCACTTCATCCCACCCCCAGCCTGTCAGCTCTCACCAGAGGCTGAAAGGAGAGGAAACAAGCCTATAGACTCCTCCTTATTTACTCCTCAGCAATCTTGCACCCAGACTGGGCAGGGCTAAGGCTGGGGATTCCCCTGCAGTGAAAACAAGATGGATCTGCAAATTGACCAGGGAGTCACTTGGTCCCCTTCCTCCCTGCCCAGTGCCTCCTCATCCATCAGCTCTCCTCTGAGACATCTGTATACCCTCTCCCACAGGAACCTGCTGGCAGGAAACCAGGGGCATCCGTTGTTGGCACCTTTGTGTGATTTCAATCCTTATGTCACCTCTCCCACCATGCCTTGGCCTCTGATTGGGACAGCAAAGCCTCGTGGCCACACTTTCCCTGAACTGAAGAACTCCAGGCATGGTGAATCTCTGGAGGAGATATGGGAGTGGGAATGGGGTGGGAGGTGCAAAGGCATCCTAGGGCCCTGAAACTGTATCATCGAAGTGAATCTTGTCAGCTCAGGCTCTGCCCCCCTGAAAGTATGGACATTCCTCACAGTTACATCCTTGGTCAAGGTCGCTCCTCCCTCCACACTTCTCTCGGGGTCATCTCTATAGCATACAGCATGCTTACTGCCATCCATGCCCCATACCTTCAAATCCTTACCTCCACTCTGAGGTCCCCGAATATCATGCCTGCATATTGGGCTGATTTCCACCCAACACATAGATCTTCTTCCCCACATTTCTGCTCCTTCCTCTAGAGCTTGATCAACAGTACCCCCACCCACCCTGGGATCACCAGGCCTAATGCCATGAGCCATCCTGACCTCCTGAGATTCTCTCCCTTGCTTTCCACAGCTGTTCTACCTTGCATGACACCTGCTGTATACACCCCCATCCTCTCCATTCATTCTGCCATTGCCTTAGTTGGGGCCCTGGAACGCTCACTTGCCTATGGTAACATTGCATGTTCACTGTGACTTTGGGGACCCCTTGCGCATGGTTTTTCTGCTTCGTTAAAGATTATTCAAAAATAACTTTGGTTTTTCGAAATCAATGTAATTTTTGTTATCAAAAACTTTCTTTTAGCTTTTTAAAAAAATATTTAATTTTTATTTATTTTTGAGAGAGAGAGAGAGTATGTGTGTGTGTGTGTGTGTGTGTATGTATGTGAGTGGTGAGGATCAGAGAGAGAGGGAGACACAGAATCCAAAGCAGGCTCCAGGCTCTGAGTTGTCAGCACAGAGCCTGACGCGGGGCCTGAACTCACGAACCACAAGATCATGACCTGAGCCGAAGTCAGATGCTTAACCAACTGAGCCACCCAGGAGCTGCTAGCTTTTTTTTAACATGAAGAATTTAATATAAAGAATCAGTAAGTGGGGCGCCTGGGTGGCGCAGTCGGTTAAGCGTCCGACTTCAGCCAGGTCACGATCTCGCGGTCCGTGAGTTCGAGCCCCGCGTCAGGCTCTGGGCTGATGGCTCAGAGCCTGGAGCCTGTTTCCGATTCTGTGTCTCCCTCTCTCTCTGCCCCTCCCCCGTTCATGCTCTGTCTCTCTCTGTCCCAAAAATAAATAAAAAACGTTGAAAAAATTAAAAAAAAAAAAAGAATCAGTAAGTAACCTAAATTTATGGACTCTATCACCAGTAATTATCATTCAGAGATAATTTTCAGCAAATAGAGCTTTTAAAGGTCAAGAGCCAAGCACTTTCAGGTGCCATTAAATATATATTCTGTCTTCAACCATGTTTAAGTGGCACATTGCTCATTCAGGGACATTAAATACATTCACATTGTTGTGCAATGGCCACCACATCCATCCACGAACTCTCTTCATCTTGCAAAGCTGAAACTCTGTACCCATGAAACACTAACTCCCCATTTCCTCCCTTTTTGGCCCCTGGCGCCCTCCCTTCTACTTTCTGTCTCTAGGAGTTTGACTGCTTTAGGTACTTGCTATAAGTGGAGTCATGTGAAGCCTGATGAATCCATCTCAAGCCTTTGGCTTTGACCTCTCCTTTTGCCTGTAATGCCCTCTCATGACTTTCAGACTCCCACTCATCCTTTAAAATCCAGTGGGTCTCCTCCTCTGAAGCATTCCTTGACAATCAAGGTCAAGTTCATAACCACCCTCCCACCCCTTGGCATTCCCCACTGACCTAGCAAATACTTCAGTTTGCAGCTATTTACTTACATAGACGGAGCTCTATGAGGCCAGAGACCTTGTGTCTTTTGTTCATCACCATGGCCTCAGCACCATACAAAGCCAGGCTCATTAACTGAATGATGACCCTGTCTCTTCCTCAGCTCCATCTATCAAAGACCAACAGATGCCCTGGGGTACCATCCAGGACCTCTCTACTGCCCTGGGTTCACAACCTTTGTTTTTCATTTCACTGGGTTGGGAAAGGACAGTTTAGCTGCTTCCCAGGGATCTGTGCAAAGTGCCCTAGTGGCCAAGACAGCTTCTTCCCCAACAAGTATGGTGACCTAACTATGGCCACTGGCCAATGTCTTTGTTCTACAGGGGAAGTGCAGACAGGGTGCCCACAATCAACAGATCCTGCCATAGATGTGCAGCACTAATTGTCTCTCCCCAGCCTGGCCAAGAGGGAGAGCATGTGAAATGCCTGAGTGAGGCCTAAAGCGACTCTGGCCTGCGCACACCTGCTGGCTCTGGGGTGGCCTGCGGGCTAGACTCGGGCCCCTGCAGTTGCTACCACTCTCCCAGTCCAGTGTCAGGCTGGTGACTGAGCCACTTCATATGTCAGCAGCAAGCCTCAACTGCTTGTTCCAGCTTTCTGTTTGGAAATGCAGCAATCTCCGTTAAACTCCACACTGGACAGAAGCAGCAAGTTTCAGATTATCAGTTCTGGAGCCTAACCTTTCACTCTGAGGGATCAGTCCTTGCCAGAACTTCAAGCCTCAGTGAAGATTTATTTCTATTCAGGCCCAGTGTTGGAAGCTCAGGGGACAGGCCTTCACTTACTCTCTGGCTAAGAGAAATGCTTGGAGGCTGACGGTATTTCAGGTCAAGCAGCCCTGATTCTGGCTGGGGCAGAGGCTAATCTTTGCTAAAAGAGTGGCCAACGATAGATGGTCTGCATCAGAACTGCTGGGCAGAGAGAGGTTTGTTTGCTAACACACAGATTCCTGGGCTCCACCCGGAGAACCCAATAATCCAGTTCTGAGCCTCTGGGGAATGAGGGTCCATAAAGCTCCCTAATTAACAAGGTCCCACCCTACTCCCAGGCCATTTGTGTGCTCACTAAAGTTTGCAAAGCATTGCCCGCCTAGTCTAGCAATAAACTCAACATGCTTCACTTTCCTGGAGCAGGAAGAGAGAACTCATTTCTGCCCCAGGGTCCAGATTTCAGCAAAGTAAGTGTCACAATCATTAAATCACCTCCACATGAATGCAATGGTCGTGTATTTGTTTCAGAAAGCCCATGCATGGGTGCACATGCGTGGGTGTGTGGATAGGTGGTCTTTGTCCTTGAAGGGGGTAATAGAGGAAGATGCAAAGGAGGAGACAAGAGGAAGAGAATGAGAAAAAAAAAGGGGGGTCTCCAGTGCGACTACTGGAGACAAACTAAAAGCCCACAAGCCTTTAGCCCATAGGGTCAGAGGAAAGATGAAGATTGACAAAGGTCCTGGCTAAAATATAAAATTGCATGTCACAGCAGAGCTAGATCCCAAAAACATAATACTGAGTGAAAGAAGGTGTCACAGAAGAACAACACAGTAAGTTCCAACTATATGAATTTTTAAAAACTAGCAGAAGCAAAGACCATATTGCATAGGAACACATACATAGGCTGTAACACTGTAAAAAGCAATAAAGGAAGGAAGGACCCGGAATCCAGATGGGTCCATCGCACCTACCTCAGTGAGAGAGGAGACCACAGGGGACTTCAAAGGTACTGACACATTTCCATTTCTTAAACACTTGGTGGGTAGGCACTTAAATGTGGTTACATGTACCTAATGTGTATCATTTTGCGTAGATGATACACTAAGGTTCTTAAACACACATATGAAGTAATGAATAGCATGAATATAAACATGATTGGTTCATCAAACTTGGAAATACTAGGAAAAGGCAGCACCTTCTAGAATTTGTGGCAGGTATGGCTTGAGCGAATAAGAGGAAGTCCCATTTACCAAGGGGACTGTGAATGTTCAGCACTTGTTACTGACTGATCTTGCCTCCAGGACAGGGATGGGCAGGTAAATGAGGTCTTGGGGACACGACTGGGAGAGGAAATACAGCGTCTAGGGCCACAGAGCATGGGCTGAGAGCCGTGAAGCAGAGCTAGGTCCTAGGGAGATGGAAGGCATGCCAGGATCAGCAAATCCAAAAGGGCCAAAATGGGAAGAAGGAAGTCAGACTGGAACCAAACAAGTGAGACAAGAAGGGGAACGGGAGGGGGTAATCTGAAGGGGCCAGCCTGTAGGGATTCTCTGAGCTGCATTTGTGCCCCGTCTGGGACTAAGGGTGACCTGGTCTGTGACAAACTCCTAGAAGCAGACCTGACATGAAATGGATGTCAGCCCCAGAAGTGGCACCAGTAGACAGAGCCACAGATGGCCAAGAGCAGCCCCCTGCAGTGGCCCCATTAGCCACCCACCGTCAGGGTCATAAGCAGCCCCAGAAGGAACCTGTCCTCTCTCTGGCTCAATGTAGAAAGCCCTTCTCCATCCTGCCACCAATTCCCACGCTCTGAGTATTCCAGAGGCTCAGGACCTCTGGAGGGATTCTGTCCCATTGTAAATAGTCATGCTCTCCTATCAAGTCCTCTGTTCTGAGCTGAATTTCAGCAGATCCTGCTGAAATGTCACTTCTGCTTTCAGGAGCCATGCAAAATTAGCCAAGTCCCTCTTGCACCCACCAGGTTAGCAGGACTATGGGTCCTGGCCGATAAGCAGAACAAGGTCCACGGGGAGGCGTGGTGCAGCTGACATAAGATGTGCCAACCTGACTGCCCCTCAAAGAAGATCTTGGCGCAGTCGGCAGACAGCGCCCAGCTCCTTTGGGGCTGGCTGAGAGTTGCCTCGCCTAAACCGTACCTACATCCAGCAACTGATCACGAGCAAGGTGTCTAAACACTGGCCGCTGAAGCCCCCACCAGCAGTTCTAATGGGCTACACCTGGCTGTAGGCTCGGCTTTGTCAGGACCGCATCACGGCATCACCACCCTCCGTGCTCAGTCCTGCTTCGGCTCCCTGACCTCCACAGGTGTTTACCCCTAACGAATGTCTTGCTCACCAAACGCCAACTCAGCACCTGCTCCCAGAGGGTCCTACCTGCAACAGAGAGGGAGTCTTTACTACAGATTGAAGAGGAGGTCATTTTGGACCCTCTAGCAAAGAAAAAAAAAGGCTGTTGCCATTTTCAGATACCTTATTCTTCACAGCCTTTGCTAAGAGTCTGGGGGTTTCCGTTAGAGCTCCTTCAGAGCAAACAGGAAAGGATTTTATTTAGGAGAGAATCCTCTGCCAGTCTCTAACCTGAGCAGATTGTTCCAGTGAACAGTTCAGAACGGGCCAGACTGCTCAGCTCCCTGCCCCTGGCAGGGGTTGCAAAAGCCATCAGCCTCTTCTTTCTACTTATTGATGTCAGAATGGGATTTGCCAGCACAAACCAGCAGAACAGCCTGGCAGTTTCCACTTACTCAGAAAGGGTTGCAAGTTCAATTCCTCTCCGGGTCCCAGAATTCTCAAAAGCAGCAGCTCCGTGGCTCTCCCTCCTCTGGACCTAGAGCACTGATTGTTCTTGCCCCATTTTGTACAATTATTTATGCACCGCTGTAGGACCATTCTCAGGCTGCTGGCTGGTCGGGTCATTTACTTATCCCTTGTATTATTATTTTCTTCCAAGAACAAACCAGCAGCCAGCTAGGAACTCCTCATCCAGATTTTTTGTAGGAAGAAGACTGTGCCAGGCTTCCTCCCAGTGTGGCTGCTGGGTTACATTATAAGGAATTATAAGGATTTTTAATCCTTTCTTTTTAAGTGACTTTTACTATCACCATCTCTTTTTTAATTAAAAAAGAAATTCATTGTATTCATTTCCTATCGCGGCAGTTACCAATTACCATGCATGAAGTGGCTTAAAACAATCCAAGTTTATCATCTTACAGTTTTGTAGGTCAGGAGTCCAACATGGCTCTCGCTGGGCTAAAATCAAGGTGTCAGCAGGGCCCTATTCCTTTTCCGGAGGCTCTAGGCAAGAACCCGTTCTCTTATCTTTTCTAGCTTCTGGGGGTCACCAGCATTTCTGGGCTCCTGGGCCCCCTTCCATCGGCAATGGCTGGTGGAGTCCTTCTCCTAGGGCTCCGTTCTCCTGTGCCTGTGCCTGTGTCATCCCCCCATGGTTAAAGACTTCTGTGATTACATTTTTTTTAACTTTCTTTTTAACGTATATTTTTGAGACAGAGAGAGACAGAGTATGAGCGAGGGAGGGGCAGAGAGAGAGAGGGAGACACAGAATCCAAAGCAGGCTCCAGGCTCCAAGCTGTCAGCACAGAGCCTAACATGGGGCTCGAACCCACAAACTGTGAGATCATGACCTGAGCTGAAGCCGGACGCGCAGCCGACTGAGCTGCCCAGGCGCCCCAAGACTTCTGTGATGACATTGGATCCACCTGGATTATCCAGGCTAATCTCTCTTTCGCCAGGTCAGCTCATTAGCAACATCAAGTTCACCTGGAAACTTGATTCCCTTTCCTCATGTAACCTTACGTGTTCACAGACTCTGGGGAGTAGAGTGTGGCCATCTTTGGGAGGCCATTATTCTGCCTATAACATATATGTCCATTGTAGAAAATTTGGAAACACAGGAAAAGTATAGAGGAGGATATATAAGCCACTTCCAATTCCACTGCCCAGAGAGAACCAACAGTTTAGTCCTCGGTTAGTCCTTTTTCTTTGTAAACTGGATTTGGATAATACTATAGGATAGGATTTCTATGCTGTTTAATATTTTGCTACATTCCATTTTTTATTGGCTATCTAGCACTCTACTGTGTGGATATACTATAATTTATTGAACTTAGTTAATCCTCTGGGGTAAGACATATAATTTATCTCTAACTTCTCTTTATGCCTAGTAGGCCTGTAGTAAACATCCCTGAAGCTATGTCTGTGTATTCTTAGCATACATTTCCTAAAGGCATCCGAAGACTGGGTGACCATATCATTTGTCCTGCAAAGTGGGACATGTTTTGAGAATGAAAAGGGCTAAATTCCAAAAATTAACAGTAACTCATAACGACCAACAAGGCAGGACTGACCTGGGCATGATACATCCTGCCCACCTGGCCTCCTGGAATGTTGCAATGATTTACATTCGCACCAGCAGCACCCGAGTCTCCTCGCTCGAAGTCTTTGCCGAGATTGCCAGGACTCGCCCTGCCCCCCGTCGTATCTTCCTAAAACTGAAAACCACACCAAGGCGAATGCATGCTAACTCTCACTGGAGAGGTGGCCGTGGCAGGCCCGTTTCTTGTGGCAGGGAGAGGACAGCCAAGTCATTCTTGGCCCTCGTTGCCAGGGATTTTAATTGAGGCGAGTCTACTTTGGTTTCTGGTCCAGGTACAGACTGGACTAGCTTCAAGACAGTGGCGACTGACCTCCCCTCCCTGCACAGGGAGGCAGGTACAGCCTCAGCTAGAAGAGGCACTTTCCCACACAGCTCTCCCCAGGCCCGGGCAGGTGTCCCTGGGGAGCCCCACAACAAGACAGTATTACCTGAGCAGATTCACCTGACAAACTCACCTGAGCAAGAGACACTGACCCTGAAGAGCCAATGGCAAGAGCTTGAAGCTGCGGTCAGGCAGTTTCCTACACAGAGAATGTAACAAAGACCAAGTTACACTTTCTCTTCAGAGGACTTCCTCTTGGATAGAAGCCTCTGAAACCATCAAGTGTCAAGAAGATACCCAAATAAGGCAGTTGCTGAAACCACAAAAACTAAAAGACTAAATTAATTGTGAAGATGTTTTCTAACGTGCAAATTGGGATTCTTTTTTTTTTTTTTTTTTGGTATTTGTTTGTTTGTTTCTTTGTTTTTTCATTTTAGTGGAGGTTATTTGAATCTGGCCACCAAGACTGCAAAATGCTTTCTGGGAAAGAAACCCAGGCTCATGCACCAGGCTGCCTCGCTTGGCTTCTGGATGTGTGAAATGGGCATCATGAAGGGGAACACTGAAAAAAGATCTCGAGTCCTCAGACTTCTTCCACAGACGTTTCTGACCTTCTGAGTCCAGTAACCCGGAGGCCACTCAGGAGACATTTGACTCATTCTTGTTAACTCACGTGCTGGAAAAGCAAACTCAAATGGGCCCTGAGAGCAATCTAGTTTTGGAGCAGTTTTACTTGTAAGCAACTGGCTCTCTGCCCATGGAGAACATAAGCCTTCAGAAACACAGAAAAATGTTCCAGGTGATATTTTGTAAGCATACCTGCAAACTGTGCTCCATTAACCTGGAAAATGAACAAAACACAGGAAACGGCTCTGTTAATGGGCAGGAGGCAGAGCAAACTAGCCTAGAATAGGAACCGGCCAAACACCAGATGTCTAAAGCTTGGGCATTCTTTCTGAAAGAATTGCTCTTTTTACATTTCAACTCTGGGCGTGCCTGGGTGGCTCAGTCGGTTAAGCATCTGACTGTCGATCTCGGCTCAGGTCATGATGTCACAGTGGCCCGTGGGATGGAGCCCCACGTCAGGCTTAGTGATGACAGTGTGGAGCCTGCTTGAGATTCTCTCTGTCCCTCTCTCTCTGTCCTTCCCCCACTCACGTGTCCCCCCTCTCTTTCTCTCTCTCTCAAAATACATAAACTTGAAAACAATTTTTTCAACTTTGATGTCTTGGTGAAGATGTTCATTCGGAAATCTAGGCTGTTTGATATAAGCAAAGCAGAGTTGTGGGATCACCACCATCCTTAGAAGGGAGCCCAGCAATTTGGGGAAAGAAAACACTGGCTCAGATGGTGAGTGTTTTGGATTTCTCACATCAAAAGTCAGCTTCTGGGGGCACCTGGTGGCTCAGTTACTTAAGCATCTGACTCTTGACTTTGGCTCAGGACATGACCTCACGGTTTGTGAGTTCAAGCCCTGAGTTGAGCTCTGCACTGACAGCACAGAGCCTGCTGGGGATTCTCTTTCTCTCTCTCTCTGTCTCTCTCTCTCTCTCCCTCTCTGCCCCTCCCCCACTCACACGCTCTCAAAATAAATAAATAAACTAAAAAAAAAAGAAAAAAAAAAAGGTCAGCTTCTGTATTCAGAAGGTTGGGGGCCAGAAGGTCCTGAGTCCAGACCTAGAGCATAGTCTCCCCAGAAGCATGATGGGCCTTTAGCAGGTGGATGTCTATAAAGATATCTTTGGATGCTAAAGACAGGGCTAGCTAGAGAAGGGATAAATGTTCCATCTATTCTTAGATGCTAGACCCTAGACCTCTAGATTAGCGTACATGTGTCATCTCCTATAACTGCTTACCCTGGGAGAAGACTCACAGAGCCTGCTTCACGCCTTTGCATCCTTTGCATTTGCAGTCTTACAATCCCTTTTCCCCCTCAGATATCCACTGGCCTACTCCCTCACACCATTCGGGCCTCTGCACAAATGTCACCTGCTTATAAAACTTTTGCCTGATCAACTACTCTATCAGAAATAGCCTTACAATTCCCCTGCCTGATTTCCCTTTGTCACACTTATTACTACTCCCCATTATGTGATATATTTAAGTGCCTAATATCTGTCTCCCCAGTTAAAATGTAAGGTGCAGAACGGAGGTCCCCAATGACAGTACTTGGCACATAATAAGAGTGCAATAAATATTCGTTGAAGGAGCAAGTGAAACTTAAAGTTAGGGTTGAGTCAAACACCAAACAGCCAGTCTTTCACCAGGCAGATGTGAAGTCACTTAAGAGGTACTTGGGAGAGACACAGAGCTTGGAGTGGCTTTGGGGATAAGTGGGGGCGGGGAGAATGCCAAGATCCATGACTTGTGCCGCTACAGTTGCAGACACCATGGGTGAGGCACAGCTCAGGGACTTGCTTGTTTCATGCCTCCTTCTGGGTTTGACATCAGCTCTTGTCAAACCCTGGCACGTAACAGCCTGGTAAAACTGGAAAAGTCTAGAGGAATTATCTGACCGAGGAGCAAACTGAGGTCCAGAGAGGCTTCAGTGGCAGAGCTTGGGTTCACACTCAGGTCTATCTGACACCCAGTCTACTGTTTCTAAAATGCAACACTGCCCCCATCAATTGCTGAAGCCCTGACATTGGGAGGAAAGGGTCTGGGGGAAAACTGCTCTGCAAACCTTTTACCAGTGGCTACTCTGAAGGTAGAAAGCAGCGCCTAAACTATATTTCCTCTGGATTTTTACAATCCTCTATCAGATGACAACTCTGAACTTTCTATAACAGCATTGTTCAACAGAACTTTCTGCAACAATGGAAATACTCTATTTCTGTGCTGTCCAATACAGTAGCCTCTAGTCACATGGGACTAGTGAGCATTTGTGGCTAGTGTGACTGAGGAAGTGAATTCTAAATTTTAAATTTTATTTCATTTAATTAATTTACATTTGAGTATGATGTGTGATATGTGGCTAGTGGTTACTGCTTTTGGACAGTACCATTCTAGAAACTTGTATATAGAAGTCTTACTCTGGAATATGAAGAGGAGGGGCATGTGGGCGGGAGAGATTGAGAGGGAAGGAGAGAAATGGGGGGGAGGGTGATTAGACAGAAAAAGAAACACAAGCAGACACACACACACAGAGGAAGAGAGGGAAAGGAAGAGAGGGAGAGGGAGGGAGGGAAGGAGAACACGAGTGCAAGTCCTGGTGGTAATTTCTCCTCACAGCCACAAGATGGCACCATTGTTCAGAGTCTTTGCTCTGAAAAGCAAAATCAGGCTGGTTTGGGATTCCCGGCTTTCCTGTCTCTGTCTGTCTTCCATCTTTCTTCTTCTCCACCTCCTCTTTTCTCTCCTCTCCCCCTTCTCTTCTTCTTCAATCCTGACTTACGCCTCGCTGGTGGCCTTGAGCAATGTGATAGCAGAGGACCTTGTGTGAAGCTGGGAGCAACAAAGGTCCCTGACATTGATATTTGGGTACCGAAAGCACAGTGGTTGGCTCATTGAACAAGACTTGGAAAGAGGCTCTCTGGGTCCTGCTGTAATTGCCCTGGACCTGGCCTGCGCCGGGGGAGGCCTTCCGGGACAATCTTGTTCACTCACCCTTCCTCTTACCACCTTCTCCCTCCCCCCCCCCACCTCCCCGAACTTGGAAGCTTCTGCCCTCAGATCCGGTCCCGGAGGTCATCACCGGAATGTCTCTGGAGAAACTATAAACGCGAAGAGAATGTCCCCTGGTGAGGGTTCTGAGGTCTCCTTTGTTATTCTAGCCTAAGGACAAAGCAGCCAGAGGCTTGGGGATGGTGGGTGGAGCTTGCAGTATTTTCCTAAGATTTTTGCAGTTGGGGAATAAATCCCCAGGGATGGGGCAGGGCTGCAGGCTAATACCCATACGGCAAGATCAGGGCAATGAAAACATGCACACAGATGAAACTTCAAAGCTTTTCCGGGAATCTGAATGGGGAAGGGCCTGCGGAAGGTCGGATGTTAACTCTGCAGGAACCGCCCTTTTGCTTTCAGCTGGCCCAGCAGCTCTTCAAACGCCTCCAAACTGTCCCCTCTCAGCGGATTCGGGATCCCACCAGGCCCTGAAGGCAAACACTGGGAGGGCAGGGCCTTTCCCATTGGAGTCCGGCTCTCTGTTCTCCTGAGGAGCTGAGGCCGGTTTCATCTCTGCCAACTGAGCCTGTCACAGCAGCAACTCACCCACGTCAGTCCTGCCTCTTCCCCAAACCTGGTCAAACTTTGCCACAGCTACTTTGCAGGGAGTGAGGAGAATTACTAATGCTGGAAGGTCACTTGAGGTAATAATTAGGACAATCATTAATTTCTGAGGCCTCAGTGACTCATTTATCTCTGATATGCACAGGGATCAAAGGAGGGCATTTATAGCTTAGAAACAAACCTCCTATTCTTTCCCATTCTTTCTTGCTATAATAAATAATAAAAAGCTCCCAGGCCTCCTTCCTTACCCATCTCTTTCTTGCGGGTCCTGTCTCAACGGTCCCGGTCCCCGTACAAAAACCAACCCACCTCTCCCTTCTCTCTACTATCGTTCTTCCCTCTTGAAGAACCATGGCAGGTCTAGCCTCTCTCTGCCCAGCTCCAAGAGTCTTGGCTGCAACTATGTTATGGAGAGTGAGTGGTGCTGGTCCCTCTGTCCCACGGGAGGCCAGGAGGCCCCTGACCTCAGACAGGCCCCTTGTACATTTACCATCTTTACTTTGCCTCAGTATGTATATCAGTGCTAGAGTCAGACTGCCAGGGAAGGGCACAAACTTGGCCCTGTCATTGATGAGCTGTGTGACCTTGAGCAAGTTACTTGACATTTGTAAGCCTCAGTTTCCCAATCTGTGAAATAGGGATGATACTAGTATCTAAGGCTGGCTTATGAGAATTATACATGACAAAATATACAAAATGCTTAGCACAGAGCCTGATACAAAATAATGTCAGCTACATTTGTCAGTACCTCAAAATCCTTGCTGTATTTCTAAGAACTTGTAGCTGGCATGCAGACTGGATCTTTCATGTTCTGCTGTGGCCTCTGAGAGATGAAGTGAGGATGCATGGAGCCCCACTAGGACCCTGGACCACGTGTGTGTGGCGGGGGGCAGGGGGTGGTGGTGATGGTGGTCGTTAGCCTTAAGGAGGCTGTGAGATGGACCCAGGCCAGTTTCTCAACCGGCACACTATTGACATTTTGGTCCAGATAATCCTTTGTTGTGAGGTGTCATCCTGTGCATTTTAGGACGTTTGGCAGCATCCCAGGCCCCTGCTCACTAGGTGCCACTAGCAGCCTTCTACTTGTGACAATCAAAATGTCTCTAGACATCACCTCTTATCTCCAGGAGGCAAAATTGCCCTTGGTCGAGAACCATTGGTCTAGGCAGATGGGGAAGTGCAGAGACATCCCCCCAGGTACCTGGCTGAGCTAAGGTGAGGAGGCAGGAATGAGCATGATCAGAGAGGATACCCTCCTGCCCAAGGCAGGGCTCAGGCAGGCCTGCAAGGTTGAGTACAGAGGTTAGTCTTGGAAGATGAACAACCCCATGGTTTTCCTTCTTAAGGATGTGCCTAGCTTATTCAGGACACTGCCCTGCTTGGATGTGTACCTCTGGATTGCCCATAGCCAGGACTCAAATACATAACCTTGTCCAGCCCCAGGAGCCCTGGCCAAAACAGTGCCCCAGAGGCACAGAATGCTCACTGAATAGACATTGGGTCAATTCTCATCTTAGAGCCAAGCACCACCAGGGTGTGAATCCTTACTCTGATACCCACTCACTGTGTGACCTTGGGCAAATTGCTTAACATCTCTGTGCCGTAGGATCCTTATTTGTAAAATGAAGACAACAAGAACATTTACCTCATAGGGTCATTCTGAGGATTAAATGGCTTAATATTTGTAAAGTATTTAGAACAGAGTCTGGCACATAGCAAGTACTAAGGGTTGATTAAGTAAGCAAAAAACCAAAAGGAAGCCGCCACAGACCAGGAGACACTATCTTTTATAAGTCAGAAGTTGCCTCTGCTGTGACCTCAGGCCCAGAAGCTGTGTGTCTCTGGGCCCTGGCCATCTGCACCAGGGTTGAAAGGGCTGTGAATCCCTGGGGCATCTCCCCTGCAGAGGTGGTTGCTCTTAAACTCAGTTCCTTTGACCAGACAAAACTCAGTGCAGAGGGCCTCAGAACTTCCCATTGGACGGCCCCTGGGGATTTCTTTGATTTGAAATTGTTGGAAGGACAACTTTTTCCTCTACTAACTCAGGTTTGAGGGTGGGGGTAGTGGCCAGATTCACAGGAGAAAAGAAAAAGTGTGTGCACACACCGAGTTCCAGAGCACCGAGTAATGGGTAAGTCACTGGAAAACCAGAGGTAAAGATGTATATCCCAATTTAATAAAAGGGGTAAGGGGCTAGTGCTTCAAAGGATGGCAGGTTCTGATGAGGTGTGTTTACACCATTTCTTTGGGAATGTCCCTGTACCAGTCAGTGCCTCCCTGACTGAAGCCTCCCTGGAGGGGTGGGGGTCGGGTGTGGTGGCTCATTCTCCCAAAGCTCTGTGCTAGTCACATCAGGGAAGTCTGGACGAGGTTCTTCTGCATCTGCTGTTGGGTTATTGGTCACTTCAAGGGAAGTACCTGGGGAGGGAGGAATGAAGGAAGGAATCGGGGTGAGTGGGTGTGGCCTTTGGGGAACCCCAACACTTCTGCCTATCAGAGGAGACAAAAGCCTCATCAGGAAGCCTCCCCAGACACAAGCAGGAAAAGCCACTTAGAGCTACCAAGTATACTTTGTTAGTTATCTATCGCTATGTAATAAATTACCCTAAGACATCATGGCTTAAATAGTAAGCATTTATCATCTCTAACAGTATCTAACAGTCAGGAATTTGGAAGCAGCTAAGCTGGATGGTTCTGGCTCAAGGTCTCTCATGAGGCTGTGGTCAAGATGTCGGATGGGGCTGCTGTCATCTGAAGGCTTGGCTGGGGCTGTGGGATCCGCATCTACAATGCCTCCTCTCGTGGCTGTTGGTGGGAGGCCTCAGTTCCTCACCCCGTGAACTCGTGAGCCGCTGATGTGTCTTTACAACATACACTAGCTTCCTCCAGAGTGCACAGCCCAAGACGGAAATGAACACAGAAGTCATAATGTCTTTATGGAGCCACGCTTAAAGGCATGTCCTGTCACTTCTGTTACATTCTTCTGATCATACAGATCAACCCTGATACAATGTGGGACACTACACAAAGCCATGACAACCAGGAGATGGGGCTCACTGGGCACCATCTCAGAGGCTATCTACCACACCCTCCCAGAAGAATGCTCACCTGGGCACTGGTCCAGATGTCAGCCTGGCTCAGGTACACAATTGCAGAAGCCTCTCAGACAAAAACCTAGCGCACTAGGGTGGGATTTGGTGCTTCTACCCCCTGCCTCAGTCTGCCTTCTCACGGAAAAGCTGGATCATGAATCCACTCCGAACTGGATCATGAGTCATCCCCATGGTGGAACAAAGGCTATAACGCAAGGCAACGGATGGGAGAAGCACTGGGCTCATGTGCCCTTTTGTAAGTTGAAATACAGAAAATAAAGCCTTCATACGAAAATAATAATGATAATAATAATAATAATAATATGCAATTTTTGATTGGAAGATGTTGGCGCAAGATTATAGAAGAGGGGTACATGATGGGGCTGGGGTAGTTCTGCAAGCTTCAGGGAGAAGATAGGACATGAGTTAAATACTAGCACCCAAGACCCTTCCTGAGCCCCAAGTCCAGATATGGTGAACTGGTGACAGCTTCCCACTGCTTCCTGCTGTTTCATGCCTCCTAGCCATTCCACATGCTCTTTCCTCCAGCAGGAATACCTTTTCCCTAACCTTCCCCTGCTTGTTAACTGCATTTATCCTTTCAGACTCAGCTCAAGGAGCACCACCTCCAAGAAGCCATCCTTGATATCCTCTCATCTGATGTAGCTGTCCTACTCTGTGGCCTCAAAGCATCCCCACCCCCCACAGATCTCTACCACGCTTGACCCTGCTCACTTCTTGCTCCCCACTAGACTTAAATCTTCTTCAGGGCCAGCAACAATGTCAGATTCAAATTGTATGGTGCCTAGCACAGTGCCTGGTGCATATTCACACTGAAGACATGTTTGTAAAAGGAAAGGAGGGAAGGGGAGGAGAGAGTAGAAGAATGGGCTCAGGAGACAGCAATAACACATCATCTTTCTTTCTCCCCTTCATTCCCAAGAGTGGGGTTTCAAGCAAAATCAGGGCTGTTTGCCAGAACCACTCTTCTCTGCCTCTCCACAGCCCAACCAAAGAAAGCCGGGCAGTTCTAGTCTCTATCATACAACGCACTATCTGAAAAGTAGCTTTTGGTATTGAAGGCATGTAAAAACGGGGGGAGTTGCAGGAGTATTTGTACCCAGGATATCTTGACTTTACTGGAGGAGCTGGAGGCTATTAACAAGTTGAAACCACTCCATGGCGACAATCTCTGTGACCCAGCAGGTTACCTGAGAGCAGCCAACAGTGCTGACAGGAGGTGAAGGTCTGTGATTAAGCAACTCAAGGCCACAACAGGGGTGACCCCAGAATGAGATCAGCTTTTGGAGAGAATCACAGGAGACTGAAGGTTTGGGGACACCTGCTGTCCCCTGAGGTGGCCCAAGCCCACTGTCTGGCCCCACTCTGCCTAGAACCCTAAGTGATAGCTCTCTCTGCCACCTCTGGGCACACATTAGCCTCCTGGTTATTCATAGCCACTCACTCACGTGCTCTTTCCACATGCATCAGGTTAATATTTTAAATATTAACTAGTATTTTGTTTTGGTTTGATTTTCTGTTTGCTGAAAGCTCATGTGCTGGGAATGAATCAGCCATACTCCTTGGTTGAAGGCACACCACCTTTATTAGCATGTGTAGGGCTCACCTTGTAAGATTTTATTTTTAAGCAAGCAATCTCCACAGCCAACATGGGGCTCAAACCCACAACCCTGAGATCAACAGTCACATGCTCCACCAACTGAGCCACCCAGGCACCCCTATAAGATTTTATTTTTAAGCAATCTCCACAGCCAACATGGGGCTCAAACCCACAATCCCGAGATCAAGAGTCACATGCTCCACCGCCTAGGCCAGACAGATGTTCTCAGGGCTCACTTTTATTTTACTCTCTTTTTTCATCTTTTTGTCCCATCTCCAGCCTCATTTTTTTCCCTCTTACCATTGCTGTGATTCTGTGTGCCCTGCCCATCTATATTCCTGTTTGTATCAAGACCCAGTAGTGGTATTATTTTGTGCATATTTTTTTAAATATGCTGATGTGGCCTTTTGGTATATACATATCATTCTCTTCTCACTTTTGTCCAGAGGTGAGATTTTGTCCAGTGATGAAAATCCCAATGATGAGATTTTGAGATGGCTCCAAGTTATAGGATAAACATGAACCAGAACATTTCTTTTATCTGCTGAACAGTCCTCATTGTTGGATACATTTTATGTATCTGCTTTTCTATTAATAAACTTCTAATCCAGGTGTGTCCAAATTCTCACTAATACAAATGATTCTACAAGAACATGTTCACAGGTGTTTCTCTGGGGGCTCAGTCCAGAGTTGCTCTGGACTCCGCATCCAGGAGAGCTGGGTTGTAGGGTCTATCTGTATTGCTTCACTTAACCCTTCCAAACTGCTTCCCAGAAAGTTATGCCCATTGACACTCCTATGAGAGTTTGTTTTCCTTCACCTTTGGCAGCACTTGATATTACCCAACTTTTTAATATTCACCAATCTGATATTGTATAAGACCCGTATCTACATCTTAACCAAATGTTCCCCGGTTTTTCATCCAGTGTCAGGTTGTTCTGTTCTCACTCCCTCAGGGAAGGGGCGTAATGGCCAAAAGCAGAAGATGGGGAGGAGGGACAAGTGTTTCCTTCTGGCTTTTGAGTTTCAAAATCCTAGACCCTTGGAGGCCCAAAAAGAATAGCACATAGCACAGAGAAAGGATTTGGGGGAAAAGCATCATAAAAAGGAGAGGAAAAACAGGTACCCTCTTTGGCACAGCCCCACCTGAACAAGAGTGAGTGACCTGGGTGAGGGGAGTGTTGGAAGGAAATTTCCTGTAGGTTGCAGATTAGAACACTGATGGCTGAGGCAGGTACCATAAACATGGGAAGTGGGCCAGGTTTAAGGACAACAGGGATGGCAGGGACTATAGTTTCCTGGGTGCCTATCCTGTAACACTGCTCAACTCTGGCTGGTTGCTGCAGTATGGTGGTCTATCCTCGTGTTACCAGCTCTGTCCTTTTTTCCAAGAGAATCCAAAATCAGATGTTTTATGTGGAAGCTCCCCTTAAAAAATGTTATAATGGAAAACTTCAAACATATTTAAAATAGACAAAGTGCTTTAATGAACTTCCTTGTACTCATCACCGAGTTTCCATAATTATGGACTCATGGCCAATTTTGTTTCATCCATAACCCCACCCACTTCCCCCCATCTTCAATTATTTTGAAGTAAATCCCAGATATGCCTTTTTTTTGGTAAAGATAAGGGCTCATGTTTCTAACTATAACACAATATCATAACTAAACAGAATTCCAATAATTACACATCAAATAACCTGTCAGTGTTAAAATTTACAATTTTCTCATGAAGGTCATAAATGTTTATTTTATATTACTTTATTTTTTACAGTTTGTTTGAAACAGGATCCAAAGTCCACACATTGCAAGTGATTGGTGTTTTTAAGTTTCTTTTACCCTACAGGTGTGATCCCCATCTTTCTGTCCTTACAATGTACTTGTTAAAGAAGCCACATCCTTTGTTATGTACTTTCCCATAGTCAGGATTTTGCTGGTGTCATTCAACATGCTTCTCTGTTTTTTGTACTTCCCAGTAATTGGTAGTTGGATCCAAAAGCTACAGCTCTACTTCAAAAAAAAAATGTTCATAATCTTTTCAGAAGAATCTTAAAATTTTTTTTTCAACATTTATTTATTTTTGGGACAGAGAGAGACAGAGCATGAACGGGGGAGGGGCAGAGAGAGAGGGAGACACAGAATCGGAAACAGGCTCCAGGCTCTGAGCCATCAGCCCAGAGCCTGACGCGGGGCTCGAACTCACGGACTGCGAGATCATGACCTGGCTGAAGTCGGACGCTTAACCGACTGCGCCACCCAAGTGCCCCCAGAAGAATCTTTAAATACTGTCTGAGCCAGACAAAATACCTGCTGGACTGGACTTGACCTGCAGGCTACTAATTTGTTCCCTCTGGCTTAGATGTTAGTGATCACGGACAAAAGGATTCAGGGACCTCTGTCCTGAGCTGAGCCCCCAAGGAGAGAGCAAAATCCCAAATGAACATGTAGCATCTGAGAGCAGGAGTGCCCGAATCTCACTTTCCAGAGAGAATCCCAGTCAGAGAGGTAGCAAGACTCCACAGAAGGGCTTGTTGTGGCCTGGTGGAGTGATTGGCAGGTGCTCAAGAGCAACACGGAAGTAGAGAGATGCCTGGTCCTGAGGGACCTGCGTCTCCATAGCAACCAAGGAGCGTGTGCCCTGCTCCAGCTGGTGCCCTGCTCCAGCTGTGTGCCCTGGCAAGTCCTCCAGAACTAGACAACCCTGGGAAAAGGGGGTAGATTCCAAATGACTAGGATGAAGATCAGGACTCCTTGATGGACTGGGAGCCTGTATTAGAAGACCAGTTGTATTAAGGAAAACAGAGAAGGTTAGGTTTCTTCCTCACTTGAGTTTGTGGACTGAGATTTGTACCCACTACACATGGGAGCCTCTGGGGACCCCTAAAAACCCCCTTGCAGCATCACTCAGAGCTGAGCATTTGGGGGCATTGATCTCTTCCCTGTGGGAGAACTGGATGGAGGAGAAGAAGCCTCAGACACCACTATTGATTCTGGAAATTCTCCTTTCCCTTTCTTTGTTTGATTTTGATGGAAACATTCATCTAACTTTCTAGATTTTGTCTTTTTAAAAACACATTTGAGTGCACTTCATAATCAATTTACTAATGGATTGTATTTTTCAATCTCAACTGAGGCTCTTGTTTTTAGTAGAAAAATTATAACTGCATTCATTTACCATTATATTTAGTCATTTCCTGGGCTCATCTTTTGTTTTAATTTTTGCAGGCAAATTTTTTTTTGTATTTCCTTGCCTCTTTTCCATTAGGCCTTTTGTTTATTTGTACCTTATAAGTAAGTATGTAATGTAAGTCATATTTTTTTTCCAGCATTGATGGGCAATGAACTTAAAGCAATGAAGAAAAATCAAACTTATAAAAAGTGAGATCAGACCTGTAGTTACCAGAGTTGGGGGGTGGGGGGAGGCGGGGGCGGAGTTGGAGGAAGGTGGTCAAAGGGCACAAACTTCCAGTCCTAAGCGTAATAAGCACTGGAGATGTAATGGACAACACGATGACTAGAGCTAACACTGCTGTAGGGTATATAAGAAAGTTGTTAAGAGGGTCAGTCCTAAAAGTTCTCATCACCAGGAGAACATTGTTTTCCTTTTTTTTCTTCCGCTTTCTTTTCTTTTTATTGTATTTATAGGAGAGGTTGGATGTTATCTGAACCTACTGTGGCAATCATTTCACAATGTAAATCAAACCATCATGCTGTATACCTTAAACCTACAGTGATGTATATACCATTATTTCTCAGTAAAACTGGAAAAATAAAGAAATAAAGGTAAAATTTCAATTTTTATGGCTAATTTTTTAAGTTAGTTGACTGATGCTTGTTTTGACTATTCTTTTTAGTGCTTAAGACTCTACTGAAAGGAATTAGAAAGTTTATTGTTTACTTTTCTATTGGATGTACAACACATCCTTTCTTCACAATAACTGATTTCCTTCAAAGGCCAATTATTAAATGTTCTAATATTTGTGGCAGATTGAGTATGGATCCATAGGAAGTTTGTACATCACGGATAGATAAAGACATGAAGTTAAAAGTTTTATTTTCCAGAAATCCATATTCCCGAGATCTGTCTAGCAAATCAGCTGAATATGCATGAAACTACATTATCATCTGGTTTACATTTTTCCATCTGGTCCAAAGAATAGTGTCTGTCCAAGCTCTTGCTAAAATATGATATATTGTAATTTGCTATTCTCTGTATCTACTAGGTTAGTAATTCTGTTAAAGTGGAAATTTGGCTAGTTGGATATCCATCCATTTATTTATTCACTCAATTATAATTTCTAAAGAGAGACAATGAGAACAGAAAAAAAACCTTTTTCTTTTCTATATTTAGTCCTAACAATACTCAGAACTTTTCATTCTCTTCTATGAGAAAAAAATTTTTGGCTTTTTACTGCCTACAAAATAAAAGCAAAAAGTATTCAAAAGAATGAGAAAGATTATCATATAATGGAAAAGATATGTGTAATAATAAAATGTTAAGAACAGTGAGCATATATCACCCCCATATACGGTTATAAAACAAATAAAGCAAAAATGTGCATAAAAACAAGGACATTTCATTCCAGAAAACACAATTATAGTAAGAAGTCTTGCTGTCCTATCCTCAGTTAGGCTTAAATTCAGTTGCACAATAATAAAATTGCAAACATGGCAACTGAATTAAATGGAATAATTTTCCCCAATAATAAGAAGTCTGGCACAAGGCCTGCAGGACCAATGCAGAGGTTGTGGAAATTATCTGGTATTCAGGCTCCTCCTAACTTCATGCTCTGCTACAGTGTTCTGTTCTTGACCTTGAAGGGCAGCAGAAAATCCCACTTTGGCATAAAGTTTATTTTGAGCTAAAGGCAATTGAGATCTGTTCTTGACCTTGAAGGGCAGCAGAAAATCCCACTTTGGCATAAAGTTTATTTTGAGCTAAAGGCAATTGAGAAGTAAACACAAGAAAAGTCCTCTGCCCTCCCTCTATTTGCCTAGAAGCAGGACATAAATTTGTAAAGGTGTCCCCTCCCCACCAGAACAGAAGTTAATCACTGGAGACAACTTTAAACCTTTATCAGCCTGGAGACAGCACCAGAGGAAATCTATGTAACAAACCTTACTAACTAACCCTTATCTTCAATTAGTTTCCCTCATATATTTACCTCCTCACAGTTTGCCATCCTAGAAACTGAAAATCCTTTTCCTTCCTCTTGTAATTTCTCTAAAAACTTATTGTTCTTTTCTTGAGATGCTGGATAAGCTCAAGTTGTAACTACCTCTTTGAATTACTCATCTTTGAGCGCTCCCGTGTGTATATATGATGCGCGCACTGATGGTTTTTCTCTTGTTAGTCTGTCTTTTGTCAAATTTATAGGGCCCCAGCTGGAACACCTAGGAGGTAGAAGGAAGAAGAGTTTCCTCCTCTACAACCTCATTATTCAAAATGGCCACTATACCTTCAGGCATTGATTCTGTATTTCAGGCAGGAAGAAAGGGAAGGAGAGAGAGTAGAAGTCATGTGCCAGCTGAACTAGTCTTTCTTCATTAGGAAACCAACAGCTTTCCTGGAAATCCCACCCAATAGCTTCTCTTTTATAGCTCATCAGGCCTCAACTAGGTTACCTGATCACTACCAGATGCAAGTGAGGCAGTATTTTTGCCTGGGTGCATTGCCATCCTGAACAAATTGTTATCTTAGTAAAGGAGAATGGAGAAAATGTATATCAGATTATATATCAAGTAGCAGCGTCTGCCCCACACACTTCAATAAACAACGTTACTTGCTGAATTTTGTGTCCTCACCCCAAAATTCATATGCTGCTGCTCTAGGCCCCACTCCACACCCCCCCACCCCACCCCATGGGATGGTATTTGTAGGTGGGGCCTTTGGGAAGTTATTGGATCTAGATGAGGTCATGAGGGTGATTTCCTCATGTTGGGATGATGCCCTTATAAAAAGAGGGAGAGATCTCACTTTCCATGAGTACTCATCAAGGAAAGGCCACGTGAACATACAGTGAACTGCCTGTCATACCAGCTATTATTTAACTATTTTGGTAACACTTGCAGGTTGTTTGAGTGGTGCCCTCCTCAGCTCAGCATAGAAGCAGTGTCCCCCTAGTAACTACACCCATGGATGTTCCTCTACCCTTAGTTTGGACCCTGAGGCTGTCCCAACCAAGAAAAAAGTATCCTGAGATAGAATTAATAGATAACTTGTACTATGTATGATTTCCAACTGTCCACAACCATTGCCCATTTGGTCTCATATATCACCAGGCCACAAACATAATCTCAACTAGTTCAGAAAGATCAGAAATGACACATGTTAAGTTCTTTGGCCAAAATAAAATGAAATATAAAGCAACAACCAAAACAAATAAAAATAAACCAACTACTTGGAAATTTAAAAATTCTTACTGAATCAACAATTGAACTGGAAAGGAAATCAAGAAAACAAAAGGAGTTTATTCAGAAAACAATAATGACTAAAATATACCACGGTAATCTCTGTGGAGTATATTCAAAGCACGACTTTCAGGAAATTTTACGATTTAAAATGTTCTCTTTTTGGTGGTTGATAAAAAGGGAACATTTTATAAATAATTCAACTGGAGATATTAGAAAAGTAATGAGAAGACAAGCCAAACTAAAGAGGAAAAAAAATATGATAAAAGCAGGAGATAATTTTGAAAATGAAAAATAATTTCAATGGGCTCAATAAACAAAGTCAAACATATTTAAAAGTAAAGCCATAATTCAATGAAATTTGAAATGAGAAAGGAGACACCAGGTACTATATAAAATGTTTAAAGTAAAGTAGAACACAACAATATATGCTAATAACATTGAAACATACAAATGAAAAGAATAATTTTCTTACAGTATAAAACTCCAACCTTAATCTAATATATATTAAATAATAACTTGAGAAGGGGGAAGATATGTAGAAAGTTATTCATCTAGAAGTGTCTAAGTATACATATACATGTGTTAGTTTTTTTGTTGCTATGTAATTATCACAAACTCAGTAGCTTAAAACAACACAAATTTATTATCTTAAAATTTTCCTGGCTCAGGAAAACTGGCTCATGGGTACAGCTTAGCTGGACACAAGGCTGAGAGTTTCACAAGTGACAATCGAGGAAGTGGCTGCACCATGTTCTCATCTGGTGGCTTGACTGAGGAAAGTCTACTTCCAAGCTCATTGATTGTTGGCAGAATTCATTTCCTAGTGGCTGTATGACTGAGGGCCCTGCTTCTTACTGATGATTGGCTATCCTCAGGTCCTTAGGCCACCTGCAGTCCCTTCCCATGTGGCCCTCTCCATAAGGAGTTCACAACATGGCACTTTGCCTCTTCAAGGCCAGCAACAGAATCTTTCCAGTCTACTTAGACAGTCTTATATGATTAATGTAATCATATACTGATATCTCATCACCTTTCCCATGGTATATTGGTTAGAAGCAAATCACTGCATTTAATGGGACAGGATTGATTATACAAGAGCATTACTCATCGGAAGTCACCTCAGGTGCATCCACCACAGTATGGGTGAATGCTAAACCCTCCCAAACTTTCAAAGACTTGTTATCTATCTTGAAAAGTGCAAACAAGAGTTCTGTCTCCTTAAGATAAGACTGAAGCTCCCAAAGAGGCATGTGTGGCAAGCAAAATAAACCCTTGAGAACAAAGCCTCAGACTTTCATTCTTTTTTTTTTTAATTTTTTTAACGTTTATTTATTTTTGAAACAGAGACAGAGCATGAACGGGGGAGGGTCAGAGAGAGGGAGACACAGAATCTGAAAGAGGCTCCAGGCTCTGAGCTGTTAGCACAGAGCCCGACGCGAGGCTCGAACTCACGGACCGTGAGATCATGACCTGAGCCAAAGTCGGCCGCTTAACCGACTGAGCCACCCAGGTGCCCCTCAGACTTTCATTCTTAGGCATCTTAATACTTATTGTTATATCCTTGATCTTCAGCTCAGCTTGTAACTCCAACCTCTGCCCTCTACTTCTCCTCCCTCAATTTAAACCCAGTCACTGTGCTGTCAATCCTTGGCTTTACTTTCTTGGTTTGACAAAGAGCTGCCTCAATGGAGTCTTGCTCTCCCTGGGTGCCTGGCTCTCCCGCTCAGGCCATATGTGCAATGCATTCAGCTTTGAGGATTTAGTGACTTTCTAGGCCTTCACCCTTTGGTCTCCCCTCACATCTTATAACCTGTCCTTGCAAAACTGTTATAGATATTCTGAATCACAGATGGTCAGAGAGGAGCTGATGAACAGACTTGGTCTTTACTAAAATGTATTGGCCTTAAAGTATCTCTGCTATTCCATACCTCATTTCTGAACCTTGAAAAATGTAGCCTTTTGCATAGTTCTTTCCAAGATGTAAAACCATATGGCTTGATCCTGAAATCTAATAAATATAATGTACAAATAAAGAATACTATAGGCCATATGTTCTCAGTGTGGTGTAATCTCAGTGCATTCCAAGGGAGCAATTTGGTTCTTGAGGGGGCTAAAAAAGTCTTCATCTTTTTTACGTAAAAAATGAAGATATCCATAGAGTATATTTACTAATATACAGCATATCTGTGGACTTGAAATTACATAGAGGGACAGCTAAGAAAAAAAATACCTAGAAGTTCTCCTTAGGTGGGCAATAGTGAGAAAAACTTTAAGAGCACATCTCTAGGAAATATTCACCTCAAGCCACACACAAATCTTATATTAAAATATACAAGATATTTTATCAAGGGCATTATGCTAAGTGAAATATATCAGACAGGGAAAGACAAAGATCATATGATCTCTCTCGTCTGTGGAATCAATCAATCACTTAAGCTCACAAATACAGAGAAGAGATTGGTGGTGCCAGAGGCAGGGAGTGGAGGCAGGAAACAGGGGTAAACTGTTTTTGTTTAAGTAGGTTGAATTTACAGAAATATATATGTAGGGGCACCTGGGTGGCTCAGTCGGTTAAGCGTCCAACTTCGGCTCAGGTCATGATCTCATGGCTTGTGAGTTTGAGCCCCACATCGGGCTCTGTGCTGACAGCTCAGAGCCTGGAGCCTCTTCAGATTCTGTGTCTTTCTCTCTCTCTCTCTCTCTCTCTCTCTCTCTTTCTCTGCCCCTCCCCCACTCACACTCTGTCTCTCAAAAATAAACATTAAAAAAAATTTTTTTAATAAATAAATATAATATATATATTTACATAAAGTCGTTTTCATTAATATATTATGGGAAACATTACACCATGACCAAAGAGGCTTTATCCCAAGAATGGTTGAAATGTTTGACACAAAGGCAAGTATTATTAATAATAATAATAGGGGCTCCTGGGTGGCGCAGTCGGTTAAGCGTCCGACTTCAGCCAGGTCACGATCTCGCGGTCCATGAGTTCGAGGCCCGCGTCAGGCTCTGGGCTGATGGCTCGGAGCCTGGAGCCTGTTTCCGATTCTGTGTCTCCCTCTCTCTCTGCCCCTCCCCCGTTCATGCTCTGTCTCTCTCTGTCCCAAAAATAAATAAAAAACGTTGAAAAAATTTTAAAAAAATAATAATAATAATATCACCTACATCACTGGATTAAATAATGAAAAATACAATGATTTCAACAGATGCTGAAATAGCACTTGATAAAATTCATTAGGTACTTCTCATTTTTTAAATGGTTATTTATTTTGAGAGAGAGAGACAAAGATAGAGTGTGTGTGTGTGTGTGTGTGTGTGTGTGTGTGTGTATGTGTGTGTGTGTATGAGAGAGAGAGATATAGCAGGGGAGGGGCAAAGAGACAGGGAGAGAGAAAATCCCAAGCAGGCTCCACACCACCAGCTCAAAGTTGGATGTGGGGCTCAATCCCACAAACTGCGAAATCATGACCTGAGCCGAAATCAAAAGTTGGACACTGAACTGACTGAGCCACCCAGGGGCCCCTAGGTACTTCTTATTTTAAAAAGAGGAGGAAATAAGGGCACCTGGGTGGCTCAGTCAGTGAAACGTCCGACTTCGGCTTAGGTCATGATCTCACAGTTTATGAGTTAGAGCCCCACGTCAGGCTCTGTGCTGACAGCTCGGAGCCTGGAGTCTGCTTCAGATTCTGTGTCTCCCTCTCTCTGCCCCTCCCCTGCTTGTGCTCTGTCTCTCTCTGTCTCTCAAAAATAAATAAATGTTAAAAATTTTTTTTCAAGGGAGAAATAGAAATATATTACAATAGCAAAATACAGAACTATTTAAAACAAAGCTAGTTTTATCTTTAATGCAAAGCAGAAGCATTGTTCTTAAAAATAGGAACAAAACAGAAAACCTTGATCTCAGCCACCTAAAATGTTCATCTGGCATTGCAGCCATGAGGAGATCTCATCCCACTACAAATCAGTCTGCAGCTAGTCCGCTACTGACTTTTGTCCAGAGTGGCTGGAGGTCAACATCAACCTCCATATTAAGAATGTTTTCTGATGGCAGCTTCCTGAATCTTTGGCACCTGGGCATATCTATCTTTCTGGTATTCAAGAAGGATCTTGAATCCTGGGTAAGTCTGACTTCTCTTGCTGTATTCCTATAAATCTTATTGCCTTAGACCCTACTTAGCTTAGAGCATCATCTAATTTCCTTGGAATTATATATCTCTGCATTGGGCCTCAGATGTCAACTCTGATCAGGACTTGGGTTCCCCCTGTCCCTTTTGTTCCTGTCTGTTTGCACTCCCTCTGGGACATCAACAAGATATTACTGCTCTTTAAGATTGTTCATGCTGACTCATTCTCTTACACCCACTGTTTATTTGTACATACTTCCATAGCTGGTGATTTGCCAACACCCTTTGGGAGCTTGTACTAGTCATGCATCTTAGTTGCAAACAACAAAAACTAACTTAAGCAGAAACCAAATTTATTCAGAGTATTCTACTTGTTTGCTAGGGCTGGCATAACAAAGTACCACAAACTAGCTTAAACAACAGAAACTGTCTCAGTTCTGGAGGTTACAAGTCTGAAATTAGGGTGTTGGCAGGACTGGTTCCTTTGGGAGGCTGTGAGAGAATTGGTTCTGTGCCTCTCCCCTAGCTGCCAGGGGTCTGCTAGCAATCTTTGGATTCTTTGGCTTGTAGATCTTTGCCTTCAATTTCACATGCCACTCCCTCTGTGTGTGTGTCCATGTCCAAGTTTCCTCTTCTTACGAGGGCAATAGTCATATTGGAGTAGAGGCCCACTCTACTCCAGTATGACCTCATCTTAACTAATTACTTCCACAACAATCCCATCTCCAAGTAAGATCACATTCTTAGCTATTGGGGGTTAGGACTTCAACATGTGAATTTCTGGGGGACACAACTCAACTCTTAAGAGATATATTATCAGTAGCCCGTAGGATCAGCAGCAGTGCCAACACACAAAGTTTGAACAGGAGCCAAAGGAAGAAGACTATCAAGATGATGCGTCAGGAGCAAACAGCCTAGAACTCTGGAGCTCACCAACAGGGCACATCTGCCATGACCACTGCGGGCCCCACTGCAGCTGGTCATTATAGCTGCTCTGCTGAGTCTGGTCCCCAGGACTACTCCTGCTGGAGCCTCAGGCTCTCACTCCTACACAGCTTCTTACAGTGCAAGTCCACGTGAAGCATCTGACTGGCCAAGTAGAGGCCACAAGCCAATACTCTAGCTGCTGGGGGGGGGGGGGGGCAAAAAAAAAAAAAGCAGACTACACTCTCTGTTTCTGTGGTGGGAGGCAGAGTCTTGGCTCCACTGTATAGATTCCCTAACAGTAACAAGGATGTTGGGATGCTGGACAGATGTGTGTAAGTCTTGGTTCTCCAGAGAAATAGAACCGATAGATGATAGATGACAATAGATTGATCAGATAGATAAACGGAAGAGAACATTTATTATAGGAACTGGTTCACACAATTGTGGAGGCCAAGAAGTCCCACAATCTGCCACCTGCAAGTTGGAAAACCAGAAAAGCCAGTGATATAACTCAGTCTGAGTCTGAAGGCCTGAGAACCAGGAAAGCTGATGACATAAACCTGAATCCAAAGGCCCAAGAATTGGAGGGCCAAGAATAAATCCCAGTCTAATTACAAAGGCCAGAGAGCCAGGCATGCCGATGTCTGAGGGCAGGAAAAGATGGATGTTCCAGCTTATGCAAAAAGAACAAATTCACCCTTCCTCTACCTTTGTCCTATTCTGGCCCTCGATGGATTGGATGATGCCCACCTCATTGGTCTTTACTCAGTCTACCAATTCAAATGCTATCTCTTCCAGAAACACCCTCACAGGCACACCCAGAAATAATTTGTTAACAACTATCTGGGCATCCCATAGCCTAATCAATCTGACACAAAAAATTAATCATCAGAGCAAATGAAAAGACAAATGTCACCACAAAGCTGTTTGCCAAATCCTGTATACCGGTGATCTTCAAAGTATGGAACATCAACCTGAGCATCTCCTGGGAACATCTTAAAATGCAAATTCTTGGTCCTACCCTAGATTTGCTGAATCAGAAATGCTAGGGTGGGGCCCAGCAAACTTTTCAATGAGTCTTCCAGGAGATTTCTTCCTTTCTTCCTTTTTTATTTTTTTACAGCTCAGTTGAGGTTTAATTGACATACAATACGTTACACATAAAGTGCACATTTTAATGAGTTTAACATATGTATATACCTATAAAACCATCACCACAATTAAGATAATGCACATATTCATCATCCCTAAAGTTTCTTCAACCCCCATCGTCATCTCTCCCTCCTTCCCCTTTCCAAACACACTCTCAACAGCCTGAGGCAACCACTGATCTTGTGTTGTTCTAGATTCGTTTGCAAATGTTTATAATTTTACATATATAGAATCACAGTATTCTTTGTCTTCTTTGTTTTTAAGATTTTATTTTTAAGTAATCCCTACACCCAACATGGGGCTCGAACTCACAACCTGGAGATCAAGAGTCACACACTCTACTGACTGAGACAGCCAGGCGCCCCTTCTTTATCTTCCTTTACCTACCATAATAAATTTTACACTCATCCATGTTGTGTCAAGATTCCTGTCCTTTTTATAGCAGTCCTTTTTATTGTTCCATTATGTGGATATACTCAATTTGTGTATCCATTAACCTGTTTATAAAAACTTGGATAGTTTCCAGTTTGGAGCCATTATGAATAAAGCTACTATGAACATGTATGTGCAAGTCTTTGTGTGGATATATGCTTTCATTTCTTTTGGGTAAATACCTAGAAGGCAAATTATTAGATTATATGGTAGTTGTATGTTTATCCTTTAAACAAATTGCCACACTCTTTTCCAAAGTAGTTGTTCTATTTTGCATTCCACCAGTGTATGAGCTTCCAGTTCCTCCACATCCTTGTCAACAGTTGGTAAGGTCATCAGTCTTTTTAAATCTTAGCCTTTCTGAAAAGTGTGTAGTGGTATCTCATTGTGGTTTTTATTTGCATTTCCCTAACACCTAATACCGTGAAGTATCTTTGTGTGCTTATTTGTCATCTGTTTATCTTCTTTGGTGAAGTGTCTGTTCAAACCTTTCACCCATTTTTTATTGGGTTGTTTATCTTATTGAATTATGAGAGTTCTTCTTATATTCTAGATACGTGTCTTTTGTCCAATATATATTTTGCAAATATTTTCTCTCAGTCTGTGGCCTACCTTTTTTTTTTTTGTAACAGTGTCTTTTGAAGAGCAAAAGTTTTAAATTTTGATGAAGTCCAATGCCTTCTGTGTTTGTGCCTTCTGTGTCTTTTTTTAAAAAATCTTGCTAAACTTAAGCCTACTAAGATTTTCTACTAAATTTTCTTCTAGAAACTTAGCTCTTAAATTTAGGTCTATGATCCATTTAAAGTTCATTTTAAGAAACGTGTTATTTTGAAATAAGTTTATACAGAAAAACTGCAAAAATAATACAGAGAGTTCACATGTATGCTTTACCCAGTTTCCCCCAATTTAACAACTTACATAAGCCATACAGCAATTACCAAATGAGAGAAGTTAATATTTATTGACTAAGCTACTGACTTTATTTAAATTTCACCCATTTCCTCCTACTGTCACTTTTTTGTTGCAACTCCTAGTCTTCTCCAATCTATGACAATTCCTCAATCTTTCCTTGTCTTTCAAGTTAATTTTTATATATGACATGAGGTAAAACTCAAGGTTTATCTTTTTTGCATATGACTCTTCAACTATTCCACACTATTTTTTTTCAAAGATTATCATTTCCCTCATTGAATTGCCTTGACAGTTTTGTCAAAGATCAATTGACTATGGGGCGCCTGGGTGGCTCAGGAGTTAAGCACCTGACTTTGGATCAGGTCATGACCTCGCAGTTCGTGAGTTTGAGCCTCACGTCAGGCTCTGTGCTCACAGCTCAGAGCCTGGAGCCTGCTTCAGATATTGGGTGACTTCCTCTTTCTCTGACTCTCCCCTGCTTGTGTTCTCTCTCTCTCTCTCTCTCTCTCTCTCAAAAATAAATAAACATTAAACAAATTTTAAAAAAAAGATCAGTTGACCACATATGTGTGAGTCTGTTTCTGGACTGTTCCACTGTTCTATTTGTCTGTTTTTATACCAATATAATATTGCCTTGATTTTTGTAGCTCTGTAAGTCTGAAATCAAGTGGAGTTAGTCCTCCAACTTTATTCTTCTTTTTCAAAGTTGTTTTGGCTGTTCTAGGCCCTTTAAATTTCCAGATGAATTTTAGAATCAGTTTTTAAATTTCTACAAAGAGTCTTCTGGGATTTTGATTGGGATTGCATTGAATCTACAGATAAATTTGGGGAGAATTGACATGTAACAATATTGGGTCTTTTTATAAATCCATGAATTTATAATTTCTCTCCACTTATTTAGGTCTTCTTTAATTTCTGTCAGGAGTATTTTACAGTTTTCAGATTCTGTAGGTATAGATCTTGCAAGTTTATCCCTAATAAGCCTTCCAAGTGAGTCTGATGCATGATAAAGTCTTAGAATCACTTCTCTACATTAGCACTGTTACTTAAACACAATATTGGGAGGGGAGCCTGGGTGGCTCAGTCAGTTAAGCATCCTACTTTGGATCAGGTCATGATCTCACAGTTTGTGGATTCAAGCCCCACGTCAGTCTCTGTACTGGCAGCTCAGAGCCTGGAGCTTGCTTCAGATTTTTTGTCTTCCTCTCTCTCTGCCCCTCCCCCACTCACACTCTCTCTGTCTCTCAAAAATAAAATAAACATTAAAAAAACATAATAGGGGCGCCTGGGTGGCTCAGTCGGTTAAGCGTCCGACTTCAGCTCAGGTCACGATATCGCGGTCCATGAGTTTGAGCCCCAAGTCGGGCTCTGGGCTGATGGCTCAGAGCCTGAAGCCTGCTTCCGATTCTGTGTCTCCCTCTCTCTCTGCCCCTCCCCTGTTCATGCTCTGTCTCTCTCTGTCTCAAAAAAATAAATAAACGTTAAAAAAAATTTAAAAAACAATTAAAAAAACATAATATTGGGAGAAGTAAATATTAGAACAGAATATGCAAAACCTTGCATAGAATATGCAAACATAAATGGGAACTTAGGAAAGTCATGGGTTATAATTCATACCAATTGATAGAACAGTTGAATAAAGTAGATGAAAATAAAATATACTATATATTCAAGGGGTGACTGGCTGGCTCAGTCGGTAAAGCATAACTCCTGATCTCAGGTTTGTGAATGCAAGCCCCATGTTGGGTGTGGAGCCTACTTAAAAAAAAAAGATATACTATATATTCAAAACACAATATAATTCCTTTCAACTGATTAAAAGTTTTAATAAAAAATGAGATCCTATTCACAATAGTAACAAAAAATAAAATATCAAATGAGAGTTTTAATCATATTCAGTATAATCTATGCCTTCAAAACTCATACATGTTCACATGTTTATGTATATGTATGTAAATGAATAGAAAATAGCCTGAAAATCTGAGATAAGTGCTTTTCCCAAGGGAGGGGAAGAGAATGGAGAGAAAGTAAGAAATGGCTTGTCTGCTTCCTTTGAGTTTCTTCCAATGATAAAGTGTTAACACAGTGCTTATATAATTAAACAAAAACTTGCCTAAACAGCATCTATGATCCTGTTTTGTCAATTATACATACATTCATGTATACTTAAAAAATGTCTCAAAAGATGATTACACAAACCTAATAGCAGTTATGTATAGATAGCAGAATTCCAGATGATGTTCACTGTGATTCTTCTTTTTTAGTGTTGTTTAATGTTTTATGATGAACATCTGCTATTTTTATAATAAAAAGTAATAAAGGTATCATCATTTTGAAAAGAAACAAACAGAATATAGAGTGCTGTTCATGACATAAGCAAGGACACTTAAAGCTAAGAAGAATATAAACAAATGGAAAAATACATCATGTTCCTATTTCTAATCTATTATATATTCACATATAAATATAATAAAGATAAATCTTCCCCAGCTATAAAAGGATTTATTATAATACCATTTTAAAACAAGAAACTTCCTGTTAAAATATTTATCCCACTCTTCTTTTATGAAACCCACTGAACATAAAAAAAGAAATGAAAAATAGACAAAGGGAGGCCTCCACTTTCAAATAAGCAAGGGAGCACCAAAGCAGAAACCATGAAGCAAACTTGCTGGTTACTGTGGGATCAGAACTGGAACGGGAAAAGAGAGATGCCAGGTGCCTCCTTGGATGCACAGTAGGACCCAGATCTCACCAAAGGTCCATGGTGGAAGTTTAGTTGATGACCACTTTACTCTACCCACTAGCTGTGGTATCAGGGGCTGACTCTAGAAACTGGGGGAATGTCCCACAGAGAGCATGACTCACTGTGCAGAGTGGCCTGGGTGATGGGGCTGCAGGAACCACCTTACCAAACTCACCTCCAGAGAGGCAGATATGTGGGGATGATGCATGGCATGATGCAAGGGGAAGGAGGAGGTAGAGGCAGGAACCACCAGTTTGTACCACCAGGAGCCTATGAGTCTGAGCCACATGGATTTCCAGAACACCAAAAGCTCAGAGGAGATGGTCCCCAAGGAAAAGGAAATAACTGAGAAGGTGTTTAAGACAACAAAGTCTATTAAAATTTAAGTCTCCTACACGTTCTCCAATCTCACCAACTTCTTCACGTGTTATACCATTATTCAGCCAGTAGTGTCTGCCATTCAAACCAGGTTGGGATTCACATAGAAATTGTAGAGGAAGGGAGGGGCACCTGGGTGGCTCAGTTGGTTAAGCATCTGACTCTTGATTTTGGCTCAGGTCATGATCTTGCAGCTGTGAGATGGAGCCGCATATTGGGCTCTGCACTGTCAGTGTGAAGCCTGCTTGGGAGTCTCTCTCTCTCTCTCTCTCTCTCTCTCTCTGTCTCTGTCTCTCTCTCTCTCTCTCTCTCTTTCCCTCTCTTTGCCCCTCCCTTCCTTGGGCACTCTCTCTCAAAATAAGTAAATAAACATTAAAAAAAAAAAAGAAATGGCAGAGGAAAGGAGTATTACACAAAAGGCTGATCAAAAAGAAAAAGAAAAAGAAAGAAAGAAAAAAAAACACAAGACGAATTATCCAAGGCATGGTATTACCCAAAGATGTTCAAATAAAGTCTCCATATTCTCAGAGAAATTTCAGACAACACTATCTAGAAAAAGACCCCAAAGAAAAGACATAAGAATTCAAAAAAGAGATTTCAAAAATGAAAAAAGGAGAGTAAAAAGCAATTCAGGATAAAAATGGAAGCATAAGGGGGCGCCTGGCTGGCTTAGTCAGTAGAGCATGAGACTCAATTTTTACATAGTTCTAGAGAAAATTGCTATTGTTATAGAAGACCAATAATAGGGATCCTTGGCATTTCTGAAGGAGAACAGTAATTTCTGAAGAAGGAGAATAAAAGGAATTAAATATACATTATTTTGAAAAATAAAATAGAAGAGGACTTTCTTGAAATGAGGATGACTTGAATCAAAAGGGCACATACATCCCAAGAAAAATTGACATAGACTGTTCAACATCAAGATATATCCTAGTAAAGTTATGAAACACTAAGGATAAAGAAAATCTCACATGGATTTAGCCATGTAGTTAGTAAACCATGTTCAGAGAGAAAAATAAAATTTCTTTGGGTTTCATGTCAATGACACAAGACAGCAGACCAACATCTAAAAAGGTCTGAATGGGGGCGCCTGGGTGGCACAGTAGGTTAAGCGTCCGACTTCAGCCAGGTCACCATCTCGTGGTCCGTGGGTTCGAGCCCCGCGTCGGGCTCTGGGCTGATGGCTCAGAGCCTGGAGCCTGTTTCTGATTCTGTGTCTCCCTCTCTCTCTGCCCCTCCCGCGTTCATGCTCTGTCTGTCTCTGTCCCAAAAATAAATAAAAAACATTGAAAAAAAAATTTTTTTAATAAATAAATAAATAAAAAGGTCTGAATGGAGAAAACATGATTCAAGGATTGTGTATGCATCAAGTTACCTTCAAGAATAAAGGCAACAACAGCCAAGCATTCTCAGGCATTTGAAACCTTAGGGAACAAAGCACCCAGGAACTCTTCTTGAAAAACAACTTATGTATGAAATCTATCCAACAAGGGGATGAGTCAAAATAAATTCTGGAATAGGGCACCTGGGTGGCTCAGTCGGTTGAGCGTCTGACTTCAGCTGAGGTCATGTTCTCGCCGTCAGTGAGTTCGAGCCCCACGTCGGGCTCTGTGCTGATGGCTCAGAGCCCGGAGCCTGTTTCAGATTCTGTGTCTCCATCTCTCTCTGACCCTCCCCTGCTCATGCTCTGTCTCTCTCTGTCTCCAAAATAAATAAACATTAAAAAAAATTTTTTTTAAACAAAATAAATTCTGGAATAGAAAATCTAGGTGTATCAGTTTTCTGGGGCCACCATAACAAAGAACCAGAGACTGGGTGGCTTAGAACAATAGAAATTTATTGTCTCATAGTTCTGGAGTCTAGAAATATGAAATCAAGATGTTAATAGGACCATGTTCCCTCTGAAAGAGCTAGGGAAGCATGCTTCCATGCTTTTTCCAGCTTTTTGAAGCCCCAAACATTCATTGGCTTGTGGCAACAGAATTCCAATTTTCACCTGGTGTTTTCCCTACATGTCTTCATACAGTCTTCCCTCTGTGCATGTCTGTGTCTAGATTTCCCCTTTGTAAAAACACCAGTGGTCTTGGATTAAGGCCTGCTCTAATGACTTCATTTTAACTTGATTGCCTCTATAAACACTCTATTTCCAAATAAGGCCACTGGGAATTAGGACTCCAACACACATTTTTGAGGGGAAGATACAATTGAACCTGTAACACTGGAGTTACACAAAGGGGTAACATAGTTAAACTGAGTCCGTTAAACATAGAGCCAAAACTAAACAAGAGTAAGGAGTATGGTTAGAGAATAAAATGAAGGGAGGTAAACATTGACAATAGAAAATAATAAAAATCAAGAGACAGAGTGGGTCAGTGGGATAAAGTGTAAGTGTGAGTAAATCCTCATTGCTAGCAGGAAGTCAAGAAATGCCATGTAAAATTGAAACTTGTTTCATTTTTAAGCTTAAATTTAATTAAAAAAAATTTTTTTCCAAGGATTGTTGACACACAAACTTGTCTTTTTAATTAAAAAAATTTTTTTAATGTTTATTTATTTTTGAGAGAGAGACAGAGCAAGAGCAGGGAGGGTCAGAGAGAGAGGGAGACACAGAATCCAAAGCAGGCTCCAGGCTCCAAGCTGTCAGCACAGAGCCCGATGTGGGGCTCGAACCCATGAGTTGCAAGATCATGACCTGAGCTGAAGTCGGATGCTTAATGGACTGAGCCACCCAGGCATCCCAAACTTGTCTTTAAGAAAAAAAAAAAAAAAAAAAAAAAAAAAGAGCATAGCAAATTCAATCAATGTTTTTGATTCTTTTTTTCTTAATTCTAAAACAATTAATCTTTTGAAAACTTGTGAAGGAACACCAATTTAGTCATTTCTAAATTCGTCTTCAGTTTTTCTGATAATAAATTCAACTAAATCAATATTAATTTTTTTTCATCTAAAATAGTATGCAGAGTGAGATCCTATTTTCACAAAATTTCATTGGTTGTTCTATCTCTCCATAGGTATGGAGTCTTTAGGGATATTTTAAAGATGTTAGGAATGGTTGTCTCTGAGCAGTAGGGTTTCTAAGTGAGGTGGTTTTTTTTTTTAACTTTCTTTGTTGTACTTTTCTGTATTACTTTAATTTTTATAACAAACAGCTGTTATTCTGAGCAAAAAACAGTAAAAATTATTTTACTTTTTTTTTTCCTAACAGCTTTCTTTGTAGGCATTGGGGGTGGGACTCAACTTCAGGTTCTAGGTAGAGGTGGGTCCAGCAGGCAAAAGGTGGGGTCCAAGGATGCTGTGAGAGCCAACACAAGGTGCCTGGGCTATTAAGGGGCCCTTCCACAGCTGGGGGTCCTGTTTCATAGCTGCTGTGGCAGAAAAGTCCCCACTGTAAATGCCACCACATGTATTAAGGACTTTCCACAGTAGACCCAGCTCCCAAAGAAGCCACATGTCCTCTAAGATCAGAAAAATTAGTCAGAGCTGCCTTCTCACTTGAGAAAGTCCAACATTTGCTTTATTGTGACATCAAAGAAGCCAATGCTCCTAGAAACCAACCTATAAGCTGGCTCTGCCCCTCTGGACCCCCAACCATCAGAATCACCCATGACTGTCCTGAGCTCACAGCTGTGTGATCAAGTTCCCCAATCCATCCTGCAAGCTGGACTTTTTCAACAGGAAAGGCGTTTGGGCACATAACGGTCATCATCATAATCATATTTTATTGTTCCTCTTCTTATATCTGGTTGCCCCCAAATGCTTGGCAAGAAACTTATCTTTTATTACTTCTCTTCCTGTATTTTAATGGAAACACTGGACGTTTCTGTGGATACAGCACGCAGGCAGCTGGGGTTTTGTGAGTCGTGAGCTTTCGGCTTTACTTCCTCAAAGTTGGTGCTGGCCCTCACATTTGATCTTTCTATCCTATAAAACGTGACAGATGTCGCACCAGGAGACACCAGCTCAGAGACACCGGGTACAAGGATAAGCAGGAGGGCAGCAGCAAGAAGTCTAAGGATGAACAGGGTCCCAGCTTGGACAGACACTCCTTGAGGGGCCTGAGGGCCTAACAGTATCATCTAAACCTGAATGATGGCCTAAGGGAGTGTGGCACACAGGACCTGCATACTGGACTCTGCCAAAAGGCTGAAGATCACATGTGGCCAGTGTCTCCATGGGACACAACCCCAGATATAACACTTATAGAGTCAGGTATAGGTCTTCAGTGAATGTTGAGCACAGAGAAATAGCAGGAGCCATGAGGACAGCACCTACCGGCAGCCTGGGAAACTTCTTGGAAAATGTTGTCTATACTCTTTCTTTTTTTTTAATTAGAAAGACTATTATTAAACAGAAAATTATTTGTTAAAACATACAGGAAGTCAATGTATTTCAAATAACGTAATACTGTAAATCTTATGTTCTCTGTTGTTCTGAATCTAGGTCCTAAAATGGTCTCTTGCAATTTGTCCATCTCCTCTTTGCTCACTACATGTATCTAAAGCGGGTGCTAATTACTCAGAGAGGCTGAGTGTCTCAGAGCTTATATCTATTTAGATGAGGCAGCAGAGATCACATCCCACCCCGACCTCCAACCTTCAGATTACCTGTGTCTCTTCCCACACCCTTTATACCCTGTAGTTCTTTGATTCATGATCAGCTTCTTATGAGTGTCACTGTGCCTGGTGAGGCTCTTTCTTCTCTGATAGCTGTAATTTGGGCAGATGGCTGCTGCTCTATTTACTTCTGCTTAGTCAGTTGCATTTTCTCCACATCAAAGTTTACATCTCTAGAGAACTACCTCCGTTTATTAAAAATATAATTTTAGGCATTCACTGAAGGTAGATTATGAACAAACAGCAAAACAAGATGGCCCTTCAACCGCAGCCTTCCTGCGGCCTTTTAGACTACTGCCCACAATGGGTGCTGACACCCCTGTCTTATCTGATTTCAAATCTTGGGTGTCTATGTTTAGCCATTTTTATGTGAGCCACTCTTTCAGCTCATTCGGTCCTCCTCAGCCTGTGTGATCAGGCTCTGCCCCCTCCACTCTACTGAATGCTCTTTCTAAGACCACCAGTAAGCCCCTACTCATGCCAAATAAGAATGATATGTTTCACTTCCCATTTGCCTAATCCCTCTGCTCATATGTGAAACTACTCAACAAGTTCTCCATCTTTAAACTCTGTGTCCATTGATTCCTCTCACATTGATTGCTCCCCCAGTTCTTACTGCAGGCCATGCAGTAGTTCCCCTCACTCTTTAATGGGCATCTTTTCCTCCCCTACCCGTAAGTCCTATATTCAGGGCTCTATATGCAGTGAGCAAGCTCTTCTCTCCTCATGTCTTAACTACCAGATGTCTCCAAACTAGATATCTCTAGGTTTCTATTCTCAAATATCCAACTCTTATAGGATGTCTTAATTTGCCCTGAATTAACACATGATCGTGCCCCAAACTCTCTCTCTTCCTGGGTTAGGCTACATTTTTGCAGCCCAGGGAAACATGCTCATAAATGGAAATGAGAACCATTCTGGGGACCCCAAAGCAGAAGTCACTTTGAAAACTTCAATGACTGCCTTTGGTCTGATCGGAAAGCATGACCTCGAGGGATTTAGCAGATAGTGACCTCAGAGAGGAAGTTTGATTGTTCTTCCTCCTGTAACTGTATCCCGTTTGGGTTCTTTATCTCCCCTAGTAGAAAATGTGGAGGAGTAACTATGCTTCCCCCTTGCATTGGTAATGTCAGCCTGGATATGAATATATGTGAAAACAAGGATGGAGAAGCCCAAGTGGATAAAAAGTAAACACAGTAGGATTTCCCCAAATACTCTAATGTGTCCTGAGAATACAAATCAAGCCAACTCACACAGCTCTGAACACTGGAGCTTTAATCTTTCAAGAACACACTTCCTTCCTGTATTTCTAGCAATTACTGTTTCTGGCTTTTCTGGAAATCCCACCAGTCATCCTGACTCTCTCCTCCAAAAGAATTGAGTCACAAAAATAGAACCATGAGAAAAGTTAATTTGATCCCTTTGCTCCCTGAAATCTGTTGGGTGGAAAGAGCCTGGGGGAATAGGCTGGGAGTTGGGGGGAGTTCTTCCTCAACTGGTTCTTCCATCTCAAGGAAAAATAAACTGAAGGGAAAAATAAATGTTTTAAGTTAGTCATCCACAGGAAAGAGATTTTGTGGGAAAAAAAATTCACACTTCGACCATTCTAGTATTTAGAGACAGAGTCTTGAAACTGAGATCCATCAACTGGCTTTATCAAAATATATGATCTTCTGGAAACCATGAGCAATGTGTTCTTGTGTCTGTACATTTTTATGAGGAGAGGATTCACAGCTTTTGCCAGATTCTCAAAAGGGTCCCTGACACCCCAAATGGTAAGAACTACTCACTTAGAGGTTAACTTAGTTTACCCATTGTTGTATAGCAAATTACCCCCCAAAACTTAACAGTGTAATATAGCTAACATTAGCTCACAGGTTATGTGTGGCAGGAATTGAGAAGTGGTGTAGCTGAGTGATTCTCGGGGTCTCTTGTGATGTTGTAGTTAGAAAGTCAGCTGCGACTGCTGTCATGTGACAGCCTGACAGGGACCAGAGAATCTGCTTCCAAGATGGTCTGCTTACATGGCTGCTGGCAGAAGGCCTCAGTTCCTTACTGGCTATTAGCAGGAGGCCTCCACTCCTTGCTGCACAGATCTCTCCATTGGGATGCTTGAATGTCCTCACAACAGAGCAGTTGGCTTCCCCCAGAGTGAGTGACTGAGAGAGTAAGGAGAAAACCATAATGCCTTTTATGACTTCGCCTCAGGAGTCATACATTGTCATTCCTGCCACTGCTATTCTATATGCAAGACAGTTCTTTCTCAAGGTGAGGTAATTAGGCTCCATTTTTTGACAGGAGGAATATCAAAGAATTTGTAAATACATGTTTAAACTACTAAACTAGTAAAGAGGACTTACGGCTTTGCTGAGAAGTCAATTTCTCTCTCCCTGTGCAACCCTCCCCATTCTTCCATCAGATCATTTTGCAGAATTTGGGACTCCTCCAGGACTGGGCTCTCCTGTGACCTTGGACGAATTACTAAGCTTCTTTGTGTCTCAATCTTTTCATTGGTAACTGGGGATAATGACGGTGCCTACTTCAGAGGATTGTTGTATGAGGATTAAATAGAATTCTGGATTTATAAATGCTAAAAACATGTTAGCTATAATCATGGTGACCCTACTCCCAACCTAGAGTTCCATTTACTTTAAATAGAATTATACATTTTTGGATTGTAAATCATTTTTTTTAAAGTGTATTTATTTATTTTGAGAGACAGAGAGCAAAAAAGCAAGCAGGGGGAGGGCAGAGAGAGGGGGAGAGAGAGAGAGAGACAGAGAGAGAGAGACAGAGAGAATCCCAAGCAGGCTCTGCACTACCAGCACAGAGCCCAATGCAGGGCTCTCACTCACAAACTGTGAGATCATGACCTAAGCTGAAATCAAGAGTCAGATGCTTAACTGGCTGAGCCACCCAGGTGCCCCAGATTGTAAATCTTCTAGGTGGAGGGAGAAGTGAGTATTTACTGAGAATTTATTTGTAGAGTAGGTGCTGTAGGACAGGTACTGCAGGACAAAAGAAGTTAAAAATAGATCCTGTCCTTGATAGGTCTAAAATCTCATTGGGAGAAAAGGTATATATTCATGAAACAGAGGGATGCTTTGGAATCAGTGACACTCCTCTCTGCTGGGAACAGGGCAGAGTACCCAACTGGAGTGTAATTTTGAAGATGTAGGCCAAGGAGGATGAATGAAAATTGAAGAGGAGATGGAAGTTTGAAGGGGACCACAGTAAGCCTTTAGGGACCATAGCAAAATACATACATACATACATACATACATACATATCAAAGGGAAAGATTTATAAAGTCGAGATTTCACAGAGAAACAAATGGACTTAAAGAAAGGGTAAAATAGAGGAGTTTCTTCCAGGGAATAATTGGTTTGTGCTATGCTAATCCCTAAAGGAGAGCTTTATTATATTTACTAATCTATTTACTGAAACAGAAAGATACTCTGTTAACCTTTAAAGAACAAGGTAAGGGTCTGTCTATAGGCTCCCAGATTTCAGCACAGTGTAGCCATGGAGGATACTTTTTGAAAAAAATACATACTGAAAACCACTTCCCTAATTCAGATTTTGGATTAAAATGTCTCCTGGAAAGGATTCCACAGAGCTGGCTCCCTGAAGCCCAGCTTTTCTGCTTACTTCCTTTTGTGGTAAGGGCCAGATTTCCAGGAGCTACTTGATTCTACAGGGCTTCTGCAAACTCAGATTCTCAACAGACCCCCCCATAGGCAACCTCACAAAGCTGGGGAAAGAAACAGAAGAAAGGCATCTACAGGCTGGTCTGAAAGGTCCATCTGACCCATGGAAGGCACAGGAAGCAAGGATGATCGTATACTCCTGGGGCTTTTAGTTACCACCTCTCATCTCTGAGGTCTGGCTCCTCCATTTTCTTGCTGGGAACTAGTCTGAGTTAATTTTAGTCTATAAGTAGCCCATGCATTTTGAAGTAGGTGAGAGTCAGATGTTCACTCACTATCTTGTTATTAAATTATCACGAGAGCAAGTCTCAGACCAAACTTTACACCCTCTGTGGACATTTCTTAAACAAACATTCATGAGCAATTAGGCACAGAATGTTTCATGCAACCTGCCCTGTGGGTTCCATGAAGGCCCAGCTCTTGTCTTTTTAAGTGATCCATCCACTACCTGGCATGAATGGTTGACTGAAGGGAGAATCAACATTGCAGAGGCAGGATTTCATTATCCTTGTGGTCAGGATCAGGCATCCAGAAGCTCTCTGAAAGCTATGTATGGAAATAGGAGTGGTTCAGGGTCGAATGTCTGGCACCATCCCTACAGGTGCATGCTAAAGGCCTTGCTAGACTCTAAGCTCCTGTTCAGGCAAATGTGAAGAGTGCCTCTAAATTATTTTAGCCTATTCACATATTTTGGCTCTTTTAATTTCATCAGGGAGAGCCCCCTTCTATCATTCTTCATACTAGTTAATCAGGCCACTAATTTCATCCACTTATAATATTTGTTGGGCTGGCTCACAGTATCTGCTGTACATCAAAATACAGATTACTCAAGCACTTGCAGGGAGCACCTTAGCAGATGGCCTTTTGGATATAATGCTAGCTGACACTCTATGGGTATAGATTGCCCTTGGAATTGAAACTTAATCTAACTAGCAAGTACACAGTATTACACCACAATACTGCAGTATTTTCAAGCAAATTACAGACATCAAGACACTCGCTTTGGCATGGGATCGAAAAGCAGTCATTTCCATAAGGCTCAGCAGAACCTCAGTCCCAGGTTCTGTGATTATTTTATCAATCTTAACTTCTGTCTGCAAAGAAGACGACTAATATGAGAAATGATCAAAGTCTGTGCGATTGTATTGGGGACTCCAAATGCCTAAGCATTACAATACAGGAAATACTTGTTACTTGAAAGAGGTTATTACAAGTAGAACAAAATGTTGTTTCATATAGTTCTTATGGAACTGCATACTCTCAAAGGTGGTTCAGGCTGTAAACAAATAAATCATCTGGGCCAAATAAAAGGTCATAGAGTCACAGCCCATAAAAATATTTTATTTGATCTAAGCCATATTGTAATATTATTGAATTTGATTGCCAGTACTTAAAAATCGGTTGCCATTCCCACAAAAATCTGGATTTCTAGCTTCTCTTGAAAAAAATCAGAAGATCTGGCAACACTAGGTCTGTGTTCCCTGCTGACATCAGGCAGCTGGAATGGAAGACCCATTTAGCAGGCATTTCCTCTCCAGCTTGCTGCAGTCCTCACCATGCCCTAATACTCCCCACACTGAGGCCCAATGCCGGGTGCCATTTATAATCTCATCTGCATTACCATATTTCTTATAGTGGGGTTAAGAGAAACAAGACATCTTCCTTGTGTCTTGAGCAGCATTTTAACATCAGAGTTAAGAGTATGGGCCATAGAGGCAGACAGCCTGGTTTGAATCCTGGTTCTTTTATTTTCTAGTTATGTGACTTGGGGCAAGTGGCTTAACCTCTCTAAACCTGTATGCTTGTCTGTAAAAGGAAGGTTAAACTGGTATCCACTTCACTGTTGTGGTGAGGATTAAAACACAGGGCAGCATCAGTAGGTGCCTCCAAGAAGGCACTGCCCCACCAGCCCACTGCAGTCTTTACATTACCCACCTGGCCTCCTATAGGCATTGAATTCATGATGTCTGGTTTAAATAAATATGTGGATATCATTTCATAATGAATTATTAACAAAACTGAGAATATCTGGAATATACTCCTCAACCCTGAAAATTGTTTTATGGAGCACCACTTAACTATCTGCATCAGCCACACCTTGAAGCTAAGTAACAGACCAGAATCTTATGGGGACCATGGAACTGAATTCCTGCCCAAATACTGTCTTGGATGAGATGATATCCCTGCCTCAATATACACCATGTATTCATGAAAAGACAAACCACTAAATGGGAGAAGATATTTACAACATATATAGCTGCAGAAAATTAGTATCCAAAATAATACAGTTTCTACAAACTAAAGAGAGAAAGACAACCAGACCTATAAAAAAAATGGGCAAAAAAGATGAATAGGCAATTCACAGAGGAAGAAACAGGAATGATCTATAAACATAGAAAAAAGATACTCAATTCCACAGTAATGCAGAAAAGGAAGGTTAAAACCACAATAACATATCATTTCACCTCCATCATTTCAACAAAAATTTTATAGTCTAACAAGACCAACACCAATGCCAGGTTTATATGCATTGGTGGTTGAATGTAGATTGGCCAGGTCTATCTGAAGAGTGGTTTGGAACTCTCCAGAAAAGCTGTTTATCCAAGGTCCCAACAGTTTCACTCCTAGGAACCAACCCTAGAGAAACCCTTGCAGAAAGGTACCAAGAGACAGGTACAAAAATGTTTATGGCACCATTGTTTGTAATAGTCAAAACTGATAACAACTTAAATGTATATCAGCAGAATAGATAAATTAAGAATGACATATTTACACAATAGGGTAATATACAGTCACCACATCCATCAATAAGAATGATTCTCAAAACATTTTAGAAACAGCAAGTTGCATAAGAAAACATACATTACATTGTCATGTGTATAAAATAGCATGCAAAGCAGTACTACATATTGTTTGGTGATACAGGTATTTAAATATGTATGGGAATAATAAATGCCAAATTTAGGATACTGATTACCTCTGCAAGGAAGAGAAGGAAATGAAATCCAAGACGGGTCTGCAAGAGTCTTTAGCTTTATTAGAACTACTTCATTCCTTGAGTCAGGTGGAAAATAATCTGGTTGTGTGTTGTGTTAGTCTTTATACCTTTTTGGATCTATTAATTATTATAAAACATATACTAAAATAAATGACATTTATTAATTTCTATTTTGTAGATTATCTTGTTTATTTCAGAGTTAATTAAAACTTTTTCCAGGCCCAAGCATCTGGCTGGCTCAGTTGGTAGAGCATGTGACTCTTGATCTTGGGGTTGTGAGTTTGAGCCCCACATTAGGGGTAGAGTTTACTTAAAACTTTTTCCAGGCCATATTAGTTTCCTGTTGCTATTTCAGCAAATTGCCAGAAATTTAGTGCCACATAAATTTATTATTTTACTACTGGTCCCATCCTCCTTCTTCAAAGCCAGTAGCATGATATCTTCAAATCTCTCTCTCTTTTTTTCTCTCTCTGGCTTCTGTTTCTGTCACCATATCTCCTGACCTCCTGAATCTGACCTCCTATCTCCCTTTTATAAGGACCCTTGTGATTACATTGACAAATTCAGACAATCCAGGAGAATTTTCCCATTTCAAGTTACTTAACTTAATCATACCTGCAAAATCCCTTTGCCATATTCACAGGTTTTGAGGATTAGGACATGGACATCTTTGGAGCGGCATTTTCTGCCTGCCACACTGGCCTTAAATATTTTGTAGGCCTTAGTGGAGTACCTTTTGTATCCAGTAGAAAACTCCCTGGTCTGCTTAGCTCTGACTATATATCTGAATTGTTTTCCTTGCCCTGGTAGATACCTAGATGGCCACAAAGTAATCAAAGGTAAGCCCCAGGGGGGAAAGAAAATCATAGAGGCTGGAAATTCCAAGGCTGGAGAATGGTTCAGAACTACTAAGAGAGTTGCCACAAACTAGAATAGCTAGATCTTAAAATTTCCTCAAAGTAGCCAGACTAATCACTGCAGAATATAAATTTAGTCATGTTCCTCTCCTATGTAAAACCCTATCATGTCTTCCCTTCCTTGGCTTTAAAATAAGGAACAAAATCCTTGAAGTGGTCCTTGTGGTCCTAGATTAGAGTATCTCAACCTCAGCACTATTGACATTTTGGCAGGATAATTCTTTGTTGCTGGGGACTGTCTTATGCATTGCAGGATGTTTCACGGCACTTTCAATGGTTTCCCACTAGATGCCAGTAACACCCTATACCCCACCCCATACACAAACATACACACACACACACACACACACACACACACACAAACACACTTTTGTTACAACCAAGTTGTGACAACCTTGCTAGATGTCCCTGGGGGACAAAATTACCTTTGGTTGAGGACTCCTGTGTCCTAGGAAGTCCTACAGGATCTGGGACCTACCCATCCTCTCACCCTGTTCTCTCTTATTTAACCACCTAAAGGGTATCTCCCAGCTGGACACACCAGGGTTCCTCTAGCTTCCAGATTTCTGCATACACTGTTCCCTCTTCCTGGATTTCTCCTCCCCACATCTTCTACCTGGCAAACTCTTTCTTTGTGTCTTAGTCTAAATGTCTATTGCTCAGACACCTTTCTTTGCCCCCCTTTCAGAGATCACTTCTGTGTGCTGCAGCAGCCCCCTCCTGTGCTATAAACCCTCTTCACACCTGCCATTATGTGTCCATCTTCCCATCACACTGCCACCTCCAAGAGGGCAGGGCTTGTGATTGTCTGGTCCTAGTGATTACAGTGCCCACTGATTAGTGGCTACATAGTTTGTATTATCTCATGATTGGTGGACACCATCAGCCCAACCCCTCTCTAGCCCATAATCAGACACCCAGAACAGGAATCAGATCATAAAGCAGGTAAATTCCCAAGGAAGGTCTAGGATTGTCTGTTCTTTGTTGTGTCTGGACAAAGTTGGCTCCACTGAAGATTAAACAGTAACTTGGGTGTGATCTGAAAAAGAGCCTTCTCCTGAGGGCAGTAAATTCCTAGGGCTACATATCAGGAATGCTTGCCCAAGGGACTCCTGTTAAATTATGCCCTCCCTGGGAAAGGGCCAGCACCATGAAATGGCACTAGCTGCCAGGACTCTTTGAGAAGAGAACCAGATGGTGGGTGCTCTGCAGATGGGGAACAACCCAGCATAGAAGTCTATCTCCTGTCTGCTCTGGTACAACAGACTATTCACAGGACAGCACTCACAAATCAGAAACATCTAGACCCTGGCCAGGTTCCCTTTGTCCACCTCAACCGGGGGCATGTAAATGTAGGCTAGGCAAAGATCTAACACACCATCCCACCAAAAAGGACCAATGCTTTACCTGATTCAGAAGTAATAACTGAGATTCTTAAATGGAATCTTCTGAACAATACTGAAAGAACAAAGTACAGCCCCTGTGAGTTAGGCATCTAATTTTCCATGATAGGAAACCTGTCCTTGCTCTTAGCCTGGGCTCAGCCAGCTCCTCCTCGTTCTTCACAGGCTCCCAGGATGAGCCCTACCTACATCAGGCTAAGTCAACCATGTAGCCAAATCCACATATTCCTTATATTATTACGTACTTAATACATTCCTTTAAATAAATAAATAAATATATATATATATATATATATATATATACATATACACACACACACCTTTATCCATAACAAAAATAGTTATTTCCTGGTTATGTAAATAACATATGCTTATTATTAAAAATGCAAACAACACACACAAAAATAAGGAAAACAAAAATCACTGTAAGATAACCACCATCACCATTTTGGTGACCCTCCTTTCCTACATCTCTTTATCCAAATGCACACATCCATAAGATTTTATATACATATGATAAACTTCTTTGCTCTAATGCATATATTAAAAAGGAAATTGGGGGCACCTGGGTGGCTCAGTTCTTTAAGCATCCAACTCTTGATTTCTGCTCAGGTCATGATCTCACAGTTCAAGAGTTTGAGCCTCATATTGGTCTCCGCACTGACAGTGCAGAGCCTGCTTGGGATTCCCTCCCCATCCCTCTCTGCCCCTCCACCACTTGCTCTCTCTTCTCTCTCTCTCTCTCTCTCTCTCTCTCTCTCTCTCTCTTTCTCTCTCTCCCTCCCTCTCTCTCTCTCTCCCTCTCTCTCCAAAATAAATAAATAAACTTTTAAAAAGGAACTTTCTATTAGCATCAGTAATAGCAAACTGCCATTACTCGCCAGAATAGAAGGCAACCCTCCAAAAATGAATACAATGAAAACAAAACAATGTGATTAAATATTTAGTCAGATACCATAGCCCCTGAGGTTCCACAGCCTGAGGTCCAATCTCTAGGAGTTAAAAAGGAGGTTAGCAAGTATTAGGAGAGGCTAGACCAGATAGAACAAAGGAAGGGTTTCTTCCAAATACATTTAGGAAGACTAAAAGAGAACTAAAAGAAGAAAATCTTTCTCTACTTCTACTGTTCCCTGTCCTACATCTATGCAGTAGCTTAAACTTTCTAGGGTGCCCTCGAGAACTTCCCACATTCTCTGGAGAAGGCAAGGGGCAGAATCTACAAGTACCAGACCCTTCAGGGTCCACTCAAGACAGCATGGAGGAGACAATCCCTGTTGCACCAGCCCCTTCCCCCCAGAAGTGTCATAAAACTATGAAACCTTCAACAGGACCTCAGGGGCAATACAATGGACCTGTTCTCCCCTCCCTCTCCCACCCAGGCTTCTCTCCTTCTTTAGCCTGGAGCAGACAGGAGATTCAGGGCTCCTTTTCTTTCTTCTTCATAAAGACTCTCCTGCCTTAAAGAAGGATTCTATATAAACATAAAGGGAAAAATCCAGCAAGAAGATATAGCAATTGTAAATATGAACCATACAGGGAAGCACCCAAATAAATAAAGCAGCTAATAACAAACATAAAGAAAGTAATCAGTAGTAATACAATGATAGTAGGGGACTTTAACACCCCACTTACATTAATGGATAGATTATCCAAACAGAAAATCAACAAGAAAGCAGTGGCTTTGAATTACATGTTGGAGCAGATGGATCTAACAGATATTCAGAACATTCCATCCTAAAACAGCAGAATACACATTCTTCTCAAGTGCACATGGAACATTCTCCAGAATAGACCACATATTAGGCCACAAAACAAGTCTCAACAAGTTAAAACAACTTAAAGTCATATCATGCATCTTTTCGATCACAACACTGTGAAACTAGAAATCAACCACAAGAAAAAATCTGGAAAGAGCACAAATACATGGAGATTAAATAATATGCTACTAAACAATAAATGAGTCAACCAAAAAGTCAAAGAGGAAATTAAAAATACACAGAGACAGATGAAAATGAAAACACAATGGTCCAAAATCTTGGGGAAGCAGCAAAAGTTGTTCTAAGAGGGAAGTTTATAGTAATACAGGCTTACCTATGGAAGCAAGAAAAATCTCAATTAAAGAACCTAACCTTGCAGCTAAAAGAGCTAGGAAAAGAAGAAGAAACAAAACCCCAAATCAGTAGAAGGAAGGAAATAATAAATATTAGAGCAGAACTAAACAAAATAGAAACCAAAAAGCCAATAGAACAGATCAATGAAACCAGGAGCTGGTTCTTTGAAAAGATCAACAATTGAAAAAATATATATAAATAAAAAAATAAATAAAATAAATAAAATAAAAATTTTTTTAAAAGAGAAGATCAATAAAATTGATAAATCTTTAGCCAGACTCATCAAAAAGAGAGAGAAAGAAGGAGAGAGAGAGAGAGAGAGAGAGAGAGAGAAAGGTCTGAAACAAAATCAGATAAGAGAGGAAATAACAACCAACACCACAGAAATACAAAGAATTATAAGAAAATATTATGAAAAATTATATGCCTAACAAATTGAGCAACCTAGAAGAAATGGATAAATTCCTAGAAACATATTACCTCCCAAAACTGAAGCAGGAAGAAACAGAATATTTGAACGAACTGATTGCCAGTAATGAAATTGAATCAGTAATCAAAAAACTCCCAACAAACAGAAGTCCAGGACCAGATGGCTTTACAAGCAAATTCTACCAAACATTTAAAGAAGAGTTAATACATATTTTTCTCAAAGTATTCAAAAAGACAGAGGAGGAAGGAAAGCTTCCAAACTCATTCTATGAATTGCGTTCTATGAAGCCAGCATTACTCTGATACCAAAACCACATAAAGACACTACAAAAAAAGAATTAACAGGCCAATATCTCTGATGAACATAGATGCAAAAATCCACAACAAAATAGTAGCAAACCGAATCCAACAGTACATTAAAAAAATCATTCACCACTATCACATAGGATTTATTCCTGGGATGCAAGTGTGGCTCAGTATTTGCAAATCAATCAACTAGATGCAGAAAAAGCATTTGACAAAGTAAAATATCCATTCATAATAAAGACCTTCAACAAAGTAGGATTAGAGTGAACATACCTCAACATGATAAACCCCTATGAAAAACCCACAGTAAACATCATACTCAATGGTGAAACACTGAGAGCTTTCCCCCTAAGATAGCCACAGCAATCACATAAGAAAAAGAAATAAAATGCGTCCAAATTGGTAAGGAATAAGTAAAACTGTCACTATTTTGCAGATGATATGAATATTATATATAAAAAAATCCTGAAGACTCCACCAAAAAGCTACTAGGACTGATAAATGAATTCAATAAGGTTGTAGTATAACAAATCTGTTGCATTTGTATGCACCAATAATGAAGTAGCAGAATGAGAAATTAAGAAAACAATCCCATTTACAATTGCACCAAAAATAGTAAAATACCTGGCAATAAACTTAACAAAGGAGATGAAAGACCTATGCTCTGAAAACTATAAAACATTGGTGAAAGAAATTGAAGATGACATAAATAAATGGAAATGTGTTCCATGCTCATGGATTGGAAGAACAAATATTGTTAAAATGTCTATACTACCCAAAGCAATCTACAGATTCAATGTAATCCCTATCAAAATACCAAGAGCATTTTTCACAGAACTAGAACAAAAAATCCTAAAATTTGTATGGAACCACAAAAGATCCTGAATGGCCAAAGAAATCTCAAAAAAGAACAAAACTGGAGGTATCACAGATTTCAAGATATACTACAAACTATAGTCATCAAAACAGTATGGGACTGGTACAAAAATAGACACCTACATGATTTATATCAATGAAATAGAATAGAGAACCCAGAAATAAACCCAAATTTATAGGGTCAATTAATCTATAACAAAGGAGGCAAGAATATGCAATAACTAAAAGACAGTCTCTTCAATAAATGGTGTTGGGAAACCTGGAAAGCTACCAGCAAGAGTGAAACTGGACCACTTTCTTACAGAGTACACAAAAGTAAATTCAAAATGTATGAAAGACCTAAATATGAGACATGAAGCTATAAAAATCCTGGAAGAGAGCACAGGCAACAATTTCCCTGACATCAGCTACAGCAACATTTTTCTAGATATGTCTCCTGAAGCAAGGAAAACAAAAGCAAAATAAACTATTGTGACTACATCAAAATAAAAAGCTTCTGCACAGCAAAGGAAAAGTAAAAGACAACCTACTAAGTGGGAGAAGGTATTCGCAAATGACGTATCTAATAAAGAATTAGTATCCAAAACAAATATATAACTTATTCAACTTAATAGCAAAAACCCAAATAAAAAATGGGCAAAAGACATGAAGAGACATTTCTCCAAAGAAGACATAGAGATGGCCAACAACACATGAAAAGATGCTCAATATCACTCATCATCAAGGAAATGCAAATCAAAACCCCAATGAGATATCATCTCACACCTGTCAGATGGCTAAAATTAAAAACACAACAGGGGCACCTGGGTGGTTCAATCAATTAAGCGTCTGACTCTTGATTTTGGCTCAGGTCATGATCTCACGGTTCCTGAGATCCAGTCAGGGCTCCATCCTCACAGCACAGAGCCTATTTGGGATTCTCTCTCCCCCTCTCTCTCTGCCCCTCCCTCACTCCAGCACGTGTGTATGCACGCACTCACTCTCTCTCAAAAATAAATAAACTTTAAAAAATATACACACAACAAACAAGTGTTCGTGAGGATGTGGAGAAAGAAGAACCCTTGTGCACAGTTGGTGGGAATGCAAATCAGTTCAGCTGCTGTGGAAAACAGTATGGAGGTTCTTCAAAAAATTAAAAACAGGGGTGCCTGGGTTAGTCGGTTAGGCATCCAACCTCAGCTCAAGTCATGAGCTCACAGTTCATGGGTTCAAGGCTTACAGCCGGCTCTGTGCTGACAGCTCAGAGCCCGGAGCCTGTTTTGGATTCTATGTCTCCCTTTCTCTCTCTAACCCCTCCTCCACTCATGCTCTGTCTATCTCTCAAAAATAAAGAAATGTTAAAAAAAATTTTTTTAATTAAAAATAGAATTACCATATGATCCAGTAATTCCACTGCTGGTATTTACCTAAAGAATAAGAAAATGCTAATTTGAAAAGATATATGCACCCATATGTTTACTACAGTATTATTTACAATAGCCAACTTATGAAGCGGCCCAAGTATCTATCAATAGATAAATGGATAAAGAAGATATCTTTTATCAATAGATAAATGGATAAAGAAGATACACACACACACACACACACACACACACACACACACACACACACACAATGTTGTATTACTCAGCCATAAAAAAAAAAATGAAATCTTGCCATTTGCAACAACATGGATGGATCTAGAGACTACAATGCTAAGCAAAATAAGCCAGAGAAAGATAAATACCATATGATCTCACTCATATGTGGAATTTAAAAAACAAAACAATGAAAAAAAGAGACAAACCAAAAACCAGACTCTGAACGGTAGAGAACAAACTGATGGTTACCAGAGGGAAGATGGGTGGGGGATGGGTCAAATAGGTGATGGGGATTAAGAGCACATTTATCATGATGAGCACTGAGTAATGTACAGAATTGCTGAATCATTATATTGCACACCTAAAACTAATGTGTATGTATGGTAACTGTACTGAAATTAAAATTTCTAAACAAAGACTGTCTCAGGAACCTACATTCCTAGACAGGAGACCCAATGTCTTACGTGTGTCTGAATCAGGACAAGCCTTTCTGCCAGGGGCTGGCTTCCCTGGAAGGGAAGAATGACAGCAAGGCAGGGATAGAATGAGGCAAGCAAGGTGCCCAGGGTGCAAAAATGAAGGTGCTCACTCTCAGCTCCAGATCCTTGCCATCCTGAGAGTGGGCAACTTGGCTAGCCTTACCTTTTGCTGGCTGAACTATGAACCGTTCAGGATGTGGTGCCGGGACAACTAGGTATCCATGTGAAAAAAGATAAAATTAGATCCAATCTGATCTTTCCTTACCCTACATATACACAAACCTATGTTTCCTTATATTATATACAAACCTAAGTTCAGTGTGCCAAGGACTAAAAATTAAAAAGAAAACATTAAAATTTTTAGAAAATATAGGAGAAAAAAATAGCTTTATGATTTCAGAGTAGAGAAGAATTTCTTTAAAAGATATCAAAGAACAAACTATAAGTACAAATGGTGACAAGTTCAACTGTAACAATTATCTGATTGCTTTTCTAAAATCACCATAAACAAAACTACAAACTGGGAAAATACATTTGTACTGCATGTAACTGACAAAAGATTAGTATCCAGAATCTAAGGGGGTAGGGGAGATTTTAAAACAACATAAAGAAAAATAGACAAAAGACTGAACAGGAAACTACGGGAGAGGAAACATAAATACCCAATAAACGTGGGGCACCTGGCTGGTTCAGTCAGTAGAGCATGTGACTCCTGATCTTGGGGTCATGAGTTTGAAGCCCACATTGGGTATAGAGATTACTTTAAAACAATCAAATACATACACAAAAAGATGTTCAACCATATTACTAACCGGCGAAATGCAAGATAAATTACTATGAAATGTGAATTCACACCCATTTAGTTGGCAAAAATGCAGAAGTCTGATAATGCCAAATAATAATGAGTGTATGAGGAAATAACTCTCTTAGCCTGCTGAGCGGAGTGTAAACTCAGTCCTCAGAAAGGCAATTTGATACTGTCTGGTAAGGGCAAACACATGCGCAGAGCCCCTTAACTGGCTACTTTTAATCCTCAGTTCTTCTGAAACTTGGCATCCTACTTCATCTTTCTCAGGTTCAGCCCTGAACATATCCCTTTCCTCTTTACATACCTTCAATGGTTCCCCATAGCCTACAAAGAAGCATCAAATCCTTTAATGATTTTTTAGACTTTCATGATGTAACCAACCCACCTTACAGTTTATATCTCACTTTGCCCTATGTTCTTCATGCTCTTCCTATAAAATCAACTGCACAGACTGAAATAACTCTTTTAAATCCTTGACCAGATGGAATGTCAAATAAGAGAGTAGCAGGGCTGGGGGAAAAAAATCTAAGTTAACATCTTTATGTTACAGATGAGAATACTGAGGCCCAGGGAGGCTGAATGTCTACCCAAGGCCACTCCATGAGATACAGAATCGGAAGAGACCTCGGGTTTTCTAAGTCCCTGATGAGGGATCTGACCACTGTACATCCTCTCCTGGGCTGATGCATCTCAGGCCTGACTGCGGGGGTACAGGGAGCCCATTCCACATGGCTCCCTTTCACATCACCCTACTTGACATAGCCCAGGAGTGACAGCCACCATTTGTCACGAAGTAAAAATACGGCAAAGACTGGACAGGAAAGTACTTTCTGTGCCGGCAGCTCACTGGTCCAGAAGCACTATATCCCTGAATTGGGATGCCCTTGTGCTGACCTTGTCAACAGGGAGCAGCCAGATCTCTCTTTTACTGTAATTGGGTTAGTCTTGTGGGTTTGCCCTCCGCCTGGCTGTCAAAAGAGATTATACAGAAATGTACTGCTGCATAAACCACAGTTCAGGTGCAGGCTGAGGCCAAAGCAGGAGGAAATTTCCAAATGCATTCATTAATCACTCCAAATGCCATGTTGCTTGCTGCTGGCTGCTCTGCTTTCTCCCAGCTGCGATCACTTTTCCTCCAACCGGAGCTCAGAGGTCTGCCTGTAAACTGCAACGCCCTCAGCAGGGACCTGGGTGCAAACACAGGGACGGTGGGAGTTGAGGCAAAGTGCCCCAGAAGCCTTGTGAGGGCCTGTGCTCACCCTGCAAGTGTCCCCATGCCTAAGAGACCATGACATTAAATGGCAAATTTTAAAACACAGGAAAAGTCAAGAGGGAGACCACAGAAGAAAGAGAAAAGCTTTTCTCCTGCTTTTTGAACGAGGGGCCGTGCATTCTCATTTTGCACTGGGCCCCACAAATTATATAGCCAGCCCTGCCCCCAGTCTTTTCAGGCTGCTATTGCAAACACACACTGGGTGGCTTAAGAACAGAAATTTCTTTTTTTTTTTCTCAATATAGTTTAATTTTAGCACTTTGACATGATTTTACAAATGACAGTTATATTTATTTATGGTTTATTACAAACCCATTGAACAGTCTGGAATGTATGGAGTCAGAGAACAAGATGAAGAAAAGTGGTTAGATAGCAGAAATTAGGAGTGAGTACAATTTTAATTTTTTATTTATGTAGAAAACAGTCATTTTCTTTGCTTTTTAATTTTGTTGAGTGGTTTTTGGCCTGTTCTTTTTGAAATTTTTCTTTTTCTGGCTGATACTTTTCAAAAACATCTCAGAACAACAGAAATTTCTACCTCATGGTTCTAGAGGCTAGACGTCTAGGATTAGGGTGCTAGCACAGCCAAGTGAGGGCCCCCTTCTGTGGAGTTGCTGACTTCTCATTGTATCCTCTCATGGCAAAGAGGGTTAGGGGCCTCTTTTAAAAGCACACTAATCCCATTCGTGGGGGCTCCACCCTCAAGACTTAAGCACCTGCCAAAAGCCCCGCCTCCTAATACCATCACCTTTGGGGGCTGGAATTTCAAGATACAAATTTGGGGAGACACAAACACTCCGACCACAGCAAGCAGTTTCTAAACTCTAATGAGCAAAAGCACAATACCTGTTTCCTTAGATGCCCATAGGTGCCTATGAAAATGAAGCCTCTGGTGGAGGCCAGTATTGGGCAGGCATGGTACCAGGAAGCCCAGCCCATGGGACTTCTTGCATCAGTGCCTGAGGGGATCTGCAGAGTCAGGTCTGTGACAACTTCTGACAGTCCACCACAGTGGTCCTCCAACCTCAGTGAGCCAAAAATGACCTAGAGAGTGTGTTAAAAATGCAAATTCTCAGGCTTCAGCCCCAGAGATTCCGAGTCAGTAGGTCCAGGTGGAGCCTGAGATTTTGCACTTCTAACATGCTCCAAGTGATGCCAAGGCCACAAGTCTGTGGTCCACACTTTGAGGCACGCTGGTAACCCCTTCACTTCACAGATGAGGCAACAGAGACCAGGTGCCTTGTCCAATGGCACACCATTGTCAAGGATAGGCACGCACCATGGCACCCTGATCTGCTCACTCCAGCAGCACTTTCCCATTGCCCCATTTTGGTTGTCATGAAATCTGAGGAAGAAAGGTGTGAGTTAGGACCATGCTCAGAAAGTTGTCATTATTGAGGAGGAAGAATCTACTATACTCTTCAAGGTCCTTCTAGCTGAACTAAGAGTCAAATTGACATGAAACAGATTAACAAGAGAAAATCAAATCTAATAGCATATGTACGGGAATCCACACAGACATGGAAATATGAAAGACAGTGAGGCAATATGATGCTTATATGAGCTAAGGAGAAAGTGGGGTCTGAGGATACAAAGGGAGGAGAGACCCTTAGCAGGAGATGTTTGGAAAACAAAGGTTGCCCTATTATGCTGGTAAGTTTCTTAGGTAAAGGGGAATATCTGTTAAAAGCTCTTTTCCTGGTTGCAGGCAGTTGGGGTGGGGGGTGGGGGGCCGGGTAAAGAGCTTTTCCTGAATCTGCTGGGTTTGGATTGCTTTTAACTCAAAATAATATTCATTCCAAAGTGGTCCATCTTAGGGAGGCTTGCCCCTGGCTCCCATACCATAAAAGCTTATTGTTCTTTCATGTTCTAGAACATGAAAGAAACGTGTTCATTCAGTGTTCTAGGAACTGAATAAAATCCTCCTTGCTTCTCCTTTTTGCCTCTAAGGCAAGGCAAGTGGCACTGAGGAGCAAAAAGATAATCTTTCATCTGTTTTGAGCCTCAGTTTCCTTAATGATAGCCAATATTCAGGAAGCATTTACCAGACATTATACATGTATTGATCCTCTCCACAAATTTATGGGATAGATACTATTATTATGACCATTTTACAGGTAAGAAAATTGATACTCAGAGAAGTTTAGGTAATTTGACTAAAGTGACATACCAGGGTGTAGAGGCAGGATTTGAACAGATGTACTCTGACTCCACAGCCCAAACTCCTCATCACTCTGCTCTAAAGAAACTACATCACTGGGAACCAACAGCTCATTTCTGGCTGATTTGCTGGAGGCCTTCCCATTCCTCCTGCTCCCTAAGCCCTCCCATTTTTATGGTCCAGCTAAACCAACAGCTCCCTTTGAAGATTTCCCTCAGATGTGCGGCAGTCTGCTTATTTATGCTCTTCAGGCAGCTTTCTGAGTCAGATCCAATCTACCTGGGCCTCAGCCAGTGCTTCTCGAGAGTGCAGTTGTTGGCCTTAGAGTGGCCTGTGCTTTGGTGAGCCTTGCTCTGTGCTTTCTCTAGCCATGCTCTTTCCAGGGGGGTGGAGAGTCAGGGGTGGGGCAGGGCAAGGACATGAAGTCCCACTCCTAGGATGTTCTGAGTACCTAGGACCCTGGAATGTGCTGTACAAATGACCTTGAGCCATTCCCAGGGCTTGCTTGGAATTGTCCCCTGTCCTGTACTCCCAAGGGAAGCATTGCTCCCATCGGTAGTACCAGCTAAGGAAGTGCATACCTCTAGGTTTGAAGGGTATCCAGGAGTAGGGAGTGGGAATGATAGAACTGACATGAAAACTGGGGTATCTATAGAAATGAACTTGAGGCCCCTCAAGATTCAAGAGGAGAGGGGGTAGGAAGAGAAAATGAATAGGTGACTAGCTGGGAGCCACAGCCGAAGGCCAACTCTTCCAACAGAGCCATTATCTTAGTTTTCTATTGTTGTGTAAAAAGTTACCACAGACTTAGTGATTAAAATGGCACATATCTATTATCTTACAATTTCTGTGCGTTAAGAATCTGGGCAGGGCTTAGATGGGTCCTCTGTTTCAGGATCTATCACAAGGTGTTGTCCAGGGCTGGAGGGTCATCTGAAGGCTTGATTGGGGAAGGATCTGCTTCTAAGCTCAGACTACTGTTGGCAGAATTTTAGTTCCTCAAGGGTCACTGGACTGCAAACCTTGGTTCCTTACTGACCGTTAACTGGCAGCCACCCACATTGCACTTGTCACGTAGGCCTCTCCTACCTGGCAACTTTCTTCATCAAAGCCAGGAAGGGAGAGTCTACTAGTAAGACAGAAGTCACTATTTTATTTAACCTAACCATGGAAGTGACATCCTATCCTGTTTGCCACATTCAATTGGTTAGAAGCATGTGATGGGTCTTGCCCATACTCAAGAGGAGGGGATTACCCAATCAAGAGATTGGCATGGGGGCATGTGAGAAGATGCCCACTACAGCTATGTCCATACACAGAACTCCAAGGAATAAGAGGGAATTTTGTATTCAAACCTGGCCTTCTCAGGTCATTTGAAGTTATATTTATCAAAGGAATAGAATATAGATAATATTTCAGTCAACAGTGTGTTAGCTTGTGTTACAACTTTTAAATACTTGGATAGTGTAGTGTGCGCCTCTACTGATACTCTCGTCCTGGCCCCATAAATGTTAGGACAAGCCTGTTTATGTGCATATGTCCTGGCCTCCACCTCAGACAGGCAGGGCCTTGTTGGCAAAGTCCTGTCTGCTGACCTTTTGCCCCCAACACAGTCCAGCGCGGCGTTCATAGTGTGGGAAGCGATCAGTAAAGTTTGCCTGGGCATTCACTGGCAGCTGCCCAGGTCCAGTGGTGGCCCTTCTCCGGGTGTTGCCATGAGGCACATGGGCTGATTTTGAAGTCTCAGCAGCAGGGCTTCCTCTTGAGCAAGAGAGGATCCCACATGGCACAGGAAGGAAGGAAGAAGAACAAAAGCCCCCACATCAGCAAGACAAAGCTGACTCCTTCCAGTGGAGCCAAAGCCCTGCCTTTGGATAAAAACATGATTATTAAGTTTTATTTTTTATTGTAAAAATAATGAGTATGGTTTATAGCTTTTAAAAAGATACAGGAAATAAAAGCCATAATTCTACCATGGAAACTCCCTTTGTTTCATGTGTTTGTATGTGTATTCATATATTGTATGAATATACATATTGTATGTATATTTGTATATATGTATATATTTTAATTTTGTGATGTAATATATTAATGTAATTTTGTAGTAATATATTTTAAATTTCCTTCCTCAGAAAATGTTTTCTATGCATAGCTTTTTGTTGTGTTGCTGTTAAATTTGTATATGTTGGGAGTTTAAAAAAAAATAAAAGATCATACTGTCTATTTAATTATATATCTACTCTTTCAGGGCAGTAGATGCTCTTTCCAGATTAAGGAAGTAGAACTTTAACATTTAAAAATAGATAACAGATTCACAAGGTCAAAATGTAGGCAGTGAAAAGTCTCCTTCCCAATCTCCAGCTGACATTCCTGGCGGGAACCAATGTTAACAGTTCCTTCTAGGTCCTTCCAAAGATAGTTTATGCATCTATATAAATATTTTCTTCTTCTTTCCCATCTTCTACATAGTGGGGGCATATCACACACACTGTTCTGCACTCCGTACATCTTGAAGAAAGTTCAATATCTTTAAATACCAGTGGTTCTCAATCTTGGCTAAACATTAGAATTATCTAAATAGCCTTTAAAGCTCCCAGATGTGCAAGCCACATTCCAGACCAATTGAATTAGAATCCATGGGGGTGAGGCCTAGGCATCAGGATTTTAAAAAGCTTCTTCAGGTGCAGTCAAGGTTGCATACCACTTGGGGCGCCTGGGTGGCGCAGTCGGTTAAGCGTCCGACTTCAGCCAGGTCACGATCTCACGGTCCGAGAGTTCGAGCCCCGCATCAGGCTCTGGGCTGATGGCCTGGAGCCTGTTTCCGATTCTGTGTCTCCCTCTCTCTCTGCCCCTCCCCCGTTCATGCTCTGTCTCTCTCTGTCCCAAAAATAAATAAACGTTGAAAAAAAAATTTTTTTTAAAAAAAAAGGTTGCATACCACTGGTATAGAAAGAACTTCCTCGGAAAGGAAGTGGAAGGAAGAGGAAATAAAGTAATTCCATCATTGCTTATAATAGAAAATTAAGGTGACCATCTGTCCTTGTTTTCCAGGGACTGAAGGTTTCCCAGGACATGGGACTTTCAGTGCCGAACATAGGATGAGCTGCTCAACCTACAAAAAATTGGTGCATATGTTTAAGGAAATAGATGATTAAAAGGGTATCACATAATTTTAAGACTATAGAAAGAGATGTACTTCAATGAAAAGCTGTGCATCATCTATACACACTTCTGGCTGTTTCGTTGTGGCCCTGTTCATTGTCTTTGAGCTATTTTGCACTTCTTTGTTAACTGCAGGTAAATGATTTTCATGCAAATCTGTATTGGTTGGCAGTTTCCTTTAACTTCCTTCCCCCTCTGGAAAAACCAGGGGTTTTTTTGTTTGTTGTGTTTGTTTTTTTATTTAGAAACTTGAGGTTTATTTAGATCCTCAGAAGGCTTTATTTGATTGTTGAAATTATGATACATGTGTGGGTTGCACTAGGATTATTTTTCTAAATCACTGCGTATTTATTTATTTATTTATTTATTTATTTATTTATTTTTAAGTAGGCTCTTCAGCCAACATGGGGCTTGAACTCTGGACCCAGAGCTAAAGAGTCACATACCCTAATGAGCCAGCCAGGCAAAACCAGTTTTGCCTCCATTTGTAATTCAACTCCTTGATTTCATTTAAATTTGTGCTCCTTTGACTTTTCCTCTGAACCGGTCACAACACCTGTCTGGTTCTTTAGCTAATAAAGGAGTAAAATAAAATCTTTAACACATGTTCATTCTTGTATCTAAGCAACAATCATGCTTTTCTTTTTTTCTGAAAATTATTTTTTTTTAATTTTTTTAACGTTTATTTATTTTTGAGACAGAGAGAGACAGAGCATGAACGGGGGAGGGTCACAGAGAGAGGGAGACACAGAATCCGAAACAGGCTCCAGGCTCTGAGCTGTCAGCACAGAGCCCGACGCGGGGCTCGACGCGGGGACTGCGAGATCATGACCTGAGCCGAAGTTGGACACTTACCCAACTGAGCCACCCAGGCGCCCCTGAAAATTATTTTTTAACAAGGCTATAAAGGTAACTACTAGAACAGAAATACAACCCTTCCAAATTCTCACTAAAAACACAAACAAAAGAATAAAACAAAGACAACAGACCCAAACATAACTGTCATATCAATAAGCATAAAAAGGCCAAATTCAGCCATTAAGAGTGATTCTCATATTAGATCACAAAGTAAAACCTAATGATAAAACAAAATAATTAAGATTGAAAAGGATTAGAAAAGGTGTTTTTATCAAGCAAGTGTAAAGTTTAGCACACATCATGATCTTCATACTAGACGAGGGTGAATTCTGGATAAAAATCATTAAATGAGGTTAAGAGTTATTTAATAGTAAGATTATGAGTCACAAAAAAAGATATAACTTACAAATGTTGAGGTAAAAATAGCATACATTAATAAAGCAAAAGCTAGAGGAAATACAAGGAGAAATAGGAACCCATCAGTAAGTGAGATTAATTTACCTCTCTTTTAGGCTATGGTCGTAAGGTAAGACCTAAATAACATAATTTTAAAAGTAGAGCTGCTTGACGTATATCGAACTTATAATGTGAAAACTAAAACATTTATTTTATTTTCATGTATCTCTAGAACATTTTCAAAATTAATTGACTCTGCCATAATTAGGTCACAAAAGACTTCAATAAATTCCAAAAGTAATGTAATTGAAGGGGAGAAAACCATCTCTTCCCTTTTTCCCTCCAAGTTGCAATGCATGAGAGTTTCACAAAGACACGAGAGCCAAGGAGGTGGCCAGATGATTGAGGCTTATATACCATCTTCAGCCAAATAAGGTGTCACCAGCTAGATCCCACGATGTGCCCATTACTGCCCACCTGCTTATACTTACTACACTCTGTCTTACATTTTTCCTTAAGCTCTTCCTTCTGGCTTATCTCTTAACTCAGGCAAGTAAAACCCCAAATTCTCACCTCCCCACATCCAACCCCCACACCACACAATTCACCCAGACCGTTTGAGTTAAAACCCTGACTTGTGCCTGTACAGACAGACTGTGAAATGACCGACAATTACCTTTACCCCATTATAATACTAAAATCTCAGCTCAAGGAGGAGCATAAGCCTCACCGACATGACACAGAAAGTGTGTGTAGAGGCGTGTTTCCTGAAGGCACATACATGACTTTGTGCCCTCCTCTACATATGAAAACAGAACCTCCTTATCTCAATACTCATCCTAACCCTACACAAAAGGTACCCATTCACCCTCTCAGCAATCACAGCTTTGGAAGCTATTTTCCTTGATCTCCTGATTTGCTGCAAATAAAATTTGCAGTTTGGAGTGTGTGACAACTCCACCTGGTATATCTGTGACTTATCAAGGAGTGAACTCGTGTTGGTCCGGTTACAAAGGGAAAAGAGGTCCAGGGTTTTGGGGTAGGAGAGGCAAGTTATGGGAAAGCAAGGGACACACAAGGTAAGTAACATTGTTGTGTTATGTGGTTAATGACAAGGGAGCATGAGGCAAGCTGGGGGCAAAATACAGGAGGGCACACACACCCTTCATCCCTCCTGCCAGGTGGAGTATGTGTGATATTCCTCGGATAGTCCCGGCCACACAAGAACAAAGGAAAGGGGTTTAAGCGTTTGCCACGGTAATGTGGGAAACTAAAGCAAATGAAGAATTAAATTCCTTTACTGCCTGTAATCCATTGACAAGTCCTTGAGACTGGCAGAGCGACTTCCCTCCAGCAGCTCAGCTGCCTCAAGGATGACACTTTGCTAGGGGCAAAAGAGAACCTTGGTTTAACATTATCCCAACCTCCAGGATCCTGTAAATCAACTTCCTTTATCTCAACTGCCCTAAGATATATGCTGGCAATCATACTCCAAGCTTATGGCCCCCTGATATACATCTGAAGGGTCTCATGACTGAGGTTTTACTAAACAGTAATAAATGGCACTACCTTAGCAATAGCTCGCCCCTCAAGGTCCTGGAAACCTTGCTTCCAAAATTCCTTAGAGACTTACTCAATCCCTGACCCCCTGCCAAACTGAGGGTGTATAATGAGTTACCTGTCATGACACCAGTGCAGCTCTTCCTGACCACAGGTCCTGTCCCCATGCTTTAATAAAATCACCATTTTTGCACCAAAGACATCTTCAAGAATTCTTTCTTGGCTGTTGGCTCCAGACACCACGAACCCCCCATCATCCCCAAACTTCATCAGTTAAGGGTTTCCCAAGTCAAAAGAGGTGTCTCCAGAGACGCCTGTGTGACTCAGTCAGTTAGCGGCCAACTCTCGGTTTCAGCTCAGGTCATGATCTCATGTTTCATGAGTTCGAGCCTGCTTGGGATTTTCCCTCTCCCTCTCTCTCTCTGCCCCTCCCTCACTCTCTCTGTCTCTCTCAAAATAAATAAACTTAAAAAATCTTTTTAAAAGAATTTATTGAAAATTTCAATAAATTCCGAAAAGAATAATAGATATCATTCTTTAATCATAATGTAATAAAATTAGAAATTAATAATAGAACCAGAAAATAAAAAGACCTTACTGTTTGAATACTTACAACTCCCCCTGGGTTCAAAAAGGGAAAAGAAGGAAAAGAGGAAAAAAAGAAGAAACTGTAGAATACCTAGACACTAATGTTAATAAAAACTGCATATATCAAAATCCATTGCTAAACCAGTTCTCAGAGATAAAATACACATTCAAAAATATTTATTAGTAAAAACAAAAATAAAGTAAGTAAATTAAACATAAAACTCAAGAAAGTTGGGGAATGGAGAATTATTCCTAAGAAAAGCAAAGGAAGAAATTAATAAAGAAGAAATAGGGGCACCTAGGTGGCTTAGTCAGTTGAGCATCTCTTGATTTCAGTTCAGGTCATGATCTTGTGGTCATGAGATCGAACCCTGTGTTGGGCTCCACACTAAGCATGGAGCCTACTTAACATTCTCTCTCTCTCTCTCTCTCTCTCTCTCTCTCTCTCTCTCTCTCTCTCTCCCTCTCTTGCTCTGCCCTTCTTCCCCACTGGCACTTCTGCCTAAAATAAAAATAAAAACAAAAATACTTTAATGAAGGAGAAATAAATGAATTCGAATATATACAAATTGTAGCACTAATAAGTAAATCAATTAGCTGATTCTTTGAAAAGGCTAAGAAAGAATGGAAGGAAGAAAACAAGAAAAAGAAAAAATATCACCAAAGAAAAACAAAGGAAATAAACAATTCACAGAAAAGAATATATAGAAGGTTCTTAAACATATAGCAGGATGTTAAAAAATTGGAACCTTCCTAGACTGCCGGTTGAAATGTAAACTGTTACGATCACTGTGGAAAACAGTGTGGCAGCCCCTCAAAGGTTAAACCTAGTGTTACCAACAGACTCAGCAATTCCACTCCTGGGTATATAGCCAAGAGAATGGAAAACATATGTTCACACAAAAACCTGTACCTAAATGTTCATGGCAGCATTATTTATAATAGTCCCAAAGTGGAAACAATCCAAATGTCCACCAATAGATACATGGATAAATAAAATGCGTTATATAATGAAATATTACTAGGCGATAAAAAGGAATGAAGTACTTATACTTGACATGGATGAGCCTGGAAATTATGAAGCCAAATGAAAGAAGCAGAAAGGCCGAAAGTAACGTAGTGGTTGCCTAGGACCAGGCAGTGAAAACTGGGGAGTGATTGTAACGGGCATGAAGCCTTTTTAGAGGTGATGAAAATGTTCTAAAGTTGATCATGATGGTGGTTGCACAATTCTGTGAAATACCAAAAACCAGTGAATTGTACACTTGAAATGAGTTAATTGTATGGTAGGTAAATTATATCTCGAGCTATTATTTAAAGAAATAAAACTATGTGAGATAGCATTTTAAATATATTTTATCTTATTTTTTATCTTATTTTTTTAAAGTTTACTTATTTTGAGACTGAGAGTAAGACAGCAGAAGAGGGGTAGAGAGAGACAGGGGGAGAGAGAATCACACAGAGAGAATCTGTCAGCACAGAGCTCAGTGTGGGGCTCAAACCCACAAACCGTGAGATCGTGACCTGAGCTGCAACCAAGAGTCGGACACTTAACCGACTGAGCCACCCAGGCGCCCTGAGATAGCATTTTTTAATAGTTCAGAAATCCCCCACCTTTTTGTGTTCAGAGAAACGGCTAACGGGTGTTCGGTTAAGCAGCACAAATGCTAAAACTGGAACAATAACAGAGAAAAGACTAACCCCAAAAGATCACCTCAGGCTCATATATGCAAGATAAGACCTGCCTCTACTCTTCTGCAATGACCATCTTGCTTTAGAAAACTACAAGTTTTCTTCCTCCTCCTTGAGGCTTTCCTCATTAATGAATGCTTTTCTTATTGCACTAGCCTGAATAAAATGATCTCCTTAATTGTTGGGTATATTTTGTCCTGGATGTTATTTAGACATAGGGTGCTCTTTGCTCTAATCTCTTTGGTTTGATTTTGTAAGCTACATAATTAATGTGTCAGTGGTCTTACCTTGGAATTATGAATCTGAACAAAGTGGTGCACGTATTTGAGTTTTGATAGTGTGTGAAGTACATCATAGCTTAGTCTGGCACAGTTTACCTGTTTTGTTAGTCAAGATATGCTTGACAAATTGTGGTTTCTGTTCCAATTCCCATTCTTCAGCACTTACCTGGTCCCTGGTAGGTACTCAATAAATATTTGCTGAATGATTTTAAAAAATCAACATATTATAGGCAGGGGGGCAAAAATAGTACAACTTCTTTGATGGTTTTAGACTGGCAAAATCTATAAAAAAATACAAATACACACCCCCTTGACCTAGCAATTCTACTTCTAGGAATAAATCCTACAGATAACTCGCACATGTGCAAAGGGCCACTTAATAAAATGATTCTTTGCAATCACAAGAGACCACTAGGTTCCTAAATTTCTATCAGTAAGCTTAATTAAAACTGGTACATACAGGGGCGCCTGGGTGGCGCAGTCGGTTAAGCGTCCGACTTCAGCCAGGTCACGATCTCGCGGTCCGGGAGTTCGAGCCCCGCGTCAGGCTCTGGGCTGATGGCTCGGAGCCTGGAGCCTGTTTCCGATTCTGTGTCTCCCTCTCTCTCTGCCCCTCCTCCGTTCATGCTCTGTCTCTCTCTGTCCCAAAAATAAATAAACGTTGAAAAAAAAATTAAAAAAAAAAAAAACTGGTACATACACACAATGGAATAAAATGCAGATGTTAAAAAAAAATTAGGAAGTTCTCATGATACAGAATATCTCTGAGATCTATCTACTCAGTTCCAGCTACAATGCTTGCTTTGTTGCTCCTCATAAAGAGTACTGTCTGGTCTCAGGGACTTAGGGCAGGATATTACTTCCACTTTGAATGTTCAATTCCAGATTATATACAGGGCTCACTCCCTCACTCTCTTCAAGTCTCACCTCAAGTACCATTCAACCAGCAAGGCTTTCCCTAACCACTCTATGTAAAATAGCAACAATCTCCACCACCATATACCAACACATACATATACTCCTTATTCCTTTATCCTGTGTTTTTTTTTCCATACCACTTACCACATCACTATATATATATACTTGCTTATTCATTCCCACAAAGATGTAAACTCTATGAAGGCAAAGAATAGATCTGTTTTGTTCACTACCAAATTCCAAATGCCTAAAAGAATGGTTGACATATAGTAGATGCTCACTAAATACTTACTGAATAAATACATATGTAGAAGTGGAGAAAGTAAGATACTGGGAAGTGATTTTTAACATACTTCTCTTTTTTATTTTATTTTTTTAAGGAGCTTCGAGCGTGGAGCCCAACAGAGGGCTTGAATTCACAACCCTGAGATCAAGATCTGACCTGAGATCGAGAGTCAGACGCTTAACCGACTAGGCAGCCCAGGTGCCCCACATGTTTCTCTTTTTTAAAAGCCTATCCATGCAAATGGTCCTGTGTGCAGGACGTATCTTTAAAAGGTTACAGAAGAAACAGATCGCGCTGGTTGCCTGCAGGTGGCTGGCAGAGAGTGGGAGGGAGGCTTTTCACTATACTTGTAGATTATTAACTATCTGAAACTTTAATTTAAACGAAAAAGGAAAGCTCTCATGTCATTTCTTTTTTATAGCTCCACGTCGTGCTGCCGCATGGATGTATGGTAAGTCATTTCATCGGCCCTCTTTCGGTGGACAATTATTTCCAAACTTTTGCTGTTACACACGATGGAGTCTGGATATTTACTTTTCACATGTCCTAACAAATACGATGCTGAGGTCTTTTTATGACCCCCTAACTTGTGTTCTAAGTCTTTGCAGTTGAAAATGTAACCCACACCCCAGACTAAACAAAAGTTTCCTATAGGATTTGATGGCTGGAAGTGAGGCCGCCTCAGGAAGCAGAGGGTCCTGGGAAAGGGAGAAGGTAATTATCTTCATTAAACATTTTTGTATTCTCACTGATAAACTCACCCAATCCCTGAGCCTGTGCACATTCTACTAACTTACCACGATAGGGCTATCTTACAAAAGGGAGGGGGAATAAAACAAAATAAGAAGCTCCTACCAAGATGGCAAGACAGCTCGGTATTCCTAATTCACACAATGGAAAGAAGTCTGAAGTGGAAACTGAGAGTTCCGATTCTGTTACCGAGGAGCTATGTGACCTGGAGAAATCCCTTCCCCCTCTCTGGGCCTCCATCACCTCATCCGTGGAATGCCCTCCCCTGACAGCTCTGCTCTCCAGGCAGGACCCTGTTTACTCCTTTGCCTTGCACTGATGCTCTAACACCACGCTGAGTGACTCGGGGCAGCCCCCAGATGTAGATCTGACAAGGCCGCCTCTTGACAGTGACCCCGCTAGGCGTTTCATGGACCGGGCTGGCTCTGCACTGCTTTGGGAGGGAAAAGCAAACAGAAGAACAGCTGCCTTTGTTTCCAGAAGTGGTCCTGCACCTATTCAGACTGACAGGTGAGCAGAGGCCCAGTTGAGTCCAAGGGTACAGTGGTGGGAACGCCAGAAACAGAGCACCAGGGCCCAGCCCCTTCAGGTTGCTCTGGCAGGACCCAGAGAGGCTGTCATGATTGAGTGCTCTTTGTAGCTCTTTCTCCAGTGCCGTCAGGGGCCCAGAGTGAGCTGGGAGGCCCTCCCTCCTGAAGAATCTGACAAGGAACCAGCTTCTTGGAATGTCTCCTCCCTGTTCTGCTTAATCTGAAAACAGACTCTGGGAGAGAAGTTGATGGGCATATTTTCACCACCCTGACCCTGGAAAGTGCAAAAGGAGGGCACACACATTCTTATTCTGTGGATCTGTACTTGAATCTTCATTTAGCAAAAAATATGAAGTTCCAAGGATTTAACCTGCTCAAGTCATGAATTTGAGAATAATTTTCGTGTTCATTTTCACAGTTTTTTTAAATGTTTATTTTTTATATGCATATATTTTTTTAATGTTTATTTATTTTTGAGAGAGAAAAACAGAGTGTGAGTGGGGGAGGGGCAGAGAGCGAGGGAGACACAGAATCCTAAACAGGTTCCAGGCTCCAAGCTGTCAGCACAGAGCCCGACAGGGGGCTGGAACTCACCAACCGGTCGATCATGACCTGAGCCAAAGTCGGATGCTTAACTGACTGAGCCACCCAGGCGCCCCAAATGTTTATTTATTTTTGAGAGACAGCACAAGTGGGGGATGGGCAGAGAGAGAGGGAGACAAAGGATCTGAGGCAGGCTCTGCGCAGACAGCAGAGAGCCCAATGCAGGGCTCAAACTCACGAACTGTGACGTTTGACCTGAGCCAAAGTCAGATAGATGCTTAACCAACTGCGTCACCCAGGCACCCCATTCACAGTTTTTATCAGTAATTAAAAGTTCGTTAAATCAACAAACTGTGAAGTTCTCTGCTCACAAATTTTATCAGAAACTTGCTCAATGGAAGATTGCTCACTTGCAGGGTTTCTGGTTTTTACCAGAAACATGATCTTTTTGATCATCTTTTTGAATACTTCTCTTTTTTTTGCCTTTTTCCTTTTCTGATCTTTAATGTCATTTTTTCTAAATTGATCCCAACTTGATTTGTACTCATTCCCAAAGAGCTGAGTTTACAAAATACAGCTGTTTTTCTTTCAAAACATTCAAAATTATTAACATTACAAAGCAAAATACAAAAAACTTAATTCATATAAAAATTTTAAATAAAATGTATTTAAATAAAGCCGCACTTTATATTAAATTTTTGGACTTTTTAAATTAAATCTTATTAAGTATTGTTACAAAAATAAAACTTCATTAATTCTAGGATTTTAATGTCCACTTACTAAAGCAAAGCAAAGAATCTGTACCACACTTCAAATATTTTACAACCACAACTACCCGTACGCAATTGCAAGAAAAATATGAATTCTTTAGTATGGCAAAAAATTCCCCAGACACAGAGGTATATTGTTATATAATGGTCCCTGACATATCACACCTCCCTGTGCCCAGCTCCTTTGCAATACGATTTTCACCATGCCTCCCATCAAGAGAATCTCTTCTTTGGACCCCACTCCTTGGATCTGGGTGTCCCTTACTTCATTTGGTCCATAGAATGAGGCAGAAGTAACACCATCCAGCTTGTAGCTTTTGCTTTCCTTTTGGGACATTTATGCCACTATGTAAAGAGGTCTAGAAGGTATAAGGCTATTTGGAGAACTGAGGCACCCCAGCCAACAGCCGCCACACTGCCAAACATTTGAACAAAGCCATCTTGAACCATCCAGGCCCAGTAGTGCTGCTGTGACCCTCACGGAGATCAGCATAAAAACTGCCCAGCTGGCCTAGCCCAGAGTTGTAAGCAAACTGTTGTTTTAAGCCACCAACTAAGTTTTGGTGTGGTTTGTTGCACAGCAATCGATAACTGACATTGATATCATGTGCAACTATTGTGGATACAAGCTAATTCCTGAATGCCTCTGGAACCACAAATGAGAACAAAAAAGGGAAAAAAAATGGATACTTGGCACCACTGAGAAATAATATTTAGTTACACCAGGACCCACTGAATTCATGCTCTCTGAGGGGAGGAGTGGAAGGCACTAGAGGGTTTTGAGCTGAGGAGCAAATTAATTTGTCTTCTCTATTGACACATATCAGCCAATTAAATTCTTTCTCGCTCCAAAGCAGTGACTATCTCCAGGGTCAGCAGGGGCACAACCTTCACAGGATTTGGACTCAGCAGCCTTTTGTTTTGAGACTTATAGGAGGAAATGTGGAGACTTTGGGTATTAGGTCATGAGCATTCATGTTCAGGGTTACAGATCACACTGTGCCAGCCCAGAACTGAATGCAGAATCTCATGGGAGAAAAGTTCCCATGTGACATTTAATTTCTTCCATTTGTGACATGTGGGGCCCTCTAAAATGTGGAGGGAGGCTCAAGATGGAGGCACTCTTGACTAATCTAAGGGCAATATTACCCTGGACCCAGTTTGGGAAAATGGTTGAGGCCTTGTTTTGGGATTTGCCTGTAAACAGTGACTAAGGAAATTTGGTAATGGCTATTAAAATTTTAAGTATGCCAATCTCAACCCAGCTTTAGGGAAAATATCCTATAAAAATTAAAGGACCAATATATTAGAGTGGCTGTGCAAAAATGTTTAGCACAAACATTGTTTAAAGTAGGAAAAAGTGGAAACAATTTAAATATCATCAATAGGGAGATGGTTGAGCAAACTGGGGTCCATCCACATTAGCAGATGTTACACAACTGTTGAAAAGGTAGTTGTATCTTGACATATCTGACTGGGACTTGTATCTCATTTGGAGATTTATGCACTTTTTCATTCATTAGACATTTACTGAGCATCAGCCTGAACCTGGCACTCTTCTAAGTTCTAGGGATACAGCAGGGAACAAGACAAGGTTTGCTATTCGTGGAATTCACCTCTTAATGGAGAAAGACAGACCACAGACAAGCAAATAATTATGTAAGTAATGGTGGTAAGTAGGTGCTGTGAAGAATAATGAAGGTGGGTTGGGAGATAGAGTCTGGAAGGAAGTAAGGGAAGGAACTTCATGGCATTCAGGAGGAAGGACTGTCTAGACAGGAACAAGAGCCATGACTTGGGAGTGTGGTTGGTGAGCTCTAGGAACATCAAGTACACTGAGGAAGATGGGAAGCCACTGAGGGTTCTGAGCTGAGAAGCACCGTCACCCTCTGGCTGCTGTGACAACAGACTCAAGGGGGCGGGGGGAGCCGAGAAGAGTGAAGAGCCTGCTGTCCTGACAGAGAGGGTGGAGCTTAACCCTGTGGCAGAAGCAGCAGGTGGTCACATCCCCAATCAGTTTTGAAGGGGGGTCTGCAGGATGTCCTATTGGAATTGGATGTGGGGTGTGAGCAAGAAGCCAGGTGGCCAGTAAGTACTGTTAATGAGAAAAGCTAGCTTCAGAGCAATGTGAGCATAGCACGATCCTATTTTTGTTCAAGTAAACAACAAATGAAGCACCCACTCTTCCCTGTGCATAGATCTCTGTGTAGGGGTTCTACAAGTATATTCGTCTGCTAGGGCTCTCATAATAAAATACACAGACCAGGTGGCTTAAATAACAGAAATGTATTTTCTCATGATTCTGGAGGCCAGAAGACCAAGGTAAAGATGCAATCAGCGTTGCTCTCGGTGAGACCTCTCTGTCTGGCTTGCAGACCTCTGTCTTCTCACTGTGTCCTCTCAAGGCTCATCTCTGTAAGACCCCACCCATATTAGTCATTTAACCTTTACTACCTCCTTACAGACCATCTCCAAATATAGGTAGTGGGGTTGGGGAGCGGGGCTTTAACATTCGAATTTGGTAGCAAGGGACATGATTTAGTCCATAACAATGAATATAGAGAAAGTTGTGAAAGCTGACCCACAAGCAGTTAGCACTGATCACCAGAGGGGCTATGGGCCAGTTGAAGGTGTTTATGAACTTTTTTCCTTTCAATAGCTTCATTGGTTGCAGTGAGTACAAGTCAATTTAAAAATCATTGACAAGGATTTTTTTGGGTTTTTTTGTTTTTTTTAAATTTTTTTTAACATTTATTTATTTTTGAGACAGAGAAAGAGAGCATGAACAGGGGAGGGTCAGAGAAAGAGGGAGACACAGAATCTGAAACAGGCTCCAGGCTCTCAGCTGTCAGCACAGAGCCCGATGCGGGGCTCGAACCCACAGACTGTGAGATCATGACCTGAGCCGAAGTCGGACGCTCAACTGACTGAGCCACCCAGGCGCCCCTTGACAAGGTTTTTAATATAAAAAAATTTCAAGAGAGAAAAAAAAAGCCACTTTGGCTCAGAATTCATTCCTGCACATAATTTTAAGGCCACCGTTAGCCTCTAGCTTGGAGATCCCATTCCTAGCTGCCAGTTCACTCTTGGCCTTGGCAAGGAAGGAGGGATGCTCAGGGAAGCTCAGCATTTGGCAAGGGGGCTAAGGAGCCAAGGAGAAAGGAAATGAGCATGACTTCCCTCCCTGAATCAGGTGTGGGGTGTCTACGATAGGACCTCCTCCCCAGCTCTGGCAAGCAACGTGAGGGAGACGGTCTGAGATGGAAGTAATTAGAAGGAAGCCTTAGTGAATTCCAGCCAGTGAGGCCAGTGGAAGCCTCAGCAGGGGGTCCTGCCACCCCCTCTCCATAGGAGATTCAGAGCTGGGCTAGAGCTGGAAAGCACTGGCACCCCCTGCATGAAACCCTCCCTGGTCCTCCCAAGCTCTGGTATGCTAGTTTCCCTTGTCTGCCCATTAGAAAGGAGAGAGCCTGTGTCTTTCACCTGTGTAGACCCCTCCGAGCACCATGGAGGGCTTGCGTCAGCCCAGCACCCAGAGACTGCCTCCGGGGTTCTGAGTCCCCCTCTCTGCCACAGCGCAACCCCACTTGAGCAAAGCTGCTTGACCTCACTCAGTCCCAGCTGATTTTTAGTGGAGGCAAGAATATCTACCTCACAGAGAGGTGGAGACAATGTGCTTGTTTCTCTAACATGGGACCTGCCCTGCAGACACACTCTGTCAGCGGGCACAACATGGTCACCTCGTGACAGAACCTGTTGTATGCCTAGCACTATATGCAGTACTCTGCACACATAGGCTCTCTGGAGCCTCCCAGAGACCGGGATCCATTTTACAGCAGAGGAAAACTAGGGAAGAGAGAAGAGAGGCAATTTGTCCAAGAGCACGTTGCTCCGGAGGAGTGGGCCCAGCTGGGGGATTGAGGCCCAGCTCTCCCAGCCCACCTCCAGATGCTCTAGGGGCTGCTGAGAAGCCTGCAGGATGTAATCTGTGTGAAACTACTTGGAGAAGCCCAGGCCCCTGAGTAAACACAAAGTATCGGTGTCTCTAACTGTTCATCCCCAGCAAACATTTGAAAAGGAGCTTGGAAACAAGCACAACTCCAAGTAGTTATTTAGTACACAAACCACAGACATTGTTAAACTGCTCTCTTGGCCTTTGTTTATGCAATAATTCACATCGCTCTGCTAATTACATCTTCTGGAACTCATGTTACTTGTGCTTCATTTATGCACCTGACCTGAGGAGCGCCAGTCTCCTGGGCATGCAGGATGCCCACTCACAGGCATTGCTTGTCCCTTTTTGGCTGCACCTCAGATGGTCACATAGCCTCTAAAAAGCCTGCGGGACAGCCTCCCTGCCTCAGTGAGGGCCCCTTTAGCCAGAAGGGCCAAAGACATACCGAAGTTAACTCCTTCACCCTCCAAAAAGTAAATAAATAAAAGGGAATTTATAAAAACGATTTCAATTCACAGCAACCCAAGAGAACCTGAATATCCAGGCCAGTCCTAGTGTTCTCAGAGAACATCCAGGTTCTTCAGGTTCTCATAAGCAACTTTCCAAATTCTCTTACCTTCCTGGGTTAGGCCTCAGGTCCTAGGTGCATACCCTGCTGCTGTCAGCCTACCCCTAGGCAGGGATGTGTGGTATAAAACAAGACCCTTTGGCCAGAGAAGATGCTCCCAGAAGAGGAGTGGGTTAGACGGAGTGATTAACCTTTGTCCAGGACTGAGAGATGTCACTGGAAGTGTGACTTTAAGGGCTAAAATGAAGAAAGTTTCAGGCGAACCTAGATGAGTTAATCACCAGTGCCACCAACAGCCACATCTGTTTCATGTCCCTCTATCGTAAATTCTGAGGAACACATTTCTTCACATGAAATCAGGCTGTGTCAAAATCAGCAGTGTCCTACAATGGCTGTTAGCCAGGATCACAGCTGAGTTCTCTGGTAGAGGATATGTGTTTGCCGGTCACTTCTGGGACACCAGCAACCTGAGGTCACCTTGCACTCATTTTCTGTTTGACTTCTTTAGGCTACACTGACAGTGCAGAGTCAGACCTCACACCTCCATGAAGACAGGCTTGTGGTCCGACTTCTCAGGAGAGAATTGTTTTTCTCACTCTACACAGTGCCAAGATGGAGACATGCACATTTCCAGCCAGTCTCTTCCTTGGGAAGATTTCTTTATCTCTGGTGTCCCAGCTTTTATGTGGAGACTCTCTCTTCAGCAGTTCTCTGGCTTAGTGGTACATAACAGTGCAGCTTACAGTTGGTATTGTCTCAGATTAGGTGCCATACAGGTGATCAAGCCCCAAGAGCCCACACAGGGATGGAGGGGCAAAGGGATGTTGTTGGTGGTTGAAGGAGACACAATGCTTGATGCACTAAGCACTCAGGACTGGATCCAGAGAAAAGAGAAACTGTTCTCCCCAACAGGCCTCTTGGCCATCATAAGCCTCTCTCTGAGCTCAGGGGTCACTTCACAGACCACTTCACAGGGGTCTAAATGGCCCGGCAGTCTATTTAGAAACCTTCTATTTTTCTTTTCTTTTCTTTTTTTTTTTAATGTTTATTATTTTGAGAGAGAGAGAGAGAGAGAGAGAGAGAGAGAGAGAGAGACAGTGTGAGTGGGGGGAGGGGCAGAGAGAGGGAGACACAGAATCCAAAGCAGGCTCCAGGCTCTGAACTGTCAGCACGGAGCCCGATGCAGGGCTCGAACTCCCAGACCGCGAGATCATGACCTGAGCTGAAGTTGGACACTTAAGCAACTGAGCCACCCAGGCGCCCCAGTTTAGAAACCTTTTCTTTACCAGTTTCTCTAGACAGGTCAGTGTTTAGAAACTTTAATAGCTTTCTCTATAAACACAGAGCCTATGTGTTTGAAGGTTGATAATCCCCTCCTAACAATCGCTTTTGTAGAAAACCCAAGGAAGTAGAACTGGCAAAGACAGAAAGAGGGAGAAGCAGTATTTGAACTTGGAAACCAGCATCCATGTTTTCTAACCCCAGATTTTCCTTCAGTTGCCTGCCTAGCATTTTCTGGATATATGATGCCTAGTTCCTTCTATCAGTTGATATTCCTGAAGGAAACCCTCAGCCCAATGCTCCTTGTTCTCACAGCCAGATCACCTCTCCTCATGGCTTTCCAGGCCCACAATTTGTCTTTCCTGACTATCATCTCCCAGCTTCAAGGGCTAAGCTCCCTCCTGGCCCAGGGCAGAGATTGAACCCTCCTGCTGCTCTTGGAGGCATCCTTTGGTCTGAAGACCAGCTGCAGTGAAAGCCAAGGCAGGTGCTAGGGCCTCTTGCCTCCGAGGAGGGAGGAAGGAGGGCAGGTGTGCCAACTTTAGGCTGACAAAGTAGAGGTATGAGATTTTAAAAGCGCTAAGAATCTAGCATATGCAAAAAAAAAGGGGGTGGGGTGGGCTTATATTGTCTAGTTTAACCTAAACTATATCATGAGTGAAAGTTGTTAAAAAAGAGGCCCAGGGGTTCCTGGGTTGAGTGTCCAACTTCAGCTCAGGTCATGATCTTTGCAGTTCATGGGTTGGAGCCCCACACTGGGCTCTGTGCTGACAGCTCAGAGCCTGGAGCCTGCTTCGAATTCTGTGTCTCCCTCTCTCTCTTCCCCTCCCCCACTCACTCTGTCTCACTCTCAAAAATAAATATTTAAAAAATTAAAAAAAAGAGAGAGAGATAGGCCCAAAGTGGAATCACTTGCGTTAAGTCCATATCCCCAAACCAAGACTTGCTACCTAACCTAATTGCAGTTTCAACCTTCCCTAGGAATGTAATCTTAACTGGTCAGTCTGGAATTTCCTGGTCAGCATTAGTGAGGTAATCTGTCTAGTAGACCCTTTTTGACCCCCAAACGCAAGTAATCTTGCCCAAAATAATCCTTTTTTTCCATTTATGACTTTCTTGTCCTACCCCCTCTCTGCCTTTAAAAACCTTTCCTTTTCTGTAGCTCTTGCTAGATGGGATGCTGCCTGATTCATGAATCATTGAATAAAGCCAATTATATCTTCAAATTTACTCAGTTGGATTTTTGTTATTTAACAAGGGTGTATAAAAGGAAACTGAGAGTCTGGTCTTAGTGAAAAGACCACTGGGTTTAGACTCAAAGATCTGCATCCAAACTCTTTGCTTTCTGGCTGTGTGATTCTGGATGAACTTCTTTAACAGATCTCGGTTTCCCCATTTGTAAAAAGGGAGTTATTATTGCCATTTTAGCACTGCATGAGGAGTAAATGGAATAATGTATGCCTTAAAACCCACTTTGTAGGCATTAAAGCATTATGCAAATACTTATCCTAGGCCTGGGAGGGAAGAGAAGGGGGTATTATGTTTAGTGCAATGTTTTTCAAAGAGAAGGTTGTGAGTCATCAGCAGATTGTGAAAAAAAATTAGTGAGTTCTGATCAACATTTTAAAAAATGAATAGAAAATATACGTGTATCCCAAGTAATAAGGGTGGGTATCGCTTCTTTGATTAAGTTGTATGTGTGCATGTATGTGTGTGTATGTATTAGTATGTGTGTTGTGTCTTTTACATCACAACACACATACTGACCCTTGATTTCTGTGCTAAATAATGAAACTAGAAATAAAGGGAGCTGTTTTTGCTTCGCTGTATTTTTTAACTGCAGCATTTTCACATTCCAAGAGTGGGAGAAGAATTCCTAGGCAAAGAATTTATCTTTTGTTTGGGAAAACACTTTAATGGGCTTTTTGGTTACATAAAGGTGGGAGGCCAGGTTGAAGTGGCTAAACTCTGCATGATAAAGTCAATATGCGAGGGTTTCTGTTTCCTTTAGTGGTCCTAGAAGAAGAAACATGGGGCCTGGGGTTTCAGAGGAGAGAGGGGTTTGGGCTGGGCCCAAGGAGGAAGACCTGAGTAAAGGCCTTTCTCGACACAGTGTGACCAGAGCACTGGGGACTGCCTGTACTAAGTTCCCAATGAGGTTCCCCTCACCTGCATGTTAAACCCTTCCAAGGGTCTTCAAACCTTAAGTGGAATTGATTAGGCATCCTAGCCTACTTCTCTCCAGACAGCCCTGTTTCAGGAATGGTGGGCAGGTCCCTGTCTGGGAGCAACGTGTAGATATTGTGTAGAACCTGTGATGGGGGAATTGGAAAGATCCAGGGGAAGCCAGGAGCAGTATGGAGTGAGAAGAGACAAACCATGAGGGTGAACACAAGTCCAGGAATTCTTGGAAATATTTGAGAGGGAATCCCTCTGGCCTCAGTTTATGAGTAATTTTCTCTAAATATTTAAGTAAAAGGTAATGATAGGAGCTTGGAAAATATGGGGACACCAGCCAAGTTAAGGGCTGATGAGACTCAACCACCTTTGAAAATTAGAAAGACACTAATCTGTAGCTTCAAGTCAGGCTCAGCTGGACTATGACCAGTGCCATTATTACCACCATCTCCTACCACAGGACACTGATTCATGACCCTGGGAGGAAGGATAATGACCTTCCAAAGATGTCCACATCTTAATACCCAGGACTCATGAATATGTTAGGGTACATGGCAAGATGGAATTAAGTTGCAGGTGTAATTAAAGTTGTTAATCAACTGAGCTTAAAATAGGGAGATTTTGTGTGCCCAAATGCAATCACAAGAGCTCTTAAATGTGGGAGCAGGAGGCAGAAGAATGAGTCTCAAGGAAATGCGATGAGACAAAATTTGACTAGCCACTGCTAGCTCTGAGGACAGGAGATGGCCATGAGCCAAGGAATGAAGGCAGCTTCTAGAAGCTGCAACAGGCAAGAAAATCTATTTTCCCCTGGAGCCTCCAGTCCAATGAGGTTCTGACCTCCAGAACTGTTAGATAATAATTTTTTTAACTTTAGTTTTAAGAGAAGTTTTAGGTTCACAACAAAATTGATGGGAAAGTACAGAGATTTTCCACATACCCCCCCCTTCCCTCACACAGAAATAGCCTTGCCCATTGTCAGCATTCCCCACCAGAGTGACCCATTTGTTATAATTGATGAACCTGCACTGACATATCATAATCACCCAAAGTCTATAATTCACATTAGGATTCACTCTTGGTGTTGTACATTCTACAAATTTTGACAAATCTACAATGACATACATCCATCATTATAGTGTCATGTAGGCTATTTTCACTGCCCTAAAAATCCTCTGTGCTCCTCCTGTTCACCACCTTCCAAAACCTTGGCAACCACTGATCTTTTTACTGTTTCCACAGTCTTGCCTTTTCTACAATGTCATATGGTTGGAATCATACAATATGTAGCCTTTCCTCATTGGTGTCATTCACTTAGGAATATGCATTTAAGGTTCTTCCATGTCTTTTCATGACTTGATAGCTCATTTCTTTTTAGCGCTGACCAACACTTCTGTATCAAAGTTTACTTATTCATTCACCTACTGAAGGACATTGTGGTTGTTTCCAACTCTGGCAATTATGAAAAAAGCTGCTATAAACATCTGTGTGTTGGTTTTTGTATAGACATAAGTTTTCAACTCATTTGGGTAAATGCCAAGGAGTACTGTTGCTGGATCATATGGTAATAGTACATTTTATTTAGTAAGAAATGCCAAACTGTCTTCCAAAGTGGCTGTACCATTCTGCATTCCCACCAGCAATAAACAAGAGTTCCTGTGGCTCCACATCCTCACCAGCATTTAGTGTTGGCAGCACTCTGGATTTTGGCCATTCTGATAGGTATGTAATGGGTATCTCACTGTGTATCTCATTGTTGTTTTTAATTAATTTGTGTTGTTTTAAGCCACTAAATATGTGGTTATTTGTTATGGCAGCAATAGGAAACTAACACAATAACATTGTGCCTGGAGATGACAAGGAACCAAGAGACAGGAGGTCTGACCTGGCTACCACCAGCTCACTGTGTTTCCTTGAATAGGTTACCTGATTATTTTGGGTTTCAGACACCTTACGTCTAAACTAGGAGTAATAATTCCTCCCCTAGCTATAGCAAGAAGCAATGAGTCAATCTGGGATATAATGGTTGTAGTAACAACATGGGCAGCAGCCAGTAAAGAAAGCTGGAATGGCCAAGGGGGTGGTTTTGTGGGTCCATCAGTATTGGCATTTTTTTGTGAGTTCAGTCTCTTAGAGATGCCTTCCACTGAAGTCATGACTCAGACGATGATAACTCAGCAAGACCTCAGGCCTAGAGAAGCAAGCAGGGGCAGGAGCTGGCCTTGCTGGGGAGCTCAGGAAGGGGATGAGTCAGGCATAGTGTGTCCATGGATGACGCTGGGCAAAGCTTCCACCCAGACTTCCTTTCTAGAGTAGGAACCAGCCAAGGGCAAGGCCTTGCTGACATCTGGATTTGGCACAACTGCCCAGAGTTCCCTGAATACCATGCCCATTCACCGAAGGTATTTAATGCTCAGCAGGACTTAAACCAGACATAGACTCATAGGAAGCATCATTTAATAATAATGACTGCCAGGTGTTCTCTACTCCTGGTTGCTAATCCTCTCTACTCCTGGTTGCTAATCCAGAATGCTGCATTGGTATTCATCTTTGACACAGTTTCTAGAACTGGCATAATGGCATGCAATTAGTAAGAAGTAGAGCCAGGATATAAACTCAGATCTGTCTGACCATAAACTAGCCTGCACCTTGTGCACCTAGCTAGAAGGGAGCTTGAGTCCTGCCTCTCACTTTACGAATGAAGAAGACAAGCAATTTGTCAGCTTGTTAGAGCTAGGCAGAGTTAGGACTCAGTTTCCTGACTCTTGGTCCATTGTTCTTTCTTTTAACCTCTAGCATTCATAGACTTCTTTAGGAAGCTGATACAAACTGTGGATCATCTCTTGGGGCGCCTGGGTGGCGCAGTCGGTTAAGCGTCCGACTTCAGCCAGGTCACGATCTCACGATCTCGCGGTCCGGGAGTTCGAGCCCCGCATCAGGCTCTGGGCTGATGGCTCGGAGCCTGGAGCCTGTTTCCGATTCTGTGTCTCCCTCTCTCTCTGCCCCTCGCCCATTCATGCTCTGTCTCTCTCTGTCCCAAAAATAAATAAACGTTGAAAAAAAAATTAAAAAAACAAAAACAAACTGTGGATCATCTCTCTCCCAAAATGAACATCTATACACCTTTATTTTCTCTACAATTTTGGGGTGAGTTTGTGAACCATCCCCCTCTATCTATAGACCCCAAGTTAACAGCCACTGCTTCTCTTATGTGCTATGAATAGGATAGGAACTCTAAGGTGATTGTATATTAACCAGGCTTGTAAAAGACAGAGTTTATTCTCCTTATAAGTCATACACTCCACCTCATCTTTCACCCACCTTCAGTTTTTTATAACAGCTTGAAGGGGAGCAGATTTTGCCACCCCAAAATATGTCTCTCTGACATAAGGATTATTTTGAGCTAAAGGCAATCAAAAACCAGCAGATCCAGGGAAAGTTCTTTACCTCCCCCTCAACTGCCTAAATTTACATTGGAAAGTGGGTCTGTACCAGAAGGAGAGCTATTACCAGAAATACTTTTTTACCTAAGAAACTTATCTGCATAGTAGGGTAACCTTTGTTTTACAAACATCTCCTCTCACCTTCCTGTGAGTGTCCTTTCTTTCCTTTGTATTCCCAGACCTCTACACTTTTCCTTAACTCAGGATGCTATATAAACCTCAATTACCTGGCTATTCTTTGGGTGTCATATTTTTATGGGGCTCCTGTATGTATGAAATTTGTTTATTTTTCTCCTGTTAATCTGTCTTATATCCATCTAATTACTAGACTAGCCAAAGAACCTAGAAGGGAAGAAGGGAAAAATTTTTCCACCCCTACAAGCTCCACTGAGACATAATTCACATACTGTAACAAGCTTCTCTGCCATTTCTGCCTTTTCCACACTTCTGAAAAATGAGAATAATTCCACAACTCCTTGCATTGCTAAGAAAAACTATAAGGCCATTTATATGTCATAATTATTAGTGCTATTGCCAAATAGTCATTTCAGTTTTATCCCCTTCTAGACACATGTTAGATTATACTTCTTGATGTTGGGAAGGAAAATTTTTCCTATACTCTTCAAGATTCTTCTGGCTGGTCTAAGAATCAAATCAACATGAGCCAGATTAATGGAGAAAATCAAATTTAACTCTGTACATATGAGGAATCCACATAAATATGAGGGACTCCGAAAACAGTCAGGCAAAATTATGTATATATGCCATTCTGAGCTAAGGAGAAGGGAGTAGGGTCTGGGACTTCAAAGAGAAGGAAGAAATCTTACAGGAAGATGAAAAAGAGTAAATGTTTGGCAAACAAATGTTTGCTGGGCCATACAGAAACAGTGGGACAGAGAGAAGAATTTTAACAGATTATGCTAAAGTCCTCCCTAGTTTGTATCATGATGAGGTTATTATAGTGATAGCTCCCTTCCTGGAACAGGTCCTCTATCTGAATTCTTTTAGGCAGTTAGGGGGAAGGTCAAAGTTTCTTCCTGAGTCTTTTGGGCCTTGATTATTTTCAGCTAAAAAATAATTAATATGCCAAAATGGCACATATTAGACTGATTCGTTCTGAAACCCTACATTGGTGTCCTTGTGGTTGGGTACAGTCATATGACCAGTTCCAGCCAATTATTTTCTTTGGCTAATAAATTTTGAGAAGTGATTCATGTCATTTTTGGGCCAAATGTTTAATTTGTGACTGAGACCTACTGTGACATTGCCATGATCACTAGCAATGTTCTGAATAGTGGCTGCTCCATTGCCTTTGAGTGAGAGGGAAGAGGTATATGAACAGAGTAATCTGTAATGAACCCATACCGTGAGTGAGATATAAACCTTTGTTGTTTTAAGGTACTGGGATTTTTTTTAAAGCAAAACCAGTCTGTCTTGACTCCATAAAATATGTGGATGTGCTTTACAAGCTACAGGACACTTACAAATATAAGGGATCGTCACTACCCCAATTGTTCTTTTCCTGACATTGCCAAAATCTTCATTTTGAGACAACATATATTCTGTCTAAACAGATGATTGCTCATCAATGTCCTAACGATCAACTGTAGGAATGGTCGAAGGGCTATTTTCATGGTCCCCAGAGTGCAGCTAAACGAGAGACATTTTGGTCTTCTTTGGGGATGGCAGCATAACTGACCAGCCACTAATGAAATATCTTTTGATTTGAGGAACATTTGAGTGGTTTCATCCTAAAAATAGGGCCCCAAAGGAATTTTGGGTAGTTGTGCTGCTCCTTTTACCTGATTTCTTCCCTGTTAACTCAGCCAAGCCACTCTTGATGCTGTCAGCCAACTGGCAAAAGTTAAAAGAGACCATCCTAGAGACAGTATTTGATATGCTATACTAGAGAACCAAAGTAACCAAACACAAGAAATAGAATGATAAAGAAAGAGTTTGGGGTCAGACAGACTGCTTAGGTTCAAATCTCAATTTTGCCACTTACTAGAAGTATAATCTTGGGGACATAGCATAACCCATCAGACCCTTGATTTCCTCACCTACGGTAGCTAGTCTGCGAAGATGCCCTCTACTCAACAGTGAACCCTGTCTCGCAGGGTTCCCATTCTTCTGTAGTTCCACATTGAACTTGGCTGCATAAAATGACCAATGGGATGCAGCAGAAGTGATGCTAGGTCATAAGAAGCCCTGATCTCTTGGAACACTAGCTCTGGGGAAGCCAGTGGTCATGTAAGAAGTCCAGCTGGCTTGATACTATGCTGCTGTGAGGGAGCCCAACAGGGAGAGACCATGTGGAAATACATATACCTAGCCAGCCTCCAGCTGTCCTGTCATCTCAGCTGAGACATCAGACACATAAGAAGCCATCTTAGATGTCCAGTCTCACTGACTCCAGCCCTAGCCACCATCTGATTACAACCACATGTGAAAGTCCAAGAGAGAACCACCCAGCTGACCATCCCAACTAACAGAAGAAGTCTAAGCATATAATTATAAATCATTGTTTTAATCCACGAAAGTCTTGGGGGTGATCATTACACAGCAAGAGATAACCAAAACATCATCTGTGAAACAGGAATCATAATATCAAGTGTACATGGTTGTGTAAGAATAGAGAAAATGTGTGTAAAATGCCTACCACAGTGCCTTTGCACTTTATAGTAGCTATTTGTAATAAAAATGATATGTCTGTGTAATCACGCCCAAATGGAGCAATCTTTATAATTGAAAAATACTGGCACCTACAATGAGGTCATTCTTGTAATAGATACAAATGTGGCAGGGAAAGAAGGCAGAAAGAGGTACAGCTGGTTGAACACTGGAGCTGTCGAAGGTCATGGCAGAGCAGAGGAGCCAGGGACAAGATACGTTTGGGGCCGGAGATGTGAGAACCTGAGAGAACTCTCAGGCCTCCAGCTTATGTTCCTTGCATATCATTAACAACAAGAGGAAATGAACACAGGAAAGAAAACCAATGCAATATTTATTTCCCTGTATTCTCTGTAAACTATGGCCACTTAAGTTTTATATTGGTTCTCTGGATTAACGAAAAATGCCCTTATATTCAAACTGAATCTTCTGCTGATGTGTAATTGAAAAACAGAAATGAAAAAGAACTACAGTGGGGCTGAAATGGCTCAAGTTCAATGAGGTCTATCAGCCTGCAAAGGGCTGCTCCAGATAAGGTTCACACTTTTAAATGTCAAGGAGACTGCTCACCCAGGAGCTCCCCAAAGTCATTTTTCAGGGCAAAAAGTCACACTTAATTATGCTCTGAGCTTGAGAAACTCCATGAGTAGCAGCTGTTTCTCTCATAAATTAGGCTGAAAGAAAAAGAAATGCTTTGTCCCATCACTCATGACACTAACAATTTCAATGCTGTTGTGGAGAAATGAAGGCAAAGGACAGTCAGAGAGAAGAGGAAGGGAAGGGAAGTGCTGGGAGTTGGGACGCCAACCTGTGAGGCAGACCAGAGGGTCTGAAGTGGAGCAGAACATCCCCCTCCCCATTAATTCCTTCCAGGTCTTTGCCCCCCTCTCTTGTCCCTTTATGCACCCCTTCCTGGAATTCATGCTGTGCCCTGTAAATTCCTTACTAAAGCTCTTCTCAGGATAAAATTTAACAAGCAAAATCCTGCTGAAGGGCAGATTGCCATCCTTTAAAATAAAGACATTTTCAAGTCCTAGGAGATCTCTGAGCAGAGAAGCCTCAAAGGAAAGAACTTGTTTCTCATCTTGATTTAAAATTCAGTGAGCAGACAGGAGAAGAATGTTTGCAGAGAGGGGCAGGGTCCTGTTCCACCCGTGAAGAGCTGGTCTTATCTCATTCTCTCTAATCAGAGTGCCTACTTACATTACTGTAATTTAATTTGTTAATGAAATAGTCCATTCCTCTAGGATTTCATTTTCTTTTTCCTGCTAGATTTGATTATAAAGCAGTGTTTTTAACTCTCCATCATAATTGTAAATGCAAACTTAGGGGATAAATTGCTAGTCGCTCTGTCATTATTCATTTAGATTTAGGCATATAAATGTATATTAAATATTAGCCTTATTTCTTAACCATTACTATTTCCTTGTTTTTCATCTTCCCCTATCCTGAGATTTTTGCCTTGATTCATTTGTTGCTTGGAAAGAGGCTCTTCTTCTGAATAAATTCCTCAAATGAAGTGTGTGGGTGATATACTTTTCTTTGCTATATCATATTCAAAAATAACTTTCACCCTGACGGGTGAGACTTGTCAGGTGGGCTTATAGAATTCCTAGGTCAAGTTCATCTTCTTTCAGTTGTCATTAGGTGTTATTCACAGTCTTCTAGCTTCCAATGTTGCAAATGAAAAGTCCCACGGGAATGCTTGGGTGGCTCAGTCAGTTGAGCTTTGAGCATCAGACTTCAGCTCAAGTCATGATCTCTGCCCAGCATCAGGCTTGCTGCTGTCAGTGAGGAGCCTGCTTCAGATCCTCTGTCCCCCTCTCTCTGCCCCTCCCCTGCTCATGTTCTCATGTTCTCTCTCTCTCTCTCTCTCTCTCTCTCTCTCTCTCTCTCTCTCTCAAAAATAAATAAACATTTAAGGGGCGCCTGGGTGGCGCAGTCGGTTAAGCGTCCGGCTTCAGCCAGGTCACGATCTCGCGGTCGGCGAGTTCGAGCCCCGCGTCGGGCTCTGGGCTGATGGCTCAGAGCCTGGAGCCTGTTTCCGATTCTGTGTCTCCCTCTCTCTCTGCCCCTCCCCCGTTCATGCTCTGTCTCTCTCTGTCCCAAAAATAAATAAACGTTGAAAAAAAAAAAATAAATAAACATTTAAAAGAAACAAAGGAAGGAAGGAAGGAAGGAAGGAAGGGAGGAAGGAAGGAAGGAAGGAAAGAAAGAAAATCCCGATGAACAATCTGAGGCTCCTTTATAAGTTATTTGTTCTTTTTGTCTGGAAGCTCATACAAATTCTGTGTCCTGGGAATTGAGGAATTTTACAGGATGTTACCAGATGTCTTTTTTCTTAATCTCAGCCTGGAACTCAGTGAGCTCTTTTAAACTGCAAGTCTTTCTTAAAGTCAGACTTACTTTCTCCTATCATTTATTTAATTCCTATACGACCTCCAGCAATTTCTTTTATCCTTCATGAGTTCCTATTTCTCTCATTAGGTGTCCTGAATCTGTCCTCCAAGTTTTATTTTATTTATTTATTTATTTATTTATTTATTTATTTATTTATTTATAGCATGTGGGGGAGGGGTAAAGGGAGAGAGAGAGTGTCTTAAGCAGGCTCCATGTTCAGCACAACGTGGGGCTGGATCCCATGACCCTGGGATCATGACTTGAGCCAAAATCAAAAGTCAGGTGTTCGACTGACTGAGCCATCCAAGCATGCCCTCCACGTCTTATCATGGCAAAATAGCATGGCCATTAAGAAGCAGAAAATGTGGTTAACAGTAGTATTTAACAGCACAGTCACAGAAACCAGACAACCTGGGAGTGAATACCAGGTTTGCCACAGCTGTGGGATCTTGGGATCGACCCTTAACCCTCCTGGGCCTGTTTCTTCAGCTGTCATATGGGTTAGAGTCCTTAATGCCTAGGTTTTAGTAAAAGGTAAGTGTGTTAAATATACGCACGTTTTGATAACACAGTTATTGTTCTCCCTCATCTCTTTGTAGTCCTGTTCTGTGGTCTGACATTTCCTTCTACTTGATATTCCAGGGCATTGATTCATTTTTCCATTCTGCCCATATGCTCTTTGAATTCATCTACTGAGTTTTTCATTAGAACATCATGTTTTTAGTTCCAGAAAGTGTTTTTTAAATTTTTTTAAATGTTTGTTTATTTTTGAGAGAGAGCCTGAGCATGAGTGGGGGAGGGGCAGAGAGAGACACACAGAACCCGAAGCAGGCTCCAGGCTCTGAGCTGTCAGCACAGAGCCTGACGCGGGGCTCAAACCCACGAGCTGTGAGATCATGACCTGAACCGAAGTCAGACACTTAACCGACTGAGCCACACAGGCACCCCAGTTCCTGAAAGTTTTAATGCTGTATTTAAGTCTTCTTAAATGCTCATGAGGTAGATTGTATCACTAGTCTCAATTACTCAATGTTCCTCTCAGCAAGATGCTAATACTTATCTACTCCATTGAGATCATGCTTGGAAGGTGACTTGGCTTAGCCAGTGAAATGTGAGTAGGAGCCACAGAGGCCACTCCCAAAAAGAAGTTTTAAGAGCCTTAATATGGTTCTGTCATGTCTTTTTCCCCCTTGCATGAGCTCAAACCTTCCAGATAGGGGGCTATTCCTTTAGCTTAAGTCCAAAATGGCAAAGGCTGGGGCAGCTTTCTACATCCTGAGTAGAAACATAACTCTTTCTGTTAGAATTTATTTGGGGCCTTGAAGAGAGGTAAGAATGCTCTGTGTGTGTACAGATACCCTGCCAGGGGGTAAGTTCGTAGTTGTGTGACCTTTTTTCCTGCTTTTTATTTGACTGTATTTTCCCAAATTATTTTTACAATGAGCAATCAGTACTTGATAGAAACAACTAGAACACCTTGAAGCATTTCCTTTAAATGACTGTTTTAAATGACAGTGGAACAATTCCCGAGAGACCCTTTTCTAGACTCGCCAGAGGAAACAGCATATTCAGGGGCACCAAGGGATATTGTCTGGAGGGTTCGTGCAACAAATGACAGGAGCGCTGCTGGTCTGAAACACAGCTCCTTCCTCCCTGTCTTTGGCTCAGGTGGCAGGAAGGCCATTCTCTGGATATTTCCTTTCAGAGCCACCACTTCCCCCCCAGCTGCAGAAGGCCAGGATGTAGGCTCTGTTCCTCTGCTTCCATTCTGCCTTTTCATGGGAAAGGGCCAGGTGCCAGCTGAGGGGGCAGGTGGCCGTTCCCTGCTGACACGACATGCCCTTCCTAGCTTTCTCTCTGGAAACTTCAAAGATCTTAGTGAAAAATAAACAACATGGGGTAAGAATACTGGACAGGGAGTCAGGAGTCTTACTTTCAGCTCTGCCACTAAGACTGTGACCTTAGACAAGTCACTGAGCCTCAGTAAAATAAAAGTGACAGCTATAAATGAAAGGTAACAATCACAACCATCTCACAGGGTGTGTGTGTGTGTGTGTGTGTGTGTGTGTGTGTGTGTGTGTAAGGGGGTCCCAATGTGATGATATTATACAGAGCATTTTGCAAACTGTAAGGAACCATCATCATTCATCTTGTTAAGCATACTGGCCTGGGGGTGGAATGGGGTCGGGGAAAATAAGGCCCCAGAGTCACTTGCAAATCTCATATTTTGGGAAAAAATTTGGAGATAATAACAATATCTCTCTGTTTTCTTGTCTCTGAACCATCACATTTCCCCCACCCCTTCCGTGGAATCTCAGGGTGTGGGTGTGGTGGCAGGTGTGGGCCCTGTAATCACAATACTCAGGGGGCCTCCTTCCTGTTACCTTCTGCCCTGGTTCAGCAGGCATGCGTGTTGTGGGAAAGCCTTTCTTATGTAAGATCAAGTGCAAATGATTAAATAACTGTCAAGTGTTTCTCTGCTGGCCCATCATGAATCCTTTAATTAAAAAGGAGGCGTCCCTTAATGACAATGGCTGTGACATCTTCTCTGCCATTGTGTCCAGTATAGATGCTACCTAGCTGATCTCTCTGGAAGGGGAGGAAACGCCTCCATCAAATAGGAGGTGTGCTCCGGTCCTCAGGCCACAGAAACACAATATCAGTGCAGAGCCTGATGAGGGGCTGGAACTCCTGTGAAGCAGTGAAATTGTGACCTGAGCCAAAATCAAGAGTCAGACACTTAACCGACTATGCAACCCAGGCACCCTGTTTTTAGTTTTTAATGTTTATTTATTTTGAGAAAGAGAGCAAGCAGGTGAAGGGCAGAGAGAGAGAGAGGGAGACACAGAATCCAAAGCAGGCTCCATGCTCTGAGCTGTCAGCACAGAGCCCAACTTGGGGCTCAAACTCACGAACCGTGAGATCATGACCTGAGCTGGAATCAGGTGCTCAACCGACGGAGGCATCAGGCGGCCCTGGCTGGTGCTTTCTTATACTTTCTTAAGGAAATTTTCCTTTTTCAAAAGAAAATCTTTTATTTTTAGGTAATCTCGACACCCGATGTGGGTCTCAAACTCACAACCCTGAGATGAAGAGTCATATACTCCACCAACTGAGCTAGCCAGGTATCCCCCAAATTTTCCTTTCTCGAGTGCAAGAAAGATAGCCATCTATCTTTTCCACAAAGATAAACATGCTTTGACACTGTCCTTAATCCCTTCAGAGTTGATTTCATGTGTGTGGTGTTAAATGGGGATCCTGTTTCATTTTTAATCCGTATGTATGTTTTTCTAGTACGAGTTATTAAATAGTTCCTCTTTCCCCCACTAATATGGCATAACTATTAACATTGTATTTCAGACTGATTCTTCATAGGAGAAAAACATTTTTCACTCATAGTCTTAATAAAATATTATGTTTACTTTAAAACATTATGTCAAGGGCCACCTGGGTGGCTCAGTTGGTTGAGCATCTGTCTGACTTCGGCTCAGGTCATGATCTCACTGTGAGTTCGAGGCTCACGTTGGGCTCACTGCTCTCAGTGCAGAGCCCGCTTCAGATCCTCTGTCCCCCTCTCTCTCTGCCCCTCCCCTGCTCATGCTTTCTCTATCAAAAATAAATAAAAATTTAAGAATAAATAAATAAAACACTAGGTCAATATATTACCTTTTCAAAAAGCTGTTGAAAAGTTATCACTTCTGGAAAATGTATTTCCTCACTGGCTATGCTTCTGGTCCTTTTCCTCCTCAGCTTTCCTCATGACATCAGGCAAGCACCTGACTGATCCATAAGAGACTAGAGCTAGTGGGAGTTTCGACAGTTGGTCCACAAACAGAGGACTCCCAGGTTCATCTGGACTAAAGTCAGAGACACCTTCAAACACCTGAGGAAACCAGTTCTGGGGATGCAGTCTGGGAATGGGTTGGCTTAGAATAAAGCTGAGCAGTAGGGCAGTGTTGTGGTTGGGTCGAATTGTGTTCCTTAAAAAGATATGACTTAGCCTCTGAATCTGAATGGTAGCAGAGTCTTTGCAGATGTAATCAAGCTAAAATGAGGTCATAATGGATTAAAGGGGGCCTTAGTCCAATGATTGGTATTCTTATAAGAAGGGGAAATTTGAACATAGAGAAGGCCATGTCAAGACGAAGTTAGCGACTGACATGATGCATCTACAAGCCAAAGATTGCCAACAACCATGAGAGGCTGGGAAGAGGCAAAGAAGAATCCTCTCCCAGAGCCTTCAGCAAGACCATGGCCCCACTACCCACTTGATTTCTGGCTTCTAGCCTCCAGAAATGTGAGAGAATAAATTTCTTGTGCTTAAAATCACCCAGTTTGTGGTATTTTGTTAGAGCAGCCCGAGGAAACTAATACAGGCACCTCCTCCTTTACCAAACAATAGCAATGGTTGGTGTTGGGGGATAAAAATAATGGACAAGTTCTCAGACTCTCTCATCTCTTTGAGGGTCCTGGCTCCACTCTCCTTGGTCTCTCCCGAGCCCCTCCTCTGAGGAAAGGAGCGTCGCTCTATCAGCCATTCTTGAGATACAACTCAGGGGAAGAGAGGAAGGCATGGAAAACGGCCAAGGGCAGGAGAGGCTGAGAGCCGGTGGAGAGCAGAGGCATCTGCGGCAGGTGAGAGCGATGGCGAGAGAAGGCAGAAAGAGAAGTGTGAGAAGCACTGAGAATCTCACACTGCCACTGAGAGAAATCAAAAGCATTGCTGAGGACTGTGTGTTCACTTAGCGATGAGAAATGCAAGTGAAAGACGAGTTATTTTTAAATTACTTTTGGTTTCATGGGCTCTTGGCAGAACGGGAGCTCCAGCACGAAACGGAGCCATGTGGACTGAGGCCCCAAGAGCTTTCCTGCCTCCTCATCAAATGCTTTCTGCCCACCAAGCCCTGCTAAGTGCTTGGCAGAAATACCTCCTCTCCTCCTCACAGCAACCCCACAGAGAGAGGCTGATTTAAATGATAAAAGTGAGGCCGGTGAGCATTCGTTAAATGGGCAAGTTCAAAAAGCTTAGAGCTCAGAGCTAGAAGCAGGCAGGGGTTTCAGGGCAGCACTTGCAGCTGGCGACCAACCCTGCACCTGGTCTGCACCCTTAGCACAGCCTTGCCTGCTAGAATAATGGCAGCTTTGTTTCCCTCAAGGAGATGATACGAGCATGTGTTACTGACATGAAGCCCAGCTAGGCAAGGGGGCAGAGGTGGTGGCTATAGAATGGGATCTGGAACGTAACTGCCAGAGTCATCCCCCTGCGCCCAGCTATGCCTCTTTCTGGCTGTAGGAGCCTGTTATCTTACTCCCTGGGCCTTTGTTACCTTATCTGTAAAATGGGCATGATAATAGTTCCCACCTCAGAGTGGTTGTGAGAATTAAGTGGGCTAATGCAGTAAGTGATGCGTTGGGAACAGCGCTGGCACAGAGTAAACACTCAATAAAAGCCAGCTGCCACGGTTATTAAAAATATGATGCTGTAATCAGATCTGACAAGACCTTTGTTAGCCACAAAAAATACAAATCATCGAGAAGAAGACTCTCATGGGTAGATTTCAGCCAGTGCAAGAATCAATCTTGAGGCGAGATCAAGATGGTGGAACAAGAAGATCCTGAGCTCACCTCCTCCCACAGACACATCAGAAGTACAGCTACATATAGAATAGCTATCTCTGTGAACGAACTGAAGACTAGCAGAACAGATTTTACACAACAAAGGAGATAAAGAAAAAGCCACATCAAGTCGGGTAGGAGGGGCAGAGTTGTGGTCCAGTCAGGATGCATAGCCCTGGTGCTGGGACCCACAAGGAGGAGGGGTATCGCAACAGCAGAGTCCCTCCCTGAAGGATGATGTGTCCAAGCCTCACATCAGGCACCCCTGCCCAGGGGACCTGCTCCGGGAAGATGAGTCCCTATAAAGTCTGGCTTTGAAAACCAACAGGGCTTCTGTCTGGGAGAGCTAGAGTGCAGTGGGCAAACCAAGACTGTTCTCCAAGGGTGCACACAAGCTCACTAGCTGGGAGAGCCAACACAAAGGCAGCAGTTTGAAAAGCACCTGGGTTACACGTGAAGGAAATTTATTTACTAATTTTAGGGCATGTGCTGAAGAAGCAGGGATCAGTTGGCACATTCTCTGGGGACAGAGCGCTGGTGGGCACCATGTTTTTCTCATTCCCCTTCCACTTAGCCGGGCCAGCACTGGTGGGAGCCAGTTCCCACACTGTCCATCTAACTTGCTAGCACCACTCGCCCCGCTCCAGCGTTCCTATGTGGACTTGCCCCACCCAACCTGCCCTCCCAAGAGGCCCCCTGGCCTGGGAAGCTTGCCCTGCACACTAGAGCACTGGTAACAGTTGCAGCCACCAGGCCTGTCAGCCAGCTGCACTGAAGGCCTGCACCCCGCCCACCAGCACACTGGTAGTAGTCATCGCCAACCCTTGCAGACAGCCGAGCTGGGGGACAGCCCCTTGCCCTGGCAAGTCCATACGAATCTGGGTCCAGCTACAACAGGAGGATGCATGCATGAACACCTAGGGCACCCTGCTCCAGTGATGAGGGGGTTTCACTACTGGGCCCCACAGGACACCTTATACATAAAGCTAGTCCTTCGAGACCAGGGGACATAACTGATTTACCTAATACGCCGAAACAAAGAGAGTTAGGCAAAATAGGGAGAGAGACGAATATAGTCCAAACAAAAGAGCAAGACGAAACCTCAGAAAAAGAACTAAATGAAATGGAGATAAGCAATCTACCAGATAGACTTCAAAGTAATAGACATAAAGAAACTACCAAACTCGAGTGAGAAACAGATGAACACAGTGAGAACTTTAACAGAGACAGAACATATAAAAAAGAACCAATCAGAGCTAAAGAATACAATAACTGAAATGAAAAATATACCAGGGAATCAATAGCAGATTAGATGATTCAGAAAAAATAAAAGATCAGCAATCTCGAAGACAGAGTAATGACAAAGATCAAATATATATCTCTTTCACTTTTTTTTTTTTTAAAGTAGGCTCCGTGTCCAATGTGAGGCTTGAATTCAAGGCCCTTGAGATCTAGAGTCACATGCTGTCCTGACTGAGCCATCCAGGCACCCCTAAATTTCTTATTATAAATCACAATATTACAGGACTACGCATGCCTCACCTGTAAACCAGGGATAATAGAGCCTACAGACACTACCAAGTTCTTGGGAGGATTACAGGAGATAGTCCTTGGGAAAACATCTGCCAGATGCCTGACGTGCAACACAGTTCAATAAAAGCCAATTGAATCTGAGATTCTTAATCCGGGTTATTGCTCCTTGGTTTCCCAATCTGTAAAATGAAGATAATATAACAGTACTACCTCCCAGTCTTAAAGTGAGGAGTCAGTTTTGATAGCTCTCTGATCACTGGATAAATGTCTTTCAAACCAGTCTCAGAGACCATTCCCGCAAGAACTAAGTAAGTGTGTGAAGTGCTCCCTGCTCTTTATAAATACCTGGCTAGGAGAGATCAGAAACTCACACACAGCCTCCCTACAGGTCGGGCTTACAGGCCCCAAGGTCCTGTATCAGTGCCCTAGGACTTCTTGCCTCCTTGCAGTCTGGGGACTAGGCCTGCCTCATTCTCATCAGGCAGCTGGTCCACCCACCTCTCAAGGAAACCTGCATGTACAGAGGACTCGGGCTCAAAACCCTTTAATGGCTCCCCCATGGATAAAACACATAGGCCTTTTTTGTTTCATGGGTTTCACAGATAATGATTATAGGAAACACAGGATAGTAAGAATAGCAAACCTGGGGAAGTTACAAAGTCCTTCTAGTCTGGTCCCTGACTTTCTGGGAATAGGAAGTGTTACTCCTGAAGACTATGGTGATGCCCAGGGCTTTTATATTGAATATAGGACTCAGACACAAAGAAGTGAGTCACCAATGGAGAGATTTCAGCCAGTGCCAGTTGCCTGTAAGGAAAGGCAGAAGGGGGACAGGTGGCTCCCACTTCTCATGGAGGACACCCAGTGAGTGAATTTTACTGCTACAGAGATGCCCAAATCCCTTCAGGTCCCCACTGAAGACAGCCCAGGCAACTGGTGATCTCCGTTGGCCTGGCCTGTTTTCTGGAGATGGTAGGTCGGACGCAGAAGGCAGACTTGTCAGCCTTGACTCAGAGAAGATGAGGAGAAAACTGAGCCAAGAAGTACCTTCACCAAAAGTGGTTTACCTGAAATACTCCCGAAAATGAGTCATGAAAAGAGAGCAGAAAAACCAGTGAGATGCGTAACCAGGTTCTCTTTTCCATTTTGCAGAGCAGGGCAAAGTCGTGGCAAGTGATGCCAGTGGAGGGAGCATGGTCTGCAGAGGGCCTCCGCTCGAGCAACCTGCACTCCTCCACCACCACTCTAAGCCACTGGCAGGGGTTAAGAGGGGAAACCGAAACTGTGCAGGAGCAGGAAAGCCCCTACAGGAAGCCAGCCGTTGGTCCAGGTTACTAGGGCAACTGGCAGATGCTCTTCTCCCTTGAGAGAGGATGGAGGCCAAGAAAGACCCTGCCCTGGTGGCCCAAATAAGAGCACCTCACCTGTGACGGCATCAAATAACAGCACTTCCTGTGTGTTTCCATCTCACTTAACCCACCTCTTGAGGGAGTCAGGTCCAGGGGATTATACCCATTTGACAGGTGAAGAAACGGAGCCTTGCGGCCTTAAGTAACTTGCCTAAATTTATATAACTAAGAAGTACTCAGATCCAACCTGAGTCTTTAAACCCTAAGTTCAGTGTACATTCCCCTACGCAGCCTGTCAAGTCATTGGCATGTGATTTTTTTTTCAAGAGCTCTCACAACTATTAGTGCACACATTCTAGGGGAGAAATACCAGGCACGGCTTAGTTCCCTCACCATCTCCATATCACAGGTGAGAAGTGGCAATGCAAAGAGGTGGGACTAGCAAGAGCGGCACGGCACCGTGTGACTGGCCAACACCCTGACCAACACTTGAATACAGCACTTTCCCCGTGACACCAGCTGGCTGTTTTCCCCTCACCACATCTGGAAAAAATGACTCAGGTGACAGTGGGCCACTCCTGTCATCCTCACACATGGAAGACGCCACGTGGTTTATGAAGCACTTCAAAGTGGGAACATTTGCCCTGGCTTTCCCCCAGGGCTTTATTAAGTAAAGGTCATGATGTTTGTTAAAATTTGAGCGCACGCGTGCTGGCTCACAGGAAAGGTCAAGATAAGGTTGATTTTTGGAGGCCTCTCTGCAGGTAGGCACGAATCCCACCCACACCCAACCCTTGTTAGATAATAGGACTCGGAAGCTCCAGCTCTCTGCTTCCAGGCTGGCTTTTGTGAGCTCTGAGTCTGATCTCACCCACCTGAGGTCTGTGCTGCAGAACATTCCAACCCCTGAAGAAAGGCAGGAACGAAGAAAGGCTTGGGCCCAAAGACGATTTCCAATTTCCCTCTGGAATGGCCATTTGTCTGGCTGTAAAGAGAAGTCTCTGATCCTAACCCACAGAGGATCCCACAACTGTTCCTCATTCTCTGTGGCTCTTGATTCTGGATTCAAGGCCCTGAGGTGGCCTAAAGTCCCTCACCCGGTCAGTGCACTAGGCTCTGGCTCAGGCATTTGGCTTCCTTCTCTGCCCAGAACAAAGAAGTCGGCAACAGCCACAGCAGCTTCTCCAAAGCAGTAATAGGAAATATTTCTCCTAAGCCTACCCGTTCCGGTCTACCCTTGTCCCAACAGGTGATATTTGTAGAGGTGGTAAGGTGGTGGGGAGCTGGGTTGAAACTTTAATTGGCCTTGAATCGTCCATGGCTCCTGCATTATTCAAGTGGTTAAAATGTTCTGGGAGACCCCAAGTAGGTAGGAAAAGCAGCAATATTTGCCCTTCTCTGTTAGGAGACTGCCCCTAACAGAAAGGGGTGCTCTCACTCTCAGTCATCCTGTAGCTGGCAAAGAAGAATGCTTTGGGCTGGGGGAGGGAAGGATTTCCTCCCGTCTCTGGGGAGTGTGCAGGTCTGGAGACTGCTGCTGGTGGGGGCTGAGGTGGCCCCTGCCAGATGGAGGCCAGTCACTTCTCCTCTGAGGCAGATGGAAATTACTCTCCTCAGCCTGCTTTCTTTCCTCCCCAGTCAGTGGAGCGTGGCTTCAGAAGGGCTGAGGGGGAATGAGGGCCGTGTCCTCTTCCTGAGGCCTGGCAGTCACCAAGTCTCTAGTGTCGTGAGCTACAGAGGCAGAATCATGGCAGTAAGACAAGTAGAAGATGAGTAAGAGCACAGGCCAGGCTGTGCCCCAGAAACTCTCAGAAATCCTGGGCCCCAAAACTCTATGTTTCGGTGTAGGAAGGAAGTCTAATTTCATTTTAGAGAGAGAGAGAGTTTCAACATAGCTTACTGGCAACAATAACTCATATCACAGATGAAGAAATTGAGGGTTGGAGGACTTGAAAGAAAAAGAGAGAGACCGATAGACCGGCCGACTGTGAGGAGGTCTGTGGCCTGAGGGGCACATACCATCCTCTCACAGTAGCAACAACCCAGGAGACCCTGGCATCTTGTGAGTTCTTGAGAGCTGCACCTGCTTCGACTCTGGGGAAATGTGGTACAAGTGAGGCCAGAGCACACAACCTCCTTCAGGCCCACACTCCTTAAAGTAATCAAAAAATGAATTGTTAAAAAAAGATCAAAAGTTAACCAGAGGCAACCAAATATGGAAAATAGTACAACCACATAAGACTTAAAAAGTGTCAAGAGGAAAGAAACAGAGGATCCCAGAATGGAAATGTTCTTTGTATACCCCCCTCCACCCCACACACACACCTGCAGCTGAATGAGAGAAGAAGGTTAAAAAATAAGATGCCAAGAAGGGTCACCAGCACCTCACTTTGGTACAAGAAGGGCCAAGAGGCTGCATAGGCAATCTGGGGAAAGTCATGGAGGAATCCTGGAGGGAAGGAGTCCGTGGGCCTGTTGGGGGCCCTATGATAGAATGTCTTTTTACATCCTGGTACAGGGAGGGTACCTTTCACATGGGAGGTTTATTTCCTGCTTTCTGGGGACAAAGGTGGGGCAAGTCAGAGTGTTCTTCTGGCACTGGCTATTTCTTATGTGACTTTATCTTATTTTATTAAAAAAATTTTTTTAATCTTTATTTATTTTTTTGATAAAGAGAGAGACAGAGTATGAGGGGGGTCAGAACAGAGAGGGAGAGAGACACAGAATCCAAAGCGGGCTCCAGGCTCTGAGCTGGCAGCACAGAGTCCAATGCGGCTCTCAAACTCACAAGTGGTGAGATCATGACCTGAGCCAGTCAGACACTTAACCAACTGAGCCACCCAGAAACCCCTCTTAAGTGACTTTAATTTCAAATAATCAATATGACAAAGTGGCACATTTTGGGATGGCCTTCCCCAGACCCCCATCAAGGAAACCAGCAACGACTGAAAGAGCAGCTGGGCTTGCCTTTGAGCTAAATGGCCAATGAACTAAAAGCCTAAGAGGTTGTGTGGCTCAACACAGCCATCTGCCCAGTGATGTGTGAAAATAGAGTCAACAGTTCTGGTCCACTAGCCTAAGCCTTGGTCGGGAGACAGTGCCTCAACCCATAGGAAAATACCGAAACCTCCCTTGAGGAAGCCCTCCCACCCAGAGCACAGAAAGAAGTCCTGAGAAAGATGACTCCCATGGAAGATGAGCCACAAATAAGAATTACAAAATCTATAAGAAAGACCAACAACACTAAAGGTGGTTTTCAGACCCCCTAAACAAGAAAATGTACATTTAAGGAACTGGAGACAATCTTGAAGAGATTTTAAATGAAAATGTATATAAAACTTCAGGGAACTAAATGAAAGAATAGCCACCATAAATAAGAACAGGTAATTATGAAACAAAAACAGGCAAATATTTTACAAAGTAGAAATATTAGAAATGAGTAATGTAGCTATTAATTTGACAAAGCCTTATTCGTGTTTTACAGGTGTATGAGTATTTTTTTTTATACCCAGTCATGCACATGTACATACGTAGAAAAAGATTTGGGAGAATATACATCAGGTGGTGAATAGTGGTTAACTCTGAGAATGGGCTAAGAGTATGCATTTTCTTCTTTTAGCCTGTCTGTGTCTTTTTTTTTTCTTTTTACAGTGAACATGTAATGTTTATATCAAAAGAAAAATCAACATAAGACACAGTTTGATTTTAAAATGATGGGGATTTGGCATGACTTCTGGCTCAGCCTATGTCACCAAGTGTAAAATAATCATGAATTAAACCACAAGAAATTAATAAAATTTTATCACATGAAAATAGTTACATGCATTTTGTGCAAATGTTTAGAGTATATTTGGGATAGTCTGCCCTCATAAAGTACTAAATGTCATACCCAAAATAATTTACTTCAAAGATAGTGTAATATTGTGATTTATAATAAGAAATATGTACAGTTGAACAACACAGTGGGTAGGGGTGCCAACGCCCACATAGTTGAAAATCCATGTATATCTTTTGACTCCTCCAGTGTGGATCCCTGGTGATCTGGCAGATAGGATCTGGATTTTTCACCAGAAACTTTACTAAAAGCCTACCATTGACGCGAAGGCTTACCAATAGCACACACAGTTGATTAACACTTATTTTGTATGTTAGATGTATTATACACTGTATTCTTACAATAAAGTAAGATAGAGAAAAGAAAATGCTTTAAGAAATCATAAGGAAAATACATTTACAGCTCTGTATTGTATTTATCAAAAAAAAAAAAAAATCCACACATAAGTGGACCGATGCAGTTCAAATCTGTACTGTTCAAAGGTCAACTGTAGTAGTGTTGATTAGGAGCCACACATCCAAACACTGACTGGGGCTCAACCTGCTTCTCACATGGGTATCTTGTGAGGGAGGAGAAACGGAGGTTATTTGTTTAATGATGGTTAATGATTCTCCTGGGCAACATCAGCCGAGGCCACTACAAGTAAACTGAAATGATTTAGGGGTGCCTGGCTGGCTCAGTCGGCAGAGCCTGTGACTCTTGATCTCAGGCTCGTGAGTTCAAGCCCCATGTTGGTGCAGAGATTATTTAAATAAATAAAACTTTAAAAAATAAATAAATAGGTGTGGGCTGTGCCGTGGCTGGAAGTTACAGTGGGGCGGTGGCTAAGAAGGCGGTTGTGGTGGCGGCGGTGGTGGCTGGGGCAGCAACGGAGGAAACAGAAGATGGCAGATTTTTTTAAAGGACTGACAGTCTACAACAAAAGCAACTTTAGTCGATTTCATGCTGACTCAGTGTGCAAAGCTTCGAACCGACGTCCCTTAGTCTACCTGCCCATGTAGGAGTACCCATTTGATCAGATCATTGTGACAGAAAAGATAAACATCCTTTTGTGCTACCTACATCAGCAGTGGGACAAAAAGAACGCCAATGAGTAGAGAGACCAGGAACAAGTGGACCTTGAGGGTGAGAGCTGGGCAACCCCCACCCCCACCCCCACAAGGTCCCTGACAGCCCAGACTTGCATAAGGACACTTAGGAGGACACTTAAGACTCTCATTCCCCCACAGGTACCTCTTGTGTCTTGTCTGCTCCAAGCCTGCCCTCCTTGTGTAAGCCCCCCCACCCCCACCCCCACCCCCACCCTCGCTCTGCCCCCCACTGGCCCACCCACACCCTACCATCCATACCACTTCCAACCTCATAGGAGCTAATGCATTTATTTTCCTTGAGTTTTTATTTATGCTGTAAAATGGGACATCAGACCCAGTAGTATGATGTTGGCAGATGCTTTTTAAAAAACAACATTGGGAGCACCTGGGTGGCTCAGTGGTTTAAGCGTCAGACTTCCAGCTCAGGTCCTGATCTCAAGGTTCCTGAGTTTGAGCCCCACGTTGGGCTCTTCACTCACAGTGAGGAGACTGCTTGGGATTCTTTTCCTCACTCTGTCCCCCTGTCCCCCTCTCTCTTCTCTCTCTCTCTCAAAATAAATAAACAGAATAAAAAACATTGTTGTTATTCACAACCTACCTCCAGATCCCCCTCTGTGTCCACCCCGCCCCCCCCCCCCCCCGCCCCAATTCTCCTCTGGAAAAACCGGAGTGTGTCTGCAAAGGTCTAGAGCCAGGTAGAGCCAGGGCCCTGCTGTGGCCCAGCAGCATGTGTGGGAGCCTTTCTCTCTGCTCCTACTCTCCAGAACAGGCCTTAAAGACTTGGCTGGGATCTATTCCGTGCCCAGGCTTCATTCTTAATGTGTGCCAGGGTGAGAAGTCAGCATTTCCAGGTCTTTCTCTTAAGTCATTTTATCATGACCTAGTGTGTGCTCCATGCCCACCCCAATAAAAGTATGTTTCCTACTTGGAAATTAACTAATTAATTAATTAATTTTTAAAAATGATTTCAAGAACATAACCTAAATAAATGTTTTCCAATCCCAGTGTAATGTTCTTTCCCTGGACACAGCATCCTAAGGGAATGGGTCACAATAGCAGCTTGACAGAAAAATCTTCTACTCCAGGCCTCTGCTCATGGTTCCCTCCTTCCCTTGGCAGGACTCTGCTGTCTCATCAATACCACCACAGCTGATAAAGCCCTTCTATATTTCTCTTTGGTGCAATTCTCCTCTTTGTTTCAATGGGACCAGCAGAGGGCTTTGCTATGAGCACCAACCTGGCTGTCATCCAGACCAATGTTGTTGACTCCATACATCACTGGGACATTGGCCATTAGCAACACAGCTCCCAGGTTTTTGTAGCTGCCATCACTGCCCAGTGAGGAGATCACCGCCTATTCCAACCATGGCCTCCATTACCCCATATTGCGCCTTTATGCCAATTAGAACAAAGGATGCCCTTCCTGAAGACAATGGACATCCTCTATCAGAAACCATCATGATATTCTGATTTTATTAGGATGCAACACTTGGCTGCCATTTGCTGCAAAGATTTGTCTCTGGTGTCTGTTATGTGAATTAGCAGAGCACAGCCCACACTCTCGGACGCTCTTGGGTGATATGTCCTTCTAAAGCAGTATTCACAGCTTGCTTATATGGCTTCAAAAGAAGCACCTCTGCTCCTTCCATTTTCTTAAGGCTTCCTTGCCTCCTCCACTCAGGGCTGGGTCCGAACACATCAGCCATCAACCATCATCAACTGGCGGGGTCAGAACATATCAGCTATCAACTGCCATCTACCATCTATGGGGGAAATTCAAAAGACTCTTCTCCACAAATTTCAAACCACAGCCTTCTAAACTGAAGTGAACTTTGTGCCCACCAGGCATACTGTTAAGGAGTTAAAGTCACCTTTGTCTTTTCTCACAGTGAGGAGAGATGTAAACCTGCTCTTCTAGGCTCCAACAGTTAATCCTTAAAATTCTTTCCATTTCTTCTGACAGTCCCGGCACTTTCTTGTGCAAAATGGATACCTGAAATCCTATTTGGGTATGCCAACACACATCCCTTTCCTTGTGTATAGCTGTGGTCCCAGGAGCCTCTGCCACATGATTGTGACTGATCAGACATAACTTACCCTCAGCAGCCCAATCCTGACCTGCTCCAAAATGGTCCACTTCCAGTCGTGGGCCACCTGTTGTCTCCTATTCACAATGGATGCTATTTAACTGCCAAAGTCAACCCAACCCTACAATAAGGTGTTTAAGCTAAACCAAGAAGCCTTTCCCTCTACATTTACACTAGGTTAGATTTTTTTGGGAAAAGAGCAGTTTAAAGAAGAAGATATCAGGGTTCACTGAGCATCTTTATGAACAGCACTCTAGGATAGATACAGACGGGGATGCTGAGATGTATAGTCAAGGCCTCTTCATGGAAGAAGCTTTCCAATTTAGTCTGGAAGAAGAGTCACCATACTTTGCTGTTTGCTTGCCACCATCCCAGTTTACACACCCTGTCCCAGTGTAATTAGTATTTGAATCACTTTTCATTCTTAAAAATGTCATGGTTTGGAGGCAAAGAGTTTATACAGTCACCCTAGAAATAAGATGTATTCACATTAGGGGCACCTGGGTGGCTGAATCAGTTAAGTGGCCAACTCTTGATTTCAGCTCATGTCATGATCTCATGGTCATGAGACTGAGCCCTGAGTCAGCCTCCACGCTGAGTATGGAGTCTGCTCAAGATTCTCTCTCTCCCTCTGCCCCAACCCCATTCCTGCTCTCTCTCTCTCTCTCTCTCAAAAAAAAAAAAAAAAGGATTCACATGAAATAGAACTTAGAAATCCGGGTGGAACACTCTATCAAGTTCTGGGTAAAGGGCTGTCGCAATCCTTCTTAAGAGACGAAACTGAGGCTCCAGGTGTTTAAGTAGCTTCCCAGGCCCATGAGGCCTGTTGGGAATCACTGGAACCAGTATCTAAGGCTACTTCCTTACCAGCCCCTCCACACACCCTTCCCAGCAGAGAAAATGGGGCTTCCCAGAAAGTGGGGGGAGACACACGGGGGTAAATACAACACGCCCCAAGAATGTCTGTTTCCATTGCTTATAAAGACAAATGAAAGGTTTTTAAATACTTTCGAGGGGGCACCACAGAGAGTGATGGATTTTAAAGCTATGAAGACTACTTGGCATTTACACATACCAAAAGTTCTGTGGATGCTGAGTGAAAAGGTGCTTAGGCTCTTTGTGAATGTGAGAGAAAGAAAGAGAGAGAGAGGATACACATGTCTATCTGACTCCATTTTAGAGGCTCAAATAAATTATTTAGGAGTTTTGCCTGGGGACGCCTATCACCTGGGCTGGCCCAGTCATTTCTATACTCTGGCTCATTCCCCAGGTTTGCCCAGCTCCTCCTATGTGCCATGTTCCCAGTTCTCATCGTGCAAAGGAAAAGGGGTAAACTTTTTTATCCCCAACATCTGCCTCTATCTGAAGAGTTAATGGGATATCTGGCTTGGGTGCCTATATCCAGTTCAGTTATTTATACTTCGTGTGGTTAACCCCACCATGCATATCTTGAGATGTCCCCCATGCACCCTGCTGATTAAGGGGCTTTTCTGTGTGTTCTCATGTCTAATTCAAATGGCTCCTGGAAGCCTTGCAAGGGAGAGCAGGCAGTGGGGGTAGCAGGGCAGAGCCAAATTCTAAGACCCCAAGCCTTTCCCTGGTACAGGGACAGATAGGGAATTCCCCCCAGGCTAGATGGATTAATAAAGACATGCAGGCCAGCAACACCCTAGTCACTGATATCCTTTTGCAAATTGTCAAAGAACAATTTTCAAAAAGTCAAAAACATGGTACAACATGAATGAACATTGAGGATATTATGCTAAGGGAAATAAGCCAGTCACAAAAGGACGAATACTGAATGATTCCACTTATGTGATGTATCTAAAATAGTCAAATTCGTAGAAACAAGGACCACAATGGTGGTTGCCAGGGGCTGGTGGGAGGGGACACAGGGGAGTTGTTTAATGGGTATTAAAGTTTCTGTCTTACAAGATGAAAAAGTTCTGTTTTACAACAATGTAAATATTCTTTTTTTTTTTTTTTTAAGAGAGAGAGAGAGAGAGAGAGAGAGAGAGAGTGCACAAGCAGGGGAGAGGGCCAGAGGGAGAGGAAAAGAGAGAATCTTAAGCAGACTCCATGCCCAGTGTGGAGCTGAATGTGGGGCTTGATCATGACCTGAAACAAAATCAAGAGTCAGACACTTAACTGACTGAGCTACCCAGGCGCCCCAACAATGTAAAAATTCTTAAAACTACTGAACTATAGACTTAAAAATGGTTAAGATGGTACATTTTATGATGTGTGGGTTTTTTCCCATATACATACACACAAACATGATTCTGCAGGGAATTTTTTGACATGATGAAACTGTTCTGTAGCCTGATTGTGGTAGTGGTTGCACAACTTCTATATGGGTTAAAATTCATAGAACTGTAAGGGTGTGGGGTGGCTCAGTCAGTTAAGTATCTGCCCCTTGATTTCAGCTCAGGTCATGATCTCACGGTTTGTGGGTTCAAGCCTCATATCAGGCTCTGCACTGACAGTGTGGAGCCTGCTTGGGATTCCCTCTCTCCCTCTTTCTCTCTGTCCCTCCCACACTCATGCTCTCTCTCTCTTTCTCTCTCTCTCTCTCTCTCAAAAATAAATAAATAAACCTTAAAAAATTTCATAGAGCTGTACATAAAAAGAGTCCATTTTGTTATGTGTTCATTTTTTAATTAAAAATTTAAAAACATAGTTTTCATACAAATGTAGACTGAACATGTATCAAAAATGAATTTAATTAATTAAGCAGAGGGGCACCTGGGTGGATCAGTCCGTTAAGCATCCGACTTCGGCTCAGGTCATGATCTCACAGTTAGTGGGTTTGAGCCCCACATCGGGCTCTGTGCTGACACCTCGGAGCCTAGAGACTGTTTCAGATTCCCTCTCTCTCTGCCCCTCTCCTGCTTGCGTGCGCTCTCTCTCTCTCTCTCAAAAATAAACATTAAAAAAATTTGTTTTAATTAATTAAGGAGAGAATCAACAGGATGGTAAAGCTGATTCCAAAAAGTATAGAAGATACTTAAGTCTTTGTAGTAACTGAAAGAAAGAATACTGAAATAAGTTTGTTAAGTTATATCATATAAAATAAAACTTTAGCCTTGTTTTCTACACCTTCCTTATTTTTTATTTATTTATTTATTTATTTATTTATTTACTTATTTACTTATTTTTAATGTTTCTTTATTTTTGAGAGAGAGAGAGAGACAGACAGAGCACGAGCAGGGGCGGGGCAGAGAGAGAGGGAGACACAGAATCCCAAGCAGGCTCCAGGCTCAGCTGTCAGCACAGAGCCCGATGCAGGGCTCGAACTCACAAACTGTGAGATCATGACCTGAGCCAAAGTCGGCCCTTAACTGACTGAGCCACCCAGGCGCCCCCTCTATGCCTTCCCTATAAAGTTGTAAAATACCCTAATCAATAGTAAATAGACAAGCTAGACAAAAGTACACACCCCTAGGAAATCAGCTAATCCCTCCAGACAGGCCTGCTGGACAATGCCTGAGCCCAGCATGACTCAAGGGCTTGCAGGAATCCCTTTGTCCCATTTCCAAATCTCGGACAATTTTTCCTAACTGTCCAGATGAAGGGAAGCAGGGGAATGTGAGGCCCAGAGCAGCACCAGGGAGGAAACAGTGAGCCACGCTATCAGAGAAGGGATGGGCCAAGGGATGCCCAGTTGTCCTGAGGAAGCCAGCTGGTCCTCGTCCTGGTAGGGTATCAGCAGCTTCCAGGAACAGAGGCCTTTAGAGAAATGGCTGTAGGAATGAAAACCAGGAAGGGGGTTCTAGCTCCACAAGACATCTGGATCATTCTCAGACCCGCCAGGCTCTTCCTTGCCCCAGGATCCTCGACTCCTGGCAGAGTGGCACCAGCGTGCAGCCTGGCATCTGCCCCTCCATATTTCACAGGCACCATTCTGACCTCTAGGACTTCAGGCGTACCCTCTGCCTTTCTTTTCCAGGTACTGGAAATGGAACACCTATGGGGTTTATTAACCCCATCTGCTCCGAGGTGAACCCCAGAGAAAGCCCGGAGCAGATTTGGAAGTGGCTCTGGCCTCCTCTAGACATCTCCGGCTGAATGGGAGCAGGGGTCTTGCCAGCCAGCCCTAGGCTGACATCTGAGCGCAGGTGAGTCCCTGTGACTGGCCCCACAGAATCCAGGGCTCTGGAAACTATGGCCCCTGGGCAGCTGCCGGGTCTTCCTTGGTGGGGAGGAGAAAGAGCAAAGCTGCCATGTGGGAAGGGGAAATGCAGAAAATGTGTGTGGCAGAGGGGCTCAGAGCCGGCAGAGGGAGATGAGCTGGAGCCCGCAAACAAAAGGCCCTGATAAATCCAGGGTGTAGGGACAGCGACAGCCTAGGCCGGGGTCCCTCCAAGGGCAGCCAGATGCCCTTTTCACACATTGATCACACTGGGGCAGCCAGAACTGGAAGCTGAATTACCTCCCGGGTAACTGTGAAGAGAACACGAGAGGGGCGATCGGTTCCCCTCTGGTGTGCGTGCCAGTCAGCCAGCCTTCTTCCCAGGCCTTAATAATTCAGGTCTGTCAACCTAGTGGGCCCCAGGCCCGAAGCAGGGCTGTGAGCCGAGGCCCACGGTTTCTGTTTCCCCGGCTGCCTCCTGCACAAACTCCTAATTCTGCCTCCCCACACTGAGCTTATAGGGCTTGGGAGTAGGTGTCAGGCCAGCAGTGTCACGGATGAGGAGACCCTCCCGGGCCACACCCACCAGCCCAGGTAGCCCCAACTGACCTTGAGCCCTGGTCTCAGCCTGCTTTGCGAACCCGCCCCGGGGGTGCTGTTCCACAGCTCCAATGACTGTTCTCTGGCAGCCACTACATTCCTCTCCCGGGAGGCTGGAGTCACACCTCGTTGGATACAGTTCAGGGAAGGGAAGTTCTCAGGACCTTTCCCTCTCCCTCTCCTCTTCAGGCTCCCCTCCACCTCAGCCCCTGCCCCAGCCTCCTCCCCCAGACCTGAGCTCACTGCTACATGGGTGGGGGAAGGGGGGGGCAGGAAGGTGGAGAGCAGAACTCCACTCCTTCCTCTCGCTTGAGACCCCAGACTCTGTCCTGCAACTGTCAGGAAAGCCCCAGACTACTGATGTGATGGTGGGGATGGGGGGTGTCGGTCCTATGGCCTGAGTGTGTGGGCCAAGCAGAGAAAGATCCCATGGGACCTCATTCCCTGTGGGGAGGGCAAAAGAAGGGGTAGGTTCCTGGCATTCCTGTCAAGGGCTGAGCCAGGAAAAGTGGCCACTGAGCATCTCCACCCTAGACACAGCCTGGGGCAGAGGGTCAGTTGCTGACCTGGGTTCCGGGCCTCCCACCGTGCCCCACACTGGGGACAAGCAGGGATCTGAACAGAGCGGAAGGAGAGGGTTCCTGGTGGTAGAACTTTTCACAGGGAGCTAAAATGAAGCTGTTGCTGTAGTAGCAACAACAACACCCAGCTCACGTGGAACAGGTAAGACGCCTTCCGTCTTGGCATGTGTAGCTGCAGCAGAGACCTGGCAGGCAGCAGTTCAGGCCTGCAGAGAGATCAGGAGAGGCCTGGGCAACAGTCAGGAGAAATCTGGGAATGCAGAGGAGAGCGGGGTCCCTAGAGGGTCTCCTCTCTCTTGGGCAGCAGGAGCCATCTGAATGGGACTGAACATTCCTGTGCCTCTTTTGCAAGAAAGAGCCTAGAGCACTGCTTTGCTGACTTTGGCACCCGAACACAACCTCCTGGGTGAGAGGCAGGGAAAACACCCCTTACATAACCCTAGTTCGTGGTTTAACTTTTTGAAAGTCACAGCAGCCACTGATTCAGAAGATTACTTTGATCTGAGGCTGTTCCACAGTTGGTCTTATCACTAGGCCTCCATCTCACTCGAGAGGGTCCCCTCTGCTGAGCAGTTGGGGGCCAGGCCTGAGCTGGACCTTCACATCCTCACCACAGCCTTGTGAGGTGGGAATCAGCGACCCGAGACAACGGAGGCTCCAAGGTTAAGCAACAACTTCTAAATTCTCCGTCTCCATCTTTGGTTTCTGCCAATCATGTTTTGGACTCAAATGTAGGTTGGTATATTTCTCTGTTAGAGATAATTTTGAAGCCTGTCACAAAATACCACATATTACATGATTCTATTGCTATGAAATGTCCAGAATAGGCAAATCTATTGAGATGGAAAGGAAATACTGGTGCTTGCCTAAGGCTGGAGGAGGGTTGGGGGGTTGAGGGTCTAAGGGGTACGGGGTTGGGCACCTGGGTGGCTCAGTCAGTTAAACATCTGAGTCGGGCTCAGGTCGTGATCTCACGGTTCCCGAGTTCAAGCCAGCATCGGGTGTACATGAGCTCTGCTTCGGGTGAGCCCCGCTTCTCTCTCTCTCTCTCTCTCTGCCTTCACTCACTTGCACACTCTTTCTTTTTTTTTTTTTTTATTTTTTTTTAACGTTTATTTTATTTTTGAGACAGGGAGAGACAGCATGAACGGGGGAGGGTCAGAGAGAGAGGGAGACACAGAATCTGAAACAGGCTCCAGGCTCTGAGCAGTCAGCACAGAGCCCGACGCTCGGCTCGAACTCACAGACAGTGAGATCGTGACCTGAGCCAAAGTCAGACGCTTAACCGACTGAGCCACCCAGGAGCTCCACACTCTTTCTATTTCAATAAATAACTAACTAAATAAAGGGTACAGGGTTTCTTTTTGGGGTGAAAATATTCTAAAATTGATTGAGAAGATGGATGTACAACTCTGAATATACTAAAAACCAATGAATTGTGTACTTCATTTTTTTAAAGTTTTTATTTACTTATTTTAGTAATCTTACACACAACATGGGGCCCAAACTCACAACCCCAAGATCAAGAGTCGCATGCTTTTCCCACTGAGCCAGCCAGGCGCCCCTGAACTGTATACTTTAGATAGATGTGAATTATATTTCAATAAAGCTTTTAGAAAGTAAATAATTTTGGCAGATTTTGACTCACAAGATGATCTGTCATTTGCGGTATGGGCTCTGCATCTATTTTCAGGCTAGCTGTCGCTCTGACCAGCATGTCCTCCTCGGATGCATTTTAAAAGCTCTCGGTGCAAAAGGTTGCTGTCGTCCACCCTCATCCTCTGCTCCTTGCCCTTACTCCCGGCAGTTACACTAGCCTCCGCGGCAGAAAGACACCACAAAATCCCACCTGACGATCCTATGTCCACTCAGGTAGGAAGGATCACAATGACCCCAATGGCATCTCACCTGCCCATTCCACCTGTGAGGGTGGAAGAGGAATGAGCTATCCAGGTTGTTAAGAATGTGACAGGAGGGGTGCCTGGGTGGCTCAGTCGCTTAAGCATCTGACTCTTGGTTTTGGCTCAGGTCATGATCTCACAGTTCTGTGAGTTCAAGCCCCGCATTGGGCTCTGTGCTGGAGCCTACTTGGGATTCTCTCTCCCTCTCTCTCTGACCCTCCACCTCCACCCCAAAATAAATAAACTTTAAAAAAAGCATTAAAAAAAAAGAAGGAGAATATGACAGGAAATCAGCAGAGGTTCCAGGGGGAGGAAGGATGAAACCCTGGAAGGCCACCTTGCACCCTACCCCAGACCTATGGGCTTGCACTGGGCTAGTGGTAAAAGGAGGCCTTAATTTCCTAGAAGAAGTCAATAGATTTCTTGAAGCTGCATGTCTTCCTATCTCAGGGTGGGTGCCAAAGCCTTTGGATAGTCTCCCTAGAGGTTAATGTGCCTTAAGACATTGATTCCCTGTGCTCTGTGGGGCCCGGAATGACCACAGCTCTTAAGCAGCTAACTTCAGGCTGTTTGCAACCTGGTTCAGGGTTCCAAATTTCCTCCAGTTTACCCAAGTGAGGCATGCTGTGCCAAAATGTAAAAATAGTCAGGTGAAATGATTGCCTAGACCAGTGGTTCTCAAAGGTCCCAGGACCAGCAGCATCAGCATCACATGGGAACTTGTTAGAAATGCAAATTCTTAAGCCACCCCAGATCTACTGAATCGGAAACTCCAGAGATGAGGCCCAGCAATCTGTGTTTTAACAAGCCATCTAGGGGAGTCTGAAGCACATTAAAGTTTGAGAACTATGGCCCTAAGGTCCTAAGGGATCCTAAGGTCCCTGAGGCAGAGGGACATTTGCCTTGTTCCAATGTGGATCATCAGCTTTTAGCTGAGTCTGCATGGTTTATGGTAAGAATCATGAAAATTTTATTGAATGAATGAATGAATGAATGAATGAATGAACAAATGAATGGTTTAACTCCATTTGCCCGCTGATTGCTCCTCTCCAACCAGGTGCCAACTAGGACGTTTGCAAGCTGATAAAAAGAGAAGAGTGTGGGTATATCTGATCGCTCACTTCAGCTTCTAGTTGGCTCAGTTTGGTCTCTGAATTATTAAGCAGGACTTACAGCACATTTATGTTTTCCTTTTAGAGATGAGGACTTGGCTCTGACAGCTCTTTCCTAGTCCCCAGAAACAAAAGCACTATCCATACAATTTCTGAACCAAGCTCTCTCCCTACATTATTCTGGCCCTGGAAGGAAAAGGAGGATGCAGCTGGAAGGATGTTTTTGCCTTTTCAAGTTAAAATGTACCCAAATTATTACACATCTGGCTCCCAGGAGAACCAAGAAATACAGGCCCAGCATTTCTTAGAAATCCTGGGGGTGGGCAGGTTACACACAACAAGGAATACACCTGCTTCCCTTTCCCACCCAGCTGGTGGCTGGAGGCTGGGTGGGAGTTTGGTGCCTTCCCTCATCTGATTCTTAATTATGGGCCAACTTTCTTATTCTCTGCAACTGCCACCTCCCTCTAATGCCCCAAAGCTGGGATTTCTTTGGGCTCAACCTCCCCAACCATCCACTCTGTCACCCAACCCTGTTTCCTTTCTCCTATAGCCACACACATTTCAGCCAGCAAGATGCTGGCCTCAGACAGACCAGGCACGGTGCCAGGACACCGAGGTGGCATCTGCTCCCAGAGCTCAGGTTGCCTGCCACTGGCCTCACCCTCACAAAGCTACCTCCCCACTGACATGCACTGACTGCTCTCTGGGGCCTCTCACCCCACCAGACATCCAGCACCTTCTCTCTCTTCTTTTTGTTTTATAACAGGGCCTTTGCAGCAGTATGATAGAAAACCCAGGCTGAGAAACTTATCTATCCCTTGTTTTCTGAGCTGTAGGCTCATAATGAGAAATAAAGTATCCCTGTTCCTCTTAATGGATAAGCAGGACTTACATCCTGTGGTTTTAGGTTTCCCATGCTCAGAGAGGCGAGCATTTATTATTTTTATCAAGTAGATAAAGGGCTGGTGGTAGGACCTGGAAGCAGCTGGAGTGGGGAGCTGCGCTAGGTGCAGGAAAGGAAGAGGGCCTCACAGGTCTCATGATAGTGATCTGCACCCCAGGAGTAGAAGTGCCTTGAGGGTGAGAGACAGAGCAATGGGATGGTGGCCTTAAGAATCCCCACAAAGCTGTGTCCTGGCTTAGTTTGAAAGAGGAGTTCCACCCTGGACAGATCACCAGGCTGGGGACAAAGGGCACTGGGAGAACGGCCCTTGCTGCATGGAAACGGCTCTTCCCAAGCCTGTGCAGCCTGAGGTCCTGTGCACCCACAGGCTGTGGGAGCGGGGTGGGGGATGATGGAGGAGAGGAAGGAAGGAACCCTAACAAACCACAGAGACTCTTTCCTTTCAACCCCCGTGGGCAGGACCAGGTGAGATTTGCTCTGTCATTCCTCACACTTTGGAAGATCTTGAAGAAAATTGAGCTTCTCCAATGGACTGTCAGCTCCTATAGACTGAGGACAGGTCTTGTACTTTTATATTCCCACCCCTGCACTTCACAGTGACAGGGACCAGTTCCGTGATGGCTCCACTGGGAATATTATCATTCCTGTGTGTTAAGCTTCTTCCTCCTGCTACTCCTCCTCCCTGGGCCCCTCCTCCTCTTTCTCCTTGTTTTCCTTTTCTCCTTTTCCTTCTCCTTTTTCTTCTTCCTATTCCTCTTCTTCTATTTCTTCAAAAAGTAACGTTTTCAGGTGTAATTTACACACAATGAAATGCACCTTTTTTAGTGTGCGGTTCTATTAGTTTTTACAGACTCACATGCTCATGCAACCCCCATCATAATCAAGTTACAAACTACTCTCATCATCCCCCAAAGTTCCCTTGTGCCCCTCTGCAGTCAGTGCCTTTACCCGGTCCTCCACCCCTGGTGATTTCTTATCCCCGGAATTACACAGCATGCTACCTTTTCATACCTGGTTTCATTTGCTTAGCATGATGTTCGGGAGAAGTGTCCATGTTTTGCATGTATGGACAGTGGTTCATTCTTATTGCTGAATAGTAACCCCTTTTATGACTACATCTTAATTTGTTTCTTCATTCATCTGTTGTTAGAGGTTTGGGTAGTTTTCTTGGGGCGCCTGGGTGGCTCAATCGTTTGAGTGTTCAACTTTTGATTTCAGCTCAGGTCATGATCTCACAGTTCCTGAGATGGAGCCCCGCATGGGGCTGTGGTGGGCCTGGAGCCTGCTTGGGATTCTCTCTCCCTCTCCCCTCCCTTCCTCTCTCTCTTTCTCAAAAATAAACAAACATTTAAAAATAATAATAGTAATAAAATAAAGTTCCTATACACATTCATGTATAAGTCTTTTTGTGGGCAAGAAACTTTTCATGTTTCTTGGGTAAATATCTGGAAGAAGCATTGCAAGGTCCTATGATAAATACACACTTAACTTTTCAAGAAACTGCCAAACTATTTTCCAAAGTGGTTTTCTCATCTTATATTTCTACCACCAATATGTGAGAGTTCTAATTGTTCCAGTCCTTGCCAACACTTGGTTTTGTCAATCTTTTTAATATTAGTCACTCTTGTGGGTACATAGTGGTATGACTTTAATGTGCATTTTTCTGATGACTAATGATATTGAGCATCTTTTCATATACTTATTGGGCATCTTATATATACTTTCCATATACTTATTGGGTATATCTTCTTTTTTTTTAAAGTTCATTTATTTCTTTTAGTAATCTCTACACCCAACTTGGGGCTTGAACTCACAACCCCAAGATCAAAATCGCATGCTCCACTGACCTAGCCAGCCAGGTACCCCTCGTATATACCTTTTGTAAAGTACCTGGTCAAATCTCTTGCTCATATTTTTTTTTAATTTTTTTTTAACATTTTATTGATTTTTGAGACAGAGAGAGACAGAGCATGAACAGGGGAGGGTCAGAGAGAGGGAGACACAGAATCTGAAACAGGCTCCAGGCTCTGAGCTGTCAGCACAGAGCCCGACGCGGGGCTCGAACTCACGGACCGCAAGATCATGACCTGAGCCGAAGTCGGCTGCTTAACTGACTGAGCCACCCAGGCGCCCCCTCTTGCTCATATTTTTAAAAATAAACTTTATTTTGGAATAACTTCAGATTTGCAGAAAAGTTGTAAAGATAATATAAAAATTACAATGTAACTTTCACTCTTTTGGTCATTTTAAAAATGAATTGTTTTCCTTATTATCATTGAATTTTAAGAATCTGTTACCTGTTCTGAATACAAGTCCTTGATCAGATATATGCATTGCAAATATTTTCTTCTGGTCTCCGGTATATTTTTCATTTTTTAAAATGTGTTTTCCAAAGAGCAGATGATTTTTTGGACGTTTTTTATTCTAGTGAATTTCAATTTGTCACTTTTCTTTCATAGCAGAGATTTTTTGTGTTGTGTGTCCTGACAAGTGAAGCTTTGCCCTATCACAAGTTTATGAATTTATCCTGTTTCCTTCCACAAGTTTTAGTTACCTTCGTTTAACTTTAACAATCTCGGGGGTGATCCGTTAATATTTGAAACACCCTAATTGTGAATAACACTCCAGAGGTGATTATTTAGTGTTTCAAATTGCTATCAAAATCTACACCAGATGGGGTGCCTGGGTGGCTCAGTTGGTTAGGTCACGATCTCACAGCTCAGGTCATGATCTCATGGTTCATGGGTTCGAGCCCCAGGTCAGGCTCTGTGCTGACAGCTCAGAGCCTGGAGCCTGCTTCGGATTCTGTGTCTCCCTCTCTCTCTGGCCCTCCTGCTCCTGCTCTGTCTCTTTCTGCCTCTCAAAAGTAAATAAACGGTAAATATATATATATATATATATATATATATATATATATACATATATTTAAAAAAAAAACTACACCACAGGGTTTGTTAGTTGGACTAAGGGAGTTAGAAATGCAGTTTCAGGATATGCACCATATTATAGTCACATCAAGTCACACTGTAGTCAGTCAAGATGCTACGATTGGCTAAGAAGGGATACAGGCCGCTAGAAGGAGTCATAAGGGTCTATCAGGCAGGCCTCTGTTGTCTTCTTTCACTGAGTATTTGAGGCCTCGGCCCTGGTGGTCTGGACTCCTCCCACTTCACTGAGGGGGCTGTTATCTGCCTTAGCCACAAGGCTAGCTAACTCTGGAACCCAGAGAATGTGACATCATCTCAGAGACGACCTTTCAGTAAAAGGGGTCAGGTGGGTTCTCAGGGCAGAAAGCAGGACTTCCCCAACGGGATGTATCAACTGTTTGGGTGGCTATTTGCTAGAAAGCAATATTTGGTGGACTTTGGTGTCAGGCTTATTTTCAGTGGAGCAAACAGCCCAGTAGGAGGTTGGTGTGACCTTTGAAGGAATCCAGACGAACCAAAAGAACCAGAGGATTGCCAAATAGCCAAATCAGATCGCTAAACGGTCAGTTTGCATCATAAGGAAAAGGAGGGTAACTGTTTTAGACAAAATAAATAGAGTTATTGCAGGGGTGTCTTCAAAATGAGAATTCTAACTGAAGGAAGGATACCTTCTCTGTTTTGGAGAGTGTGACCCACACCTGGCCCACGTTAGGCTGGGGCTTGTACAGATGTCTCAGAGCAACCTCCTCTCCATGGCCATACCCAGGCCCACTGCTGAGACACTCCCAGACCTGATCCCCTCCATCTGCCACCGGGACCCTCAGTCAGACTCTGAATTTGCTGTCTATAAACAGGACTTCCTCTGACTATTGTCTTTTCCTCCTGATAACATGGCTCTTAGCCAGGGCCAGAGGGGGACTCTGCCCCTCCAGGAGAGTCACCCCTGACTATGTGGGATGAATCCTGCCAGTGAGCCGAGGCCCAAACTAGTGGCTCTACTTCGACGGGCTCCAGAAGAGGCCTCTGTGCAGCCACCTCAGACTTTATCCTGATTCTTTCATTCATTATGACACAAGCAACTCATCATTGCCTATAAACCAGAAATGTGGAAAAACAAAAAGAAAACAACCCAAATCCCACCAATTGCCAAGGGATTTGAATAGACATTTTTCTGAAGAAGACATATAAATGACCAATAAGCACACGAAGAAACACTCTATAGCACTAGCCATTTAGGGAAATGCGATTCAAAGCCACAGTGAGATACGGCTTCGTACCCATTAGAATGGTAATTATCAAAAAGCCAGGAAAAAAAAAAAAAGAAAACACAAAACAAAACAAATTTGGGCCAGGATGTGGAGAAATTGGAAACCTCACGTATTCCTGGTGGGAATGTGAATCGGTACAACTGTTGTAGAAAACAATTTGGTCATTACTTAAAAAGTTAAATATAGAATTACCATACAATCCAGCAATTCCACTCCTAACTATATACCCCAAAGAACTGGAAACACGTGCTCACACAAAAACTGTACTCGAATCTTCACAGCAGCATTCACGATAGCCAAAAACTGGAATCAACCCAATGTCCACCACCTGATGGACAGATAAATAAAATGTGGCATAGGTCATATTCAATGGAATATTGATTCAGCCATGAAAACGAATGAAGTGCTGATACACACCACGACATTGTGAATCTCGAAGACATTATACTAAACGAAGCCAGATGCAAAAGGCCACATACTGTATGATTCCATCCGTGTGAAATATCCAGAATACACAAATTGATAGAGACAGAAAAGATTAGTGGTTGCCAAGACTGGGGAGAAGAGTGACCACTAATGGATACGGGTTATAAAATGTTCAGGTAAGGAAAATGTTGTAGAATTAGATAGTGAAGATTTTGCACAACTCTGAATATACTAAAAACTACTGAACTGTATGCTTGAAAATGGTGAGGTTTATGGTATATGAATTATATGTCAGTCAAAAGCACATCCCATTAACCAATCAATCATAAGCACTGAATATTTAGATAGATATCTTTCCCGGTCTGTATAACATAAATACTAAAAAAAAGAGACTATAATATTTATAACATGCATTTGTTCACATAATGGTTTTTGAATATCTGTCCATGTCAATAAACATAAATCCACACTATTTTTATGGCTACATATATGCTATTATACGGTTACAACAATTATTTAGCCACCTCTTATTACTAGGTACTTAGGCTGTTGCCAGTTTTTTACTCCTTATCAACAGCATGCTTGGACACACATCTTGATTTCCTTTTCTTATTATTGCCTTAAGATAAATTTCAAGAGGGAGAGAGGCCTGCTGGATTTTTAAGATATGGAGAAATTGTTAAACTGCCCCCAAAAGTTCAGGTGACTTACCTGCTGCCCAGAAAGGTGAGGGAATCTAATTTCCCAAATGGGCAATTTTACTCATTTTCCTCTTTGCTTATTTGCAGGTAGAAAAGTGGGACCACATCCCTGTTTGGTTTCTTTTTTTTTTTCTTAATATTTACTTATTGAAGCAATCTCTACACCCACTGTGGGGCTTGAACTCATGACCCCGAGATCAAGAGTCACTTGCCCTTCAGATGGAGTCAGCCAGGCGCCCCTCCCTGTTTGATTTCTAACTGCTTTTGCTGCTTGCCCTTTCTTTCAGCACTAAGATGCTGCAAAGTTGTCACGTGCCATTTTCTAAAGCCCCCAACCTTCCTAAGCCGGCTTCTCTTTTGGGTGATATCTATAGTTATCAAATATCTATTAATTTATGGATATTTATTCATTGGGTACATATTTGATATGTTTTATCTGTTGAATATTTTGATGTTCTTTTGATTATTGGCTAAACGTCTGTTTTCTTGTGCCCCAGTTTGCTCTTCACAACACCCTGGGAAGTAGGGATATATCACACCCCTTTCACAGATAAGATAACTGAGTCTCAGAGATCATTGAGCCTATAAGCAGCAGAGCCAGGATTCAAACCCATGATGTCTCATTCTAAAGTCTCCCCTCTTTCCACTCAGGATATGGGATCATGCCCATCCTTCTCCTGAACTTTCTTGAAATCTCCTTCCTGAAGTCTAGGGCACATTGACTACACGCACGCCAAATGCCCTTCCCTAGATATCATGCACGGGTTCACTGCTCCTTTTTGGCCAGAATCTAGTTCCAAACAACCATTCCCCTGATGTCCCCTACATCTGAGAGAACACTGAGACCTGCCCTCAGACAGGGGCCCTCAGGCCCCAAGGCAAGTCTGTCAGGGCAAGTGGGGCCTTGCACCCCAAGTCCATTTGGATGATCATCATTGGAAGCCAGCATCAGCAAAGTATGCAACTCAGAGCTAATAGCCCCCACAGAAATGGAGCCCTACAAGACACCCAGAAAAACCAATGAGGTTTCTTTTAACGGTGTGGTTTCATCTAAACTGTGTTCCCAAATGTTGATTTTTCTGGTGTAGCTGGCAATTTTCCAGAGCAACTCAATTCAAGACCAGTATGTGCTTAATAAGAATTTGATTCCGAAGACCACAAAGCTCCTGTAAGTAAAACGTGAGCTGCTGTAGTAGGTTTGCAAAGCTGAGCAGGTTTGCAGAGGCCTGAGCAGGTACATGAGGGATGGATTCCAGTGTGTGGAGCAAACAATGTGCCTTTGTTCCACAGGCTCCGTGGATCCTCCAACAACATGCTAAGCCAACCTTTGTAGGTAGATCGTTTTCATCCCACTTTATAGGTTAAGAAATTGAGGCTCAGGGAGCCTGGATGGCTCGGTCTGTTAAGCGTTCAACTCTTGATTTTGGCTCAGGTCATGATCTCACAGTTTGGGGGATTGAGCCACATGGGGTTCTGTGCTGACAGTGAGGGAGCTGCTTGGGATCTTCTCTCTCTCCCTCTGTTTCCGCTCCTCCCCTGCTCCTGCCTGCACACTTTCTCTCTCTCAAAATAAAGAAGTTAAAAAAACAAAACAAAACCGGGACTCGATGTTAAAAGTGGCTTAAGATGTCACCCCTGGTAAGTAGAGTCTGAGGAATAGAAATCTTCACCCTTTAGGCCTGAGGCCTTTCTGGGACACCAGAAACTGGAGGACACTGTTTAACTAGATTGCTGATCCTTAGCCCTTCTCATGGATCTTGGCTACAATCACCTGGGGCTGTTCTCTTCATTTACTTCCTTCCTGGACCTGGGGCTTTGGGATGTGGAACCCTCCTCTAGATAGTCTTTCTTGGTACATTTCACTTTGTTCTGATTATCTACTGCTGCATAATAAACCACCCCAAACTTGGCAACATAAAACAACCTTTTTATTAATGTTCCAGATTCTGCAGGTTGGGATTTGGACAGAGCACTGTTGAGGTGTGTTTTCTCTGCACCGAAATACCTGAAGCTTCAGCTAGAAAGACTCAAACAAGTAGGGGTGACTCCAAGGGCTGGGTACTGAAATCATTTAGAACTACAGTGTCCAGGGACACCTGCGTGGCTCAGTAGGTTAAGCGTCCGACTTCAGTTCAGGTTATGATCTCACAGTTTTTGAGTTCAAGCCCCACGTCATCGGGCTCTGTGCTGACAGCTCAGAGCCTGGAGCCTGCTTCGGATTCTGTGTCTCCCCCTCTCTCTGACCCTCCCCCACTCACGCTCCGTCTCTTTCTCCCTCAAAAATAAATAAACATTTAAAAAAAAAAGCTACAGTGTCCAAACAGTAGTCACATGTGGCTATTTAAATGTACATTTAAATTAATTAAAATTAAATAAAATTTAAAATTTAGTACTCAGTGGCACTGCCAACATTCTAAGTTTCAATGGCCACATGGGCTACTGACCATATTGAACGCACACATGGCTAGTAGCTACTGTATTGGATAGTACAGATATAGAACACTTCCATCATCATAGAAAGTTCTGTTGGTAAGCCTGATCTGGAGGTATCTTTACCCACATTCTGGCACCTGGGCTGGGATCTTTGAGTGAAGAATCTACATGAGGTTTGGACTTCTTACAGCATGGTTTCCATGAGGGTGCATCCTGAGAGGCAGCATCAACAGAGCAAGTGCTCTAAGAGACCAAGACAGAAGCTTCAACACCTCCTCTAACCTAGCCTTAGAAGTCACATGCAACCCTTCTGTCACATTTGATTGGTTACGTGAGAAGAGTGGTGTTAGATAAAATACAAATATTGTGTTGGACACACCTACATAAAAAGATAATTCCTTGTTTATCTGCAATCAAAATTTAACTGAGCATCTTGTATTTTTATTTGCTAAAGTTGGCTACCTTACATGGGAGCCACTAAAGCCAGCCAGATTCAAGGAGAGGTGATCCATTAGACCCATCTCTTGATGAGGAAGTAGCAAGGTCACGTTGCAGAAGAGCATGTGGGATGGAAGATATTATTGGGGCCATCTTTGGAAACATATAGTCTGCCACATGTGGCCAGGTGGGTCCTCACAAAGTTCAGTAGAGACTTTCATCACTCTCCAACATCTAAAAAATGGCATTCAAGTTCTATGGCCTGGGTGGATAGAATTGGGAAAAATTATCTCTTTTACCATCTTTTGCCTTTTTTATCTTTCACTCTGGGCTTTGAGGTCAACTGTCCTCAAACAGTAGCTCTAACAATAGGCACTCATCTCCACTGACGCCATGACCAAAGTAAGCTACAAATAACGATAATAGACAACGTTTTTTCTAAAGTAAGACTACCTGAGGTGATAATGTGCTGTGGACACAATGAGCAATCAGGTAACTTTTGTCAAGGACAAATGGCTCCTCTTTGGAGATCTCAAAGATCCAGCTCAACAGGAGAGGTTCTCCCATGTTTGCCTCCCTAGAGTCAACATAATGACACACATGATGAAGGTATAAGCAACATTCTGTGGAGACAGAGATCACCAACACTAGGTGTGTCTATTCCTTGCACAACAGTTGGTGCTATCACCCACTGATTGAATGAAGATGGAGGTGTCCTGCTAAGACGTGCAAAGGTGAGGCCAGGATTCTCGAAGAGGGTGAGGTCACTCCCAGTGTCAAGCCTTAGTCAGATGGAGTAGAGTATATTTTCTCTCCCTCTTTCTCTCTCTCTCTGTCTCTCTCTTTCTTTCTCAACGTAGGTGTCCTGATGTCCTGGGAGTCTGAGAGGGAACTCTTGGGTGGAGAGTGGGCATTCCCAAATCAAAAGTGAATTTTAGGGGCACCTGGGTGGCACAGTGGATTAAGTGTCTGACTTTGGCTCAGGCAATGATCTCACAGTTTGTGAGTTCAAGCCCTGCATCAGGCTCTCTGCTGTCAATGCAGAGTGCACTTCAGATCCTCTGCCTCCCTCTCTCTCTGCTCCTCCCCCACTCACATGCACATGTGTGTGCTCATTGTCTCTCAAAAATAAACATTTTTTAAAAAGTGTATTTTAGCTCATTAATCACTTCACAGAGACTCATGATGTGTTCTGTGCTTCTTTTCCTTTCCTTTGGAAATGTGTGGAGAAGGGCTGGGACCAAGAGGTAAACAGCAAGAAACAGCAAGTTCATCATAAAATGTTAAGTGAAAATAGGAAACTAAATTATAAATAATGCAGTCCCAATTTTGTGTAAACTATATATATCCATACATATACACACATGTTGATTTTTATTTTCTTCTATGTATTGTATATTCTCCCTGATGAGCAATCAGTATACATTACTTTTATAATAAGAAACACATAGACATTACTTTTAAACAAGAACAAGGAGAAACAGACTATTGGCAGAATTCCAAATTAAAAACAATACCAACTAAAGAGCTATGAGTAGCAGTCCTTGCTGGCTGCTACTCAGCTGCCATTTCTTCTCCTTTCTTATTAATAGAAACCTGATTTGATTCAGGGCCAGTATGCCCAGCTGAAGAAGATTAACTACAATTGGTCCAAAGCTCATCCTTTTTGTCAGTAATTGGTGTAAGAGTAGGCACATGATCCAGTTCTGGCCAATAAAATATAAGTGGAAGTCTGCTAGTGGCTGTTAAGGCAGATTTTACTCTGGTTAAAAACAAGAAAGAGAGAAAATCATAAAAGGAAAAGTTCCCCTAGGTCCACCTCCTTAACCTTCATGTTAGGAGACTGTGAAGACAATACTTGGTACTACAGCAGCCATCTTGTGACCATGACAGGAGAAATGGCCAAGATGCTGAAATGAAAGAAAGAAGACTTCAGATCTTCAATGACATCACTGAGTCACCAAATTCACCCTGAATCTCATTACCAGACTTGTTATATGAAATAATTAAGCCTGTATTATTGAAGCTATTTTAGTTGATATTCCAGTGTCTGCTATCAAATACATCCCAGATAATATTCATTATCAAGAGATAAGGTTAGAAACGAGGAGTTGAGATCATATTCAGATGGTTGAAGCTACTGGAGATGCTAGGGAAAAGCCATGTTGAATAGGAAAAGTTAGAGATGATCTTTAGAATATTTGGGGCACCTGGGTGGCTCAGTCAAGCATCCAACTCCTGATTTCAGTTCAGGCCATGATCTCATGGTTCATGAGTTCAAGCCCCATGTCAGGCTCTGTGCAGGTGGTGTGGAGCCTGCTTGGGGTTCTCTCTCCCTCCCTCTCTTTCCCCCTCCCGTGCTCATGCTCTCTCTCTCTCAAAATAAATAAATAAAACTTAAATTTTTTAAATTAAAAAATAAAATAAATAAAAGATAAAGTATTTAATAACTGGTCCATCGTGGACACAAAGAAATCCAAAAGGGCACTGGCCCGGTAAGAATGGACACCAGCCATAAATACCTGATACGCCCATACCAGTGTGTCCTACCTGATTATCAGCCCCAGAAGAGTTAATAAAAGGAAAATTGGGAGACCTAATTAAACCTATGTTTGGGAATGAGTTTTCTTGGACCAGACTCCCTACAAGTTCTGGCTCCACCTTCTGAAGCCAAGCCTTCTCTCAGCTCAAAGTGGATCAGTGGCTGGTTCAACTCAAAAAACAGTGCCTGGAAATTGCCAATTTATACACTGAACTACTATTAATGTTGTGGTGGTGGCATTTTTAAACTGTTAGGTTTTTTTTTTAATTTATTTAAAAAGTAATGCATTGTCTTAGTATAAAAATGCCAACTTTACAAAGATAAAAATAACAAGAGATCCAGAGCTAGGTGGTATCGGAGAGATTAATTCAGAAGCACAACAACGTCATTAAGAGACCAGATGCTTTCTCTTTTCTCTTGCCATCCTCAGAGTGCTGGGGTTTTTTGCTGTGAGTTTGGAAATAAGATGATTGCCACAGTTCCAGACATCCTATCATCATCCAACTCTGTTCAAAGAGAAGAATTAAAGATCTCCTTACACATCTCCTTTTCTCCAGAAGAAAAAAATTTCCCAGAAGCCATGCTGCAGACTTCCCCTCACATACCATTGGCTAGAATATGCCATCCATAAACCAATCACTGACAAAGGGGAATAGGATTATCATTATTGTCTTATTCCAATCAAGACTGATCCCCCAGGGCAGGGGAAAGACAAGCTTTTCCTGAGCCCGGTTCTTCCTGATATATGAACCAACTCAAGGTCCTACTGGCAAGAAGAGTGAAATATCTATTGGGTAGCAACCAAGAGGCCTCTCCACTAACACTCTTATATCCATTTGTGTGTATAAATGCAAGTATATTCATAGGACAAAGTTTTTGCAATAGACTTGCTGGATCAAAAGAGTTTGTTCATTCAAAATGTTGACGGACATGAATGGATGAATGGATAAAAAATAGGGTAAGCACATAAAATGGAATATTACTCAGCCTAAAAAAAGATGAATCTGACACATGCTACAACATGGACAGACCTTGAAGACATTATACTAAGAGAAATAAGCCAGACACAAAAGGACAAATATTGTATAATTCCACTTAAATAAGGTACCTTGAGTAGTCAAATTTGCAGAGATAGAAAGTAGAATGGGGGTGCCAGGGGCCGCAGGGAGGAGGAATGGAGAGTTTCTGTGGAAGTTGTAGCTGGGGAAAATTAGGAGTTCTGGAGATGGATGGTGGTGATGGTTGTGCAACAATGTGCGTGAACTGAATACCATAGAACTATGCACCTAAAAATGGTTAAAATGGTAAATTTTATGTTATATATATATCTTATCACAATAAAAAAAAATGTTGGTAGATATTGCCAAATTGTCCTCAAAGAGGCTTTAGCATTTCACTCTTCCACTCCTACTGGATAGGGCAGTGCTTGTGTTCTCCACATTGTGGGCCCAGTGCCAGATCAAGGGTCCCCAAGTGGTGGCAGTGAGGGTCTTGGTAGATTTAAGAGACCAGCATTATCTTCATAAAGATCGGCAACAGAAAGGTGCAATTGTAGAAGTGAAAGAACCCCCAAGAGGGGAGGGCTGAGCAGACATTCTCTTGTTTTCCTGGAGTTATACCCACCTCTGGGCTTCTTTCCCCCTATTATGTCAACTCCATTGTGGTTGCTCCAGGACTCTGATGCTTTAATTCTGTGACATAAGTGAGGACAATAGTCCCTTACTTCCCTCTGGTAAGAAATATTATCCCAAAATTGGAAATTCAGCAAAAAGGTTACTGAGTACTCTTTCAAAGCCACAAGACTTAGAGTCTGTGTAACAATCTGCCTACGTGTCATCTGATCTTCCAAGGGAGGTAACTTTGACCTACTATTTACAATTGATTAGGGTGAGTTCTGTAAAGTTACATCTAATGTGTAAATGAGTGCCATGTTTTGCAAATGACCTTTTTTTCCAGTAAAGATGCAAATGATTTCTAATAGAAAAAATACACAGTTTGATTGCCCTGTGAGGCCATTAGCCTTTTCTGTGTCTAACTCAGCCATCTTATTCCAGCACTCTCCATTGAACAGATATACTTTGGTGTATCCTTCGTGGAAATAGCTTTGTCATCATGTTGGTCCCTTATTAGTGAGCTAAATAATTTTTTTAATGTTTTTAATGGTTATTTATTTATTTTGAGAGAGAGACAGTGAGAGAGAGAGAGAGAGAGAGAGAGAGAGAGGTAGTGGGAGAGGGACAGAAGGAGAGATAGAGAATCCCAAGCAGGCTCTACCCTGTGAGCACAGAGCCCAACGTGGGGCTCAACCCCATGAACCATGAGATCATGACCTGAGCTGAAACCAAGAATCAGACGCTTAACCGACTGAGCCGTCTAGGTGCCCCTAATGAGCTACATAAATTTCAACAAGGGTTCACTGTATGTTTGTATGAGAGCTCTGTGTTTACCTTTTGGAAAATTATACTTTGACACTCTTAGCCCAGCGGTAATAGGCTTTCAAAATGACTGCTAAATATGAAAGAAAGGGAATAACAGGAGAAATTTAAGAAGCATAAAAAGAGTCTGGCTTCTGATTCTATCACAGTTAAGGTGTTACCTACTTCATGCCTTGCCCCCAGAAATTTTAAGACCTGGTGACCCTCCTGCATCTCCTCCCTAGCCCTACAACATCCACGAAGACAGTGCCATCTGACTAGCTGCCAAACTCTAGACCCTCTGACATCTCCAAATCTAGGCCATGAGAACACCAAAATCCACCACTCACATCTGGACCGTTTTGAGATTGGGGACTTGACTTTCCCCCAGAGGGTGAGCAGCACTGGATATGGCTGTGTCCTCCCTCCTCTGGAGCCCTTCTCCCACCCTGGTTGGATGGGCCTCTGACTCTTCCAGCACCCAATAGTACACTGCACACTTGCTATGCATGACTCAGGTGTGGGCTGGGAAGTCCTCAACCTCAGGGAGTCACACAGTCCTTTAACCTTTATATCCAAATAGCTCAAGCTGTGCCTTCCCGGGGTTTTCCTTCTGGTGGCCACTTCCTTTCAATTTCCTGCTCCCACTGAATGCCTGTGTCATGCACTGTGGCTGTTTCCTTCTCTTGGTCCCAGCCTTGGAACCCAGCTCCCTCTTGATTTCCCATAGCCATTACCTGCCTAAAGCAGCTACTCCCAAAGGCTTGGAGGTGGTTGGCTACTTCACAGCACTACGCAGCCATTTTCACATTTACTAGGAGAGCCCATGGGCCTTTCTGCCTTCTGAGTGTTTTGCTGGCTCTCCCTTCTGGGGTCTTACACTGTGCTATCTGGATGGTAAGTCCTTCTAAGTTCCCTTCCCTAAACCTCCACCTACCTCTCCCTTCTCTTCCTGACCCCTCAGGGCTATTTCTGGGGAAAGCATAGCCCCGAGCTTTGGGCCTGGATCTGAGTGAGTGTTCACTTTTTTTTTTTTTTTTTAATTTTTATTGAGAGAGAGAGCTCATGTGCCCATACATGTGCAAGCAGGAGAGGGGCAGAGAGAGAGAGAAGGAGAGAATCCCAAGCAGGCTCCACACTGTCTGCACAGACCCCACCTGGGGCTTGATCTCACAAACCATGAGATTATGACCTGAGCTGAGATCAAGGATTGGATGCTAAACTGACTAAGCCAGGCAGGCGCCCCATGAGTGTTCACCTTTAACACCAAGACCAGCTACGTATTCCCCTCAGATAAAATAAGATATTTTTCTAGAATGGGAAGGTGGTAGCAGTTGGTTCTTGTTTTAAATGGTAAAATTTTCTTCTCCCACCACATGGGAGAGAATAATATAAATATACAGCACAATGGAGAGAGGGAAGAGCGAATTTTTTCTGTCACATGGCTCTCAAGGAAATTGCTCCTAAATTTACAATATTTATATTCTCTTTCTCTCACAGAGCAAAAAAAAAAGCTGGATTCAGAATTGCCCTTTAAGGAAGAACACAGTTTTCCTAAAGGCAGAGCAAATCTTTTGGGCCTAGATCATTGGCAGCCTCCCCCAGGCACACAGTCAAAGGACTCTTTTCTGTATCACAGAATGATGGGGGCCTTGGGGTAGGCTCTCAGCAGCTATCAGATTGTTCACTATCGAAACAGCAGCGTGAAACCTGTTGAGACAGCAAAATACTCTTGCATTTGGTACCAACTCATAATCTCCATATATTAGCCAGCAAAAAAAAAAAAAAAAAAATCAAGGAACAGTTAAGTTCCATGTTGCAATTTCTAAAAATAAAAGTTCTTAATTTTGAGTTTCATCAAGCTTAGGTTTCGTTTTGCAGTATTACACATATGTTCTCTACTTCTTACATTGTCTCAACTTTCACATTGCTTTTAGGAAACTTCCTGTTGCATGGAGAAACTGGCCTAAGAAAGCTTGCTGTTAACCTTCCTGTTGACCTCCAATATGGGAAGATACCAGACTATTAGACTACTTGGGCTGCCAAAAGAGAATACCATTGACTGGGTGTTCTAAACAACAGAAATTTATTTCCCAATTATGGAGGCTGGGAAGTCCAAGATCAAGGTGCAGCAGGGTAGGTTTCATCCGGAGGCTCCTTCTCTTGCCTTGTAGGAAGCTGCCTTCCCACTGCGAGCTCTCTTCCTTCGGTGCACATAGGAAGAGAGATCTCTCCAGTGCTTTTTATGAGGGCACTTATCCCACTATAAGGGCCCCATCCTAATGACTTCATCTAACCCTAAACACCTCCTGAAGACCCCAACTCCAAATACTATCACATTGCGGGTTAGGGCTTCAACCTATGAATTTGGGTGGTTGTGCAGGGGGAGGGGGCGGTGACGCCGTTTAGTCTATAGCAGGCTGTCAGCCTTCGGGGCAGTCTCTCCAATTCCCAATCATGTGATGTGAAATGACAACCAAGACCACAGGTTGCATTTTATTTTTTTTTTAGGTTTATTTATTTATTTTTTTAATTTGAGAGAGAGAGGGGGAGAGAGTGCACGGGAGCTGGGAGGGGCAGAGAAAGAGGGAGAGAGAATCCCAAGCAGGCTTTACGCTGTCAGCGCACAGACCAATGTGGGGCTCAATTTTATGAATTGTGAGATCATGACCTAAGCCGAGATCAAGAGTCAGACATTTAACTGACTGAACCACCTGCATGCCCCCACAAGTTGCATTTTAAACTCTGCAAAGTTTACCTCCTATCTTCCGTGACTATAAATAGGAAAGCATATTTTAAATTATTATCCTAGTTTTTAAAGTTTTTTTACAACCCTCTTCAAATACTTCATTAGAATAGAAGGCAGTAGCATTCCTTTGAATTTCAAAAAGTTTCTGTCAAATGGTCTTCTAATAGAGAAAAAGAAATTCATGCTAGATACAGGAAGAAGACAACAGTAAGTTCCTCTCTGTGGTGATCTAAAAATATCACAGAAGGCTGCATGTTAAAATGCATTAAAAATGAACAATTACTTTCTTTTCATTCTTATATCTCCCTTTATGGACTGTGATTCATACATAAGAATGCTCTGTCACCAGAAAAGCATAAAAATCAAATTTCACCATGCCATATTGCTACTAGGAAAATATGCAGTGTTGAGACAGTGGGTGATTCTTTCTCCTTTGGTCTTTTTTTTCCCCTTTCTTTTCCTGTGTTATTACAATGTTAATTGTACATTTTTTTCTATAACAATAGTAAGTAATGGTAGCTAACATTGATTGAATTCTTAGCATGTGCCCGCAACATGCCAAATGTTTACACTCCCTATCTCTTTTAACCCTCACAAAAGCCCCAGGAGGTAGATATTGTTATAATCTATGAAACCACACACAAAAAGTTAAATGTTAAGTATTTATAATTTCCTGCCTGCTCTTCACCTTTTAGAAAGGTAGAGTCCTTGGAGGATTTTTTATTTTCCTTGGTGGGTACTACTGAGGACAGGAAATGGAGAAGCCAAGAGAGAAGGGGCTAAATTCAAATAAAGAGATGGAGATTCTGAGGGCCTGGAGGGAGCTGGGCTGAAGAGCTGGAAGGGGAGAGTAAAGAAAAAGAGAGGGTAGAGAGGAGGGATAGGAGGAGACTGGCAAGGGCTGGCAGGCTGCAAGAAGAGGCTAGAGAGAAAAAGAGGAACGTGCCATGGTTACTACAGAGGAGAATTGGGGGAAAGAGTGGGCTATTTGGAGAGGATATTTCAGTTCAGGTACATGAAGTATAACTTACTCTTTCATAGCTTCAAGAAAGCCTCAATACAGACTCTGCCATATTTCATCTAATCTAAGACACCACTGCCTGTAAGATACAATCAATGGCAAGGTACATCATTATTTTGTGTGCCAGGAAAAAAGGAAGGAAGGAAGGAAGGGAGGGAGGGAGGCAGGGAGGGAGGGAGGAAGATAGGGAGGAAGGGAGGGAGGAAGGGAGGAAGAAATTACAAGTCCCCATCATTTGAAAACATGTCCCGATTTCAAAGAAACATAATGGATTATTCTGTAATCCTCTCTCAATCAGTTTTATGTGTTTTTTTTCCTTCTTTTTGTAATACAACACTATTTGGTGAGGCCAGATCTGAGCTGCCCAGGAAGGCTTGGCTATATTTTAGTTACACACATTTTACAGATAAAATTGAATCTCGGAGAAGCTAAGTCACTCATCCCTGAGCTCACAGCTAATAAATGGAGAGCCAAGATTCCAACCCAAGTTAGCTTAATTCCCAAACCTGTGCTCTCTACTTTTTAATTAAGACACACCATCAATAGTTGGCCAGTATTTTATTAAATCTGTAGTTAGTAACAAAAATAACTTTGGAATTAAAAAATAACAGCTTTACATAACATCATTTACACATTGTTGTGCTTCAGAACTTCTTGCTCCATCTGGAGCAAATTGTGAAAAACCATGATTTGGGCTTTGTGGCTCAAGAATTCCTTTCTCTTCTTTTCAAATTATCTTGAATCAAATAAGGATAGGATGGCCAAACACCTGAATACTCATCAGGAGTGTCTAAAATCAAAGCAAATTCTGCACCTCTGCTAGGCAAACATTTTCTTTTGGAGACAACAAAAGAGAAGACCTTTTTGTGAGTCACAGAATTAGAGAAAGAAACATCAAGCTCTAGGACCAAGCTCTAAGGACAAGTTCTAGAACCAAGATCAAATATACAAAATGTAAATGGAGGAGCAGAACATGAACCTGGGACAAAGTGTTCAGCCTCGCTAATAATTACAAAACTCCCAGACTCTCCAATTCCAAAACGGGTACCTGACAACATGGTTTTGCTACATTAACCAGCACTTTTAACAATCCGGACCTTTGCTCATCTGGCCCTCCATCCAAGAATGCCTCCTCCCCCTACTCCCACTTACCAAAATCCTTCAAGGGGGAGTCAAAAGCTTCCTTTTCCATAAATCCCTCTCAAATCCTCCAAGAGGATTAATGGCTCTTTCTGGATTCGCCTGTCATGATACTGATTTTCTTCCTCCTTGGTTTACAGGTTGTTGATGAAAGACCTCCTTAGTAGATTATCAGCTTCCTGAAGACAGGCATAATTTACTTGTTTGTTGGCTTGTTTTTAATGAAATCATGCTTATAAAGCTTGAGCACAGTGAATGACATGTAAAGGGGAGCTGACTGAAGTCCAGAGCAAGGACCAATGTAAGAGACCAGAATATGGGGGTGCCTGGGTAGCTCAGTCAGTTGAGCATTGACTCTTGATCTCAGCTCAAGTCAGGATCTCACAGTTTGTGGGACTGAGCCCTGCATTGGGCTCCATGCTGACAGCATGGAGGCTGCTTGTGGTTCTCTCTCTCCCCCTCTCTCTGCCTCTCCCCTGCTCATGTGCACACTCGCTTATGTCCTCTCTCTCTCTCTCTCTCTCTCTCTCTCTCTCTCTCTCTCTCTTTCAAAATAAATAAATAAGCATGAAAAAAATACCAGAATATGCCACCCCAAATATGTCTCTTTGGTTTAAGGTTTATTTTGAGCTCATGCTTTTTGAGAAACAGCAGACACAGAAGAAACTCTGAAAGCAGGGTAGAAGTTACCATTTTATAAGGGAAATTTACATTTATAAAGGAAATCTCCATTTGTAAGGGTGTACCAGAAAGAGAAGGAAGACTTTAGATCACAAGAGACTTACCAATAGAGAAGGCACTGACTTAAATGTATATTAATAAACCTTATCCCTATTGACTGTACTCTTCCTGGTCATTTTCCCATAACTTGCCTCCCCACACTTCGTTTTAGCTAACGATGGTATTTAAGCTCAAGTTCTAGCCACCTCTTTGAGTTACCTTTCCCTGAGTTTCTCCCATATATATGAGATACACATGTTAATCAACTTTTTTGGTTTTTGGTTTTCTCTTATTCATTAGTCTTTTGTAATAGAGGCTCCAGCCAAGAACTTAGAAGAGTAAAAGGAAAGGGTTTTCTTCTCTGCCCTACACCACCTAGTTAATGGTTGAACCAGCTGGAGCTGAGAATGCAACCGCACTTTTCCATGGAACCCTGGCTCCCGCTGCTGCCCCTGTGGGCACTCCAGTAGCTATTCTTGATAGCGGTAACAACAACAAAAACAACAACAAACAAATACATTAAAAACCAAAACACTTAGTTCATAAGGAATGAAAGAAAACTTGGTGGGGTTAATGTTCTATTTCTTCTTTTCTTCAGCTTGATTAAGAAAATTGTCAAACTATTGAATCAAAAAGTTGAAATGGATGATAGAATGCATTTCATTTATATTCATTAGTTGTTAACATTTTTGCCTTTTTTTCTGAACAATCTGAAAATAAGTTATACATCCAGACACTTCACTACTAATTATTTCAGCATGCATCTCCTAAGAATAAGGACATTCACCTACATAACCATAATAAGATTACCAATAATAAAAATAATTTCCTAACATTATAATTCTTTTTTTTTAGTATGGAACACTTCATGAATTTGTATGTCATCCTTGCACAGAGGCCATGATAATCTTCCCTGTATCATTCCAATTTTAGTACCTGTGCTACCAAAGCAAGCACTAACATTACCTAATTCTTTTTTTTTTTCAACGTTTATTTTATTTTTGGGACAGAGAGAGACAGAGCATGAACGGGGGAGGGGCAGAGAGAGAGGGAGACACAGAGTTGGAAACAGGCTCCAGGCTCTGAGCCATCAGCCCAGAGCCCGACGCGGGGCTTGAACTCACGGACCGTGAGATCGTGACCTGGCTGAAGTCGGACGCCTAACCGACTGCGCCACCCAGGCGCCCCTAACGTTACCTAATTCTAATTCTAATTCTAATTTCCCCAAACTATCCCCAAAATGTCTTTTACAACTAGATTTTGTTTTGTTTTATTCAACTAGGATCTAATCAAGGTTTATACATTGTATTAGGTTATTTCTCTTTGGCTTCTTTTAATGTAAAACAATCCCTCAATTATTTTTATTATTTATGATACTGACTTTTTGAAAAATGCAGGCCATATGTCTTACAGAATGTTCCACTGTCTGATTGTGTTTGTGTGTGTGTGTATGTGTGTGTGTGTGTGTGTGTGTGTGTGTGTGATGCAGTTTAATGTTTTCTTCTACCACCTGTGTTTCCTATTAAATACCGAAGTTGGATGGTTTAGGTTAAAACTTTTTGGTAAAGTTATTTCACAGGTGATGCTTTCTATGTCATAGAGCATCTCATCAGAATGCACACATCAGGCATCCCACTCTTAGTAACTAGGTTGGACTGCATGGTTAAAGTGCTGATCAGCAGATATTTCCCTTTGCAGTAAGCAAATAACTTGTGGAATGACACCCTGTTCTACCTTGTTCATTTCTGTAGCTCTCAGATCCTAACACAGGCCACACCCAGCAGATGGATGCGTTTTACCTAGGCGCTACAAACTAAAGTTGAGCACAAGCACGCAGATCTCACCGAGGCACTTCCTTTCATGGATTATTCTGGAATAATAGAGACCTTGCAGCCCTAGGAGATGGCAGTAGGAATACCTACAGCAGGTGCTGAGGAGTAACAAGGTTTCTGCTGATGGTTCAGGCTGAGTTCCCAGACCCATACTAAGTGCTTGGGAGGAGATGCCTTCTTTGAGAGACTGCTGGAGGAGGCTACCCAGAGCTGGGTAGAAGGCAGAAAAACAAAAACTTGTAAACTATCATTTCAAAGCTGGGAACAGTTTTCTGTTTTGCAATAAGTGAAGACTCAGAATCTTCCTTTGTTTTCAGGAAACCACTTGCCTAGTTCATTAATGTTATGTAAATTTTAATCAGGAAATGTTTGAGCTAAATTGCTTATTATAATGTAAGAGGATGTCTACGCTTTTGCATAGTCATATCTCTTCAGAGCTTGTTCTCTTATGAGAAATCCTATTTTGTTTTGTTTTGTTTTGGAATGTATGTGTGTGTGTGTGTGTGTGTGTGTGTGTGTGTGTGTGTGTGTTGCCTGACCATGGTTTAAAAATTCTCTGCACATGGAACTGTTGCTCATTCTGATGGAGATGAGTAGAAGGGACACCCCAAGATAGTCTGTATGTAGTCCTCACTGTTGTCATGAGGGCACCATCCACAGAAACTCCTTCACTGAATAGGAGAATGTGAATAGACTGGTTCCAAAGCAACCCTGGGCATTCCCAAAAACACCTGGGGGACATTTGAGGGGTAGCTTAAACTCATCTGCGTATGAAAGTTAAAGTATGACCTCATGGTGATGTAGTTTGATGTAGCACACAAAATGCTCTTACACCGGTGTGTACACATAAAACTTCTCTGAGAGAGCAGTGTGGGCATAGAAGTAGTGGACACAGAGGTAAGAGCCACCCACATCACTGGCAGCTTCGAGAGAGAACAAAAGGGAACATGTTGGCACCAGATCCTTTCACATTTTAACAGGCAAAGACTGTCTTCTTTGGCCAGGAGTGGAGGGTAGCTGTCTATGGAATATCACCAAAAATGAGTCAGTGCTAGGTATACAGCAATTCTCTCACCTGCTGGCCTTGATATGTTATCAATGGGTCAGAATTTGGCCACATTAGAGTGGACCTCTTCAGTGGAATGAACACACTATCCAAAAGATTTCTTGATTCCTAGAATTCCACTTTTTTGATTCCTAGAATTTCTAGATACCTTAAACCTCTTAGCAATAAAGTTTGAGGAACAATCCACCAATCTCCACTTATCTCAAACTAACCATAAGCCCCCTCCCAAGTCCCCAGGGACAAGCAATGTACTTTTCAGGATCCACCCTGTGCAGGGTCTTGGGTGGCACTGGGACTAATTTTGCTCAGGCAGGTGTGGTTTATAGCACAGGGTCTAAGATCTCAAAGTCTTGTCTCCCTTAACATCTCTCTTTGTTAATTAATTTTTTTTTCTAACTATTTATTTTTGAGAGTGAGAGAGACAGAGCATGAGCAGGGGAGGGGCAGAGAGAGAGGGAGACACAGAATCTGAAGCAGGTCCAGGCTCCGAGCTGTCAGCGCAGAGCCCGACGCAAGACTTGAACTCAAAAACTGTGAGATCATGACCTGAGCCGAAGTCGGATACTTAACCAACTGAGCCACCACCCAGGCACCCTGGGTTTATTGCATATATCTTATCACAATCTACCATGAAGTGATATTATACCATTTCACATATCATATAAGAATCATACAGCAGCATACTTCCATTTCTCCCCTCCAAGTCTTTATGCTGTTGTTTTCATGCATTTTACTTTTACTTATATTATAAACCTCCTAATACATCATTATTGTTTTTGTTTGAACAGTTAATTATCTTTTGAGACGCCAAGGAATACAGCCCTGCTATAAGAGAGGCTTTCTCAGACTGTGATCTGCCATCCACATTGGGACTGAGAGTCAGAAATGGTTGGGGCCCCAAGCCTTGCTCAAGAGCTTCCTATTAGTATTTCTCAGCTAGTGTAAGGAGCAAGAAGCATGAGAGCCAGCATACTGACAAAGATCAGATGAAGGACATTGCCTTCCTCTTAAGCCTATTGTTTCTGATGGCCTCAAGAAGCTGCCCTTATGCTAAGGAAGAGAGAACTGCCATGCAGAGCAACCAGTAAATAACTGAAATTTCAGAATGCCAAGCTATGTTTAATGAGATATTATTAAATATTTGGCTACGGTCACTCGGTCATACCCCTGACGGGAGGCAAATAACCAGAAAGCCTAAGTGCCAGCGGGACTTGTATTGTCAACAAGACCACAAGTCAGGCCCAGAAGCTGCTCTTGAACCACAGGATTCCATCTGGTTCCCCCAGAGTCTGGCATTGCACTTTGCTCCTTTCAGCACTATCCCCTTCTTCAGGCCAGCCTTCTGTTTTGCCTGAGCCTCACAGCGGTCATAGTGACCTGCCCAGCAGGGAAGTGTGGAGAAGCCACTCCTTACAAGATCTCTCTGACACTATTTAAGGGCCAGGGATCTGCCTGCTGGGCTAGATTTACCCTAGAGTCTGTCCCCCGGTCTCTACCCTGCCCCAATGCCAAGTCCAGTCTCTAGGTACAGCTCCTCTAGTTGGGCCTGAACTGCTACTGTCACCACCCAGGTGTTGAAAGAGGACACTTCAGATGTCATGAAATCTACCTGCCTGCCCAGGCAGGGTCCTTGATATATGGTCAACTATTAGCGTTTTCTCTCAAATAACTGAAGTGTCTCTGAATAGAACTTCCACCTGAGGTTCTAATTCTGGGAACCTGCTCAATTTACACAGGATTTTCTACTTTCCCCTCCATCCACCTACCCTTCAGACAGAAGATATTTTTGATCATTTTTTCTTCTGCCTTCTCTCCTCAAAACCAAAATATTTTTAGTTGAATTAAATTCAGATAAAAATTTTTGAGCCCTATTAAGGCTATGTAAGATACAGCTGGACTCAGAGGTGGAAAAGTAGGAAGGGGGCACTGGGTGGCTCAGTCAGTTAAGCATCGACTCTTGATTTCAGCTCAGGTCATGATCTCATGGTTCGTGAGTTCGAGCCCCATGTTGGGCTCTGTGAAGGCAGTGCAGAGCCTGCTTGGGATTCTCTCTTCCCCTCTCTCTGCCTCTTCACCACTTGCATTGTTCTTTTCTTTCTAAATAAATAAATAAACTTTTTAAAAAAGTTAAAAAAAAAAAGAATAGTAAGAAGAAGGAATTTTCTGATTTCTATATCAAGGAATTTTTTTCCCCTACTTGATAAGAAGTGGGATAGATCCAGGCTTGGTGAACCCTGAAGCTTATGCAATTTTGTGTCCCTCTTACACCAAAGAACATAAAACTCCAACTTCACACAAGATTAGTTTCCTTAAAATAAGGAAGAAAATCACAACAAATTAAAAACTATATAGGGGTGCCTGGGTGGCTCAGTCGGTTAAGCATCCAGTTTCAGCTCAGGTCATGATCTCATGGTTCATGAGTTCGAGCCCTGCGTCAGGCTCTGTGCTGACATCTCAGAGCCTGGAGCTTGCTTCAGATTCTGTCTCTCTCTCTCTTTCTCTGACCTTCCTCTGCTCATGCTTTGTGTGTCTCTCTCTCAAAAATAAATAAACTTAAAAAAATTTTTTAAAAACATGTAAACTTTAAAAATACAAGAATCATAAAACCCAGAAAAATTACATATTTTCATAAACTGTCTGACATATCTCTATAACACTTTTTCCCCACATTTTTTGGTCCACGCACTGTCTGGTTGCTACTTTGTATAACAATAAATTTGTGAAATACTTTTTTATAGGAAAAAAAAAGGATAATTTACTCTTTCCTCTACCATGTTTGATCAAAGCTTGCTTTTCACAGTGCCTGAGTGGCTCAGTCAGTTAAGTGTTGGGACTATGGGTTTTGGTTCAGGTTATGATCTCATGGTTTTGTGAGTTTGGGACCTGCACTGGGCTTGTGGTGACAGTGCAGAGCCTGCTTGGGATTTTCTCTCTCTCTCTTTCTCTCTTTCTCTGCCCCTCCCCTACTCACGCTGTCTCTCTCTCAAAAATAAATAAATGAACTTAAAAAAAAACAAAAAAAACAAAAACAAACTTGCTTTTCATCGACAGTTTAGAAAAGTCACTTTCAACTTCTCCAGCTCAGCTTCACAATTCATTATTTGTAATGTCATGTTTTGTTGAATTTTTCCCAAATTTGGAGAAAACTATCAAGTTCATTTTGTACAGGAGCTATATATAATTTCAGGGACTTTCAAGTTTTCTTGTTCAGTGTGCCATCTTATTCTTTGAATTGACAACGCTCATTATCCAGTTTGCCACCAATATTCTCATAGTGGCGTATGTCAATGTTTTATATCAAGACAGCAAAAACTTAGTAAGAATCTACATAGATGTACTTGGGAGATGCCACTTCGGGCTGGAGAGAAGTATGAGCACAACCGCGCCTAGCAAAGACAAGAGTTCAATGGATGAAGCAAAGGGTACATGGATGGTGGCAATAGGTGATAAGACTAGGGTAACAGACCAGGCAGAAAGGTGGGAAAGAGTGTCAAACAAAGCAAATATCTGAGGACAGACTCTCATGCCTTTAAGTGTAAGAATCCAATATAATCGTAAGTATAAGATTAGTATAAGTATATAGATTAAGTATAACCCAGACTTGTGTTAAGTTCATAAGATGAACCCTAGGTTGAATCCTAACTCTGCCAAGTACCAGCCTGGCAACAACATGACTTTCCACAAAAACGACTAGCTAGCAACATGAATATATCCCCCAAATCCCACTAACTGTATCTCCAAGTCAACTTCCCCTTAGTCATATCCTCAAAATACCCCAATCATTCCCACACCAGCAGACTCAAGAGGAAGTATGATGGGGGCGCCTCCGTGTCTCAGTCAGTTAAATGGCCGACTTTGGCTTAGGTCATGATCTCACTGTTTGTAGGTTCGAACCCCGTGTTGGGGTCTGCGCTGACAGCTCAGAGCCTGGAGCCTGCTTCGGATTCTGTGTCTCCCTCCCTCTCTCTGCCCCTCCCCTGCTCGTATTCTGTCTCCCTCTCTCAAAAATAAATAAACATTAAAAAAAAAGAGGAAGTATGAGGGAGGGAGAGCTGAAGCAGTAAGAAGACCCTGTCCTGATTACAGTTAAAATGTTTTCTGTAAATTTTATAAAAACATATGACTACATGAACACATTGCTAGGGACTCTCCCAGGGCCATGCAAGGGGCTTATGCAAGTGAGGGGCCCAGAAATGTAAGTTTCTCTAGTTTCATTGTACATTCATCTCTTGGTGGAGAGCATAAAACAAAAACCACATACACACTATATTAGTTATTTCGTGTTGAGTAACAAATTATATCAAAATTTAGTGCCTTCAAACCACATAAATTTATTATCTCAGTTTCTGAGGGTCAGGAATCCAGGCGCAGCTCAGTTGAATCCTCTGCTTCATGGTCTCTCACAAGGCTGCAGTCAAGGTGTTGGCCTAGGGTCTACAGTCTCATCTGAAGACTCAACTGGGGAAAGAATGGCTTCTAAGCTCATTCATGTGGTTGTTAGTAGGATTCACTGCCTTGAGGACTGTTAGACTAAAGGCCTCATTTCCTAGTTGGCAGATGGCTAGAGGCCACCCTCAGTTCCTTGCCACATAGGCCTGTCCAACATGGCAGCTTGCTTCATTATAACTAGGAAGAGAGAGTTTACTAACAAGACAGGAGTCACAATCATTTAGAATTAAATCATGGAAGTGATATCTTATTATCTCTGCTGTAGTCTATTGATTTCAAGCAAGTCACTAAGTTTAGACACTTGGAGGCGTCAAGAAGCAAGCCAGTCTCTAGAATAATTTTTAGTCTCCTTCCACCGGCAGAGACAACAAGCAGGACACAACCTGGCTGGTTGGCCTACAGCGTACAGCAGGAAGTAGAAATGCCTCTCACACACAGTGGCCATAGGAAGTGGTGGCGATGGAATGCCAGACTCCAGTCTAAATGGCTCATGCTAAGATTCAGGTTTCAAAATGAATCATTAAATGCAGAACTGGGACAGATACCAAAGTCAAGAACAGAGGCAACTGGAGTTGGACAAGAAGTGATTCGGGGAGTCCTTTAGGTAAAAGGCCAGCACCTGTGGCAGGGTGTTTAGCTATCTTCAGGTTATCTTTGCGTAGGCAGGTGGTCCAGTAAAAGGTTGGGATATGATACACAGAAAGGACATAATAAAGAGTTAGCAACCATGTGAAACAAACACTTCCCTGCTTTTTCTTTCTCCCCTCTCTGGAGACCTTTTGAGTGCCACTCTAACTTTTCCTCTTTCTTTCTCTCCTTTTTTTTTTTTTTTAATATTCATTTATTTTGAGGGGGAGGGGCAGAAAGAGAGAGAGTGAGTGCATCTCAAGCAGGTTCTGTGCTACCAGCCCAGAGCCTGACACAGGGCTCAATCTCACAAACCGTGAGACCATGACCTGAGCCAAAATCAAGACTCAGATGCTTAACTAAGTCACCCAGATGCCCCAGTGAAATATTTTTTTAACAACTTTCTTGAGATATAACTCACACACCATATAATTTGCCTATTTAAAGTGTAGAAGTCAATGGTTTTTATTGTATCCACAGAGTTGTGCAATGATTATCACAATGAATTTTAGATCATTTTCATCATCCCCCAAAGAAATCCCATATTCCTTAGTAGGCATGTCCCATTTCCCTCCACCAGCACCTCCAACCCCTAGGCAATCACTATTCTGCTTTACCTTTCACTGCCTATTTGAAATTAAAAGATCACATGCTCTATAGGTCTCACCTAATAACACTTCTCAGTGACCACAAACCTTCGGCAAACAAGGTAAGTCTGTGAGTAGAACACCAGGCTTTGCATAGTGAGTCACCGGGATGGGACGTGGTGACGACTCTTTGATGATAAAACCTGAGCGAAGCAGCGATGGAGGCAAAAATCCCTGGACAGCAGAGTCAAAGGCCAAAGTTCATGGCTAAGGACTAGCAGAAATGCCACAGCACCAGTGCCACTTTATTGGATCACAATAGTCTCCCAAATTCTTTTCTGGAAGGCCTAGGAAGAGAGTCCCACGGCAGGATAAAGCTCTTGGGCTTTGGAGTCGGAGGGCCAAGTATAAATACTGGTTTCACACTTGCTAGTTGTGTGAACTTGGGTTGACATACTTCTTAAGCCTCACTTTCCTGATGGGTAAAGAAACCAGGATTAGGATGGGTAGAGCACAGTGTGCAGGCTCACAGAACTTCCCTCTCTGCAGCTGAGAGCTTGACACACAGCCGGACCCCCAAGAGTCATGGAGGTCTCACCTTCCCACATCCACCAACTCCAGGTGCATTTAAAAAAATTTTTTTTAATGTTTATTTATTTTTGATAGAGAGAGAGAGAGAGAGAGACAGCATGAGCAGGGGAGGGGCAGAGGGAGAGGGAGACACAAAATCTGAAGCAGGTTCCAGGCTCTGAGCTGTCAGCACAGAGCCCAATGCGAGCCTCGAACCCACGAAACACAAGGTCATGTTCTGAGCTGAAGTTGGATGCTTAACCAACTGAATCACCCAGGCACCCCGCCAAGTGCATTTTTGAAAGAATGATCACGTGACCATAAAAGCAGGGAATTGTCCTTTGGCTGTTCCAACCTCTGCAGCTGTGCTGCTGGGGCTCAGCTTGCTCAGGCCCAGGAAAGTCCAGAGCAGCTTGCCACACAGAACTTTCTAATGAGCATCCATCCACTGTCCCCCTTGAAGCTGGGCCAGGTTATTTACTACCCCACTGTGGCGGAGTCAGGGTCTGGACTCAGGTTCTTCCTCCCTTGACCATATGACCCCACAGAGTGGACCCACCCCCTACACTCGGGTTGTATGGGCACCTAAACACCTCCCCCTGCCCCATCTTTTCCCACCCCACCAGCATCTTCTCCCAAGGAACTGGATTTTTTTTGCACATGCAAATACACACACACACACACACACACACACACACACACACCTCTATCTTTTGGTTTTGTTGGCTCTTCAAGGCAAACACAGGAACAGAGCCTATTGACCCAACCCTGAAAGAGAAGCTGTAAACTGTCTTGCCCAGGGATCTCCAGACCTGCACTGAATAGACCCTGGGAGAAAGGAAGGCCTACCCAGCTTCCTAAATTTCTCCACCCAAATTCTTTGTCCTAAGACAACTGTATAACTCCCATCCCCAGCTGCCAACCAGTGCCTCAGGGTAGGAATCTGGAGACACTCGCAGTGGCCTCAACCTAAAACTCAGGAAAGGAGTGAGGCTTTCATGATATCAGCCAGGCCCAAGACACCCAACTCCAGCAAGCCTGAGCAAAAATGGGAATGTACTGGCTCAAGGGGTGGTGAGGATGGGACGGCAGTGGGTCCAGGGCTCCATACTGTCCTGAGTCACCTTTGCTCTCTTCACTCCCATTTTTCTGTTTCCATGGGTGTTGTCTTTTGCCAATGGGAAACTTTCTGCAGATAGTCAGGGAGCTGGCGGGGTAACCCCATTTAGCAACCCCGAGAAAAACAGCTCCCCTCTCCCAGCCCCAGAGGATTCCAACAGGCCCTGCTTGATCACATGCCCAGCTCACCAGTCCTGGGGCTCCACCCATCTCCAGGAGAAGGATGGAGGAAGGCATTTTGGGCAGGCAAAAATAGTAGTTTCAACAGTCCTCTACATGGCAGCTGTTTTCAAACATGGGAAACTTCTCCTCGCTGAGTAAAAATAGAGCCCAAATGCTCTAAAATAGAGGATGAGTCTGGAAGGCCAAGAAAGCTGCCAAGAACAGCCGTTCTGTAAATAAAGCACTATGTGCTAGAGTAGGACAAGGAACCTCCTGGAAAGCAATTCATAGCAGGCTATCCTTGAGCACACCGGCATCTCCTGACCCTGGCTGAGGAGCCCCTGCTCTCATCTAGAGGGAACGAGGTTACTTTAACTTGGGCCTCCTTGCCCGGTGTGGGAAGAAAATGCAGGCCTCTCCCACATGAGACTTTGCTGCTCCCTCTACCCGTGACCAGACCCTCCTCCTCCGGTGTGACCCCTAAAAGTCGCCCAGCGCTGCAAACCACCCCCTTGTTGGAGAAAACTCCACCAGCTTTTATGGGAGGAGGTCCACCTCTGGACCATTCCAGGACCACGAGGAAAGGGACTGTGGGTCCTCAGGTTCTGGTCCAGACTCCCACCACAAGGGATGTGGGGGAATTTCCGCCCCAGCCGTGGACACCTCGAAGTAAACACATGCTGCAAAGACAGTTGAACCCTTCCTCCCGTTCCACAGGGGCTCTGCCCCTGACCTGCAGTAACAGTAGGCTGTTGCCCTGCACTGATCCCCACGTGCTGAGGAGCATTCAACCTTCTGTGCCCTTCTGGAAGCTTCAGATATTTTGAATGAGAGTGCCAACCACACTGCAAGGAAGTGACCAGCAAGAGGTGGATCAGCATGGGATGCAGAGGATAATGAAGGAACAGAAGGAGCCAAACCAGAGGAAGAAAACGAGAGAAAGAACAGGAACAGAGGGAGCAACAATGATGATGAAAAAACCAACAGCCACCATTCACTGAGCACTTACTACACGCCAGGCTCCAAGCACTTCCCACACATTAGCTTATTTAATTATCTGGACATTTAAAAAAATATTTTTTACATGTTTATTTATTTTTGAGAGAGAGAGAGAGAGAGAGAACACAAATGGGGGAGGGGCAGAGGGAGAGAGGGAGACAAAGGATCCAAAGCAGGCTCTGCAATGACAGCAGACAGTAGTAGAGAGTCTGACTCGGGGCTTGAACTCACTAACGTGAGATCATGACCAGAGCTGAGGTCAGAGACATTCAACCGGCTAAGCCACCCAGGTGCCCCTATCTGTACATTTTAAATGTACAAGCTTTTATTTATTTTTTTTAAGTTTATTTATTTATTTATTTAGAGAGCACACACGAGCCGGGGAGGGGCAGAGACAGAGGGAGGGAGAGAAGATCTCAAGCGGGAGCAGAGCCTGACACGGGGCTCGAACCCATGAATCGTGACATCATGACCTGAGCTGAAACCAAGTGTTGGATGCTGAACCGACTGAGCCACCCAGGTGCCCCGGTACAAACTTTTAAATGTACAAATGTCCCCCAAGATATTTCTTAACTGCAAAGAGAAAGACAGCACCTAACAAAGGAGAAACCCAGTCAACATATTAAAATGACCAGGAATCAGACATTATTAACCCTCACTATGATGCACTGAGAAGGACAAAACATCACTTCTGTGGCATTCTTGCCCAAAATACACAACCTCATTCTAATTGCGAGAACACAGCAGACAAACCTAAATTGAAGGACATTCGACTCCTCAAAAATACTCTTCAAAAGTATTAGTCATAGAAGGCAAAGAAACATGAAGAAACTGCAATAGACTGGAAGAGTTCAAGAACAAGTGGGATCTTGAACAGGATCCTGGAACAGAAAATGGGCATTAGTGAGGGCAAAAATGGTAAAATTAAAGACCTGTAGTGTAGGTAAGAGAATATTTATTTCCTGTTGTTGGTTCATCTAGAGCCAATTGTGATCTTTGCAACGTGGCTGTGTTAACATCAGGGAAAGTTGGGTGCGGGTAGATGGGTCCGAACTACAACTTTTCTGTGAGTCAAAAATTAATTCAAAATTAAAAATTTTTTAATTATTTTTTAATTTATGTTTTTGGGGCAGTTTTTTGTTTGTTTATTTTTATTTTAAAGATTTTTTTTTTTAATTTTTGAGAGAGAGAGAGAGAGAGAGATGGAGCACAAGCAGGGGAGGGGTAGAGAGAGAGGGAGACACAGAATCTGAAGCAGACTCTAGGCTCCGAGCTGTCAGCACAGTGCCTGATGTGGGCACGAACCCACAAACTGTCAGTGCATAGCCCAACGTGGGGCTTGAACTCGTGAACTCTGAGATCATGACCTGAGCCGAAGTTGGACGCTTAACCAACTGAGCCACCCAGGTGCCCCTAGTTTGTTTATTTATTTTTGAGAGAGAGGGAGAGAGCACGAGCAGGGGAGGGGCAAAGAGAGAGAGAGAGAGAGAGGGAGACAGAGAAGTGGGACTTGAACCCACAAACCATGAAATCAAAAGTTGGATATTTAACCGACTGAGCTGCTACCCAGGTGCCCTTGAATTTAAAGTTTTCTAAGTGCAAGATTTCTCCAAACAAAGCAATCTATCTCAGAAGAGTAACTTACTGGATTGGTCTACCAGCAGGGAAAAACATCCAGACTTTGGATAAGGCAGAGAATATTTTTGTGTACAATGATGTGGTATCCTAGGATACTAGAATACTATATCCTAGGATATAGGATATGCCTTTTTGTTAAGCAGGTCCTCACTTGCAGGGACTGGGCTGGTACCCATTTCAATAAGCACCTCTGTAGTTTCTGGAGGTGGAAGAGCAAGTCAGGCTGCCTCCTGCCATGAAATGCTGCCCCACAGCCTCATGGGCCAGCGGGTTCTCCATGATGTTGTTCTGCGTCTTCTGTCTTGTTCTTCAACCCAGCAGGGCTCAGCAAGTGGGAAAGTTCTTAGCTTTCTTGACAGTGCATCACAGCCCCTCCTCTTTCATTCCTTCCTCGGTGACTCACTTTTGGAGGCTTTCACAATCAAATAAATAAAGGTATTTCCCACCAACCTTAAGCTTGACAACTTCAACCCTCAGTGTCCACCAATCCTTTCTTATATCCCACAGAGGATAAGTCAGTGTGACATTACTGCTATCTAAGCAGTTGAGGTTTGCCTACATTTGCTTATCTTCTTTATCTTTGTGCTTCTCTGGGTTTCTCCCATCTCACCAACCTGGAGGATAACAGCAGATCAGAGGCTGTTGCTGAGAATCTGTAGCCCTGGCCTCCTGGCTGACTGCAGGTTGGTCCTCAAGTTTCAAATGAGCAAAACAGACGGAACTTCCACCTTGTCACTGTGCTGGACCTTGGCACCTGTCATCTGGCTCCTGGGTCTCCCTCCACCCAGTTAGGTTTTCTGCTAGGCCCCCGCAAGCCTGCCCGTTGGCTGTCTTTGTGCTGAGCCAGCAAAGCTCTGTTTTCATTCTCTTCTCTCCACCCCACAGACTGGAAACAAATTATCCAATGATTAGTTAACACTTCATCACTGTGCCACATTTTGCAATGAGGTGGGACAAGTGGAAAAAAAGGAATTCTGACCTCAGTGCCTTGAACCCTTGAACAACAGCAGGAAGAGCCCAGAAGGCTACTGATTCAAAGGAGGCGAGGGTTGAACATTTCTCTACTGCCCAAGGAGACTTGGGGTGGGGCCAGAGTGAGGCTGGGACGGCTTGATCACTTCCCACCCACGTAGCAATTTTTGGCAGCTGAGGGAGTGCTGCCTGGGCAGGCTTGGCTGGCTGTGAACCAAACCCAGAGCCCTCTTCCCAAGGCTACCTCCCTGGCTATGAGAAACGGAGCTGGGGACCCCAATTCAGGAGAGTGGGCAGTGTTTGTCTCCTCCTCCTACTAAAATCACCTTGAAATGACAATAACGGGATACAAAAATGAAGAAACCCAAAGTGGCGTTGGCAACAAAGATGGTACCATCAACAGAAAGATCACTTCTGAAAGATAGGAAATATATGCAATTATATTACTGGACAAGCTGAAAGAAGGGAAGCACAGCCCTGAATACGGTCGAGAGAAAGCTGCAGGGATATGGGGCTAACATTCACAGGGGAGCTCCACAAAGTCTCCCAGCTTGCAGGAGGCAGTGGGGATGATTTACTGTGGCGCTGGCTGCATCATAGCTGCCCCAACCCGTCCAAACACACACACACAGTTGGGTGAGCATGAGCTCAGATGCTTCTATGCTAAGAAATGTTTCCTAGACAGAGAGATACAATGTTCTGGTTGGCAGGAGAAGCTGAGTAGTACATGATGAAATAGACCCAAAGCAAAAAGGAGGAAAGGCAGCTCCAGCATCTGGTCTCCAGCCTACCTGTCTCCCACCTGCTCGGTCCCTGAAAGGGTATCAGCCTCTACCAGGACACTACACATACACACCCTCACTCAGCCTCCCCATGCAAGGAAGTGGTCTTTGGGATGAATGGCCCTGAAAAGAAACAGTTCCCAGGAAGTGACACAAGTCAGTTCAGCGCATTCATTCACAGAAATGGCCAAGGATCACTTCGTATTCCCTTCCATGAAAATTAAAGTGAAAACCAGCTAACTAAGGCCTGAGATACTTCACTAAGAATTATCAAAATAAAACAGGACTAACTCTTCTAAGTCACTGTATCCACAAAGAACAGGCTGCAATGGAAAGCAGAGTAATAAACAAGATATTGCTTTTTGAAAATTAAAAAAGAAAAAGGATGGCCCAAATAAAAAAGTTCTATAGAGGGCTAAGTAAAAGAATGATTAAGACTAGAAACCTGTGTGTATGTGCACGCACGTCACGCTGCAAACAGCTTTGTTTCCATTTGGTCCGTGGCTTGGGACAGGGCTCCAGGGTGGTTATAAAAAGCTGCCTGGTGGCTGCAGGGAGAGGCTTGGGGACAAGCCCTGGTCCGGGGGGTTGCATGCCAGAGAGGCCCCTCAAAGGCTGCCGGGCTTCAGAGGCTTCTAGTCATGCTTGAGGACGAGACTTTATTTTTATTTTTTATTTTTTTAATATTTATTTATTTTTGAGAGAGAGAGAGAGAGAGAGAGAGAGAGACAGATGAATAGAGACAGAGGGTGAGCGGGGGAGGGGCAGAGAGAGAGGAAGACATAGAATCTGAAGCAAGCTCCAGGCTCTGAGCCATCAGCACAGAGCCTGACACAGGGCTGGAACTCAGGAACCATGAGATCATGACCTGAACCAAAGTCAGACACTTAACTGACTGAACCACCCAGGTGCCCCTTGAGGGCGAGCCTTTAGAAGAAATACTCGCCCAGCCCAGCCTGGGGGCCATCCCGCCTGCAGGGGTGAGTCAGGTGGTCACCCGTCTTCTTGATCCCCTTCTCATCCTGGTCCTCCAGGAAGTCACAGAGATGGGGGCCCGCGCAGGCAGAACCCAGGGCACGCAGAGCCAAACGGGCCTGGTTCAGATTCTTCACCAGAACCGGGGCGGTGTCTGTGGCGTCCAGGGTTTTATTACTCTCATCCTGGAACAGCTTCTGCCTGGTCCTGGTCCCGGAAGAGGGTGTGGCTGCCTGGTTGACTTTGCAACTTCCGGGGACACTCCACACCCTTGCACCCTTGCCAACACGTGGAAGTAAGTGACCCATGCCCTCCAGATTCCCATTGTCACGGTCAAAATAGAAGCCCAGAGAGAGGTAGGTGTAGGAGGCCTGCAGGTGCGTGTCGACCAGGAGGTTGACAGCCCCCTCCACCTCGGTGAAATAATTCTGAGGAATCCGGGGAGCTCACGGTTGATGGGTAAGAAGGAGCTAAGCTCAAAATAGGGTGTTGGCCAGTCCCAGAGGCAAAGGATGGCCAAGAAGATGGCTCCAAAGGTTGTGACTGGAAAAAGGGTTGGAGGGTGGTCAGGAGGCTGGTAGAAGGGGCGTCCCTGCATCCGTTCCATCCAGACACTGTTGAAGCAAGAGACAGATCCGTGGGGCATACTGCAGGAAACCAAATTATTTTTGTAGTGGATTGCAGTGCAAGTTACAGCACACTCTAATCGGCCAAAAATCACCACACACTTAGAATGGGTCACTATCCTGGTGGGAAAATTATACGTCAATAAAGCTGTTGTAAACAAGAGCCCAGCCCCCTCAGGCCTTAAGAGGGATCATTCTGGGGCATACTTTCCACACTATTCTTCTCCACAGATGTCCCATGGGATTGAGCTCCAGATCCATGCTGGCAGTTGGCTTAACACACACTCCTTATTGGCTGCCTTTCTTCCCAACATCACCTTCTCACAGAACATGTACCCAAGAAACTAATTGTGCTAGAATCCTTCTCTAGAGGTCTATTTCTGGAAGAACCCAAACCAAGGGCAGGATATGTTTTCATTTTGTACTCTTCTGATAGTTAAAGAAGAAGTGGTAAAGTTGGTGCCAGGATCAGGGTTACTGATGACATTTCAAAGAAAGGTTAAGAAAGCCAATCTGGGGAAGGACTTGATGACGAGCCAGGAGAGAGTTTAGTTGAAGACAGGCCAGGAAAAGGCGTGTCCCAGGACAGTAGGTCTCCAGGGCACCGAGAAGCCCTTGCTGGGATGTAAGTTCTTCCCAAGGCTTACTGCTAAAGTAGGACGAGAACATTCCCCTGATGCGGGACAGCTGTCAGGACACTGCAAGCACCTTTGTTCAACTGCCAGGCCTCTTAGAAATAAGCCCTTGGATTACAATCAAATTAAAAACTCTACTTTTGTTGCCTCGGCACAATCAATATACCTCCCCTTTCACAATGCACACTAGGCAGGAAGCAAGCAACTACCAGAGCTCAAAAGCCACCATGGTTGCTTGGGTGGAAATTGCTAACCACAGAGAGTGATGGAAAAGAAGGAAATACACCTAAGTAGGACTCCACTTTTCAACTTAAGTTTTAAAACTTTCTATATATGCATGGAATACACACGCTAATGTTGCATTTCAATTATTCTAAGGAGTAATAGTTTACACTTTACTATCTCTGCCATTGAGGCATATCATACAACTGACATAAATCATATTGAATGGATTTTAGTGGTAAATAAAATATTACAGGTTAAAATTAACAAATACACTTTATATACAATGTGACAAGATTTTTTGGCTCCTTAAGTATTAAAATGCCTCTTTCTTGGCCTCTACCTTTTCAAAGTATTACTTTGAGACCTAAGCGAATCAGGACAAATACTTTAATTTTTCAGATTTACTGTTAACTCTAACAAGGTGAAGTTCAGCTTCAAGATTATGTGGCAGATGTTCCTAGCATTTAAAGCATATAACCAATTTAAGCATCTGACTCTGGATTTCAGCTGAGGTCATGATCTCATGGTTTGTGAGATTGAGCCCCACGTCGGGCTCTGCACTGACAGCACAGAACCTGCCTGGTATTCTCCCTCTCTCTCCGCCCATCCCCCAGCTCGTGCAGTCTCTCTCAAAATAAATAAATATTTAAAAAAATAAAACGGGTGCCTGGGTGGCTCAGTCGGTTAAGCATCCGACTTCAGCTCAGGTCATGATCTCGTGGTTTGTGAGTTTGAGCCTCACATCAGGCTCTGTGCTGACAGCTCAGAGCCTGGAGCCTGCCTCAGATCCTGTCTCCCTCTCCTTCTGCCCCTTCCCTACTTGCACTCTGTCTCTCCCTCTCAGAAATAAACATTTAAAAAAATAAAAATAAAATAAAACGTATATCCAATATACAATTAACATCAAGGAAAATTTATCCAGTAATTCCCACAGCCCAGCTCATGAAGTATTTGTTTTCAACTGTTCTACACAAGAATTTTTACTTCATCTGACATTTTTCATTAAGAAGGCAAATCACACTGAATTTGGCCCAAGTAAAGGCTTTATTCATTTCAGCTTTCTTGGAAGTGAAAGTAAATCATCCTTTGCCTTAATAAATGCATCTTTTCTCTTTCTGCATCTGAGGGGACCAAGACATCCCAGAACACCAAATATTCCAGACCACTGTCAATCAGGAGTAGCAAAGCAGATGGTCATACCTGGGGGGAAGGGGAAGGCGCTTTAATTCTGGATTCAATTTCCAAGTGACTCAGAGTATTCCCTTCCTGCCCTTCTGTTCCATTCTCCCTTGACCAACTAAAGAAAGGAAACCAGGGCCAGGGATGTCTCCTTCATCCTTTCCCTTTTAACGCCTGCTTGGGTTCGTTGAAATTTAAACCCTGGCAATGTTCATTCAGCCTTGAACTTCAAACTTAGAATCGACATGACTTGGGAGTAGCCGTGAAAAAGGTCCAAACACATTTCTGCTAGAGCTCGAGTAGTTCTCAAAGAGCGAATTAGACGGTGATGCTTACATCCATGAGGTGGAGGTTCAGGGGAGAATCCATCTCGTAGGCACCAAGAGAGGGTTTCGTGAACTCAAAGATCGGTTGGTGCCATGATAGAGCCAAAGGCAACATGTAAAGGTTTAAAACCCAGTATATCCTGTTGCTAAAAAAAGGACACAAACCCCCAAATAGACATGGGGTAGGATAATAGTCTTTAAGATGCTGCTTTAGAGACAAGAATATACAATGGAGAAAGGATAAGTCTCTTCAGTAAATGGTGTTGGGAAAACTGGACAGCTACATGTAAAAGACTGAAACTGGACCACTTTCTTACACCACACACGCAAAAATTAAACTCAAAATGGATTACAGACCTAAATGTGATATCTGAAACCATAAAACTCCCAGAAGAAAATATAGATAGTTTCTTTGACATCTGCCGTAGCAACATTTTTCTAATATGTCTCTTCAGGCAAGCGAAACGAATCAAAAACTAACTATAGAGGCCACACCAAAATAAGAAGCAAAAGAAACCATCAACAAAACAAAAAAGGCAACCTACTGAATAAGAGAAAACATTTGCACATGATATAACCAGAAAATGGTTAGAATCCAAAATAGAGAGAGAGGGGCACCTGGGTGGCTCAGTCGGTTGGGTGTCCGACTTCGGCTCAGATCATGATCTCACAGCTCTTGAGTTCAAGCCCCACATCGGGCTCCGTGCTGACAGCTCAGAGCCTGGAGCCTGCTTCGGATTCTGTGTCTCTCTCTCTTTCTCTACCCTTCTCCGTTCATGCTCTGTCTCTCTCGGTCTCAAAAATAAACATTAAAAAATTTTTAAAAAAAATATATATATAGAGAGAGAGAGAGAACTTCTATAACACCAAAAAAATAATCCAATTAAAAATGGGCAGAGAACACGAATGGACATTTGTCCAAGGAAGACCCACAGATGGCCAAAAGACACATGAAAAGATGCTCAGTATCTTAGTGTCATCATTAGGGAAATGCAAACCAAAACCAGAATGAGGTATCACTTCAGTGGCTAGAATCAAAATGACAATAACAAGTGTTGACAAGGATGCAGAGAAAAAGGAACCTTCATGCATCATTGATGGGAATGCAAATTGGTACATGCATACATGTATATGAGATTCCTCCAAAAATTACAAATACAAATACCGTATGATCTATATAATTCCACTACTGGTATTTACCTACAGAAAATAAAAACACGAATTCAAAAATATCTACACACCTCTATGCTTACTGCAGCATTATTTACAACAGTTAAGATATGGAAGCAACTCAAGGGGCCATGCATAGATTAATGGATAAAGAAGATGTGGTATATACACATAGTGGAATATTACTTGGCCATAAAACACAATGAGATCTTGCCATTTGTGACAACATAGATGGACCTAGAGAGTATAACGGTAAGTGAAATGAGTCAAAGAAAAACAAATACCATGTCATTTTACTTATACGTAGAATCTAAAAAACAAATGAATAAACGAAAAGCAGAAATAGACCATGAACACAGAGAACAAACTGATGGTTGCCAGAGGAAAGGGGGTGGGAAGAGAAACAAGATGAGGGAAGGGGAGTGGGAGATACAGGCTTCCAATTATGGAATGAATAAAATTCCTGGAGATAAAAGTACAGCACCGGGAATATAGTGGATGATATTGTAATAGTGTTGCATGGTGGTAGATGGAAGCTACACTCAGGGTGAGCAGAACATAATGTAAGGAGAAATTTAATCACTAAGTTACACCTGAAACGAACCTAACATTGTATAACAACTATACTCAAAAAAATTAAAAAGTTGCTGCTTTTGTCTTAAATTCTCTCTACTCACCACCAATGGAAGCATAAATAAATACTGATACTCCTCTTTCAAGACTCTAAATGGGAAAGCACTTTTAAGAATTTTTTACATTTTCTTCAAGTTTATTTACCTAAAGAGAGACAGAGACAGCAAGGGAGGGACAGAGAATGAGAGGGAGAAGAGAGAGAGAATTCCAAGCAGGCCCTGCACTGTCAGCACAGAACTCAACATGGTGCTCGATCCCACGAACCATGAGACTATGACCTGAGCCAAAATCAAGAGTCAGATGCTTAACTGACTGAGCCACCAAGGCGCCCCAGTAATTTTAAGAATTAACAAAAATTTTTTTTAATGTTTATTTTATTTTTGAGACAGAGACAGAGCATGAGTGGGGAGGGGCAGAGAGAGAGAGACACACACACAGAATCTGAAGCAGGCTCCGGACTCTGAGCTGTCAGCACAGAGCCCAACATGGGGCTCGAGCTCGTCAACCATGAGATCATGACCTGAGCCAAAGTCAGATGCTCAACCGACTGAGCCACCCAGGCGCCCCAACACTTTTAAGAATTTTAAACGCAAAGACAGAGGACCCCTTGAGACAGAGAAAAACTTATAGGTCAATATTGCTATTAATAGTTTCTGGGTGGAAAAAAAATGGTCTCTTTTGGGAAAATGTAATCAAATACAGGAAACAGAAGAGATCATAGATTATTACACATGACACAAGACAAGTAAAAATACAGTGACTTTATTTCCATCATCTTACAATCCCCAGTATCACATCTGGTAAGAAGCATCATTTCTATAAACACAAAAATATTTCAAGAGAGCATGTTACAAGATAGTATAGGTAAGCAACAGTTTGGCAGAATTTTATCAACTCTAGTACTTCACAGACCCCTCCCCCCAAAAAAGCCAAATTTTAAAATTCAAAAATAACAGTTAGCTTTATTTAACATATGTTACACCTTAACACTTAAAATATCATGCTCTAGTTAAATATTTCATCAACAACACTGTATACAAATAAAATATTACACAAAATATATTTAAGAAAATGTTTTGGTCTTTGATCTGAACAATAAATAAAACCACAGGCACTTCTACACTGAGACAGGGAAGCAGTCACTACTCAGAATAATTTTGTATACGTGACATGTGGAAATATGGCAAGAATAGAATCCCGGAGTTTTTAACTGACAATCTGTTCACAAGAAGGTCTGCAATTTCAATCTTTTCACTTGAAGTTCAGAAATTACAAATGCCTTCCTGGTCCACATCGAAAATTCCTAAGCACAATATGGCTGCCAGGGTCAATTCAATCTTTTGATGGCCATTATGGAATCATACTCATGATTTTCAAATACTAAAATTAGAGAATTATCACGGTACCACCCAGCAAACCAAATATCAGGACAGTTAAGCTTTCTCCTTAGGACGGTCATAAGACCATGTAACAAGGTAAACCGGATAAATGTCACACAGTGATTCTCATTTTGCAAAATTAACTGACCTACTAAAACAAGAAAATACTGTTGGGGTGGCAGGAAATTTTGACAGAAGTTAATTTTTGTAGACGATTTTAAAAATTCATCCAAATTTCATGAAAATAAATGGAATTGCGTTTAACAAAAACCACCGAATCATGTATAACGAGGTCTTTGTAGCCAGCATGTCTATAAACACCTAAGTTGCAGATAATTCAGTCATTATAATGGAAAGGAAGAATACTCTCTCTCATACAAGGGCAAAACATAAATAACCTAAACCCGGAAATTCCAGAAACATAAATGATTTCAGCTAAGAAGGAAGGCAAATTAGGAAACAATGGCCACTAGCCATAGGAAGGACTGGAACCAATTTTCCCAGCATATCCTCTGTGAAAAGTTAACACTCTTCTGCTTTCCCTCTCCAGAAAGTACCACACCAGAGGGTATAGAGGCCCTCAAATGGATACTACTAATGAAGGCAGTTCTGATGGTTTAACATAGGTACTACCCCTAATGTGAAAGAACACAACATGGGAACTATTCAAGATATGTCTTTCTATGCAAAACTTAGTTTGTATATATTTCAGCAATTTAAATGAGCATCTTGCAACCGAGACCAGATATCAATCATCTCTTGAGGTTTTCTACTATGTACTAACATCAAATCTACATAGGAACAAATGTTATTCTTGTTTTTCTCTTCTATATCAAATGTCTTGAAACCTTTGTGTTTCTCTGGAACGAGGCCGAGTTTCTGAAGGCACATTCCAGTATAAACATCATCAATGGGGTAGAGAAGGACCCGGTCGGTTATATTGTACAGCCTCAGGGCCAGGTGGCCAGAGTAGAGGAATCCACCTCCCCCTGCATAAGGCGGATAGACACCAGTGTAAACAACTTCTGGGATGTAGTACTTCAGTTTCTTATCCCGATGAGGTCCAGCATTGTGGATCACGTCACCTATAAACAAATCTTTGGCTTTGTTCTTGGATAAGCTATTCAAGTAATTCAGGATGTGATGCGTGTTCACAAAAACATCGTCATCGCCCTTGAAAACGAACTCGGCATTTGGGCAGGAAGTGCTCACCCACCTGAGAAAGAGCACTTCTTTCAGGGACAAGTTGAAGAAAGTGTCTCTGTAGTTCCACATAAGAATGTCTTGGTGCTTCTCACTCTCGAATTTCAACATATCTGACAGGTCCGGGTGGTTGTCCTCTGGCGGGGTCTGACCCAGTAAGAAGACTCGCACTACAGTTTGGTTCCCCACGTTGGTTTCTCTGCCCCAAGATTCCCGAATTGCTTGCCTTCTAGCAAAATGTGGAATGAGGGACTTTATAGCCAGTAACAAGAAGGGTTTCTTTGCACATTTATCCGGTTGATCTATAAGTAGTGAATAATTTCGACATCTCAGATACAGTAGAAAGTCTTTAAATCTGTCTGGCAAATTGCTGAAACCTGAAACGACTGACATGACCCTCAGGTCAGGTTCACAAAAATTTAGATGGCTTATGTTGGAAAACCCGTATACTTCCCCTGTCTGGTTGGCCAACATATTCAAAATGGGATTGTACCGCCTGTTCAGCTTCTCTTGTTCTCTGTTCCAATATGCCACAGGGGGGTCAGATATCTTCCAGAACTTTTCTTTGGGTATTATTACTTCCCCCTTTCCATTTTTTTCTTGGCTGCTGCTTTTGGAGACTTCCACAATCAAATAAATGAAGACATTAACCATCATCAGGATACCCAACAATTTTATTCTTCGACGTCCAACACTCATTTCTCATATCTGGAATAAAAAGGAGGAGCATTGTATTAATTAGGTACTTATTAATTTGCATTTGCTGACATATGTCACTTGCCTCTTTGTCTTTATCTTCTTTGGAATAGTGGTTTGGAACACAGATTCGAGGCTCATACTGCCTAGGTTCAAATCATGGCCCTACTATTCTAGCTCTGTGACTGTGGGCACGTTGTATAACTGATGTCTCAGTTTCTCCATCTATAAAATGGGGAAAATAACTCACTTCATAGAATGGTTGCATATGAAAAGCTTTCGAAACAGTAGCTGGCCCACAGCAAGCAGTACGTAAGTGACTGTTAATAGAGTGGCTGTTTTAGACACCTGAAGGCAAAGATATACATTTACTTAAGTAACCCCACGGTGTTCAACTGCCTTGCTTACAAGGACACACATACAAACCAGTGTGTTGCAAACTGATTCACTCACAATTCATAACAAATACATTTTATATTGTGACCCAGTTCACACACAGAACTGTATTCATGTGTGTTACAATGTGTGAGTTTCCGTGTAATTCACAGATTTTTTTCTATTTTGTTTCATTTCATTTTTTAGAAAATGGTAATACCAACCCTGAATTGTTTCTCAATCCACACTTTTATAGATAAGGAAACCAAGGCAGAGAGATTAAGATGCTTGGCCAGGGTTGCAGGGCTAGGAGTTGGATGAGACTGAGTATTAAGAGAAACAAAATGACAAGACTCATATTGGCTTTATCCTACTGGCCAAAAACTGAGGACAACCCAAATACCACCAACAGAAGAATGGACTGTCAAACTGTAGTATTTCATACAATGGAATAACCCCCAGCAATAAAACTACTACTAGCTACAATAGTACACTGTGCATGAAAGACAGACCACAGGGGCACTTGGCTGGCTCAGTCAGTAGAGCATGCTACTCTTGATCTTGGGGTCGTGAGTTCGAGCCCCATGTATGGTGCAGAGATTACTTAAACAAACAAAGAAATGTTAGGGTTTTTTTTTTGTTTTGTTTTCGTTTTTTTAAAGAAGACCTCAAATTCCATATATGTTAGGTTCAAGAATGCAAGATTAACCTAGGATCTAAAAACCTGAAAATGATAGAGATAGAGGTTTTGACTGGAATGGGGCAGGAAGGAACTTTCCAGAGAACAGAAATGTGGTATGTATATCTTGGCCTGGATGAGGGTTTCATGGATGTACACATTTGTCAAAACTCAAATTGCATACTTAAGATCTCTGCTGTTCATAGCAAAACAAAAAAGGGAAATGAAAATGACATTTTCGTGAAATATCAAAGGCCAAGAATAGATTTCAGGCTGTGGGCAACAGAAGAAAGAGCAATAAAATAGTTTATTTGCCAGGGATGTAACTCCAGAGTTCGAGCACTACTGTGATGGATGACTTATACAAGAAGCATAAACTTGACAACCCCCAAAAATAGGAATGGTAATACACTGCAAGGAATGTTCTTACCAGGTTAATTCTATCACTGAGAATCTATCCTTAGAAAAGAA